>NC_142714.1:35443773-36068773 GCF_055471065.1 Atractosteus spatula
AGAAGGTTATGCACAGATCATGGTGAGCTGACAGGCCAGACAATCACTGGAGCAGGATCAGCTGCCCATCCTGCTCCAGACAGAATAAATAAAGTGCTGGGCTACCAGAAAAACAGGTGTTTACAATGAGCTGATTTCCAGATGGAAAGCTGCACAGATCATCCCTTTTTTCTATACCAACCTGTTCCTGTATCTCTTCAGCAGGTCACTGGAGAGGATTTAATTTATGTATGGGTAAGAAGGAGAATCACTGTTGCTTCATTATTTCCCCAGAGCTGAAAGGAAGAGCTGCTCTGTTACTGAATATTACTTTCTCCCAGCACCTCTGGAACAGCACCTCTGCTGTTACGTTTCACTGGAGCTGATGAAAAGAGCCACTATTAATAAAAGAGCAGTATTGATATGTTGATATTTTTTTGCCTGGATAAGAAGAGTAATATTCTGGCTGGCTGTTGTATGCATATTTTCATTTTGTGGGCTGTTATTTTCCCTGATGTGGAATTTTCATTTGCACTTGCTAAACACAGGACCAGGTTTATTTTCATTAAAACATTTTTCAATTAAAATATTGTTTAGTGTGCTCAGGGACCACTTAGAATGTGTGCCCCTATTGTGGGCCACCTTATGTGGCATCACAAATTAGTGCAAAATAATGCAATGTTATTTCATAATGCAATATTTCACTGTCTGTGGTGCTGATTAGCTTCCATACTGATGCGATAGCTGCACACTGAGATGTCACCTACATGTATTTCTTATTTAATTATTTTTTTATTATTTTTTATTTCTAAAATGGTATAAATGGTTTTTGATTATCTTCTCCTATGGTAGCATAGGATAAAAGTAAAACACATAGTGGTGATTACCACATACACATTACTGTCTCTGTTTCACAAGATACAAACATACTGTATCATAATATATTATTATACAACATAATAATTATTACATTGTTACAACTCCGTTATCATTTATTTTGACTTACAAGTAACAAACACATTTATAATTAACCAGCTGGGTTCCAACACTGTTCATTTTCATCTGACACCACCATAGTCTACAGCCATGGTTCTCAAACTCAGGTGGTACGCTAGATGACCCTGGAAAGTTGTTGTGTGCACTCAAAAATTGGGACAGGTTTTCATATTTTCTGTTTTAATAAAATTAGTTTGTGTCAAATACACAGCCTACGTAATAAGATACAGTGCACGCTAATACGTGAGTGGACACAAGGGCTACAATATAATTCTATACCATTGTATAGGAATGCATGTTCCATGAGGACTTTCTGTTCTGTAAGCCGCTACCAACAAAAACTACAGGAGAGCACATATTTCAGCTTCTGAATGAATTTATCGAAGAGAATGGCATCAACTGGATAAAATGCGTCAGAGTTTGTACAGACAGTGCTAGAGTGATGACAAGCCAACACGGCTTTGTAGTTGCATGAATTAGAGAGGTGGCTCCAGATATGAAGTGGATGTACTGCAGCTGCCAAATTTGTAGTTAGATATGTTATTTATAATAATTTCAAAAGATTGAGCATGTATTGCTGCAGTATATATATTTATCATTTCAATACAATCAAAACAATACAAGAGAAGTTTTAAGCGAAGTGTGTTTTTTAATGATTACACAAGGTTCAGTTTGGCAAGTCTTTATAGGAAAATTGTAGAATTTGTAATTGAAATTGTAGAATAGAAGTCAAAAGTAATCATTTTTAGCCATTTCATGAATTTGTATAGTGAATTACAATTCATGATATTGCAGCAATCAGCAAGTGTCCTCAGGAGGGACAGGAAAGCGTGGTTAATGGTTAACAGGTGTGTGTGCTAATGATAGAAGGTGACAGAGAGAGATAGAAGAAACTTCCCTGTTTTAAATAGGAAGATAGAAATGAAATAACCATGAATGAATAAACATTTAAAACCCTATCATTAGAACAACGAACAAATAAATCACCCACTTAAAAAACAGTACAGTAAATTGGACAGAATCACCTATTAACAGATTTATAAATACTGAACTGTGCATTTCATTATCCTGCACTGTACTGTTCAGTAATTAAACATAAAACAACAGAGTAAATAATAAAATCACTTGGATGCTTCTCTGACATGATTGTAATATAATATGTGTTACAGTTTTCAATGAAATGCATGTGATAACATCCAGGGGTGGCCACATGTGAAAAGAAAGCAAGACTGAACAAATTGAGCCTTAGTGGTGACTGTATTACTCTTATTCTGTGCTATTCATCAGTGGAAGAAACCTACTATACTACTTGCTTATTACATATTTAATGACGTTTTATTAAATAAAACTAAAATTAATATTAGATGAGGTTTATATAACTCTGGGAGTGGGCTATATACTTTTATAACTGGTAGATTTTTAATCAAACAAGAAATAACATGGAAATTTAATTATTATCCCCATCATGTTAGATATATCTGTTCAAACTTCACATTAAGGTGTACTGGAAAAAAGGGATTTGTTAAAGTTGTTAAAGTGCAACAGTGCTTTTAACTGATTAAGTTCAGCTTTGGCAACACTGTAAAATGGAAATGTATCTGTTGTGTATTACAGTAATTGTGACTGTCATTCTTCCCCCATTTGTAATATGGCACCAGCACTACTACTGTCCTTCTGTGTTTAGTTTCACTATGGGAGGGAATTTATTAATATTCAGACCTGTGTCTGCAAAACATTATCCTTTAAAATGAGCTGCCAGAGTTAAATTCAAGTGGTATCATAAAGAAATATGCTAGATTTTCTTGGCAAACAAGAAGCTTTATATTTGCTAGATAATTTACATCAAACAAACTGTTATGAGATGCACCAGTGATGAAAACTCAGAGTTATCCTATACCTTAAATATGTGATGAATGTAAAATACTTTACAGGATAAATTAGTTTGCTATGCAGGCTTTAGTTGAAGGTATATACAAATCACTTTCTATGACATGAGGTTGTGCACAACCAGTGGCTAGTTAAAGTAGCATGCAAATATTAATAATGAGCACTATTGAAATGGTCTGAATGACAAAATGTGTTTTAAACTGAAATGAATAAATATCAAAATTTTAATTACATGTATGTATATACTCTCTTTTGATTATGAACACAATCCAGATTTAATTATTATCTGCTCGCTCAGGTAAGTAAAAAAAAAACATTTTGCATTCTGTTGCACAGCTTGATTCTTCTCAATACTCTAATCAAGAAAAGAGTGTGCATTAAATAATCTAATTTGACATTCTTCAGTTTGATATACACCTTTTAATTTAACCACAGATTTCTACTTAAGCCCAACAGGGCAACATAGTGTGTGTTATATTGCCACATGGCACTCCCAGTTAGTGATGATTGCCACATCCTTGATGTCACATACCAAGTAGTCAACTCTAATGTATTTTTTAAAGTTTAATTTTTCGTTAGAGTTATTGTTTAATTACATACTGTACAAAAAAGCAAGTATTTTCAGTTTTTTTGGAGCTCAAGAATGCTATAGCACACAAGCACATCGCAATGACTGACTAGTGATTCATTTGCAGATGTCGCTGTCTTCACATTTAGCTATTCTGTCATAAATAACCAATATGATAATTGCTGAAAACAATGACTACACAAAACACATACAACTTAAACAATTCTAACAAACAAATCTGAAGTTCTTTTATAGACTTGTACTAATATATATAGTAATATATATTGTTACAGCTTTAGGAGACTTAGGTCTCTTAGTTTGTGACACTGGGAAGAGTAAAAACTTGGGGGTCCCTTGAGAAGAAACAATGATAAAGTTTACCTTAGTATATCTAGGGAAGTTGTGGATTAATGATTGTCAAGGAGCAGCACAGAGACAATATAAGATCACATTAGGAGCACAAAGGGAGAGAGAGGAAGGTTCACAGAAAGAGAGAGGAGAGGAAGGAAGAAAGGAAAGAGGGGAGGAAGAAGGAAGAAACAATAACAAGCAGAGAGAAGACAGAGGAGTACAGAGGAGTTAGGACTTGAAGCTTCAGTTCTTGGTCATCCAAATCAAACCTGACTGGAGCAAAGTATGCTGTGTTTTTAGGTAACTTTGATTTCCTGGTACCTCAGGTAGAAACATCTTTCCTGATTAGGGTGCATTTTATGGATAGGGATATAGGCTCCCATTTATTTTGTGGCATCCCGGGTGCAGAGAGAGATTTAACTGCAGGTTACTTTTTATTTATTTAGAAGGCAGCTCATCTCTTGTGTGGCCTCTGTAGACATATCAAGAGTTTAGTGCTTAGTAGCAGTCTGAGGTGACCAAAATGTTAGGCCTCTGAAACGTCTTATTACTCCTCTCAACAAAGCTGTGCCAGAGAATAAAGATGTCACTTGCCTCTAGTTATACCAGCCGCTCGGGTATATGGCTAGAAAATCATTTACAAGTCGGTGGTTATGAATAATTATTTCACTGATTGACTAAACCGCTTGGTCAAATACTGGTTTTCACCAGTTTCGTAACCCCCCATTTGTAACAATATATAATGGTATAACTTCTGGAAATATATTCATAAAGAAATCCATCCATCCATTTTCTAATCATTTTATCCATTACAGGGCTGTGGGGTAGCCGGAGCCTATCCCAGTTAACAACAAGCACAAGAAAGGAGACACCCTGAAAGGATGCCAGTCCATCGCAGTGCATAAAATCAAACGCATACACTCATACCAAGCCAATTTACCTACCAGTATGTCTTTGGACTGTAGGATGAAACCAGAGCACCTGGTAGAAACCAATGCTAGAACAGGGAAAAACTCCTCATAGATAACACTCCAGGAATTGTATGAAGGGCCTCAGCACTCCGGAGCAGCAAAGCTAATCCACTCCAACACTGCATAAATATACAAATTATATTTAAATACTATAAATGTATAAATACAGAGTAAAAAGTACTAAAATAATTAATGTTTTTAACTTTATGTCATGTTTAATGAAATGAAAGGAATCACTGTTTTGAAAGACTTAAAAAAATATATTTTTAAAAACTTTTGCAGAATAATGTACATTAATTTCAGATCAGTAATTATAGGATTTATATTGCAGTCATAATACCTAAAAATACCAGATATGCAGCATATTGAAGACAAGTTCTAGCAATGCATCTCATTAACAGGAGAAAGAGAAATTAACACATTTTCGACTAATATTTACATGTATAATTCAATGTATTATGTATAATCAGAATCATAATGGGAACTAAGGTCTTCCAGCTCACTATTGTTCACATAACAACAAAAAGAACCTGGGAACTGTTAGGAAGCAGTGCTAATTGCCACCCTGTCATGGCTTTTAGCTCTAGTAAGCAACACAAAGTAAAAAGTAAAAAAAGTAAAAAGTATACAAAGTAAAAAAAGTAAAAAGTATACAACAAGAATAAAACACTAAATTCGGGATAATATCTCAAACTTGACCCAGTTACATATGTAAAAACCCGATACCTGATGGTAGATTTAGAAGAGGGAAAATGACTATGGCTAATTAAAGCAACTACCACCAACAACTAATGGTGGTAAAATTTGAGATTAATGAATACATGAAAATTTTAATTTAATCTTAAGTGATTCTTTTCTCTATGGGATAGTTTCATAGACACTTATTAGCAATAGGACTTGATTTAGTCACTGGTACCTAATGTAACATTATACAGGGTCTGTGAAGGCTTGAAACATGTTTCATTAAAGAACAGTTTAACTGCTTATTAGAAATCACTAATTACTCTGTATTAAGAATGATAAACAGTACAGTATCTTTTATACCTACAAAAAGATACTACTCCTCCGAAAAATCTTTTAAGTTGTAATTGAAACCATGTTGTAAAGCAGCATGCATATTTATATCCTTATCATGTCCAGGTTAACATATATACATATACATTTTTTGTATGTATCATAAACAGTACAAAGGTTAATATGGAGAGTATTTGTGAATTATTTAAAGTACCCCATCAAATCATTACATACTCTGTTTAAAAGTATTATTCTGTGCTGATTCCAAATTTGTCTGGCATGATGATGCAATGGTTAACAGTGCTGCCTCACAGCAATGGGGTCCTGAGTTGAATTCCCAGGGTACTATCTTCTTGGAGTTTTTATGTTCTCCCTGTGTTTGCACAGGTTTTTTATGGTGTTTCAGTTTACTCCTACAGTCCAAAAGCATGCTGGTAGGTTAATTGGCCTCTATAAAATTCACCCTGGTATGTGTGTGTTTGTGTCTGTGTGTATGCTGCATTGCGCCCCTTGCTTTCTGGGACAGGCACTGGATACTCTGTAACCTGAGCAGTTAGAAAATGGATGGGTGGAGGGATTCCAGATTAAAGGAGAACCATATAGTATCAGATTTAAAGTGATCAGATTTTTTAAGTTATTAAACTCCATACATAAGTTGTATTTTCAGTCTAAAAAATAAACATTTTTTATCATTTTGTATTTCACTACTTGCTGTTGGATGGAGCTTTTTATTGTACAAAGCTGATGAAAACAATTGTGAAATAACTGGCATTTGTGTTACTTCAAAAAGACTTGTTTATTTAGTTAATGGCAGCCTTCTGCAGCTTAATTGTCAGGAAATTAAAAAGGGGGCTATTAAGCAAGGTAACTGGAAAACATCAACATATTTAAAGTAGAATGAAGTGTTCTGTCAGGTACATTGCAGAAGGGTGACACAAAACCTTGTTAGAGATGAAAACATCAGCTGTTCTAAAACTTCATATGTTATTTGCAGGAGGGATTTTACATCTATAGTAGTCAAATCCAGCACCGAAATATTTCTGTCCTAGGTTCCTAAGTGTATGGGTCCATAACTGATTGTATGTTATTTTGCATTTTGGAAACCTTGACTCTTTTTTTAGACATAATGATATCACCATATGATATCTGGTGATAACACCAGAAGTTAATTACTGCTTTTGCATAAAAAAAACACTGCAAGAGCTTGGAATGATATCATACACCATTTTTTTTTAAAAAGGATACATTAGTCAATTAAAGAGTTATATTCTGTTTCAGTTATCGTATTACAAAATATTTACCATTTCATGTGGAAATCACAGCAGAGAAAATGTAATTACTGTGCCTGTTTGCTAAAAATACCTACTAGTAGGGTACCATCTTAGGGATAATGGTTGCTGGAATTAGGCATACAATGACCAGCGATTTTATTGTGTATGGTGTGATTTTTTCTCCTCTTTCTCCACTTCTGTCTCCTTTTAAGGTATTCCTCCTGCCCTGGGGCAAACCAGGGCAGGCAGAAATCTTCACAGAATTGATTGACATTTTGTTTGACTAGGTGCCCATCAATTATAAAACAGTCAGAGGTGACTCATGTTTGAACTCTGCGGAGGTGCTGAACTGATGTGGATCGGACCTTAAACAAAGCAACATAAAGGAAACAATGGAGAGAGGAAGGAAAGACATAATACCGCATGTCCTGGAAATCTGCATACAGACATGGCCTGCAAGTAGCTCCCAGGCTGTTTATGTCTGCTTTCCCTCTATTATCATTCCCATCATTCCAGCCCCTCTTTCAAGCCACTTCAGTGGAGGTACAGGAGGACTCTCTCCTCCTCTACTCTGTTTTATTTCATATAGCCAGGGCAGGGAAGGTAAAGTGGAACAAACTACTGGGGAATGTTGGGACTGAAGAATATGCTACAGACAACCATTTTTTTCCTTCTTCATTATTGCAGAAGGAATTATGTCTAGACAGCCTGAATGAGTTGAGTAAGTACTCTTGGGAAGTAGGGAGTATGGAGGCAGCAGCATGAAAGCGGGAGTTTATGATCTTTTATTGGATTAAAGATGTCCAATGTGGGGAAAAACGGTGCCCTTTGGTGCCCTTTTTTTGTTTGTTTTTGGATTACAAGTGGTGAAGAGAGATGGGACTGCATTGTACAAAGAACATTCCTGTAGATTTTTCCTTTTTTTCTGCTTACTGTGGACTGTTTTTTGCATGTGTCCAGTAATATTTGCCTTGTTGAGATTTTAATTTGCTTGAGAACAAAACTACAATTGAATCTAGTCCATTACTGGTCTTTGAGTGCACTGGAGTCTGGGGATCTGATAGCCCATATAGAAAGAAGGATCCTAGGACCCATAAATTTGCTAGGTTGCATAGTTGCCTACAAACCTGTAATTTGTAACTATTGGGAAATCAGATTATGTCTTTCCTTTTTTTCAGCAATATTGCAGATATTTAAAATAAATTTATAAAACCAGACATTTTTTGTTTTTTTATAAAACATGATGGAGGTAAATCTGTTTAACTCTGGTTGGTGTCATGCCCCACACTCTCCCTTGCATTGCCATTCCATTCCTGTCACGCCCCACACTCTCCCTCACAAACGGCGTTGCATTCCCAAACCCACTGTTTCACAATCTCATTCCTAATTGAACCCATCACATTCCCACATGTACCAGATTCCACAAATTCTCACTCCAGAATCAATCATCCAACCACATCCCTTTCCTTTCAGTATTTAAAGTTCCCTTACACACCAACCCATGCTCACTATTGAGAAGCCTCCAGTAGAATTCTCTTATGTGCATTTCTAAGCCTTTTGACTGATCTCCTGGTACCTAATCTTTGCTCCTGCCCTTTGACCATGCCTTTTTGGATAGTCTTTTTGATTTCCCTCATTACCGGACTCTTTTCCTCCCTAATTGACCAAGCTCCTGGATTACGTCTTTTGGATTGTCCCTGTGCTACTCCGCATTCTGTGAGATTCATGGTTACGCATTAGGATCCTCCAATTCTACCAATTGGTTTCCTGACAGTTGGTATATAAAAAGAAACATTACTAGTGCAGTTCTTTTTTACAATACATCACTATCTATATTTTTCCTTAAGGGTCCTCAGAATTTTTTCCTCAGTAGTTTTTTTACATTTTTTGACAAACCTATTGAATTATAGTCATTTAATTGGTATATCCTATGTTATGAAAGTATAAAATACCATACAGTACATATAAATATGTCAGGTGGGTAGCTGCGTATAAATATAAATATGTCTGTAGTCTCTCATTTTATCCTTTTTTGCTTTTCATTTTTTTTCTTGAAAACAACAAAACAGCACCAACATGCAATTCCCATTCCTTTAAACTTGAATGAAAGTCTCAAGAGAATAAAATATAACAGATACTTTGATCTTCAAACAACAGAAGTCTTGCAGTGGAGTGTCCTTCATGAACTGAATAATAATTAGAGTAGAAAATTTAAAATTGACTTGCAAAAGATACTTTTCTAATCCTTAAGGGTGTGGGCAAAGAAACATCTTTTGTAATGCATCTGGAAGATGCTAAATGTTTCTGTAATTGATTTATTCACCTCTGTAAAAGTAGTGACATATACTACAGTACATGATATAATGGCTGACTTCATTCTGACATGGCTGACATTCCAGAGTGAGTCAGCTCTTTGTGCTTTTTTCAAAGATTTTTTTCAGAGCATGTTTAAGATTTTTTAACAAGGCATATCAATATAAAAAATGCATAGAGGTCAGAAGTACATCTTGCTCTAACGTTTCTAAGAATTGTCTCATTAATAACAGAATGTCCTATAAAGGAGTCCCACAGTACATATGCTTTTACTTTCCTATAAACTTTTGTAAGGGCTGTCCTATAAACATTGTTGGATTTTTATTGTTGACAGAAATTTGAAGTAGAATATTTCAATATGTATGTTTTCAATGAAATGAAAATCAATGAAAAATTGAATAATTGAGAAGATAATGTTATCATTTCTGTAGTATACAGATGTGTATAATGAACACCTGAAGAAGGCTCCACGGCCGAAACGTTGTGTTCTCTTTCTTCTTTTTTTTCAGCATGGAATAAACCTATTACTTGTGTATAATGAAACCTAGATCTATTAACATTGATGTTAAAACAGAAAAAAAATAATTTCCTTAAACTATTTCAAAATAATTCTTCTAACAAATCATTGTAGAGCTTTTTAAACTTCCTGATTAGATTTTTAGAAGCCTTAGAAGCTTTTTGTATTTCTCAGTGGGATTCAGATGTCAATGCAAGCACCTCCAGGATTTAAAAAAGACAAGATAAATATATCTGAAGGCTTTGTTGAGGTAATCTGACAACAAGGTGAGAATCAATGTGGTATTGCTAGGATACATAAGAGACATTCTCAAGCAAGGATTGTCTCTCCATAAATCATCATGTGATGTGAGTAGCTAAGTGAGTAAGATGGATGAGTTAAGTGCATATAGAAACCCAGATGTTGTTCAGAGTATAACCATTAGACAATACATACATAGATAGATTTCTTTGAAGAAACTTATGCTGCAGAACAATGTAATAAGTGCTACCCTTGTACTCATTTATTAAACATTTTAGTAGTCTTTCAAAATTATACTGTACATGCACATTAATCTGACCTGCAGATTTTTAATGCACATTAAAATTTCCTGCAGACAGATGTATGTATATGTACAGTACTGTATATTTTGCTAAAATACAAAAAGTATATAAATATACAAAACAAATATTCAAGCATTTTAAAATTCAGGTTAAAATCAGAATAACAACTTTATAGTTAAAAATCCACATTTAACTTTTTAGTTGAGCACACATGGTGCCTGAAGTGTACAAACATATGCTTATGTTCTCTAACCATAAAAATCTACAAGCTAACCTGACTACTGAAGCAAGACAAGACCTATTTAGCTGCAGTTGTAAGTGCTTCATTCAAACAATTACAAGAAATGTTCCTTGAATGCCATGTAAAAATAAGAGATAAAGAAATGGTAGAAATACACATAATATAAAAAGTATAGATAGCTATAAATCTTTAAAAACCTTGCAAGTCAAGCCATTTAATTTTCTTAAGTTCTTGTCATGGCAAAATTTACCAATTCTATAGCATTCAATCCACCAAAAAACTGTCAAGGAGTCATTTAATAATATTTTCTTGATACCAATAGATTTATAAATATTGTAGCTGCAAGGGACATTGTTGAACTTCAGAAAGAGGGGTTGCAGTTATAGTGGCAAGGCTTATTAATAATACAGGAATTAAGTTTTCTGCTTCCTTGCCATTCCTTCTCTCCCTCATCTCAGTGGTGTTGGACACAGAGAGGCCATTCCAATTGGTTCCAAGGCTGAGATTCTCCAGCCACACTAATAAATGGTCATCTCTGGTGCCTTACTGTCTGGGAGATTCCAAGGGAGAGTCTCATCCCAAGGTTTACAACCCTAAGGTCAGAGTGCATTGTTACTCATCCTCCACCTCGAACAGCCAATCAGTAACTGGTAGGACAGGGTAACACCACGTGGGTCTCAAATGCCCGCAAAACTTTCAACCAATGAACGACTGTAGTTCCTCCAGATAAAAGAGGCAGCACAGGGCCCAGAAGGTGCCCCTGCAGGACATACTCAGACTCAGCTTGGACAATCATGTGATGGCTAGTGTGTCCAAGTGCCAGGACTTCACTTTGTTCTAAGAGTCGAGACCGGAGGTCGCCCATGCATAACCAAAGGATCCACCCAAGGTTAGCCCGGCAGCAAACCTCGTGAACCACCAGTACCCCACTGCAAACACTCGCCTGATCAATGAAGGAACTACGGTCAGACCTGTCGACAGCTGAATCTCGGTATTTAGGACTAGCGCTACATTGGGAACGAACCGGTCTTCTTCCCGTCTAAGAGTGTGACTTGCTCAGACCTGCAGTCACTTTTCATGTGCACAATCTCTGCTAGTTAAGCCAGGACTAACTAGCCGGTCTTCAGAGTGCCCACTGCCAGAGCACTACAGCAGGAATCTCTCCCTCCTTCTCCTACACCCCAAGCCGAACCAGGACTGCCTGGGCCAGAGGATGCCGATTGGACGCAGCAACAGCCTGTTGTTGTTCCCTTGTGTCCGCAGGAAATCTGAATCCACACAGATTGGATGAGTATTCAACATTCTGTATTATAGCTCGAGAATTTAAATTTAACCCAAGTTGATATCAATTTAATTCCTATGAGTGATGTACTTGCTTTGGAGTATCTAGTGTAGAAGTTGTAATCAAAGCTAATTAACAAAACAGTATAAATGAATGATATACTGAATGTATGTCTCTCTTGGTTTGTAACGCTTCGTTATTGAATATATACCTTTTGTATTCTGCTAATCCTCACTATAAGATCTGTTATGTTTATATGCACATTTTATATATTAATAATTGTATTCTCGTGTATTAGTATCCGTGTGTGTGAGTTGTTCCGCAAGGTTGGTTTTCTAATAGCCATCAAAGAATAATTTTGTGACTTACTGCTACAATTAATAATTGTCCTAGTAAATCCACAAAACCCCTACACAGTGAAACTCCATTGAGACCCCCATTCTGTGATCTTGACCATTGAATGACCAAGTGGTATTTGTATGTGGGAAATAAGGGGGATGAGTTTGTTTTCTGGATAAGGATCTTTGCATCCTGATCCAGTGTCAATCCAGTGTCCGCTGCTGGAGCCTGAATGTCAAGCAGATAGTGATCAGCACATAGCAGATAGCAATCAGCACATCTGGACAAAATGCTAAAAGTCACAAGACATGGTCAATCATTCAAAAAGATGACAAACCTGCAGGTTGTGGGGACCCAATCCACCTGGTGAATTTTTGACCAACCATATTTTCCCCAGTTAAAAAGTGGTGTGCATTACTTCTAATGCTTCATCTCTCTGCCAAACACAACTTGGCTGACTGACAACAGAACCATGTGATGGCCATGAGAGTGAACCCATACGTAAAGACAGAATTCTACCTGCAGCAGGACCTTGCTACCACCTAGCTCCCACCTTCATCCGCTTGATCACCCCAGCCTAAGGACTAGTAACTAACAGCCTAAGGGCTGGAGTGGCATCAAGCCAACTGTTTACCCAATCTTCTGCACAGGAATTACAAATCCTGATTGTGGAAGAATATAATCCAATATTCATCATTGCTGTTCTAGGGAATTCAATTGTTATCTTAACATATGTTGATATCAATTTAATCAATTTAAGTAGCAGTATTTACTTATAAGCACCTGAGTGTTGTTTGTGTTACTGAGACTGATTAGAAAGTTAGTGTAATTGATGTTATACTAAACATATTCTTTTTTATGTATCACTCCTTTACACCTGCTACAGCTTGATAATTATTATGTAAGAAGCTCCAGTCTGTAACCAGGCAGACTTTCAGGTATTTACCCTGAGAGCTTTTATGTACACATTTTTTATGTATAAAAAAGGGAATTCCATTTATTGTGAATCCTTGTGAAGATTTCTTGTTGTTCTGTTGATTGACTCCTACTATCCAAGGTAAACTCACATAATTTGCTGTTGCATCTAAACATTGTGCCAATAAATTCATACAAACCCCTACAATATGTATGAAAATGGTAGGTGAAAATATAGTTTATATAGATCTGCTTATATAGTTTATAAAGTATGTGTTTATATTAAACATACACAAATTAATGTACACATTTTAATCGTATGGTCTTTTTGTATATATTCCATCCATTTTTTAATCACTTTATCTAATACGCTTGGGAGCTGGAGACAGTTTCAGTAAGCAATAAGATGTCAGTCATCATAGGGCACATATATGAACACACTCACATCAGAGGAAATTTTCACAAAACCCAGTTAAGAAACTGGAGCACCTAGAGCAACCCACTCGAAGATGGGGAGAACATACAAACTAGTACCCCAGAAATTAAACCCAGGGTCCCAGCGCTGCAAGGCAGCAATGCTAACCTTGCAACCCATCATATTTTAATGTAGTTTAAAAATATATATGATGATTTTTTACTTTTTAACACAGGCTAAAGTACATTTGTATTCAGATTGTAAAATAAATCTTGAAACTATGCTGCAGAATCAATTTTAACAGTGCCAGATATCATGGCATCCATTTAAATCAATTTTTGGTCAAAAAGCATCTGAACCCTAAGTCAAATCCTTATTCAGAAACTAACATACTGTATGTCAAAACAACATTCATGAACTTTACTTCAAAGTAAACGCTGGCTGATTGTTAAAGAGCTAACTGGCTTCACACAAAAAAAACATCCAAGTAGACCAAGGACCCAATTATTTGAAGTCCATTCTTTTATCCAAAATCTTGAGGTGTATTATATATTCTACTGAAGATAAAAAAGATTGGAATCCTTCCTTTTGATACAATGAGAGCTTTTCCCCAGATCTTTGATTCAGTGCATTTGTAAAACAGGTCATTTTTACAAAATGCATGGACCTTACAAGAAGTTTATCTAAAGTTGTTTTTCTTTGTCAAAGTTCAAAGGAAGTTAGGCAAACGGGATAAAAATTTCCTTTAATAAAATAGGTTCTTTGTCCCTGGATAGATTCTTTGTCTCTTAGTTATAGCATACCAAAAACGTTAACTGCAAGTTTTAACAAAAGACACCACTGTTTGAAGGTTTAATTTAAAATGTATTCGTTCATTTTAAAGCAGTGTATCTAACATAATACTGTAGTGGGTTTATGATTTTACTGAGACAATTCTTAATTGTAGCAGTAATCACGAGGTGGTTCGTTATGGCTTTTAGAAAATCAATCGTCAGAACAACTAACAACGCACACACACGGATTCAATACACGAGATACATTTATTAAACATACATTGTGCACCCAACATATACCAGTCTGCCTGGATACAGGCGGCAGACCTTACTGTGAGGGTTATCAATATACAAGGTATATAATCTCGAAGAGATGCAAACACAAAGAGATACACAACAGAGAATATACTTCAATATATCGTTCGGCTATACAAAATCGCTAGTCAGTGTTATTACCCACTGTTACACCAGACTCGGAAGTAAATACATTACTCATGAATTAAATTGATAACAACTTGTGTTGAGGTAACAATTAAATTCTCGAGACGCAATGTAGAACATGGGGTTTACTTATCCACTATAGGGATTCGGATGACCCGGCACGAACACCAAACCAGCTGACAGGCTCTGTTGCAACCTCTGTTCCAGCGGTCATCTAATAGGTGTCCGTCTAGGCATCCTCTGGCTACCGGCCAACCAATCGAGGTGCAGCTCGGAGTAGGACGGGCAGAGGAATCTAACTGCGGCGCGTAGGGCAGTAGTTGCTCCGAGGGGTCTACCAGCAGTCCGGCTGACTAGTAGAAAGTCTCTATGCACAGAGTGTGACCGCGGGTCCTCGCAAGTCACTTTTTTGCATGGGAAGAAACTGGTTCGTTCCCAGTCCAGTGCTAATTCTGAATAAGCTATTCAGGTTGTCGACGAGGGTCCAACTGTAGGCTGCCATTGATCAAGTGGAGCATTCATATTGTTCGTTGCAGAATTCTTGAGTACGTACGGGATCCTCGGCCTCGCACTTAGAACAAAGTCCAAGTCCCAGTGCAGACAACAGCGGTTGTCACGTGATTGTCTCTGAGGGTGCGCGAAAAATGGCCAAGGAGAGCTCAGACCTGAGCTTGCGCTACCTTTTTGACCAAGACACAGATGTGTGCTGATTGGTTGAGAGTTTGGCGGGCATTGGAGACCCACGTGGTATTACCACTCCCTGCCAGTCCCTGATTGGTTGATCAAGGTGAGATATGAGTCACTTACCCCTGACACTTAGGAATGCAGTCCAGATGTCCATCTGGCACTCCCTAGACAGATAGGCGCCAATGGAGTACCATTGATCATGATAGCCAGGCTTAGCTAAGTGCATCCCCATTTGGGAGCTGTCCCTTATCAAAAGAAAACACCTTAAATCAGCCTGCATATATAGCTTCTCTGTGGCTGCACCAGAGAGATGAAGAGAGAATAGAAAAAATAATTTGAAAATATGTAACACAGTGGAAGCTGAAGTGAATTCTGTTCTATAAAAATAAGAATAACGACAACAACATCAACAACAACCACCCTTGATGTGCTTCGTCCTGAAAATCAGATCTGTCAACCCCCTGATTTGGAAGTCTTTTAAGTATATTCTGTGTTTTAAATCATTTTGCAAGAAAGCAAGGTTCTTTTATTGATAGCTGTGATATTCTAACAATTAGGGGTTGTGATTTCATTCTAAGTAAGCCTTTTTTACTTTTATTCAGAATGCTAAAACAATAATTTTTTTCAGTTCTTATTTTTTTGTGTTAAGTAATAATAGGTGAACTATGTGAACAGATATGTGAAAAGAACAGAAACCTATTGTATTCTATGGGTTTAGGTCTATTTCTCTTGACATTTGTACTAAATGCGTATACTGTAATGAGAATATGAGAAAATGAGAATGTCTCCTAAAAATAATGTGGAACACATTTAAATGAACTTAATTTAGAAAATATATATTTAATATTTTACAGGCCTAAATCCAAAGTAGTGGTAAAGCATAATTTGTGTACTGATATACAACAGCCTGGAGAGTATTCAGCTCACTGTACTGGTTTGAGAACTTTACTAAATTTACTAAGAACCTCAAAAGGATAGTTTAGCAAAGTATCATATTCTTGCCCTTTTTAATTCTCTTGTATTTTCAAATCATTCATTTAAATATATATTAAAAGGTATCACCTCTGCCATTTTCTGTTTTGTGTATTTTGTGTTGACTTCTAGAAAGTGTAATTCAGCTTCAGTGGAGACAAAATACTGATGATGAAAAAACTAATGTTATTGTTGTTAACCTATTTCTTATTTAAAGAAAAAGAAAAGAAATGGCATTGCCTAAATAGAATTGTGCATGCTATGAAAACAGGGTAGGATACAACTTCTGATGTAATTAAAAGACACAAAAACCTAACCGAACAGTAACAGAATTCTACTATGTCTTTCATTCAGATTACTCCTCTTTCAATCAAAGTTGCACTTTAATTATTTAAGCTTTACAGCATCACAGCAGGGATCATAATAGTTATTCTTCTTTTTTTCTGTTAATACACTAGAGCCTTGAAATGACTCCTATTGAATTACTAATGTGGTTGTTGAATATGCCATCTCTAGCCTTGTGTTTTATCTATATATTCAACCTGACCAAAGAATAATTAGCTGGTAGGTATAGTACTCCTTTAAATTGTATCTTAGTTCTGAAGTAAAAAAATACCATCCAAATGTAACAAAGTAAATATTTGAAGGATGACAGCTCTGGACTGTTCTAATTCTCTAGTGGAAATAATTCACAATTTGTCAGACAGTTCAGCAGCATGTGTGTGCTGGGAATCACATATTAGATACATATCTGGAGCTGTATCTTCCCCTGTTACTTTTCTCGTTTTGCTCTGTGCAGAACATTTGGAAATACAAAAGATCAAATTATGATTGAATAGTGGCTGCATTTTTAATCAGAGCCTTAAAAAACTTTTAAATTTCACAGATCCCCTAATTTTTTTTTCCCATAACAGAATTTCTTAATCTGTGCTCTGTAGTTCCTATCATGATTCACGACAACCTTTTTCCCCTCTTTGGTAAAACCTCTCATCACTGTATCTTTTCCTTAATAGAATCTGCTGAATGGAGTTCTGTCTCTCTGCAAATACCTTGCAAATATTGCAACCTTAAGAGTTAGAGCAGCACTGGATTCCATAATCTTCCCTTTGCTATATTGATAAACCTCAAAGTCCTAAACTCTGGATGGTACAATCAAACTGTATCCCTCTAAATCTATTGGGCTTTGTTGAAAATCCAGCCCCAAATGTCGTTTTAAATCTACAGTGTTAGTGGTATTACCTGAGATCGTAATTATGCATAAATTACTCATATTAATTTGACAGGCACAGCACAAAGACAAAAAAATCCAAAATCCAAAGATGGAAAACATCATACTGCATCAGTCTCTTGAAATATAATCCTTGTGATGTTTTGGCATCATACATAAAACTAGTCCATTCTACTGAATTCAAGTAATTTTTATGAACCCTCATACATTTTTTGCATTGTAATGAATTTTTAAAGGAAGAATATCCATATAAATTCTTATAAGTTAAATTCATGCCTTTATAAAATGTTAAGACATTTACTAAAACCTTTTTCTGAATTTTAGTGGTGCATTACCTTCCTGACAACCATTGATTCAAAATATCCCACTCAATATTAATAGCATTATCTTTCCATATGCAGTTTACCTTTAACTTTCAAGGTTCTGTCCTTTTTCTAAGTTACTTTTTCAAAGTAAATGACTCTTTTAAAAAAATTACTTTAAATCATCTTGATATTTTTTCCTAAATTCAGTATTAATTAATTTATTATACACCTACAGTGTATACAGTATATTACAGACATGAAATTATTTCTTAATCAGGTGTACATAACAAACTACAAAATCATTGCATACAACTTAACAAATCTCAAAATAAACATAGTAGTCTTTTAATAATAAGATGCTTTCATAATTCTTATATGATGGGGTACATCTAAAATAGTACTGAATGATTGAGAATTTAGAAGGTAATTGGTTAAAAATGTAAAAAAATAAATTAAAGCTATTAATATTTGTTGGATTAAATAAAAACTTGAACAGCATTTACATTTTTGTGATGGCACTCCTCTACCATATTGTTCATCTCACGCCCTCGGCAGCCAGAGGGTGCTCCTACTCTGTCCTGTCCCTAGTTTCCTGCCTGGCTGGCCTTCCAGTCCCTCTCTTTCCCTTGGGCTATATATTTCCAGGTCTTGCATTCTGCCCTCGCTCAGCATTGACATTCGGATGTCCTGAGACCTGCCTAGCACCAGGTCGCCCCAGGTCCGCTACCTGAGGGCATAGGTTTCTATACGGCACTCCTGAACTCTTTGCACTAACGAGCCCGGGCCTTTTTTCTGTTCCGCCGCTATGCATATGGGTTTTTTTCCGTTCTCCTGCTCTCCACGGTTAGTCCCTTTGGACGTCCGTGACAGTTCAGAGGTATACAATACTGTACACTTTTGAGATCTGAAACCTCAAAGGGACTATCTATTGTTACCCCATTAGACTGTAGATAATTATGATATGTAGAAAATGACATAGCATTTTTGGAAAGGACCAGTAATTTAGTCTTCTTCAGTTCACTCAGAAATATGTCCCATTTCTTTCTGTGGTGTGTAAGCTTTTAAATCACAATCAACCCATTGTAGAATTTGCTCTGTGTGTAAAATTTGCTCTGCGTGCAGCATTTTCTTGTATGAAAGAACATGCTGTATAGACATACGTTATTTTCACAAAGAATCTGACAAATAGGCTGAGCAAGCAAAATGTTGCTTTACATACAGATGCAGCCATTCAAAATGAGCATCAAAGTTCAGCTTACTTGCTGCAGTAAGCTAGGAGCATTATAATTTATGATTCAGCATGTCGAATCATACTGGCAAAGAAGATCAATACAGGTGGTGCGTTAGATGTTAGCGAAAATGGTAACTTAATTTAATCTGTTGTTCTGCTTATTCATTATGTGGAGTATTAATATGAAAACATCTTACTAAAAGGAAATTTTGGTGGGTGAAAATAAAAATAATTATAATAACATTTATGAACATCGTTAACAATATTAATTTTATGAGCATAATAATATATTTATATTCCTGGTAGTTGTTGCTGAAAATAAAAAAATAAGGTACACTACAGCATTCCACCTTCCTCATAAACATTTACTGCATCAAATTAATTAATTCAGTCACTTGCTATAGTTATTTAGGAAAAGTTTAAATATGCTCGTTTTAACCCTTATTTTCCATGAACACGTGCTGTTGTTATTATTGTAATGGAAAAATAAATAATTGATGTTTCATTGGAACTTTTGTAAAAAATGTAAAAATCTATGCTTGGAGTTTTTAATTTACCTCATCCAAGCATGTTCACTGGCAGAACTCTTGCCTGCCAAGCAGGGAGTCTAGCTTCAATTCCCATGCAATGCAAAAGTTGTATTTTTAACAAATTACCCCTTGGACATAATAAAGACTCTTTCTCTTATTAATATAATATCATATATAATATGTATCCTATATTTACATTTGTAATATGTTATAGATCACAGTATGTCAAATATTTAAATAATTTTAATACAAAATGAATTAACAACATGAATAAACCTCCGTTGTGCACAGTTAGTAAACATGTGAATACTGCCAAAGAGGAAGTAAAGAAAACCAGTTTTACTGGTCCAATGAACGTTGACCACCAGACCAACAGGCTGCAGGATGCTTGGAGAGAGTAAGGGAATTTAAAGATGCCCTTTAACAGAAGTATGACAGGGTTTTTTTAGTGTATATTTACTTTTAAATACAAATTATTAAAGCCACTATGTATGTGTAATTCTTTAAGAGAAATGTTTGGGCTGTATTTAGTTGGTTGCTCTGGTTTTCAGCACCAATATATTTTGTGACTACAGAAAGGGGCATCAGAAATATATTAGTAGGGGAAGCATGTGCGTCAGAATACGATATGCCAAGTTCATGACCGGTGGCTGCAAAGTTCTGGACTCCTAGTTTTCATGAAATTTATTTTTTTTTTTTGCTTGCAACAAACTTTGGGTCACTGTTTTATGCCAGTTTCCCAGCTGGTTCAAATATATATCTTGGCTATACCACTGCTAACAGCTGTTTCAATGTCAGCCAATGGGCCATTAGGGTAAATGGTTTCTGGGTTGATTTATGTATTAAAGACACCTTTACATTGTTTTGAGCAGGGAACAGTAAAATGATAAGATAATGATAACATTATATTAAATCTAATACACTTTTTTATTTATTCATGACATAGTTTGTGTTATTGTCTTAACTATAAACTGAGCCTCAGTTTAAACTAACCTGCTTGTAGCAGGTTAAGAATAGAGTATATATTACTATAGTTAATTAACCAGATATAATTCAATTAACAATTTCATCTTGATTTGTGAAACTGTAAATCTAGACTTTTGTCAATGTGTTTACTAAAGTTATCCATCTAAGTAATCTCACTATGTGAAACAGACTCTAGTGCTCAATGATACTACTTCTGGGGATGTGTCCAAGCTGCTAACCTCATGCTTCTCCCTCTCTTTGCGTTTGTATTTATTTGTTTGTTTTGCCATGTTTTTTTTGTTTTGTGTTTTGTTTAATGCACTAAGTGAGAAGATGGAATACTTTACAACCCTCACTGTCATGGATATCCTGACCTACTTCATTCAAGCAAAGTTCTAAATTCTTGGAGACAATGGAGTTTGGGGTTTCTAACAGTACCCATGCGGACATATTCAAGGGACTTTTTACTCTTAATAAGATAATGGGCACCTTCTCTGGGAAGTCACATTACCTTTGATGGACAATTCCCCTTCACAACAAGTAAGGAAAAGAAGAAAGTGAAAACACAGAAAGGAAACAAACCCAAGAAACAGGGTTCAAGAGATGGCATTAAGAACACACTGCACAGACGTGGTACCCGCTACCAATTTCCGGAAATAAGTCTATCTAATTTTCAATCCCTGAATAACAAACTTGATGAATTAACAATAGGGGCTAAAACAGAATGCTTATTGAGGTGTAGTAATCTCATATGTTTAACTGAAACCTGGCTGACTGAGGACAAGTGCAACGTTGATCTGGAAGGTTATACTGCAGACTGTGACAAAAGGTCGGTGGTAAAATCAATAGGTGGAGGACTCTGCTTATATTTGGACAACACCTGTGCAACGCAGTATAAAATATATATATAATATATAAAATGTTTGCACTCATGACTAAGAGATTATCTCTGTTTCAATTAAACCTTTTTATTTACCCTGTGAGTTTGAACATATCACGATAATATTTGTTTATGTGCCGGATCCAAACAACAGTGAATCGTCTGACAAGATCACAAAATATTTTAACGATGCGCTAACGATGCGGTCTATGGATAATCTGGTGTTTGTGGTCGGAGATTTTAATATTTGCGATCAGTCTGCTCACCTTCCTGCTCTTCATCAATACATCACATGTACAATGTGCTCAACGTGGATCCTCGATAAGTGCTTTGGAAACAGATGCTTATAAAGCAGACCCCCCTTGGTAAATCTGACCACAATATTATTCAACTTCTGCCGAAAGATTAAACATGAAAAACCCATTTCAAAATCTGTACAGCTGTGGTCACAGGACAGTAAGGAAAAACTTAAATACTGTTTTGACAGCAAGGACTGTCAGGTGTTTTTTGGCTCATGTCTCAACCCACACAAGATTACATAATATCATATATCCAGCTTTGTGAAGACAAAATAATACAGATAAAGATGATCAGAATCTTTCTTAACAATAACCCATGGTTGTCGAAAGTACTTAAGATGTGTTATAATGAGAAGTGGTTGGCCTTTATTAAAGGTGATAAAGGTATGGTCAGGGAAAAAGAGAAGGAATTTAGGAGCAAAGTAAGGAGGGCTAAGATAGATATTAAAAATAAAGCTGAGAAGAACCTTTGCATGGGTAATGCGAAGCAGGTGTGGAATGGACTAAATATAATGATGGGGGGAGAGAGAGGACATAATGTATAATGTACAAAATGTACATACAGATGCAGCCATTCAAAACGCATGAGGTACACCATGGTACCATGCAGTGGGCGTGTCGCATCCTAACGCGGCATGACGCAGTATCACGCGTCATATGACGTCATATCGGAAAGTATCCGGAATCACCTTGTAAAACCGCCAGGAGGAGCCAATAAAGCTTAACCTCTCATGTACAGCATTTGAGCTTTTAAATTTAAACTGTGTATTAAAGCATGTTAATCATCAGTCATTAAGAAGTTGGTATATTTTATGAAAGCATTATTGCTCAGTTGGGCAAAAGTGCACAACCTACCTTTATCATAAATATTTTAATTATGCAGAAATATTTTATGCATCAAAGCCTTTACCGAAGATATTACTAATAGTATTAATAATGAATGACCTTGGACAAGCATTACGCTTTTCCACATTATTTGTAACCGTCATTTTAAATGAAAAGACTTTTTCATCGACAAAAAGTAACACCACAGCATTTCATTGATCTTACTAACAAGGACTAACAAGGACGGGACATTAGCTAGCCAATAGGATAAAGGAGTAAATTACTTTTTTTGTTTATTTCTTTAGCACATTTTTTTTAACATTTCCATCGATTGTACAAGCACTGAAAAACTGTCCAATCCCTAGTTCGTCGGGCATTTTCTTTTAGTATAAGAGACATAAATAAGAGACATAAAAAACTCCCTTGCTTTTAACAGAGCGTTTCATAATTTCTAACAACGAAAATTATTTAAACTGCGACACTTATCATTCAACCAGAGCTCAAAAGATCACAAGGATCCTCAAGAGCACAACAAAGACTGTATTAAAAGTTACTTGTATCAGATACATTAGAATCTACGCTTTCTTATCTACGCTAACGCTAAGAATTAGTCTTTAAAATTTATCACACGGTAAAAAGTCAAATTTCTGGGGCGTCTGTGTACCAGAGATTATAGTACCACTTCAGAAGGGTGTCAGCTAGTCAGATTCCAGGACAGGAATTATCTGTTTTATAATCGAGAATATGTAATCACGTATCTAAAGAAATGAATAATGATATTAATTTAAGGATCTAAATATCTAAATATATGTATCTATATAGCTGGTAGTATTACTGTATTTCACTTTCTTTGTAAACACGTTTTGTTAACACCCAAATCACAGGTGGATTCTGTTTTTTGGTCTGTTATGGTCTGTAGCTTAAATCCTGCTTAACTAAAAATTAGACACAAGAAGAGTATTATTGGACAATGTTGTGAGGCTCTGGCGGAATTTCTCTGTAAACTGAAGAGTTATAGAGGAGACAGGTTGAGTATCGCTTCTTTTGATACTTGTAAAAAAAAATTCCAATGTTAATGCGACACGGAAGATAATGTGGTGCATTGGCCGTTAGTGAAAAGATTTAATCGTTTAATCTCTTTACTGTGCACATTTTAATCCGCTTAGTATTGAATATTTATATGGAATTTTACCACTAAAGGGAAATTTTAGTAGTTAAACATAAAACGCAGAGGAGCATAACGAAGGTCATAAAGGTCATAAACAATATTAATTTAGGAACATAAACATATTATGTAAACTGTATGTTGCTGTTATTGGTATTTTAAAGAAAAAATACACACCAATACTCAATTTCTCCTACAGTATATTGACATTTTTTATATTTCAAAATAACACGTTCGTACTGTACTGTATGTACAGTACACAGCGGTACCGCAGTTTGAACTGTAGGGCGCAAATCCACCCGAACCCAAAAGCCCAACATATTAATGTGCATTCGCCTGGCGCTGCGTGGTTTTCATCACTCTCTGTGGGAGTGCTGGCTGTGACGAATTAAACCAGTTTCACAGGAATTTTCAAAGTAGAAGGCGGCGAGTCTTCCAGCGAAAGACACCTCCCCCCCCTCCAAAATCCCTTTTTTTTGTGGAGGGACGGCCATTCACTGTCCATCCTCCTGCTTCTGACACCAATGTAATGAATTTGGGTTCGTTGAGGACGAACACAGAGACTCAGACTTGTGGAGTTAAAAACTGGGCTTTATTTCTTCTCCGTCACCACCCGCCAGCAGCACTCCCGCACCCAGACGAGAGAGAGACACAAGACAAGCCCGCCAAGAGCGCAGGCCCGAGAGAGAGAGACAGTGAGAGACAGAGAGAAAGAGACACAGAGAGAGACACCAAAGGGTGTGGAACCAGGGAACTATTTACATGGAAAACGGGCGATCTCCCCAGACTCTACGCCCGTTTCACTGTTACCTGGATACCTCTTGGGGGATATCCTCTATATCCTCTTGGGGGGAATATCCTCTTGGGGGATATTCTAACAACAAGTGATTATAAGACAATCTGTCAAAGTGCAATGAAATACAATATGCTGGACAGTATGCTTCTCAAAGTGCTTTACGGGATAACAACAATAACAACAACAATTTTACAAGTCCTGGGAGGAAGAATATCATCGATATTAATAATAATAATAAACTTTATTTTATATAGTGCCTTTAAAGGTGGCTTTTTTAAAAAAAAACTTTTTTTAAATGCATTTGTATTTGCACACAGAGCAGTGTTTGCTTGAACATGGAGATGCCATACTGAATAATTCCTGCACACAACCATTGCAGCGGAATTTGCATCGTTTGGCAGGGCTATGATTTATACAAGTGGTGGTGGATTTGGAGACAAAATGTATTTACATTGGGTTGCTGTAAGTGGAGCAACCCAAATAAGCTCTGCTTATTATTTTACAAGAGAATGCACCTGACAAGCTGGACAGTATGCTTCTCAAAGCGCTTTACAGGATAACAACAACAATAACAACAGCAATTTACAAGTTCAGGGAGGAAAAATATGATAAATATTAATAATAATAATAATAATAATAATAAACTTTATTTTATATAGCGCCTTTAAAGGTGGCTCCTCAGAGCGCTTTACAGGATAACAACCGATGAAACAACAGTGGCTGGGGGTTGAAAATACCTGTGAAACTGGTTTGTATTGTAGACACAGAGTGTTACACCAACGCATTAGCATTTTAAAGCGATTCCATTGAGGAGCCGGGTGCGATAATTGTTTGGTTCCTTGATACCTGATCTGCAAGGCCATTTGGCTGCAGTGAATGTGAATTCTGTCTGAAAAAATAAAAGTATTTTAATCAAGATTCCCTTATAAAATTAACGTGAAACAAAACAAAAACTAAAAATAAGATACAATCTACAGACATTCACAACATAAACATATCTTAAAACATTTACATATATTGTTAAATTATTACTTTAAATATATACTTTAAGTTACTGAAACAGCCAGTTAATAAAATCATTGCAATTTTGTTCTTGTTTGGAGGTGGGGATATTCTGACAACAATTGATTTAAAGACAATCTGTCAAAGTGCAATGAAATACAATATTACGGGGGTACCTTTAAAGCAGAGACGACGAAAATAAAGTTTATTATTAATTTGCTGGACAGAGAGGTGAACATTATTATGCATTAGACAAAGATAACAATTTACGTTGCATTGCCAGATTGTGAATCAATAAAAATATTAAATTAAACATGGGTTTGCGATTTAAATGGAAATGGTTGTGACGGGAACTCTTAATCTAAATAAAAAATAAAATAAATAAAACAGGTTTCGATAGTTAATAACCACTTTTTATGTGCGAAACACGGATGATTTTTCTTCCTCCTGATCAGTTTAGAAATCTGTGTACGCTGTAAGGTTTTTACTTCCTAATTAAACTTTTAAAATACGCATTTAAATATAGAAGCAGCATATGCTCATGTCTTCCTGCTATGTAGAACAGATCAGCGAGTTTTTTTTTCTCCAATCAGAGGGGTGTCAGATGGTGTCAGCCAAGCCTACCGTATCTCTGGTATAGAAGTAGCCCAGAATTCTGTCGCATTTTCATTTTAGGAAATTATGAAACGCTCAGTTAAAAGCAAGGGAGATTGTCCATTATAGTGGACATAAAAACAAGAGTTTGCTGCGGCATTATTGGAAACCCAATTTTAACACAAATCGCCGGCATTATATCCTAGAAGACACAGACCGGCGCCAGTGGGAGAGTAAAAGAAAATGCAGACGAACCAGGGATTGGAAAGTGCTTGTACAATCGATGGAAATGTTCAAATAAATGTGCAAAAGAAATAAAAAAAAAGTTTATTCCTTTATCATATTGGCTAGCTAATGTCCTCTCTTTGCTAGTTACCTGTGGCTGTGTTTCTGCATTGCGTATCAACGAGTGACTATATTGTATTACTGTGTTGCAGTATATGAATATAATTATGTTGTTATTAATTTCTTTACATACGTGATTAAATATTATATTAGTAGAAAAGCTTAAAACTACCACTTTTTATACACACTATTTCACATGTTAGTTAAAGACTTCGATGCTTAAAATGTTTAGGGAGAAATGAAATACTGGTGTGTATTTTTTCTTTAAAGTACTGGGACCAGCCATATACTGTAATACTGTATGTTTATGTTCCAAAATTAATATCGTCTATGGCCTTCACACGCGTTATGCTCCTATTCTTTTTATGCTCAGCTACTAAGATATCCCTTCAGTGGTAAAATTCCATATAAATATTCAATGCTAAAACGGGCACAGTAAAGACATTTACTGTAAATCTTTCTACGACCGACCAACGGACCACGAGTGCCCCTGTCGGTCAACCAATCACGTACCGCGGTATTTTGCGTCATCGCGCGTCACGATGCGCGACGCCGTAGCCAATTACCTCCGGTACGTGTCTGTACCACGCACTTTGAATGGCTGCATCTGTAGTGCACAAGGAACACAGCCACATCTAAAAAATGAGCCTTAATCAAATTTACCTTAATAAGATCAAGATTCACACCCTTACATTTCACATCACTAGAATTACATATCCTTACAACTTTTAAGTAGTCCTTCACATATTACCATCTATCTATCTTTTAACAAAGGTAGTTTAAGTACAGAGCCATTCAAAATGCTTGAAGTACACTGCGTCAAAACACGGTAGGCGTGGTGCATCATACCACTGAAGTGGGACATGTATATATCTAACTTCCAGCATCACAAAATCAACACTTAAGCACATTGAGGTGTTGCTAGGGTCTGTTAATTTAGCCTTAAACAAAAGTCATGCTAAGATGCCATAAAGCTGACTTGCTTTAGCAGCTCCAGTGACTTAACGTTACATAAAAAAAGACTGGAACAACACCCACAAACAGGATAAAGCAGACCAATGTCTGCTGCATATCAAAGGACAGAACCTAGAGCAGGACATAGAAGGACAAGTAGTAATTACACAAGTACAGGACAAGCACTCAGATTGTAAATCAAACTTTCTTCTGACTATATAAGAGCTGGGAAACCCTTGCAGTTTGTCTGTTCTGTGGGGCAGACCCAGCACGCTTTGTTGGACTTATTGAGCTCAATGAAACTGAATCTGTACAAGACTGTGTCCTGCTCCTCTGATGAAGAATTTCCCACAACATCACATTATACCACATGCAAATTGAAATATGATGAACGTATCCGGAAGCACCTAGTAAAACCACCAGGTGGAGCTAATAAAGCTAAACGTCTCATGTACAGCATTTGAGCTGTAGCCAGAAAACACCAGGTTTCGAATCCTGGTCACTGCTGAGGGACACTCTTTTTCCAATTAAGAATTTAAGTTGTATATTCTTTAGACTTTTAATAATTTTAAACTCTGTAGTACAGCATGTTAAACATTAAACATTAAAAAGTCGGTATATTTTATAAAAGCAAGACTGCTCAGTTGGACAAAATTACACAACCTTCCACCTTCATCATAAATAATTTAATTATTCATAAATATGCATCAACTCTTTAACTTGGTAACTTAGTGGATTCTGGTTTTAACATGCTTTTTCTAACATTATTAAGCTTATATTCTGTACTTTATAAAAAGTTATAACGTTTTATCCTTTTCTAAGAATATGTAGTAAGAACACCACTTGCTGTTATTGTAAAAAGATAAATGCTGTAGTGATTTAACATCACTTGATAGTTATATGAATATGGAATCATGTAACTAAAACATCACAGGTGGACATTTCGGAAACATTTTGACTTCCGTTTCTTTTAAAAAAAACTTTTATTGTCCTTGTAGTGGTAATGGACAAAGCACTGCACCCAATGGTTCAAAGTGCGATCAGAGTATTACTTTCGGTTTGTTTTTTATATATTGAATACATAAAAATAGTCCACTATTATAGCTTGTTGTTGGCTCTGGTGTGAATTTGTGTATCTGGTTAAATTAAGTGATGGTATTGTGATTAAGCATTTCTTCGCGAAATTCTTTAATTTAAACAAAGGAGGGAAGAAGGTTTATTTTTACAATTGGCACTCCGAGATTCTGACTGATTTAATTCCCCTCATTTAGCTGAAACGGATAAAGAAATCATGCAGTAGTTATATGTATTTGAAGGCGCTCTGTTTTATTAACAGACACTCTGACTCAAACCTGTGTCGTGCAGTGATATAGACATGGGTAATGTCATCCCCATTAAACAATGTGCTTATCTCACAAATCCTGTTAATCTAGAAATTAGACACAGGAAGAGTATAATTGGACAATATTTTAGTGCTCTGGTGGAATTTCTCTGTAAACTGAAGTTATAGAGGAGACGTAGTGTATCGCCTCTTTTTACCCTTGTAAGAACATTCCAATGTTAATGCGACATGGAAGATATTATTATCAATCTTTAAAATCTGAAGCTGTTAACTCTACTCCACACCTGCATGTCAAGATCACGGTTTCAAAATTAAAAAAACATCAAACCTTTGATTGGATGAGAACATCATGATTGTTTCGCAAGGATGTGAAAAGTGACAATTTGTTACAGTAACCATCAGGAGAAAAAAAAAATTTTTTTCTTTATTTGGGGATGCTGCAGTGGCTTGCAATGGTTGGATAATTAACATTTTAACATTGCTTTAACAGTCTGTTCATGGGGGGAAGGGGGAGCTCTCCTTGATAGCTGACACTCCTCCATCAGCTTAAGTGAAAAAATTATAGAAACACCAATGTAAACATCATATTTACAATGTGTTGAAAATAAAAATGTAAAGTTCTCTAAAGCTTTCTCAGTCAAGAACAAGAATTCACATAGGGAGCTGTGTAAGCATGCATAGGCAGCAAAAGATCAGCTAAAGAGGAAAGAAAATGCTTTCAGAGAAAACAATGTTTCAGGTGTGAAGAATACAGATCCCCAATTCACTTGCAGCCTAAACCTTTCCCCGAACACCCTGTCCCCGCTGCGATTGGAATATGCACAAAGCACTGAAAGCTTTACAGTAGATGATCAGGTGTTTCACAGACGTAGGGATAGTAATAGTTCTGGCTTTATGAACTCACACCTGGCATTCAATTAATTCAAAATACTTAAAAAAAACTGCATCAGGTACTAGATCTTGTTCAATGAAAGTTATATCACTGGGCAGTGGTGGACACTTAGTGGACGGTGCACTATTTTGTAAGCAACCTGCTAATCTGCTTAACACCTGTAGAAAATATGATTTTTTTCTGTGCGAAATGAACTTGAACTTAAACTTTATTGCCATATGTGCGCTGCGTTTACAAAATTAAAGTGTTTCAAATGTTTAATTATGAAGCAAAAATAATTTACAGCTTACACAAATACTCAAAGACTCTACGTGCATAAAAAGTGTTTTTAACTGATTTATGTACAGTCTTTTTAAGTTGATTTAAGTGTCCTTCTTTCAGTTGGATTGCATGATTATTGTTATGATTTCTCTATTTTTATTGAATCCATCAACTCGTTCACTTGTGATTATTTTGGAAATATTTTGACGTTCCTTTTAACTCTGAGTTTGTAATGTTGGGTGCTCTGAACGAGTTAAGCTTTGACGCAGTACAAATAAATGTATTTCTCACAGGCTATACTGTAGTGGCTACTGTACAGGCTTTAACACCAGCAGCCATATCACCCTGCAACTCACAACTGGCAACCCACTGAAGCTAAGCAGGTGTGAGCCTGGTCAGTACCTGGATGAGAGACCTCCTGGGAAAAACTAAGGTTGCTGCTGGAAGAGGTGTTAGTGGGGCCCGCAGAAGGGGTGCTATTTGGTCTTTGTGGGTCCTAATGCCCCAGTATAGTGACGGGGACACTATACTGTAAACAGGCGCCGTCCTTCAGATGAGACGTAAAACCGAGGTCCTGACTCTCTGTGGTCATTAAAAATCCCAGGGTGTTTCTCGAAAAGAGTAGGGGTCCTGGGCCATTGGGCCTTACCAATCATGGCCTCCTAATAATCCCCATCTATGAATTGGCTTCATTACTCTCTGCTCTCCTCCACACTGATAGCTAATGTGTGGTGAGCGTTCTGGTGCACTATGGCTGCCGTCGCATCATCCAGGTGGATGCTGCACATTGGTGGTGGTGGAGGGGAGTCCCCATTACCTGTAAAGCACTTTGAGTGGAGTGTCCAGAAAAGCGCTACATAAGTGAAAGCAATTATTAATTATTATTATTATTACACCTTATCTTGTCGAAGACCCTTTTAGCCAGTGTCCGCCTGAAATTTCTCCTCTTTTCTCCTCTCATTTTGTTATATCTCTGTAGCAGAACATAGCACAAGCCTGGTTCAGGTCTTAAATTGAAGCTAACCTCCTTGGTTGTGAGTTTGAACAGTCAACTTTCTTGTATTTCTTAATGTGTCCACTCAGCAGACAAACATATGAAAACAAAAAAATGAAAAAACAGCAGGCGGAAATTTTGTTTTGGTCTTCAGAGGTCAGAATTTTCAATTCTAGGCCTGTCAGGTAGCGTAAAATGATTTGAAAACCTTGTTGTAGGTGTCTACTAGCTTGGATAAAAATCTGGGACAAATTGATCAATTTGAAAAAAAAAATTACATAATATTTTGTGAAGACTGGACCTGAAATGAAATTTCTCGCATATAATAAATAAATCATAAAAATATTGAAAGCAATAACAATTAAAAACCATTGCAATTGCTATAAAAACCAGACACTGCTAGAGAGCCATTTTCTGCTGTTCTGCTGACAATCAGGCCACCCGGCAAAGGCACATTCAAATGCTCCAACAGCATCTTTACATTGCTCTCTCCTATGTTTCTGAGCATTCTAGCTAAGACAGTAGCTACTGACGTGGCGGGGACATGGACAGAGTCTCTTCCCTCTACACGTACCACAGATGACTTTTCATTTAGATTAATGTTATGCATCTGCTGAAACGTTTCCCTCCAATCAGAATCCAGCTTGCCGCCCAGTGCAGAATCAAACTCAGCATAGACCAGCTGTCTACATTTGCTGATAATATTCATGCCTATAAGGCCTGGGATAGAGGAACAATAATCTTTTGGCTCCTTTACTACCAGAAACCCACAACCTGATATGATCATCCCCATCATCTCCACATCCAATTCAAGATACCCTGGGTAAGGTATTTCCAAACCATTTGCAGCGGTTAACTTAAGCCACCTTGATATTGAGAGCATAACTTCGTCCTCCTCATATAAGCGTTCTATGAAGAAACTCTCTGAAATAGTACTGACCTGGCTACCAGTATCTAATAGACATGACACAGTGACTCCCCCAATCATCAGGTCTGCAGTAGGACATTTGCCCACAGCATGTTCCAGTAACTTGGCATGATCACAGTCGGGTTTGCTTGAGCTTATGGTTTTTCCCCGAATTGCCTGGCTCGACACAACCAGGGGCTCTCGATTTCCTGCACTACAGGGATGTTTGATGATGGGAGGCACTTCTGAGTGCAGTTTCTAGCCCCACCTGTTTACACTTAAAGTAGATAGGCTTGCCATCATCAGTAAACTTGGGTTTAACTTTATGTTTGCTCTCTCCATCTGCATAGTAAGGTCACCAACAGCATTAGTCAACTCCCTAATAGCTTTACCCTGCTCTACTACTACTTTAAGGACATCTTCTAAAGTGAGCGCCTTTTCTCTGTGAGCAATAATAGCAGAGCATTGTGTCAATGTGCCTGTGTTACGGCTTTTAAAAGTTTTGGAACTACAGGGCTTATCTTCCAAAGTCCACATAACAGCCGCGTCCCGTATGTCGATGAGAGTAGACTCCGGTTTATCTCTGATGAACATGGAAAGCTCCCTTTCGCAGAGACAAATCCCTAACCCCCTCTATGAACTGATCTCGGATAGCTCGCTTCTCATCCGACACTGTATTTGGTGATACCTTTAACATAGCACTTAGCATGCTAGAGAGAGAGTGAGAGTAATCGCGAAGATCTTCCCCCTCCTTTGCTTACAGCCATAGAAGGCTTGTAATAGTTGGGAAACACTGCACTTCTCTCTGAAAGCATGTCTGAGGTAACTGAATATATCACTGACCTGTCTAGATTCGCCACCCATACGTAAACGTACTTCCTCTAGGGCCGGACCCTTCTACAATGATAACACAAGGTCATACTGATCGGCAGGGGTCTGTTCTCTGGCTCTGATTACTCGTTCAACTTCTTCGATAAACTCATCAACAGAGCGACCATCTTTGATTATATCGCCACTTAAAGGCTGTATATTACATTCTCTAGATACATACACATATTAAAGTTTTGGTTCAGGTCCCAGTGTAAGAAATAGTGACCATGGCTTGGTCATGTTTTCTAGCTAGTTCTTCTACTTGAGACCTGTAGTCATGAAGGTTGTCACCATCACCATTCCCCATAACTACAAGATCATCAACTGCTGCACTGTCATGCCTCTTGTCACCCGACATTTTGGGAACTGTTCACAAACAGTCTCTGTGCAAACATCAGTAGTCGAATACCACAATTTAGCAGATGAGTCTGAAGGGGCAAGGAGACATCTTCCACCCTGGCCATTGGTGTCATCTGGGTCCCAGCACACTGGTCACTGAACCTCTAGAACCGGCCTTCTCCATCCCTTATCAGACTCCTTGGACACCTGTCTTCACCACTACCATATTTTATGTACTTCATTGCCTTTACTATGAGATTTAGAACCACCAGACTATCGGAAACCCCACTCGGACATTCGTCCATTGGATGAATTGTGTAGCCTGGCAAAGAATAACCAGCACAGGACACAAATATATTTTTGGGGTTCTTTATTTCCAGGTAAGTATGGTGTCTTATCTGTTTTGTTAGTTTGGAAAATAATAAAAAAACAAAGAAATGACATAGAATGATATTTTTAGCTACACAAAATACGGTAGTGGCTCTTCCTACCATGAGGGAAAACAAAAAAAAAACATTTTAGTTTGACGGTTTCAACATTCTTGGTTCTCCATCTAAGCTTTACAAAATCGCATTTACACTGAACAAAAAATAAATTACATTTCAGTTGAAATTTAAATAACTCACCACGCAACTTGTGTAGAAATAGGCCACTCACATGCTGTGCAGGTCACCTCTCAGCTCTAAACAATAGTATTTAAACAATACTAAAGCTTAGATCATGAACACTCTTTACAGCACAAGTGAAACCATGTTCAAGTCCGATAACTTTTATCCAAATTAATACTGTCCCCTTTATCCCAGCGACCAGTTTTGCACTATGTCTGCCAAGTATGCCTCTGCTTTTTCAGGCCTGTGGAATGTCTTGGTGTCCTCTTCTCCCATGGTTACGATGAATTTAGCTGGAAAACAAAATCCACATCTCATATTGTGCACTCTACATTTCCTCCTAATGGGGTCTTACTACTGCTGTTGTTTCAAGATGTCTGCGGCGAGATCGTGGAAGATGTATACCCTTTTCCCATTATACCTCAGGGTCCTCTGTCTTGCCAATCATAGGATCTGTTCCTTAACCTGATAGTGGTGAACTTGTGCAATTATTTCCCATGAATGACCATCTTTACATTGCTGCAAAGATCTGTTTGTATGATCGATTTGAATGGGTTTGCCAAAATTCTCATCACCCAGAAGCTTTGGGAGCAAGCTGGCAATGAAATCAGTGGGTCTACCCCTTTCTTCTTTTTCCACAATCCCGATAATGCAGATATTTTGCTGTCTTGAACATGATTCCAGGTCGCATTTCTGGTCGCGGAGATGTGCACATTCCTATGCCAGCTCAGTGCAGCGCTTTTCCAATATGACAATTTGGGATGTCATTTCGGTCAATGACACTTGCACTTTTTCCAAATTCTGTGTGATAACATTGAACTTAGTGTGCACACACCTGTTCAGTTTGGTTATTGCCTCCATAATGTCTGTAGTTGTCGGCGCAGCTGTAGTATGGCTGGTCTCAGCAGTGCTCACGCTCGCCGTACCATGTTCACCATCTCTTTCGTTAATTTTATCTCCCTTTTTTGGCTTAGTAGGCATTGTAGTATATCTTTTACTTTTAATTAATTACTGGGTGATACAGAGCATTATTTCCTAAAAAAATATTTAGAGGTGGAGATTCAAAAGCCTGTTCACTCTATTTCTAGGCATAACCTTAACTTATAATATTTGTTTTAGAGGTGTTTTATATTTTTAACTGTTTTATTTTTGTAAATTTGTTCTATATTTTTAAGAAGAATGATATTTTTGAAGATTTTTTTTTGTGGAAAGCAATGTCTGTGTTACATTTTTCAAGACGTTTACATGCTTGTTCTCCATGTTGTTTGTTTACTTTCGAGCAGTGCTCCTTTTGTGCTCCACGTTGATTGGCTGCCAAAATGAGGCGACCTCGTGATACTTTCTTGTTGCAATACGAGATTTGGAACTTGGAACTTGAAGCTTGTGTCAACTTCATGACCCCTGCTTCATGACCATCCAAACAAAACCTGGCTGGAGATAAATATTTGAACCTTGTTAGAGAGAGCTTGCTTTTCTGTGTTTTTAGGGAACTTGGGTTTCCAGGGTAAAATATACCTTGGTTAGAAACATCATTCCTGCATGTGGGTACATTTCTAGAATAGGGAGATAGGCTCCCAATTATTTTGTGACACCTGGGGTGCAGAGAGAGGTTTAACTGTCAGTTGCATTGCATTTAGTTAGAAACAATCTTATCTCTTATATGGCCTCTGTAAGCACTGAGAGTTTAATGCTTGTAGCAGTGTGGGAATTTTCTGGGTGATTAGAATTGTAGGGGTTTTGTGAATTTACTGGGACAATTTTATTAATTGTAGCAGTAATCGCGAGGTGACTCCTTATGGCTATTAGAAAACCAATCAATCTGCAATGCACACACACGGATTCAATACACTAGATACATTTATTAATACATCAATTGTGCATATAAAACATATAAAAGTCTGCCTGGATACAGATGGCAGATCTTATTGTGATACCTTACATATAAAAATGCAAGATATATAATCACGAAGAGATGTAAAACACAAAGAGATACAAACAAAGAATATGGTTCAGTATACCGTTTGGCTATACTATCGTTAATCAGTCTACATTAGCTACTCAAAAGTAAATACATTACTCATATGAATTGAATTGATATCAACTTGTGTTGAGGTAACAATTTAATTCTTGAGAATAGTAGAACACTGTTTTTTTTTTATTCAGATATGGATTCGTATGTCCCGGCACGGACACCAAAGATCAGCTAGCGGCTGCGTCCAATTGCTGCAGCATTCAATAGGCATCGTCCCAGTCGGGGTGAAGCTCGGAGTTGGATGAATTAGGAGGAGAGACTTCTGCTGTGGCGACGCGCCCGACAGTGTCTCTCTCAGGGACCTACTTGTAGTCTGGATGACTAGTAGAAAGTCTCTATGAACAGAGGGTGACAGCGGGTCCGAGCAAGTCCGAGCAAGTCTCACTTTAGGGGGAAGAAACTTGGTTTGCTTCCGGTGTAGCGCTATTGCTGAATAAAAACGTATTCAGATTGTCGACAAGAGTCTAAACGTATATTTCGGTGATCAAGCGAAGCGTTCACGTTAGCGTTGGTTAGCGTTGGTTAGCAATTTACGCAGACACTTTCCTGAAACAAGGTTCTTGTCCGTATACAGACAACACTGGCCGTCACGTGATTGTCTTTGAGGGTGTGAGAATTGGCCAGAGAAGCAAAGTTTCTGAGCTGTGCAGTGTCTTTTAAACCAGAACCAAGACAGGTGATGATTGGTTTAAAGTTTAGTGGGCATTTCAGACCCACGTGGGGTTACCATGCTCTGCAGGTTCCTGATTGGTTGGTCAAGGTGAGAGATGAGTAACAATGACCTCTGACATCTAGGACCGCAATCCAGATGTTCCCAAGAATCTCACAGACAGATATCCTTATCTGAGAGAAAACACTTTAAATCAGAACTGCATGAATAGCTTTTCTGTGGCTGTACTACAGAGATGAGGATGAGAGCTGGGGCCTCATTTAGGAAAGCACAACAATACTTAATTCTGTCTTATTAATAAGCATTGCCACTACAGAATGGTATGCCTCTCAAACGCCTTGTCTGTTAATACTGTACATAGAGTAACTTGTGTGTTCTATGTTTTGTTGTTTGTGTCTTGTCATTGTAATAAACTTTTGTTTAACCAATTGTGCATGTATTGTTTCACCAAAGTTGTGGCGGGGAAATATCAGTATTTAAAAAAGAGCTTTCAATTGTTTCTCTCTAGCTTGCTTAGCTGTTGTATTATTGACAATCAGTTTCATTTTCCATTACACCTCAAAATGGCATTGAAAAAACAATAAACAAAAAAAAATAAGATTGGTAATGTTAAGAAAGCAAACCAAAAATGTGAACATATTTCCCTTGAATTCCCCACCTCCCCATTTTAATGTGGGACCCTCTGCAGTTCACTCTGAGAAGTAAAAAAGTAAAAATAAAAGGGTTAGCTACAAATCAGGTGGGGGAGGGGTGTTCCTGGAGTGGAAATTCAAATCCAAACTCCAGATTTAAAAAATCAGAATATTTATTTTTTTTATCAGAGCTTAAACTATACTTGATTAAAACTATTTAGGACAGAGATACAGAACAGAGAGCAGGCTGAAAGAGAGTGGGAATGACAGAGAAAGAGACATTTACAGTATAAAAGGAGTTTTACATTTGAGCCCCATGAAGCCAAGATGGCTTCCCATTGTGTTTTACTTACTGAGTAATCTCGCTTTATGAGTCAGACAAGGCCATCACATTTGCTAAAGTAAGTTCTGCACTAAAAAGGATTATCCATGCTGTTGCTACTTTTATTTTTAATATTAATTTAATTTAACATACTGTGATATGTAGGTGATGGGGTTTTAATTTACTGTATCAATCATATGGTATTTGATGACTTTTAGGAACCAATCCTAAAATAATTTACAGCCACACACATAAATTCTAAATATACTATATACAATTGATATTAAACCAAAAACTTGCATAACAAACAACATAAGTAATAGAATATATATATAAATATGAAATGATCTGCTGTGATATGAAAAGTTGATCATTCACTCAGAGATTACAAAATATTAAATCGATTATAATGTGTTACAGTCTGGCTTACAGTGTTACAGTCAGTTTCATATAATTAAATCTCATTTACTATATATGCTCCTACACAAGTAAATATGCATTTACTATCATAAACTAGACATCAAACGTGTTTGGAATCATAATTCAACTTTCAAGATAATGTAAGTAAAAGTGTTTATTATATCTATTAATATTTTTGTTTAAGTAAATAGTTTAACAGTTTTATATTTCTTTAATCTGCAACCATTTTTTTACTTTGATGTCTTTGTATTTCATTTGTAAATGTGAAATATTTGGGCACATTACAAAACAATCCATGTTGCTCTCAATGGGTAATTTAATAAACACCTGGCCTTCCGGCAACATTTTAAAAGGTCACTGTTTGATGACAGGTGGCAATAAGCCAATCTGTCTCTACATGCTGTGATAGTTAATTTGTACGCATTGTGTAATTAATTTAATAAAACAGAAACTACCATTTTATAATAAACAGTCTGCTGTCTATCATTGGGTTTATCTGCCATGAGAGCTATTCTTCACACTACCTAATATAAGCTATACTACCTAATGAGTGATCACTGCAGTAACATCACTACCTTCTAATAATACAAAAACATTAAAGATTATTAGTTATATTTAAATTAATTCAATATAAAGTAATCTGATACACAGTGTAGTGGCAAGGCTTGTTATTATACAAAGAATTAAGTATTAAATATTATTAAAGATTTCTAGTAATCTTTCTGTAGACAATAACACTACAGGTTGAAAATCCTTTATCTGAAATTCCAAAATCCGAAAACCTCCAAAATACGAAGGTTTTTTTAATGCTGTTGTTGTTGAAAAAACTTGACGGCGGTGTAAGTGTGAAGCGTCTGACTGAGGAGTTTGGTGTTGGAACAACCATTATCTATGACCTAAAGAAACAAAAGGACAAACTGTTAAAGTTCTATGCTGAAAGTGATTAACAAAAGTTAATGAAAAATAGAAAAACATTACATAGAGCAAAAAATGAAGATCTCGTAGGTGAATACTGATAACTTACCGAGCTTTGCAGCTTACAGTGATGTCATCGATGACGTACCCTCTCCCTCAAGTTTCTCGGACCAGATGTAGTTGTAATGTCTGGGGCTACGTTTATCTTCAAGTTTGTAAGCAGTGATCATCATGTTTTGTTTTGTTTTTTTGTACAGTAAGTACAAAATGTTATTTTTATGTGAGATCTGAATTTCAACTCCATGTATGAGTGTAACTTGACTAGCGTCATTACTTGTATATTACTTTAAAAATAAAATGTTGACTTTTTCAGTTTTCATTTTATTTACCTGTAATCATATTCAATGCTTTGTTTTTATACCTTACATGAAACTTAATACCTGTATAGTACAAAATAAAATACAAATGGTGTACGTGTACTGTAACCTTTTAATCAAAACATGACATTTCTGATGGTATTATGTTTAAAAAAATATTAAAAATTTATATAAAACTACATTCAGGGTATATGTATAAGCTATATTATGAAATGTAAATGGATATTGTGTTTAGACTTGGGTCCCATCCCCAAGCTGTCCCATTTTATAGATGCAAATATAAAAATATTCAGAAATCAGAAAAAATCTGAAATCCGCATACTTTCGGTCCCAGGAATTTCGGATAAGGGATTCTCAACCTGTAGTAGTTTAGGCAGATCCAGAGTCTGACTCAGAATAGCATCTTTAGGGAAACTGAAATTGGACCCAGTTTATAATGTCTTGGTCTGTTTTATAGACTCAAGATATGAAAGACATCACAACGATAACTAACTTGAGAAGCTGTCTTAAACTCCAAGCTAAGCAATGCTCGCTTTCTGTGTGGGACTACTTCGCTGGCACAAAGCCAGTCAGTTTAATTAGGTTGGACAGTTGCATTGAACCCAACCCAGTTCCATCTTCAGGGAAAAGTTTAAATTCTACAAGAAATGTCTGGCCTGCGTCTATGAGTAAAAATTCCAATATTCACATTATAATCTCAAGAGTTAAACCATTATTCCAAACACATGTGATGAAGTTCAGTACATGACAGTAAATTAATATGTTCTTGTATTTGAGAATATGAATGTAATTAATTATATGAGACAGACGTACGAGATAGACCATAGCAAGTGTTATAGTTTGTGTATATTTGTGTTATTAATTCTTATGTCTTTAATCCTTGAATGAACAATCAAACATGTGTATCACTGCATATCATATCACATGTACGGTACGTTATTATTCTTTTTGGTATGCTATGTATACTTTAATGTTGTATTAATAAATTGCATATTGTATATTTTAGTGTGGCCTGGTGGCACTGGGACCCTGGGTTCAATTACTACGGTGCTATCTACGTCGACTTTTATGTTCTCCCCATGTTCGCATTGCTTTCCTCCAGGTGTTCTGATTTCTTCCTACAGTACAGTTCACAATGGTAAGTAAAATTTGTAAATTTGCTGATTTGTAAGAACCATGAAAGCATTTTTACAATTTACTGTTCCAAACTCTAATTGTTTCAGTAAACTAAAAACCCTTAAATGGAAAGATCTTTACATAATTATACTGTATTGTCAGTGTAGATATTTACTGTTAAAAAAATCATATTCAGTACAATGTATCTTGTACTCATTTAACATTTAACAAGAATGTATTTTATCTGTGCCCTAAGCTATAAGTACATTTCAGAGGATTTTCTGGTCGTAGCTCCTTTCGATAGTGCATTGTTTCAAGAAGTCAAAAAGGCAAAGTAACCAGAAAATATCTAGTCATCACTATATACTTTTTTAACTCTTTGATGAGAGCTCTTTTTATTCATTACCTGCAATGTTTATTAGAAGAGAATGTTCATGCTGTTGTTGGAACATCATTTGTTCAGATGACAATAAAAAAGCTCATTTGCAAACTGTCTTCATTTTTCAAAACCTTTTAAGTAAGCTACTCTATATTTCTGAAATCACTTTATTGAATCAGATGTACATTTTAGTTAGTGGAGAGTATTGTAGATAATGCACAAGCTGTATGCAATTTACTGTAGCTAAAGCAAATATATTTTATATTTTTTTTATTTAAATTGGGTGCATTTTAGTGTAACCATTGATTTATCTCTCACATATGGTACACAGCAATTGATTCAAGTTATTAAGACATAAGCATCAGGTTGTAAAAAGCATGATTGCTTTAAGCTTCATGCTATTAATTGGATTTTAACTTCTGGTCATCATTAATCAGGGTCATGGAAAAAAAACAACAACATTTTAAACAAACACCCCAGTAGTAGGCATCCCAAATTTGATTCCAGCAGTTGATGTTTGTATCACAGACAAGACAAACCTAGGCCTTTTTTTTTAGGTCTCTTTTTATAAATTGAGAGGTACGATGGTTGTAGGTCAGGGTATTTCTCATTTTTTATGGAACTGCCTTAATGTTAAATGACAGATTTCACATATGCTCACCAGCTGTGCACATGCCAAACAAGGATATAAATGGTTATGATGGAGCCATCTTTAGAAGGAGCAAAGTGGTAACAGTGCAAGTTCAAGGTTTATTTTCATTTGTGCTTTTAAACAGCAAATGAAGGGGAATTGGTAGTTGTTACCTGGAAGATTGTACTCTACATACAAACCTAGGCTTTGTTTTTTATCCTTCAATAACTCAATAATTCAAGACTCACCTTACAAATACTGCAGTAGAGCATGCCTTATGATATTGCCTTCATGACCTCAGTCTTTCAAGTCCACACCTAACTCCACAATACTGTTACACTACATATCAGGTGCTGAGCCTTGAATAGTTAGATGAAAGCTAACGTTGACATTCTCAGACCTGGATAGAGGGCAACCACTTGACTAAGTGAGTCTGAATTTAAATTGGTTGTCCTTATTTTTCGATAGGTGCTTACATGTTCTTCTGTGCTGGACAATGCTCATATTTTAGCAAGCGCTAATACAAAATAAGAATAGTAGAGTTTGACTGTTTTGTAATGAGATTTGATAAAAGGGTCTGGAATTATCCTTAAAGGCTGCATATACAGTATTTAATTCTAATCAAATTTAGTAATTTGTTGTCTAAGCTGAATAAATTTATTCCAATACTATAACAGCCTGCTCACATATGTAAATAAATATACCTGAACAAAAATAAAATGAATATTAAGAATGGAGCAGAGAGACAACTCATATTTTCCACTATCTAAACTGGATTTATTGAGTATTACTTATAAACAGTTAATTTGCTTCGGATGTGCATTTATTTATTATTTGCATTTAGAATAGATTTAAATTTAATCAGAAGTGGAAAAAATAATATTGATGTTTCTGCATTTCAGGGAAACTGTATATTTTCTCTTTATTTTTAAGCTGCAAAGTGATTTACTGTTTTCAGTATAATGAGGAAAACCTGGATGTTTAATAAAATGCAGACATCAGCTTTAAGAGCACTTAGGAAAGTGGACAATGATTTATGGAAATACTATCGAAAATAATACAACAACTTGCCTGATGTAATTATAGCTATGTTGGACAAAAACATCAAGCTGAAACCACACTGTTTACAACTATTGAAAGCTTGTATACAGTATGTCTTTTAAATTGTTTTTGTAATTGACTGAAGAACTGACTGAGCATATTAGTCAAAAATAAAATAAATACAACCCCCTACTTGTAAATTATTTCTCTAAGAATATACCTGAGTGGTAGGTACAATTAGATGTATGTGATTTTTTTGTTTTCTGGCACAGCTTTAGTGAAAAGAGTAATAATTCACGCACATGTGGCTAAACAAATATTTATAAACAATGACAGTGACACACACTACATTACAACAACATAAACATACAAAAGACAAGTTACTGTATTTACGAGTTAACAGACAAGGCATTTCAGAGACCTATGTCTAGACCACACAGAAAACCCAAGACTGCGACCAAGAATTTGACTCTTAAATAATGCCAACAAAGGCCAAAGAAGAGATAAGCTGCCTTCTAAACTATATAGAATGCAACCTACAATTAAATGATGCTTCTGAAAGACCCACTTAAACTAGTTAATTTAGTTAATTTATCAGATATGAGACCAAAGGCATTCAAGGGAACAGTCCAGCGCTGGACCCCAAATCACTGTCCTTAAATGTAACCAAGTTTAAACAGTTTTGTAAAGAATAATGTGCTAAAAGTATTCAGAACTGACGCAGGAAATGAAAAACAGCTATAGAAAATGTTTAGTTAGTATTTCAGTGTACTCCATTTGTGCTATAGAGAAAGGGAAGAAATCTGCATTAGTCAGACTACAATGAGACTATAACACTCTGGAGCATCTCTTTTCCCCTCAACATAATCACATCAGTGTTCGTGATGGTTAAGTAGCAAAGGCAGATAGAGATAAATAAATTAACTGTGCACACAGGACCAAAGATCAGGATAATCCAAGAAGGAATAATATAAGTTTCTGGGGGAATAGATGTTCTAAATAAAAAAGTAAAATAAAACAAAAAATATGGTGCCTTACATCTGGCAAACCTTTTGTAAAGGGATTCAGTGAACCTTAATGGAAAATATTTTTTGTTTATTTCTCACATTTGCCTCCTTCGTGAAGTTGCTAATGATTTAAATTGCTTGGCATAAACTGAATTTTTGAATGACTAAATTAAACAATTAATAGTTAACAGTAAATGCTTATTATTTTTACTTAAATGCTCCTAAGAAAATCACTTTCAAATTAAATATTTTCCATTAGGAGAAGAAGATGTTTCCAGCTGATGGTAGGAATGTCACTGCTATCTGTATACATTTAACAAATAATCCAATTGTTTATATTGCAAGTGCTTAGGTTTAAGACCTTGTACGTACTGATGGTGAGAGAGAATAAAAAATACAATAAGGATCTTAATTTCTGTACTTTGCCTTGGAATTATTTTATTTCAAGCTTTTACAACATTTAAGAAAATGAGGGCTTACAGATGCAGCCATTCAAAGTGCGCGTTACAGACACGTACCACAGGTGGCGTCGCGCATTGTGACGCAAGATGACGCTCGGTACCGCGGTACGTGATTGGTTGACCGAAAGGGGCACTCGTGGTCCGTTGGTCTGTCGTAGAAAGACTTACAGTAAACGTCTTTGCTGTGCCCATTGTAGATATTGAATTTTACCACTGAAGGGAAATCTTAGTAGCTGAGCATAAAAAGAATAGGAGCATACTGTAACGCGTGTGAAGGCCATAAACGATATTAATTTTGGAACATAAACATACAGTATATGGCTGGTCTTGGTACTTTAAAGAAAAAATACACGCCAGTATTCCATTTCTCCCTAAACATTTTAAGCATCGAAGTCTTTAACTAAAGAGATACCGGAGTCAACAAGCATACTTTTAGAATTTGATTAAAAGGGAATATAATATGGAATCGCGTATCTAACGAAATTAATAACGATATAATTATATTCATGTACCGCAACACAAGAATAGTACACGCTGTACATTGTCTGTTGATAATGTTTCTGTAGTGCTTTTTCAGCACTCTGCATGTGACTGCGCCGGTGGCGCTGTGGGTTAGGTTCCTGACTCCCATGTCACACGGTCTGTGATCGAATCCCACTGGAACTATGAGTTTTTTAACAAACATTTCTTTGAAAAAATGAAACGTTTCCCTTGGTCAGAGATTAAATAAAACCTCACTCGCACCAAAAAAATTTATATTTCTAAATATCACAACATGATCGGATTTAAGTCTTTTTAATAACAATGAATAGTCACCTATGTGTTACAAAATAAACATTTATATTGATTTGAATCGCGTTTTGATTTAAATCGTAAACGCGTGTTTAAATATATGTGTTTAAAGGCGATATACTGTATAAAAGCGCTGATTCTTATGGAATGTGTTCCACCGGGGATTCAAAAAATTTATTTTTTTTAATCGCGTATCTAAGGAAAATAGCAGTATAACTTTGTTCATGCACATCATTATACAGTATCTCATTTTGTATTTCTATAAAAAAAAATCATTTGCCCAGCCACTATTGTTGTTATTGTTTTTATCCTGTAAAGCGCTTTGAGGAGCACAGCTTTTTCACCACTTAGATTACTTTTTGACACCATCCTTACACAAAGCAGAAACTGATTGTATTTTCCGATGACATACTGTACAAGTGCAAAGATTACAGATTTTAATCGTCTTTTTTCTGAACCAGGGAAAATCTGATCATGTTTCTCTATAACAATAATAAAAAACTTTATTTTACATATGTAGTGTTTCATAGCCGTTCAGGGACGCCAAATATGTAATCATAGTGGCTCTCTGAAGGCACCAGTTCTGTAGGGTTTGGGCATTTACTGAGACAATTATCAATTGTAGCAGTAAATCACAAAGTTGATTCTTTTGATGGCTTTAGAATCCAACCATGCGACATAACTCAAACAACGCACACACACAGGTACTGATACACGAGGATACATTTATTAATACATAGAATATGCATATAAACCTAACAGATCTTATCGAGAGGGTTATCAGAATACAAAAGGTATATATTCAATCAGTTACGAAGTGTTACACATATCAAGAGGACATACGTTCAGCATATCATTCATTAAGACCGTTTCGTAAATGAACTTGGTTATAACTTCTACATTAGATACTCAAAACAAGTACATAACTCTTAGGAATTAAATTGATATCAACTGGTTGGGATAGCAATTGAATTCTCGAGCTGTAATGCATTGAAGTTGAATACTCATCCAATTTCTGGGGATTCAGATCTCCTGCAGGCACAAAGAAACAGTTGCAGGCTGTTGCTGTCCAATCCGCGCTCTCTGGCTGTGTGCCAGGCTGTGCTGTGCGGCTTGCGACGGTGCGCTGCTGATGCTCACTGACCGGCTAGTTAGTGTTGGCTTTAACTAGCAAAGTTTGTGCACAGGAGAAAAGATGACTGTGGATCCCAGCAAATCAGGAAGAGGACCGGTTCGTTCCTGATGAAGAGCTAGTTCTGAATAGTGATTCAGCTGTCCACAGTTCTGACCTGTCCACGAGGCCTGCTGCTGGTTACTCTCTGGCAACCTCCACTCTAGACTCTTAGAACAAAGGAAAGTTCTGGCACTCGGACACACTGGCCGTTCCGTGGTTGTCCGGGCTGAGTCTCAGGATGGTCAGGAGGCGCGCTGTGAGAATGTCCTGCCCTTGGGAGCCTTCTGCTCCTGGGCCGTCCTGCCCTGGAATTCTCCTTTGAATTCCCTTTAGAACAGTCCACAGAATCCTCTCCAGAATCTTACTGAATCTCCCGAATCTGAATCTCCCCTTCTGTATCTCCCGAATCTCTGTGTTGCCTGTTTTTACCTGGAGGCACTTCAGCTTGTTGATTGGCTGAAAGTTCCATGGGCATCAGAGTCCCACGTGGGTTACTCAGCCCTACCAGTCCCTGATTGGTTGACCACGGTGAGATACGAGTCACTTACTCCTGACACTTAGGAATGCAGTCCAGATGTCCAACTGACACTCCCTAGACAGATAGGCGCCAATGGATGACCATTGATCATGATAGCCAGACTTAGCTAAGTGCATCCCCCTTTGGGAGCTGTCCTAGGAAACCCTAAATCACCCTGCACTAATGGTCTCTCTGTGGCTGCACCACAGAGATGAACAGAGAAATGGGGCCTCATTTGGGAAGCTCAGAAACACTTAATTCTGCCTTATTATTAAGCCTCGCCGCTACACATATCACCTTTAAAAGTGGCATCTCAAAACAATACAGTAGATGTAAACCACAGATTACAAGGTAAATACCCAGACAAACGCAAACGCGTTTTTAATAAAATGCTTTCATTCATTCAACAGAGAGAGAGCGTAAAACCTGGGTGTAACAGCTGTTCCTTTTTCTGATCACTCGCTCTCTGAGATACATGAGAATCCAGGCTTTTTTATCAACACTTTCTTTTCCGTATACCAGATATTATGGAACCACTTCAGAAGGGTGTCAGCCAGTCAGATTCCAGGAATCGGTACTTTAAAGGAATTTTCCATTTCTCCCTAAACATTTTAAGCATCGAAGTATTTAACTGACATGTGAAATAGCGTGTGAAAAAGTGGTAGTTTTAAGCTTTTCTGCTAATATAATATGGAATCGCGTATCTAAAGAATTTAATAACGATATGATTATATTCGTGTATATTTTGATATTTACACCCGCCGCGGCACCGAGAGAGCGTCTGCATTTATAACTTAGTTTTTAAAATTAGTCAAGCAATATGAAGCATCTCCTTTTACTTTTAAGTCCCTTAAATACATTGAGCACAGCTCTCTCACCACTTAAGATTACTTTTTGATACCATCCTTACACAAAGCAGAAACTTTCCGATGACATACAGTACAAGTGGAAAGATTACAGATTTTAATCGTCTTTAATTTTGTTACGTTATACGTTTTAGGAACGTTTCATCTAAACAAACACCACAAAACTATTCTCGATTGTGTTTCTGAATGTTATGTTACACCTACAGTAGTTCACTGCTTTAAATACATCAAATTAGGAAAGTAAGGTGTAGCACTTTAGATCTTTTTTTCTTAACCAGGGAAAATCTGATCATGTTTCTCTATAACAATAATAAAAAAACTTTATTTTACATATCACCTTTAAAAGTGGCATCTCAAAGCAATACAGTAGATCGAAAAACAGTTAAAACAGTTAAAAACAGTTAAAACAGTTAAAAAGTAAATACCAGACAAACGCAAACGCGTTTTTAATAAAATGCTTTTATTCATTCAGCATTCAGATTTTCCCTGGTTCAGAAAAAAGACGATTAAAATCTGTAATCTTTCCACTTGTATGTCATCGGACATTAACGAGTACAACCCCCCTCTCTGCGGGAGTGCTGGCTGTGACGAATTAAACCGGTTTCACAGGTATTTTCAAAGTAGGAAGTACAGTACTTACTAGTTAAAAAGCTAGGCTCCTCAATGAAGTCGCTTTAACATGCTAATGCGTTGGTGTAACAGTCCGGGCGTGGCAAGCTTCCAATGTCAACTCGACTCGATTGGAAGACAATGAACGTATTTTAGCCCTAAATGAATTAATAGCAAACATGGTTTACATAAAAGACATTTTTCCAAGAAAGTTTATAATAATACGATCTATAGTTGAAATCTGAGCCTAAATATAAAGGAAAAGCATTTTCAGAGAGCAATCACGCTGTGTTTATGTAGAAAAAGTGATTAGGTTTATGAGCAATCTAATTACCTATTCGCTTAAAACACTATATAAAATAAAGTTTATTTAAAGATGAATGATAAGTGTCGCAGTTTAAATAATTTTCGTAGTAGGGCTTGGACAGATTCCAAGTGCATCTTTGCAATTTACGTTGCATTGTCCAATGTGCTGTTGTAATACAGTTTAGAATACAGTAAGTCTAAACTGTATCAGCTTTATTTATGGGTTGCAATTTAGAAAAAGTCAAAAACCGCACTCAAAATGCAATTTAGAGCTTTCTGGCAAGAGGAGACACCCAAATTATAATGTAACATGCCACTGTTTGTGCATGAACAAAGTTATACTGCAATTTTCCTTAGATAAATACATTTTTTGAATCCCCAGCGGAAAACATTCCATAAGAATCAGCGCTTTTATACAGTATATCGCCTTTAAACACATATATTTAAACACGCGTTCACGATTTAAATCAAAACGCGATTCAAATCAATATAAATGTTTATTTTGTAACGCATAGGTGACTATTCATTTTTATTAAAAAGACTTAAATTCGATCATGTTGTGATATTTAGAAATATAAATTTGTTTGGTGCGAGTGAGGTTTTATTTAATCTCTGACCAAGGGAAACTTTTCATTTTTTCAAAGAAATGTTTGTTAAAAAATAAAGTCATAGTTCCATGGGATTCAATCACAGACCGTGTGACATGGGAGTCAGGAAACTAACACACAGCGCCACCAGCGCGGTCACATGCTGAGGGCTGAAAAAGCACTACAGAAACATTATCGACAGACAATGTACAGATTTGATAAAGCTATAAAATAATGTAATTAGGCACAGAACAAGTTTACAGCACAGTACAATAATAAATGCTGACCATGACTTTAGAAGCATAAATTACCTTACACTCAATTTAAACACAAGCTGTCTTTAGCCCTCTAAGCTGGTTCATACAGAAATGTAGAGAACCAGGCTCAGAACACACAGCTTCTTTAGCGAATACATATGCAGGACAACTAGAGAAGACGTTTTACAGAGGATGGATTTTTAGAAACATCCCATCAGTGACATCACTGAAGTCAACTCCTACTGTAGTTAACTGTCATGTGGATAGTTTCACAAGAATCAGACAAAGGTTTAAGCATCGCTTGTTCTAGATTAAACTGCAAAAAAAAACAACAACCCACAATGTACTTCTTTGCGGCTCTGTTTGCCCAAATCATATATTCACAACGTGAAATTAGAAAATAATATTACGTAACCAAAATCCGCAATATGGAAACAGAACCTGTGTAATAGTTGACAGATGATGTTCTCGTAACATTTTTACAAGACGAACTACAACATTTAAAAAATTACTTGTATGTACTTGATATCTCTAATCAATCCACGGCGATATAGTTAAAGCAGTCCCCGCACAAAACGAAACTAAAACGCCCTGGGCATACCGTTTCGCGCTTCTTATCAGTTGCTCAAAAGTAATTTGACCGTATGAAATGCATAATATAAACCTAGAAACATATACAGTATGTGAGCAGTATTTACGTAGTATCGGTGTCAAGACATACCTCTCAAATACTGTCAATCAAGTTAAAAATATCTCAAGACCGATTCTGGTCATAATGAAACCATGTTTCGTGTATGTTTTCTTTAAAGTACCGAGACCAGCCATATACTGTATGTTTGTGTTCCAAAATTAATATCGTTTATGGCCTTCACACGCGTTGCAGTATGCTCCTATTCCTTTTATGCTCAGGCACTAAGATTTCCCTTCAGTGGTAAAATTCCATATAAGTATTCAATACTTAAACGGGCACAGTTAAGACATTAAATATACATATACATACTGTATACAGTACAGTTTGCATACGGTAATATGTTTATGTTCCTAAATCAATCTCTTTTATGAGCATGTGAAAGGCATGGTGAATCGATTCTCAAAAATTACTGTACTTTGCATGATTGGAAACAAATGCGTGATTGCGAAATGCTGTGGTGTTACTTTTACAAAGACGGTCAATGAAAAAAATAATGTGGACCAGGGCAATACTTTGAGTTTACAGCTTGTCCAAGGTCATTTATTATTAATACTATCAGTAATATCTTCATTAAAGACTTTGATGGCTACAGCTCAAACATGAGAGGTTGAGCTTTATTAGCTCCACCTTGCGGAAATTCCGGATACTATTATTTTGCTAGTGGTATTTACCGGTAACTCGCGGTATTTACCGGTAACTCGCGGTAGACTGCGTACAGCGTACCGGAAAATAATGCGGTATCGCCCGCGCATTTTGAATGGCTGCATCTGTACGTAAACTGTACTGTGTATGGCTGGTCTTGGTAGTTTAAAGAAAAAATACACACCAGTCTTCCATTTCTCCCTAAACATTTTAAGCATGAAAGTTCTATGAAACGGTACCCAAATATGCGATTGCTGTATAGAATGAATTTTAATTTTAAAAAATTATTTAACACGAAAATTAAGCTGTTTACATCTTCCGCCTGAGAACAGTCACCCGTTGCTACCCAACGCAGAAACACAGCTACTAACTAGCAAAGAGAGGACATTAGCTATAAAGAAATAAATGATTATTTTGTTTATTTCTTTTGCACAATTATTTGAACATTTCCATCGATTGTACAAGCACTTGGAAACTGTCCAATCCCTAGTTCATCAGGCATTTTCTTTTACGCTGCGGGCATTCTCCTGGTCTGGCGCCGGTCTGTGTCTTCTAGGATATAATGCCAGTGAACTCTTGTTTTTATGTCCACTATAACAGACAATCTCCTTTGCTTTTAACCGAGCATTTAATAATTTCCTAAAATGAAAATGATTTACTTTATTTCCCTCACGGGATCAATAAAAGTATCTATCATCTGTCTAAACTATGGGACAGAATTCTGGGGTCTCCCCATACTAGAGATTATGGTAGGGCTTCAGAATGGTAATTGGCTGACACCAGCTGACACCATCTGACACCCCTCTGATTGGAGAAAAAAGACGTGCTGGTTTGCTATACATACAGTACTGTACCAGGAAGAGGATTTCTTTCTATGCGAAACGTGTATTTTAAAAGTTTAAGAAGTAAAAACCTTACAGCGTACACAGATTTCTAAACTGATCAGGATCGTTATCTTTGTCTTATGCATAATAATGTTCACCGCTCTGTCCAGCAAATTAATAATAAACTTTATTTTATATAGCGTTTTAAACGAATAAGTAATTAGATTGCTCATAAACCTAATCACTTATTCTACATAAACACAGTGTAATTGCTCTCTGAAAATGCTTTTTCTTTTTATTTAGGCTCAGATTTCAACTATGGATCGTATTATTATAAACTTTCTTGGAAAAATGTCTTTTATGTAAACCATGTTTGCTATTAATTCATTTAGGGCTAGAATATGTTCATTGTGTTCCAATCGAGTCGAGTTGACATTAGAAGCTTGCCACAATTAAAAGAAACAATTAAACACAGCGTAATTGCTCTCTGAAAATGCTTTTTCTTTTTATTTAGGCTCAGATTTCAACTATAGATCGTATTATTTTAAACTTTCTTGGTAAAATGTCTTTTATGTAAACCGTGTTTGCTATTAATTCATTTAGGGCTTGTCACGACCACCAGCCAGCTGAGATCAACACGTAAGCGAGCTAATCAGCACCAGTAGCGGATTACTACTAACAAGCGCCGCCGCACGAGTTAACACACCTGCAATTGCTCTACCGTGCGGCACGCCGGGTTATTTATACCATTCTTACCTGATTCCCGTTGCTCGGTATTGAGTTCTCTACTTGTTGCTCTGCCTAGCGTTCTTACCCCTCTTTTGCCTTCCTGGAATTCTGCCTACACCTTTTGCCTTCGGACTTCGGATCTCGTCTCGCCCCTTGGACTGTTTGCTATCTTTGCCTGTTTTGGATTTGACCCTGTAACCCTCTTTTCGACCACGATTCTGTCTCATGTTTTGGATTGTTCGCCACCAGTGCCTTTACCGGATCTCGACCTACCTTCGCCTTCAGACTATGACTCAGCTCCTGGATTTGCTCGGTTAGAATATGTTCATTGTCTTCCAATCGAGTCGAGTTGACATTAGAAGCTTGCCACGCCCGGACTGTTACACCAACGCATTAGCATGTTAAAGCGATTTCATTGAGTAGCCTAGCTTTCTTAACTAGTAAGTACTGTATTTCCTTGGTTTTGGAGGGGGGAGGTGTCTTTCGCTGGAAATCTCGCCCCCTTCTACTTTGAAAATACCTGTGAAACTGGTTTAATTCGTCACAGCCAGCACTCCCGCAGAGAGGGGGGTTGTACTCGTTAATGTCTTAGCCGGAACACATCATTATATCTCATTTTGTATTTCTATAAAAAAATCGTTTGCCCAGCCTAACACTATTGTTGTTATTGTTTTTATCCTGTAAAGCGCTTTGAGGAGCACAGCTTTCTCACCACTTAGATTACTTTTTGATACCATCCTTACACAAAGCAGAAACTTCTTGTATTTTCCGATGACATACAAGTGGAAAGATTACAGATTTTAATCGTCTTTTTTCTGAACCAGGGAAAATCTGATCATGTTTCTCTATAACAATAATAAAAAACTTTATTTTACATATCACCTTTAAAAGTGGCATCTCAAAGCAATACAGTAGATGTAAACCACAGATAACAAAGTAAATACCCAGACAAACGCAAACGCGTTTTTAATAAAATGCTTTTATTCATTCAGCAGAGAGAGAGCGTAAAACCTGGGCTTAACAGCTGTTTCTTTTTCTGATCATTTGCTCTCTGGATAAACGTGTCACCTGTCCTGTTCTTTGTTTTCCTAATTTGCTGATAATGCCTTCTGCGATCCACTCCTGCCCTCACACCTAAAGAAGACTATTTTAAATTTCTTTGCGCGGTCCATTGTGCAATTAACCCTTGTATGTGCTGTCCTTAAGGTGATATCACATAAAGGTGATATGTAAAATAATGTTTTTTATTATTGTTATAGAGAAACATGATCAGATTTTCCCCGGTTCAGAAAAAAAGATCTAAAGTATACTAGTTTGTCACGAGTATACTTTTAATACAGTCTTTGCTGTGCTCTTGAGATCCTTGTGATATTTCGAGCTCTGGTTGAATGTGTCGCAGTTTAAATCTCTCTCTCTCTCTCAATTCAATTCAAGGTGCTTTATTAGCATGACAGATGGGTACAATCAGTGTTGGGTATTTACTTTGCTTTGAGATGCCACTTCTAAAGGTGATATATAAAATCAAGGCTTTAACTTGCTTTAACTCCGCAAGTCTGAGTTCTTGTGTCTGTCCTATCCGAACCCGAAAGTATTACAATATGTATTTTTATAGCAGGTGGTGTACAGCTTTTTAGTATAGATTACACTTTTCTAAAATGTATTTAAAAAATAAAAACGATTACAATCTAATCTTTCCACGTTTGATCCCAAGATCCCAAGAAAAATAAATCTCAACGGGGAGAAAGCTATGCTGAAAGTTTATTAAGATACTTAGAAGACAAAGATATCAATTTATGTTGCATTTGTCTGATTGTGAATCAAAAAACACATATATTTAAACCCGCATTTGCGATTTAAATCAATATAAATATTTATATTGTAACGCCTAGGTGACTATTCATTGTTATTAAAATGACTTAAATTCGATCATGTTGTGATATTTAGAAATATACATTTGTTTGGTGCGAGTGATGTTTTATTTAATCTCTGAGCCATACTGATTCTTATGGAAGCCAGTTTCCGCCAGGGAGTAAAAAAAAACACACTATGGTATTCTCTCCGATGCAGTGCAGTTAAAAACATATCTCTGATGCTGTTCCTAAATGAATATCGTTTATGACCATCAGACACTTTATGCTCCTTGTCTTTCTTCCAAGGGATTAAACAGGGAGAGGCATTTCATGATGTACTTTTCACTGATGAAACAACAGTGGCTCTGGAACAGTTTTCAACCATGTCGTTTTATAAAAAGGGGAGATATGTACGCGTTACTGAAGCTAAAAGTTTAGCCTTTGTCACTAATGTAATCACTAAATAAAGACATATAGAAATCCCTACGTTACAGACTGTATATACTGTAGCTGGTATTGGTAGTTCAAAGAAAAAATACACACAGTATTCCACTTTCTCCCTAAACATTTTAAGCATCAGTCTTACATGTGGTTATTTCGGAAACGTTTGTACGTGCTCCTTCTGACCATGTTACTGTTTACTGTTACTGACCATATTAAGTTTAAGTGCCTGTGGGCACTTTTCCTGTCCGTGGGGGGTGGACCGTCTTTCATTAGAAGGTTAGTCTGTTCTACTAGAATGTAGAGGGGGTGGAAAGTAATTCCGTGTCGCATTAACTAACCTCTTCAGTTTATTCCACCAGACAGTACATGAATATAATTATATCATTATTAATTTGTTTAGATACGCAATTCCATATTATATTCCCTGTTAATCAAATTCTAAAAGTATGCATTTGTTAGATAACAAGCGAATTCACAGAAAAGGTTAAAAGACTATTACTTTTCACAAAGTATATAATCCTAATATAAGTCTAAATCCTAATATAAGTCTAAAGAGTATCAGCTTTATTTACGGGTTGCAATTTAAAAAAAGTCAAAAACCGAACTCAAAATGCAATTTATAGCTTTCTAGCAAGAGGAGACACCCAAGTTAATAATGTAACATGCCACTGTTTGTGCATAAACAAGGTTATACTTGTTCCCCGGCGGAACACATTCCATAAGAATCAGCGCTTTCATATATCGCCTTTAAAGGTGGCTTCTCAAAAGGCTTTACAGGATAAAAACAACAATAACAGCAGCAACAACAATATTGTATTTCATTGCACTTTGACAGATCGTCCTTAAATCAATTGTTGACTTTTCTCTCTTTACTACTGTACTTGTTTGGATTGACTGAGCTACGCTCTGTACCACACAATGATCACCCCAGAGTCTCTGCCCCGGGTGATTTGGGTTTTTTGACAGAGGCCCTCCCCCCCGTGTATTGTCTGTTTTTTTTGTGCTGTCCTTTGACAAAACAAGGCTCGCCAGATAATGTGAATCGAAACCTGTTTTTCTAGCTTTTAAAGTCGTGCGATGTGTAAGCGGGAACACATCATTATATCTTACATATGAAAAATACATAATATAGCTCCCAAACAAACGCAAACGTGTTTTTAATAAGATGCTTTTATTCACTCATAATCCGACAATTTCAGGAAGACTAAGGAAGGACTAAGGGAATTGTCATCTGTTGTTGAAGCTCCGTGAGCTCGGTGACTTTGAGACCACTTGTTATCCAAGGTTGTTTGAATCGCCACAATTCAGATAGAGAAAAAAGAGCTGACTGACAAGATTTAAGATGTGGCTGTCAATGTTGGATTAAAAAAAAACACATTGCCCGACGTTTGTTGCATTGCTTGAAAAATAACTTTATTTCGAGAGACTGGATAAGTAATTCAAGTGTATTTTTTAACTTCCTGAAAAACAACTAATAATTTAACGATATGTGCAAACGTTTTATGATATGTCGCGTTGTGAATGTCTGTGGACATGTGCTGGCTGGACAGGAGGCTCTACTGTACACAGAGAGGGGCGGGAGGGGGGGACAAGCCAATACATACTCTTAGAGTTTGATTAATAGTGAATATAATATAAAAATATAGTACTAAAAATAAAATACACTCTACAGACATTCACAACAGCGACTGTCAGAAGATAGGACACAGCGGCTCAGACACCCGCTGAATGGAAAGGGGCACTTTAATGTTCTGTATGGCTAATACTAAAGCCAATACTTTAATATTCTTTTCTGTATGTTTAACAATAGTGGGTACTGGCCTAATTCGGCCCTGCTCCCGTTGTTAGGTGTTAATGTGTTGTTGTTAAGTGTGAATTCGTACCTGTTTCCCTGAGGTCTGGCTTTTTTTCTGGAAAACCATAACTCTGGTCTTGTCCAGATTGACTGTCAGCGCCCAGGTCTGACAGTGCTGCTCCAGCAGTGCCAGGTTTTGCCGCAGCCTCTGTTCTGTGGGCGACAGCAGGACCAGGTCGTCTGCAAAGAGCAGGAACTCGATTTCTGTAATTAATGCAGATCAGTAAATCAAGGGACAAAACAATTATTGCGCCCGGCTCCTCAATGGGGTTTGACGTGCTAATGTGTTGGTTTAACAGTCCGGGTGTGGCAAGCCTCTAATGTCTCCCGACTTCGGCAAAAGGAACCTGCCTTTCATTGGACGGGAAAGCAAGAGCCAACCGCTACGCCGCCCCCGTGTTTCGAAATCTTGTGACTTTTGAAATTTACTGGGGGTGGACCGTGTCTGTAAATTTCGATGGGTCCAGAGGCAAAAGTGCCTTGCCTTGCAATCTCCGGGAAACCATTAGTAGCATGGTGAATCGGAGATTCTCAACCCTTACTTCGTGCGACTGGAAAAGAATTCGTGATCGGATCAACAAAATGCTTCGTAGAAGGAGGCGCTCTTTTCCTATAGTCTAACAGTCTGTCCACAAACAAAACATTCCTGTTAGACAAGAGGAATGTAAAAAACCAATTACTTTTTGTCAATGAAAACCGGTGTGTGTGTCTCTCTCTGCTGGATGTCCCTCTCACTCTCTGCTGAATGAATAAAAGCATTTTATTAAAAACGCGTTTGCGTTTGTCTGGTATTTACTTTGGTCCTTTTAACTATTTTTCCATCTACTGTATTGCTTTGAGATGCCACTTTTAAAGGTGATATGTAAAATAATGTTTTTTATTATTGTTATAGAGAAACATGATACGATTTTCCCCGGTTCAGAAAAAAAGATCTAAAGTATACTAGTTTGTCACTCTTCTCATCCCCTCTTTGCTAAATGGCTTTTGAATAGAGTCACATGAAGAGAGAGGTGAAACAGCCCTACACAGCCCTGTTGCAGTACACGAATATAATTATATCTTATTAATTTCTTTAGATACGCGATTCTTTTAATACAGTCTTTGCTGTGCTCTAGAGGATCCTTGTGATATTTTGAGCTCTGGTTGAATGATAAGTGTCGCAGTTTAAATAATTTTCGTAGTTAGAAATTATGAAACGCTCTGTTAAAAGCAAGGGAGTTTTTATGTCCGTTGCAGTAAAAGAAAATGCCTGACAAGTAGGGCTTGGACAGATTCCAAGTGCATTTTTGCAATTTACATTGCAACAGACAATGTACAGCGTGTACTATTCTTGTGTTGCGGTACATGAATATAATTATATCATTATTAATTTCTTTAGATACGCGATTCCATATTATATTCCCTTTTAATCAAATTCTAAAAGTATGCTTGTTGACTCCGGTATCACGTTAGTTAAAGACTTCGATGCTTAAAATGTTTAGGGAGAAATGGAATACTGGTGTGTATGTTTTTTTTAAAGTACCGAGACCAGCCATATACTGTATGTTTAAGTTCCAAAATTAATATCGTTTATGGCCTTCACACGCATTACAGTATGCTCCTATTCTTTTTATGCTCAGGTACTAAGATTTCCCTTCAGTGGTAAAATTCCATATAAATATTCAATACTTAAACGGGCATAGTTAAGACATTAAATATACATATACATACTGTATACAGTACAGTTTGCATACGGTAATATGTTTATGTTCCTAAATCAATCTCTTTTATGAGCATGTGAAAGGCATGGTGAATCGATTCTCAAAAATTACTGTACTTTGCATGATTGGAAACAAATGCGTGATTCCGAAATGCTGTGGTGTTACTTTTACAAAGACGGTCAATGAAAAAAAGAATGTGGACCAGGGCAATACTTTGAGTTTACAGCTTGTCCAAGGTCATTCATTATTAATACTATTAGTAATATCTTCGTTAAAGACTTTGATGGCGACAGCTCAAACATGAGAGGTTGAGCTTTATTAGCTCCACCTTGCGGAAATTCCGGATACTATTATTTTAATTTGCGGTATTATAGGAGAATTTACGGTAACTCGCGGTAGACCGCGTAAAGTACACCGCAAAATAATGCGGTATCGCCCGCGCATTTTGAATGGCTGCATCTGTATATGTAATTTTTGAATTTTTATGTGCTCTGACTTTATGCTGTCTAAATGCAGTGCCCTAACAAAGTTCATAGAAATATCAAGAAGCACAGACTATGTTGTTAACTATAACTAAATAAAATGTTAAAATAGAACTAATTTTACTCTTTACAGTATAAGATTTCCCTTTGAATCATTTTTGCGGTATTTAATTGAACTTTATGTAGTACTATAGTAGAATAGTTATAATTTACGTAAAAGTTTTAAGTACTTTAATGTTTCTTTCACCTATGTGTGCACTACACGTATGTGATACACCATGTTAAAATCCTTTTAAGTTAAATGTTTAAATGAATGTAATGTTAAAAAATGTTGTTCATCACTCAAAACACACACAATTGTTAATTATCTAATTCGGAATCTAAAATTACATTTAAGTGCTCAAATTAATTGGTCATTATAGCATTCTTTTTAAACTAAAAAATGTGAATGTAAATGTGTTGAATTTTAACTGTGTTGTCATGCCTGGTCCCAAGTACTCTTGAAATACTTTGATTCTTATGGAGAAACGTGCCACACATGAGACTCAGAGGAATATTTACATCCTCCTGGTCCCCATATTTCCATTATTTCTTAAGGGAGTTACATTAACTATAGCATATATTAAGTGATAGAGAATTGGCATTAATAGAATATAAAAGCACTGCTTTTGTACCTCTAAAGATAAATGTAAAAAAAGTTGTTGAAGCTATAGAAAGTTAAATATAAGAAATTTAAACATAAGAAATATCATAAATCAGCTTCACTTCAGAAGGTGGTATTACTGCTATGAAATGGAGCATTGTACTTGAAAATTCTGGAAATAGTTGAGGTGAAAAGACATCTTTGTTCCTCCTCACACTTCAGATTGTTCTGTAATCGATCCATTATGGTTCCATGGCACCACACATATCATCATATAACTGGTAAAGAATGCAGACAAATTTTGGAAGATATCCATAATTTAGGAATGTCTTCCAGATTATCTCATGATTCACATAATCTAACACCTTTGTCAAATCAAAAGAACTAACTAGAAAACTTTTGCACCTGACATTTCTCCTATAATTAATTGGCTGTAAAAATATAAGAGCATGTACAGATGCAGCCATTCAAAACGAGCGGGTTATACCACGTTAAAACGCGGTGGGCTTGTCGCGGTATAACACGGGTTACCGTATAATACCGTATAATCCTGCATAATACCGAAAATAAGATAACAGTATCCGGAATTACCGACAGGTGGAGCTAATAAAGCTCAACCTCTCATGTACAGCATTTGAGCTGTCGCCATCAAAGTCTTTACCGAAGATATTACTAATAGTATTAATAATGAATGACCTTGGACAAGCTGTAAACTCAAAGTATTACCCCGGTCCACATTCTTTGTAACCGTCATTGTAAACAAAAATACTTTATTTTTTCATTGACAAAAAGTAACACCACAGCATTTTGTTGATCCAATCATGCATTTGTTTCCAATCATGCAAAGTAATTCTTGAGAATCTCCGATTCACCGTGTAGCGGCGAGGCTTAATAATAAGGCAGAATTAAGTGTTTCTGAGCTTCCCAAATGAGGCCCCATTTCTCTGTTCATCTCTGTGGTGCAGCCACAGAGAGACCATTAGTGCAGGGTGATTTAAGGTCCTAGGACAGCTCCCAAAGGGGGATGCACTTAGCTAAGTCTGGCTATCATGATCAATGGTCATCCATTGGCGCCTATCTGTCTAGGGAGTGCCAGATGGACATCTGGACTGCATTCCTAAGTGTCAGGAGTAAGTGACTCATATCTCACCGTGATCAACCAATCAGGGACTGGTAGGGCCGAGTAACCCACGTGGGACTCTGATGCCCATGGAACTTTCAGCCAATCAGCGAGCTGAAGTTCCTCCAGGTAAAAACAGGCAACACAGAGAGCCTGAGAGATTAAGATTCGGGAGATTCAGATTCAGATTCAGTAAGATTCAGTGGACTTCTGTGGACTTTTCTAAAGGGAATTCAAAGAAGAATTCCAGGGCAGGACGGCCCAGGAGCAGAAGGCTCCCAAGGGCAGGACATTCTCGCAGCGCGCCTCCTGACCATCCTGTGACTCAGCCCGGACAACCACGGAACGGCCAGTGTGTCCGAGTGCCAGAACTTTCCTTTGTTCTAAGAGTCTAGAGCGGAGGATGCCAGAGAGTAACCAGAGGATCCACCCGAGGTTAGCAACAGCAGCAGGCCTCGTGAACAGGTCGGAACTGTGGACAGCTGAATCACTATTCAGAACTAGCTCTTCATCAGGACCGAACCGGTCCTCTTCCTAACCTGCTGGGACTCACAGTCATCTTTTCTCCTGTGCGCAAACTTTGCTAGTTAAAGCCAACACTAACTAGCCGGTCAGTGAGCATCAGCAGCGCACCGTCGCAAGCCGCACAGCACAGCCTGGCACGCAGCCAGAGAGCGCGGATTGGACAGCAACAGCCTGCAACTGTTTCTTTGTGCCCGCTGGAGATCTGAATCCCCAGAGATTGGATGAGTATTCAACTTCAATGCATTACAGCTCGAGAATTCAATTGCTATCCCAACCAGTTGATATCAATTTAATTCCTAAGAGTTATGTACTTGTTTTGAGTATCTAATGTAGAAGTTATAACCAAGTTCATTTACGAAACGGTCTTAATGAATGATATACTGAATGTATGTCCTCTTGATATATGTAACTCTTTGTAACTGATTGAATATATACCTTTTGTATTCTGATAACCCTCTCGATAAGATCTGTTAGGTTTACATGCATATTCTATGTATTAATAAATGTATCCTCGTGTATTAGTACCTGTGTGTGTGCGTTGTTTGAGTTATGTCGCATAGTTGGATTCTAAAGCCATCAAAAGAATCAACTTTGTGATTTACTGCTACAATTGATAATTGTCTCAGTAAATGCCCAAACCCTACAGAACTAGTGCCTTCAGAGAGCCACAACGTTACATATTTGGCGTCCCTGAACCGGTTTTCCTACATTTTTGGCGTCCCTGGGTGGGCGTGGCAAGACTGAAATGAATCAACCAAGCGGAATAATTCAATATAAAACGCCGCGGGTTTCATACACGATAATACAGTGTGCTGAAAGCCGAAAGAAAAAGTTCCCCTTGCTCTTTAAGCAGTGCTTGAGCGTTTTGTGATCTTTTGCGATCTACAGGGTTGATTGCATATTTGATCTTGTGGTTTTCTGTGGTAGAACTGTGATTTCGTACTTAACAGTAATACTCTTTAAGTTTAACGATGGTTGCTAAAAGGTCTGAATTCGAGTCGCTATTAAGCACTCTCTCTAGCAGCGACAAGTCTGACCACGATCTCTTCCATATCTCCGTCAGCGGAGAAGCTAGAAGAATAAATCTCCATTCTCTGAGAGAGCTAGCAAAGGACATAGAGAGATTTGACCCCGCAGTGTCAGAGAATAATATCGAGAGTTATATTCAGGACCTCAGGTATACCCTGCAGTACCTGCCAAACGCCACAGAACAGGAGAAAGTGTTTCTGGTCAGGAAAACTACCAGCAGAGCTGTACATGAGTGGATGGCTAGGCAGATGAAAGAAGTCTGTAATGACTTTGAACAGCTTTGTCATGCACTTATCGAAGAATACAGTGCGTTTATTGACCCGACTGCCGCGATAGCCGCCGCTCTTAACATTAAGCACGAGAGAGCAGAGTCCCCTCGCGAATATTACGAGAGACTTAGACGAACTTATTTTGCAGGGCGAAATGATGAGGGTTGCGAAGAGAACATACATTTCAAGGGTTTATTCATTGCGAATCTCCACCCATCAGTCAGAAAGATGATCTTAATGCATACAGATGCACAGACCATGAAAATGACTGATATTAAGAGATTCGTGCAGAAAGCCTGGGAGTATGATGTCCAAAGTCGCTCTGAGCAAAAAGCTGTTAAAGCGACTGTGTTCGCCATCAGAGCCAGCAGGGTTAACTCCCTCCTGCTCGAAGGAGCACAGGCTCCTGAGCTGGCTAAGCCCCGTTCCAAAGCAGGCACACAGGACCGCACCCAGCGTCCTAAGTGCCATGAGAACACCGGGGGAGGGAAAGGGCTAGATAAAGCTGAACAAAAGGATTCAGTAGCCGCCCACCTGGCCAGGCTTGAACAAGCTTTATTAGGACAGGGACAACCGCTCCCCAAGGCTGCCGGAAGCGTGAATGAGCTGATTCTCTCCACTGGAGGAGGCGGAGACCCGCCCCCTCCCACTCCCTCAGTCTATCTGATTGAGCGGAAGGGTTCCTGCCTGGATGAGGTCAGCCACTCCCAAGCGAGTGCTGACTCCACCCCTGAAGTCACAGAGCAGGCAGTAAAACACAGAGGAAAAGCAGGAAGCTTTTACCTCAAGGCTGCCATGGGAGATGTCTTACCCAGTGAGACACTGATTGACACTGAGGTTGAAAGGTGTTTGATGTCACACGGCAAGCTCAAACGGGTAGAAAAAGAAAAGGGCATGCGACTCAGAGTGGAACCTTTGGTGGATCACCAGAAAGGCAAAGTGTGGAAACAGGTCAAGGCTCCTAAGCCTTCTGTACAGAAGGAAAGGGGGGCCAAGAGGCAGACTGTGCTCACACAGTGCCCACCGAACACAGAAGCCTATGTGGAGATTCCTTCTGTTCCCTCTGGACAAGAAATAAAAATATTTTCTTGTTCCCCGGATATACAGGGAAGTCATGTCCCGGCTGAGGTCACAACAGCCTCCCTGCCACAGGAGCGGTGCTCCTAGCAGCCGCCTGATCCACCAGGTAAAGCACACCCCTTTTACATCCCTAAAGAGGAGCAGATCTGGCACCCAAGAGGGGTTAGGACCACCACCCCGCAGTGGTGGAAGGGATCCAGATGGCAGGAGAGCAGGTTGGTGATGTAGCCCTCACCCTTAGCCCTGAGAGGTCCTCTATTAGTGAGGATCTGCTTGAGCAGCTGTCACAGGGCCACCACCAGGTGCCCCTGGTGCAACATTCACAGGTTAGACAGGAGGTCCAGCTGGACGCTGAGACTACTGCGCTGTGGACACACCTGATCCCAGATGCCGATTCCCTCTGCTGTGACCCAGGGAACCTGCAGTCAGGTAACATTATTTCTCACAACTACCAGGTAGTGAGTGAGACTGACCTGATTGTTCCTGCCTCAACGGCAGGGTTGCCAACACACCCAGTCCCCCAGAAGGGACAGGGAATGAAAGCCGAGCCGGTTTTCTTACAGCCACCAGCTCAGTCTGTCAGTCTGAGTCTGACCAACAGTGGTTCACCCAGACTGGAGCTGGATGGTCAAGCCACCCGCCTGCCAGTGCAGAACATCGCAAAGAGGGGTGTCAGAATCCCCGCCTGCACTGACATGGGCCTGGTGGGTGATAGCGAGTTCGAAGACAGTGAACTAGCTATCCCAGTGCTGGGGCAGCTCCCTGAACCCCTAGCGAGGGAAGGGGGGAGCGAGCAGGTGTCCTACACCTACCCCCAGCGAACGATTGTAAACATGCCGATAGAGGGATTCCTCAATCAGGAAGTGTGCAGGGTGGACCTGAACAGTGAGAATGGGGTAATAATCCCAGATCACTCAGGTGCTCCAGATGACCACTCAGCCAAGGGTCAGGCATGCTCCACCGCTGCACCGCCCCCTGCAGGTTTCCTAGAGCACAGGCATGAACAAATCGAAAAAGCAGATGCCCTGGAAATGGAGGAGCAGCATCAGCCGCTGCGTCAGATCTCCCCAGATTTCCAGGATGTTGGTGCCCAAGATGCCACATGGCATACTGAGAAAGACACCATGTACATGCTGCGCCAGCTTAGAAAGACAACAGTCACTCAGAAGGAGATGACTGGGGTCAGCCACCCGAAAAGACTTTTGGGAGGACTGATTGCTGCCGCCACTGTTGCACGTTTGCTTTTTCTGGTAGGTTTGTGTGCTACTGGCACTCTCACCCTGACTGCCCCAAGAAGGCAGGTGTCAGAGATACCAGAGGGTAGTGACAGACTGTATCAACAGCAGCAAAAGTTGGAAAGCTTAGGGAAAACCCTACAGGCAACTTCCTATGCAACAGAGGTGAACCTTATTCCCCAACCAGTGGACATGATTGCCAATGTTATACAGTGGGTTTATGCTTGTGTGCAACAGGCCAGAATGTTGACACAAGACCTGTTAAGGGAGTTTAGTGCCACTGTAGCCAGTCTAACCATGGCACAAATCCCAACCCACTTGATTCCACTCTTCTCAGTAGAGGAGTATGTGACATTAACCCCATCGCTCATAGCTCACCCAGAAGGCAATCCAAGATTGAATTCGGTTCCAAATCTTGAGATGGGTATGGCTACCAAAGCTATCCATTGGCTGTGTCTAAACGATTCACCAATGAAGGGTGTAAAGCTACTAATGGGCAGAGGGAGGTTAATGAACCCCATGAAGAGCAGGTGGGACGTAAATGGCTGGTCAACACACCACATTTAACTGACACTATGACTTGTGACAGGCATGATACAGCTACCGCAATGCAGCTACCTAATCAAACAGTTCCTGTAAGTTCCCGAGGAGGCCATAGTACAGCATGGTAACTTAACACTGTACGGTCTGGAACCAGACAACATAAGACCAAACTTGAGGTCATGGATGCCTTCAAGTGCCACACTATTGAATTGGATAGAAATCCAAGAAACAGTAAGCCCTGAAGAGGTACAGGTAGTTGAGTTTGCTTTAATGGAACAAACCTCCAAACCACCCTAGCAGATACCCAACACAGGTGTTGTGGTTTATCGGGGGGCTGGGAACAGGAACTGTTGTTATTGTAACACTACTGCCGGGTAGCTGGATCATGACTGGATGTACTCTGAATGCTGTACTCTTACATCAAGATGTACTCCGGGTAGCATGAATGAGTCAAAGGTAGCATGTCAAAAGAAAGGAAGTGACTTCTCCCCAAATATCTACTACAACCGTGCCTTTCACATGCTCATAAAAGATATTAATTTAGGAACATAAACATATTACTGTATGTAAACTGTACTGTATATGGCTGGTCTTGGTATTTTAAAGAAAAAATACACACTAGTATTCCATTTCTCCGTAAACATTTTAAGCATCAAAGTCTGACATGTGGTTATTTCGGAAACGTTTTTACGTGCTCCTTGCTCCCTCTGACCATGTTACTGTACTGGACGTTTATACAGTATACAGTACTCTGTGAGAAAAGTGATAGTTTTAAGCTTTTCTGCGAATAATACTGCTCAATACCGGAGTAATCAAGCATAATTTTAGAATTTGATTAATAGGGAATATAATATGGAATCGCGTATCTAAAGAACTTAATAACGATATAATTATATTCATGTACAGTAACACAAACAGTAGTATATAAGTACTTACTGTACAGTACTTATGGTAGTACTTTTCGCGTTAAGAAAGCTAGGTGTTAACATAAACTATTAGTAATCAATAATATTAAATTTAGCACTATAATAAATTGAGCTAATAATAAATTCTATTCTACTCTGAGAATGTAGGGGGGAGGAAGAATGCCAGTGGTCTTTTCACTGATAAACTTGTGTCAAGCTGTCAACAAAAACCAGCTGTCAAAAAAAAGTTTTTTTTTAAAAGGTTAATTGTGTGTCCATAATATTGCTATTTTGATATTTCTAATTGCTATTGCTACTGAGTCTCTGTGTAATGTAAATACATTTCGTCTCCAAATCCACCACCACTTGTATGAATCATAGCCCTGCCAAACGGTGCAAATTCCGCTGCAATGGTTGTTTGCAGGAATTTTTCAGTATGGCATCTCCATGTTCAAGTAAACACTGCTCTGTGTGCAAATGCAAATGCATTAAAAAAAGTGTTTTTAAAAAAAAGCCACCTTTAAAGGCGCTATATAAAATAAAGTTTATTATTATTATTAATATTGATGATATTCTTCCTCCCAGGACTTGTAAAATTGTTGTTGTTATTCTTGTTATCCCGTAAAGCACTTTGAGAAGAATACTATCCAGCATATTGTATTTCATTGCACTTTGACAGATCATCTTATTATCACTTGTTGTTAGAATATCTCCCAAGAGGATATTCCCCCCAAGAGGATATAGAAGATATCCCCCAAGAGGTATCCAGGTAACAGTGAAACGGGCGTACTGTCTGGGGAGATCGCCTGTTTCCATGTAAATAGTTCCCTGGTTCTGCACCCCTTGGTCTCTCTCTCTCTCTCTCTCTCTCTCTCTCTCTCCACGAGTCTGAGTCTCTGTGTTCGTCCTCAACAAACCCAAATTCATTACATTGGTGTCAGACGGGGAGGATGGACAGTGATCGGCCGATGATGTCGGACTCAGAGAACTGCCGGTTCCCCCAGCCCCTGGGACTCCGGAGGCCGTCGGGAAACGGGAGCGGGGTGGCCTAAAGGGGGGAAGGCCGTCCTTGAGCGACGCTACCCCCGCTCCGGAAAGCCAGAAAGAGCGCTTCACCCCGCCTGCTGTGGGAAGGGTTGGCCACAGCCAGGGCTTATTTCTTCCCTGCCTCATCGAGGGCAGACCCTGCCAGGCCCTCGTCGACATCGGTTCGACCATCACCCTGCTGCGGCCTGGTGTCCTGCAGGGCACTGAGGCAGCCGGACCCCCAGGGTGCTCACCGTGCTCTTTGGGGTGGGCCGCTTTGGTCGCGGTCGCTCCGTGGGGCAGTTTTCCAAGCAGTGCACGGCCAGCCGGAGGCCGCCAAGCAGTGACCTAGCCGCTGGAGGGCACCTGCCACCCCTGGCGCAGCACCCCGTCCCTCACCTCCAAGGCCTCCCACAGTGCACAGAGTGCCTTACAGACTTCGGGTAGGGGCAAGCTTATCTCACCGTCCTGGGAGTCAGCTCTAGCTCGCCCCGACACCCGCGGCTCCGACAGGCCCAGATGACACCCGCTGCTGCCACCTCCAGTCAACCCACACAACCCGGACACTTCCCGCCCCGCCCACCGCGAGACTGATTTGTTCCCCCTGCCCCACCAACTCTCGCTGGCCCAAGTCAAGGCAACCACCCACCTGCTGCAATCAGTCCAACCCAAGGATACAGTTCTCGTGGACTGGGGCAAGGTAGAAGGGGTGTTTCACCCTCGCAGCCCCAAAGTTCATGGTGAGCTCCCTGGGGGTCCGGCTGCCTTGGTGCCCGGCAGGACACCAGGCCGCAGCAGGGTGATGGTCGAACCGGTGTCGATGAGGGCCTGGCAGGGTCTGCCCTCGATGAGGCAGGGAAGAAATAAGCCCCGGCTGTGGCCAACCCTTCCCACAGCAGGCGGGGTGAAGCTCTCCTTCTGGCTTTCCGGAGCGGGAGTAGCGATGCCCAAGGGCGGCCTTCCCCCCTTTAGGCCACCCCGCTCCCGTTTCCGGAAGGCCTCCAAAGTCCCCAGGGCTCCGGCGCCTGGCACTCCCGGGCGATGTGCCCCCTCTCCCCACAGCGGTGGCAGATGACCCGCCGTCGTCGCTCACCCAGTGTCGCCACGCTGGTCGTCTCCTTCTCCCCATCTGATTCCCCATGCGCCCCTCCGTTGGTGCCCACCAGTCTCCTCGAATACAGCATCAGCCTGCTCAGCCAGAGCCAGGGCCTGCTCCAAGAGGACCGGCACGGCCAGCATCACGTGGCACTGCACCTCAGTCGGCACAAGGGCCCAGAGGAACGCCTGGAGCACTATCTCCCGGGGGGCCTCCTCCGGGAGAGTAGGGTAACCCTGGCGGGCTACGTAGGCCACGTCTGCGGCGACTGGACCCAGCGGCTCTCCTGCTAGGCATTAGCGTTGGGCCAACCATGCCCAATGCAGTCCCAGCGCCTCCCCTCTCCTGCCAAAACGCCTCCGGATGGCTGACGCCAATGCCGCTTAGTTGTACCACTGGTCCCTGGGTACATCCAGCAACGCCTGGCAGGCCTTCCCCTCCAGGACGGCGGCGAGGTGGCCCACCATCTCCACCTGAGACCAGCCGTTTGCCCAGTCCGCCATCTGGAACTGGGCCTCAAACATCTGCCATGGGATCTTCCCATTATAACGGCTCGGTCTCACCGACGCAGGCTGGAGCAGGGGTGGCGGGCTGGACCCCTCTGGTCTAGCGTCTCCTTCCTGCCACACGGCCTGAGGCGACCCGGGAAAGGGCCCCCCTTCCGCTGAGTAGGTCACCGTGGGGTAGCCCTGATAAGGGCTGTGGCCACTGGCAGTGCTGAGGGGTCACCCGGCCCCTGGCAGCTGCTGCTCGCCCCCAAAAGGCGCTTTAGGGGGTCACTCGGCTGCTGGGGGAACCGGCAGTTCTCTGAGTCCGACATCATCGGCCGATCACTGTCCATCCTCCCGCTTCTGACACCAATGTAATGAATTTGGGTTCGTTGAGGACGAACACAGAGACTCAGACTTGTGGAGTTAAAAACTGCGCTTTATTTCTTCTCCGTCACCACCCGCCAGCAGCACTCCCGCGCCAGATGAGAGAGAGACACAAGACAAGCATTAAAGGGATTGGACAGTTTCCAAGTGCTTGTACAATCGATGGAAATGTTCAAATAAATGTGCAAAAGAAATAAAAAAATCATTTATTCCTTTATCATATTGGCTAGCTAATGTCCTCTCTTTGCTAGTTACCTGTGGCTGTGTTTCTGCGTTGCGTAGCAACCAGTGACTATATTCTCAGGTGGATGAACGTAAACAGCTTAATTTTCGTGTTAAATAATTTTTTTAATTAAAATTCATTCTATACAGCAATCGCATATTTGGGGACCGTTTCATAAAACTTTGATGCTTAAAATGTTTAGGGAGAAATGGAAGACTGGTGTGTATTTTTTCTTTAAACTACCAAGACCAGCCATATACAGTACAGTTTAAATACAGTAATATGTTTATGTTCCTAAATTAATATCGTTTATGACCTTCAGATGCGTTATGCTCCTCTTCTTTTTATGCTCAGCTACTAAAATTTCCCTTTAGTGGTAAAATTCCATATAAATATTCAATACTTAGCGGATTAAAACGTGCACAGTAAAGAGATTAAATGATTAAATCTTTTTACTACCGACCAATGCACCACAAGTGCCCCTGTCGGTCATTTTGGCCAGCCAATCACTTACTGCGGTAGACCGCGGTGGCTTGTGGGTAGTTGCCCTTTGAATGGCTGCATCTGTACAAAGCAACTTACGTATGTGACCACCAAAGTCATTGAATTCAGTGAGCAGTTTATGACAATCTGGCCTCTTTTTAAAATACGTTTATTTGCTTTTTAAATACACTAAGTTTACATGCCACAATATATGTTCTTAATAATCAAAATCTAAAAAATACCTTTTATCTAGTTACTATTTACTGTATACACAATTACTAATAATTCTCTAAACTGTATGTAGATAATACCATACCGATCTGTCTGAATTCTACACACATTTGCGATATTTCAAAGATTCACAGTAAATGGTAGTATAGCCCTGCATCAGATTATTCGAAAAAATAAAAAGTGACTCAATACTGTTCATGATACCGTGACACCTCCTCAGTATGCTGACACCTCGTGCACTCTAAATGGTTGTATTTGTACATTATAATTGATTACAGACAAAATGCCCTGAGCTCAGTTTGCAATTATGCCTGATTCCATTTTATTGTAGGTGGTAAGACTATCATACCAAAAAGCCAAAGACATCCGTTCCTTTGATTAAAAGGCCTTCAAGGGGGTACATACTATATTGCAATTTTTTTATTACAATTTGCTTTCCTTGTATCCTTGAATGAACATAGTCAAAAGTGTTTACTTTCAAATACACTGATTACAATGATCGATGCTAGTAATGATACCAGTGGTTTCAATTTACTACGTCCATTATAGAGTCGTTTAATTTTATTAAAATTAATGCACTTCTAGAAGGTAGTAAACAGACTTTCATCATTCTAACTGAGAGTGGAAATGGATTTTAAAGACATTTCTTTCCCTTCAAGCTGCATTCTGTTATCATCTAAAAGCACAAAACCACTTCTGTCAGTATCAAGGCGCACTTCAAAGAGGCCACAAAAAGTATGCAAATATAATATAGCATGTTTCTTTTTATTAGTAAAATATTTATATTCACATTATAATAGCTGATTAGAAAATAATTAAAAATGTCATATTGTGTTGCTAAGAATCAGTAGAAACCTTTCATACAATTTACCGCTTTGAAAGGCAGGCAAAGCACAGTACCATACAGAAATGTATGTTATTGAACATTTCAAGGAAAGAAAAAAAAAGACTGTAATTTATTAGTCTGGGATATTTAAAATGTACAGACAACAACCAGTTGTCTTGGATGTACATTATATCATTTAACTTATCTTAGTTAATGCCATATGTTCATCTAAAATATTCATACTGGTTTCCTAAAATGTATTGTTTCCATACATTAATCAGTTCTCAAATCAAATGACATACATTTCCTTGGATACTTTCCATTTTCAATTTAAAATTGACTATTTTATGTAGAAAACCTTCTGCACATCTATATACAATGTTTCACATGCTCTGTATGTATCAATTACTGCTGTTGCTTCTTTAACTGTAACAAACAGTTTAAGCAGGAACTAAAATTTCTTCATCAATATTGGCTATCATGTATCCCTACATATCATATTTATTTAGTCAGCCATAAGCTTAAATGTAGCGGGGGCAGATTTATTAGTCCATAATTGCTTTTTTTTTCGTTTTGCTGTAATTAAAAGTCATTACCTCCTGAGCTGAATTAAAAAGCCCAATAATTTAAGGCTTTCAAGTCACACTAATCAGAAGATGTTTCATGTATTTGTACAGGGATTGTACAGCATTTTTAATTGTTCTTTACATTGTGTTAGATCCTTCTTATTAGGTAGCATGGCAACACTGAGCCTATACTGAAGATGTACAGGAGAGGTCAACCCTTTTCAGGAAACTAGAAATGGAACAGAGTCCAGACTACAGTATTGAAGTCAAGGCACAGTCAGCAGCATGCAAGAGAGAGCGCTCGCTCTGACAGGTCTATTTTATGCCATATAACAAACAAGCTTTGCAAAACATCATCTTTGTAGCCACTTCCTCCTGCTGGTTAACTGACACATTACCTCAACCTTTTTTGACATAAGCAACTTTTGTAGCTTACAGGTTAATGCTCTGGTTACAGCTACAAAAGATAAAATCCAATCTTTCAGTCCCCTCTTTCACCTGCTGCGAATGCAGCATGGGTGCTGATGTATATAAGTCATAACAGACTTATTCACCCAATGGGCAGAGGCTTTCTAATGTAAGCACAACACTGCAGAGATGTCAGCCAAGACTTTGGAAAGTGATGTTTTTCCAAGATGGGGACTACTATTTCACATAGATTCAGATCAGGGAACATATTTCACATGGAAAGCTGTAAAAGAAGCCATACAGTTCCTATAGCTAAAACAGACGTTTCACATTTCTTATTACCCTCAGAGTTCAGGAGCAGTAGAACACAGGAATCAGACAATAAAGACACAGAAAAGTTCAACAACCAGGAAATGCCTGGCACAAAACGTTACCTACAATATTATGAAGCTTGAGGGGACTGGACAAGCTTTACGATTCTATCTGTGGTCAATGTTGCCCCAGCCCAGACACACAGTGGATGAGTTGTAGAGTCTTATGGCAGAAGGTAAGAATGACCTTCTGTAGCGCTCCGTCTCACTATGGTTGGATCAGCCTATTGCTGAACATGCTCTTCATTCTCACAAGCATGTCATAAAGGGGATGGGATACGTTGTCCATGATAGCAATTAATTTGGACACCATTCTCCTCTCAGCCACTACCTCCAAGGGGTCTAGATCAGACCCAATGACAGAACTTGCTCTTTTGATGAGCTTGTTCAGCCTGTTAGCATCCCCTGTTCTGCTCCCAGAGCCCCAGCACACCACTGCATAGAAAATGGCACTCGCTACAACTGACTGATAGAACATATGGAACATCTTACTACACACATTGAAGAACCTGAGCCTCCTCAAGAAGTAAAGTTGGGTCTGGCCCTTCATGTAGATGGCCTCAGTGTTCTTAGTCCATTCCAGTCTATCACCGATGTGAACGCCCAGGTACTTGTATGAGTGAACTATCTCCATGCCACTCCCATGGATGTAGACAGGAATCGGTTGGACCCTCTTTCTCCTGAAGTCTATCACCAACTCTTTCATCTTTGTCACGTTCAATTGCAGGTGGTTCTCCCCACACCACTCCACAAAGCTGCTAATCAGTCCTCTGTACTCTTCCTCCTGCCCACCCTCAATACATCCCACAATTGCAGTTGTCCGAGAACCTCTGCAGGTGGCACGACTTTGAGTTGTTCTTTAAGTCCGAAGTATAGAAGGTGAAGAGGAACGGAGAAAGAATTGTCCCCTGAGGAGCTCCTGCGTTACTCAATACCTGTTCAGACACACAGTTCTGCAGTCTCACAAACTGTAGTCTGCCCATCAGATAGTCGGTGATCCATGAGATCATGGAGGCACCCACTTGTATCTCCTCCAGCAATAGTTCTTTCCTAGCAATAGTGTTGAAGGTACTGGAGAAGTCAAAAAACGTAATCCTCACTGTGTTGCCAGCCTTGTCCAGGTGGGAGTAGGCCCTTTGCAGCATGTAGATGATTGCATCTTCCACACCAACATTGGGCTGGTTGGTGAACTGCAGGGTGTCCAGTGATGAACTAACCAGGGGTCTCAGTTGGGTCAAGAGCAGCCTCTCCAGTGTCTTCATGATGTGAAAAGTCAGCACTACTGGTCTGTAGTCATTAAGGACGGTGGGGTGCCCTTTCTTTGGTACAGGGACCAGGCATGATGTATTCCAGAGCATGGGGACTCTCTCCAAGCACAGGCTCAGGTTGAACAGGCACTGGAGCACTGCTCAGCTGATCAGCACAAGCCCTCAAAACTCTGGGACAGACGTTATTTGGTCCTGTGGCTTTAACCTGGGGAAGCCTCACCAACTCCCTTTTTACCCAGTCGGCCATGATAGTCAGCCTGGCCTGGGGGATGGTGCTGATAGCACTCTCAGCGCTGCTGGTGCTAATGGGGGAGGTGTTGGAAAGTGGCAGCTGCAGGGGATGGGGGAGTGAATAGCCATTGGGGTTGTAGCTGTAGGCGACCGTGGTTGTGGGGGGGTCGGAGGAGGTGTAGGGCAGTTGCAGCAGCGAGGGTTTAGGGAGCGTGTGGCTATGGGGGAATGGGTGGTGAGAGACAGAGGGCCCTAAATCAAGCCTATTAAAGAACTGGTTCCGCTCATGCCATCTCCAGGTATACACCCCCAGTCTGTTTGAAGCCAGTGATCTATCTTATAATGCTCCATACGTCCCTCACCTTATTCCTTTGCAGCTTGTCCTCTACCTTCCTCCTGTATGAGTCCTTGCTCTCCCTTAAATTCTGCTTTAGTTCCCTTTGTACACGCTTAACCTCCTCCCTGTCTCCCCTCCTAAAGGCTTTCTTCTTATCATTCAGAAGAGCCTTCAGGTCGCTGGTGATCCAGGGTTTGTAATTGGGAAAGCAGTGTACTTCTTTTGTGGGAATGGTGTTATCCACACAGAAGTTAATGTAATCAGTAACACCATGCTGTCTATGGCAACCACCCACCTGCTGCAACCAGCCCAACCCCAGGATACAATCCTCACGGACTGGGGCAAGGTAGAAGGGGTGTTTCACCCTTGCAGCCCCAAAGTGCACGGTGAGCGCCCTGGGGGTCCGGCTGCCTCGGTGCCCGGCAGGACACCAGGCCGCAGCAGGATGATGGTCGAACCGGTGTCAACGAGGGCCTGGCAGGGTCTGCCCTTGGTGAGGCAGGGAAAGAATAAGCCCCGGCTATGGCCAACCCTTCCCACAGCACATCATCGGCGGTTCACTGTCCATCCTCCCGCTTCTGACACCATTGTAATGAATTTGGGTTTGTTGACGACGAACACAGAGACTCAGACTTGTGGAACTAAAAACTGCGCTTTATTTCTTCTCCGTCACCACCCACCAGCAGCACTCCCGCACCCAGATGAGAGAGAGACACAAGACAAGCCCACCAAGAGTGCGGGCCCGAGAGAGACAGAGAGAGAGAGACAGAGAGAGAGACACCAAGGGGTGTGGAACCAGGGAACTATTTACATGGAAAACGAGCGATCTCCCCAGACTGTACGCCTGTTTCACTGTTACCTGGATACCTCTTGGGGGATATCCTCTATATCCTCTTGGGGGGAAGATCCTCTTGGGGGATATTCTAACAACAAGTGATTATAAGACGATCTGTCAAAGTGCAATGAAATACAATATGCTGGACAGTATGCTTCTCAAAGTGCTTTACAGGATAACAGCAATAACAACAACAATTTTACAAGTCCTGGGAGGAAGAATATCATCAATATTAATAATAATAAACTTTATTTTATATAGTGCCTTTAAAGGTGGCTTTTTAAAAAAAAAACAAAACTTTTTTTAAATGCATTTGTATTTGCCCACAGAGCAGTGTTTACTTGAACATGGAGATGCCATACTGAATAATTCCTGCACACAACCATTGCAGCGGAATTTTCATTGTTTGGCAGGGCTATCATTCATACAAGTGGTGGTGGATTTGGAAACAAAATGTATTTACATTGGGTTGCTGTAAGTGGGCACTAATAACCTCAAAGCTCTACTTATTATTTTACAAGAGAATGCACCTGACAAGCTGGACAGTATGCTTCTCAAAGCGCTTTACAGGATAACAACAACAATAACAACAACAATTTACAAGTTCTGGGAGGAGAAATATGATCAATATTAATAATAATAATAAACTTTATTTTATATAGCGCCTTTAAAGGTGGCTCCTCAAAGCGCTTTACAGGATAACAACCGATGAAACAACAGTGGCTGGGGGTTGAAAATACCTGTGAAACCGGTTTGTTCACAAACAATGTACTGTAGACACAGAGACTCAGTAGCAATAGCAATTAGCAATATCAAAATAGCAGTATTATGGACACACAATAAAAACACAACAAAAAACTTTTTTTTGACAGCTGGTTTTGTTGACAGCTTGACACAAGTTTATCAGTGAAAAGACCACGGGCATTTTTCCTCCCCCTACATAGAATTTATTATTAGCACAATTTATTACAGTGCTAAATTTAATATTATTACTAATAGTTTATGCTAACACCTAGCTTTCTTAACGCAAGAAGTACTACCTCAGTAAGTACTGTACAGTAAGTACTTACTGTACTTACTGTACTGTACTTAAGTACTACTACTGTAACCAAAAAAAGGGGGTTTTGGAGGAGGGACAGGTGTCTTTCGCTGGAAGACTTCCACTTTGAAAATACCTGTGAAACTGGTTTAATTCGTCACAGCCAGCACTCCCGCAGAGAGTGATGAAAACCGTGCTGCGCCTGGCGAATGCACATAATGTTGGGCTTTTGGGCTCAGGTGGATTTGCGCCCTACAGTTTAACCTGCGGTACTGTACATACAGTACAAACGTGTTATTTAGAAATATAAAAAACGTCAATAAACTGTGGTGTCCATAATATTTGCTATTTTAGTTTTTCAAAGAAGTGTTTCTGTTAAAAGAAAACTCATAGCGATTGCTGGATTTGAACACCCAACCTCACATTTATACAGTACTGTAAATCGGTCACTTAAGCTGTGACGCCACCGAGGCAAGACGTGTGACACGCACTGAAACAGCAATATAGATATTACAGTAATATGGTCGAAAGGTCAACCACATGTAAGACTTTGGTGCTTAAAATGTTTAGGGAGAAATTGAGTATTGGTGTGTATTTTTTCTTTAAAATACCAATAACAGCGACATACAGTTTACATAATATGTTTATGTTCCTAAATTAATATCGTTTATGACCTTCGTTATGTTCCTCTGCATTTTATGCTTAGCTACTAAAATTTCCCTTTAGTGGTAAAATTCCATATAAATATTCAATACTAAGCGGATTAAAATGTGCACAGTAAAGAGATTAAATGATTAAACCACATTATCTTCCGTGTAGCATTAACGTTGGAATGTTTTTTTTACAAGTGTCAAAAGAAGTGATACACAACCTGTCTCCTCTATAACTCTTCAGTTTACAGAGAAATTCCGCCAGAGCCTCACAACATTGTCCAATAATACTCTTTTTGTGTCTAATTTTTAGTTAACCAGGATTTGAGCTACAGACCATAACAGACCAAAAAACAGAATCCACCTGCGATTCGGGTGTTAACAAAACGTGTTTACAAAGAAAGTGAAATACAGTAATACTACCAGCTATATAGATACAGAGATTTAGATATTTAGATCCTTAAATTAATATCATTATTAATTTCTTTAGATACGTGATAACATATTCTCGATTATCTATAAAACAGATAATTCCGGTCCTGGAGTCTGACTGGTTGACTATACGGACGCCCCTGAAATTTGACTTTTTACTGTGTGATAAATTTTAAAGACTACTTCTTAGCATAGATAAGAAAGCGTAGAAAAAAAGCTTGGATTCTAATGTATCTGGTACAAGTATCTTTTAAAACAGTCTTTGTTGTGCTCTTGAGGATCCTTGTGATATTTTGAGCTCTGGTTGAATGATAAATGTCGCAGTTTAAATAATTTACGTTGTTAGAAATTATGAAACACTCTGTTAAAAGCAAGGGAGTTTTTATGTCTATTATACTAAAAGAAAGTGCCCGACGAACTAGGGATTGGACAGTTTTTCAGCGCTTGTACAATCGATGGAAATGTTCAAATAAATGTGCTAAAGAAATAAACAAAAAAAGTAATTTATTCCTTTATCCTATTGGCTAGCTAATGTCCCGTCCTTGTTAGTTAGATCAATGAAATGCTGTGGTGTTACTTTTTGTCGATGAAAAAATAAAGTCTTTTCATTTAAAAATGACGGTTACAAATAATGTGGAACAGCATAATACTTTGAGTTTACAGCTTGTCCAAGGTCATTCATTATTAATACGATTGGTACTATCTTTGGTAAAAGCTTTGATGCATAAAATATTTCTGCCTAATTAAAATATTTATGATAAAGGTAGGTTGTGTACTTTTGCCCAACTGAGCAATCTTGCTTTCATAAAATATACCAACTTTTTAATGAGTGATGATTAACATGCTGTAAGACACAGTTTAAATTTAAAAGCTCAAATGCTGTACATGAGAGGTTAAGCTTTATTGGCTCCTCCTGGCGGTTTTACAAGGTGATTCCGGATACTTTCCGGTATGACGTCAAATGACGTGATACACCGCGTGATACTGCGTTTTGATGCGACACGCCCACCGCGGTGTACCGCGAAATACCCCACCCGTTTTGAATGGCTGCATCTGTAAGTACTGTGCGAGGAAGAAGGTGCGTTGATTAATGAAGTGTCGTGGTTGGCCGATTGGCAGGGGCGGTGTCGTTTAGCAGAAGTGCTCAGGGCTAGAGTGTAATTAGTGTGGGTGCATTTCTGTGTGAGAATGTGGTGAGTAGAGGGCATGACAATTACAAGGTGTGCTAAACCTTTTTATAGAGAAAACAGCAGAATTTGATTCCTTTTATAACCTTGTGCTCATGTACTTATTTTACCACTTTTTCTCTCTGATTGTCCCTAAACAGCTCTTTATTGGCTTGAACTTGCACAGACACTACAATTCTACTGTTTCAATACAATATTATGTATGTGTGTCTTACAAGAAGCACATTTCATGTTTATTGTCTGTTTACCACAAACCCTTGGTATGAATTGCTTAAATGGAAATATAATTTCACAATTCTTAAAACCGGAATAACAGAAATACTTATTTTTTTATAATTTCAAAATTGCTAATTATTTTTATACTCACCTGATTTTGAATACCCTATTGTTTTTTTGTTAGTTTTTAGAAACCTGCCCAACTGCAATAATTGTCAATTGGAGGAGACATGCATCCCAAACCAGCAACACCACATATCTGCAAGTCATTCATATTGACTGTGGGAGGAAATTGGAGCACCCAGAGGAAACCCACGCAAACACAATGAAAACATAAAAACTCCATGCAGATAACACCTGAGCCTTATCTAGAGTCTCAGCACTGCAAGGCAGCAATGCTAACCACAGTGCCAACATGCCCCTCTTTGTCTATATATAATACATGAAAAAAAAACGTGTGTAAAACATAATAATGTTGTTCCTTCTAATGTAAACATATCATATAATTTACAATACAATTTACAATAAATAAGAAATTATATTTCACAGTTAAACAACACAAAAGAAACTTTATAAGAAACTGAAGACATAGAAGATTTAAAAGATAAAATATTCACAATGCTACAATTCTGTTTTCAGATTAGATTTAGAAACACACAATGTTACTGAGTTCCTGATTGTTTTCATGGGAATGAAAAAAGGTCCATCGTCCATAAAGTATAAATGTGGGAGAACACAAAAAATCAGAATCAGCTTAAGCAAGGGTCAGGTGGTGGGGAAGAAGATAAATCATTGTCTTGGTACTGAGGATCCATTCCATGTTGGCCTTGAATTTAAACAGAAGAATTTTAAATGCACTCAAAACCTTACAGGAATCCAGCGCAAGAATACAAAAACTTTTGCAACATTTCTAAAGATGATACGAAAATCCTATATTGTGCAATATTCTGCACAAGAGTTTCAAATATTATTCTAGAAATATTCATTTTGGAATGAATCCATTCACATGATCTCAGACTAATTACAATTACGATGCATAAAAATGTCATCCGATCAACAGGAATGTAATCAGAGAGTACTGAAAGACCAGATACACAAAAGGTTTAATGTGGACACTATAGATATCATCTGCGTGACAATGATAATTAAGGCATTTCAATTTTAAGCATTTAACCAAGAGAAAACATTTAGAAACTAAATACAAGAGCAACTAACCAGTGGAACATCAGATAAAACCAACCCAATGCAGAACTAAAACCTCCAAGGACTAAATCTAGCCAATGTGTAATTGGCCACCACAGCCGAAAACTTGTGTTTTCTTTCTTCTCTTCTCAGCATGGAATAAACCTATTACTTGTTCCAATGTGTAATTATGTTTTTTGAATTTATTTAGACTTTGTTAAATGTGTTAAATTTATTTTTTTGCAGACTATGACCATGTTATATTACTAAATAATATTCTTCTTACAAGACTTCAGCACATAGTGAGACGTTATTGCTGGTCATGTAGAAAGAAAATGAAATCAAGAATGTAGCTTCATTTTGCTGGCACATAGACCATACCAAGGTGTTACTAAAAATTATTTTGGACATCATAATTACTGTGGGTGGCATGGTGGTGTAGTGTAAAAAACTGCTGTCTCACTGTGCTGGGGCCTTGGGTTTTCAAAGCCACTATGTATAATGTATATAATAATTAAAATCTAAAATGAAACAATCTGTTTTCTATTACATCCACATTAAAATCTATATTTTATCTTAATGCAAATTTCAGCAACAAATTCAGGAAACAATTTTACTTTACATTTTGATTATAAGAATATATTTCACACATACTCTACTGTAGTGGCTTTAAAACCATTCTGTATCATACTGTATATACAATATATTTATATGGTATATGATCACACTGCAGTTCATTGACATGCAGGACAGTGTCGGTATATCTGTGGATTTGACTTCATGTGATTTGCGTGTCTGGAACACTGGGAAATGAGAAAGCAATGCTTAAAAATTCTGATTGGGAAAAAAATGTCCTCTGTATGATTTTTTCCCTCATTGCAGCATATATATTCTAACAATGTTGCATAACAATATGTAAGACAAATTATTCCACAAATAAATAAAAATGTGTATTCGTATTATTGTAAAACCACTAACATCAACACAGCACATGGATATTTTTTTCAATGTGAAAATGACTGAACCTGTGGGTGACCCCAACAACCGCATCACTGGTACAACACAAATGTATAACAACTTGTAATATTAGGCGATAAACAGTAGAAGTGCAATTATATTTGCCATTGTATTAACAGTTACAATAGATACAAATCTTAACACAAATCTGATACCTTTTAAAAAGAAGTTCTTAACTCTACTTCATACCTGCATGTCAGATCATCGTGTGTTCTATCTGTGTTTTGTTTTGATCACACTATGAATTAATCCCTGAGGCATACCGTCAAAAGCTTCGAAATTCTAAAAAAATGCACGTGAGAAATTGGGTACCCTTTGAGAAGTCATGTAATGCTTGCAAACTAGCTGAATCTGACAAACTTAAACAAGTTATTTTGCTTGAGCACTTTAAAATCTGTCTGCCTGACTGTATTGTAGCTTATTTAATTGAGAAGAAAGTTACCTTGCTCTTACGAGTGGCTACAGTATGTTAGCTTAACACATAAGAATGTCTACTTCTGTTCGACCCTCCAAAATCTCAACATTTCTGACACCTACAGTCTTTGGGGTAGGTGTTGGGGCTGAAGTTATTGTTTCTCTTCCTCAATTTAACATCCAATATGTCCCCAGTATGTTAAACATAATGTGATATCTAAAATTAATTTAGAAAATCAGTATAATATATGTATTAATTTCATTTAATAATAATATAATTATTGCTTACACTTATATAGCGCTTTTCAGGACACTCCACTCAAAGCGCTTTACAGGTAATGGGGACTCCCCTCCACCACCACCACCAATGTGCAGCATCCACCTGGATTATGCGACAGCAGCCATAGTGCGCCAGAACACTCACCACACATCAGCTATCAGTGGGGAAGTGAGCAGAGTAATGAAGCCAATTCATCGTTGGAGATTATTAGGAGGCCATGATTGGTAAGGGCCAATGGAAAATTTGGCCAGGATGCCAGGCTTACACCCCTACACTTTTCAAGAACCGTCCTTGGATTTTTAATGATCACAGTGAGTCAGTAACTCGGTTTTTACATCTTATCCGAAGGACGGCCCCTGTTTACAGTATAGTGTCCCCATCACTATACTGGGGCATTAGGACCCACATGGACTGCAGGGTGAGCACCCTCTGCTGGCCCCATTAACACCTCTTCCAGCAGCAACCTTAGCTTTGCCAGGAGGTCTCCCATCCAGGTACTGACCAGGCTCACACCTGCTTAGTTTCAGTGGGTTACTAGTTGTGAGTTGCAGAGTGATACGGCTGCTGGCAAGCTATAAATATATAAAATATATTTAAATAAAAGAGAATTATTTCATTTATTATTTTAATTACAGAAATATATTAGACATAGTGACTTTAAAATCTTCATTTTTAAAAGACCAGATTAAAACCAGGAATTATTTTGTAACCAGGAGACATAGATGATGCTAAGAAGTATTCTTGTGGGGTTCATGGGGATGGGATTTCCTAGGCTAAAAAGTTGCATCAATGACTATTAGGAATGTGTAATGACAGAGAAAGGAAATAAGAGTCCACACCCTGTTTCCCTTCACCCTGCTGCGAGGGGATAATGCACTGGCTGACACAAAACAACCCCTCCAGTGGGAAATCAGAAAAGTTCAGCTGAAATAGGTGCTATGCAGCACAAATGCAACTTTGTTGTTCTAAATTTTGTACACCTGTAAAAATATTAATTGTGATTTCTGGTTAAGGGCATCTTTAAATTCCCCTTCCTGGAGATTGTCTGGAGGTTCATATGTGTTATTACTTTATGATGAAGATGAATATTATTGTTGTGAATGTACAATTATCAGAAATGTGAAAATAGTTTGCATATTATTTTTTGTGAGAAAATCTCAATTATATCCACCATTGTATTAACAGTAACAACAGATGCAAATTTTAAAAAATATATGAGATCTTTTAAAAAAGAAGTTATTAACCCTACAGAATTTCACGTCTGTACATTAAATCATGTTTTTTTATTATACTGAGAGAGTGAAGATTTAGTGAGCACAGGGTGTCATTTAACATAGTGGAATTACTCAGCCAGATAATTTAGTAAATATGTTGAAAAAAATCTGGATTTTCGGTTTCACAAGTCAAGATCAAATTGTATCCAGTTAGGAATTAGCTACGTGAAGTTGGCCCGTGAAGTTTTCTGGAAAAGGAGTTAATGGGCAGCATGTAGTGGCCATAGAGTGTTAGTTTTAATACACAGTGTATTGCTGTGATCTTTATCTTGCAAGTACATTTTTGTAAAACTTTGTAATTGTTATTCTTTTGTCACGAAGTTTTTTTCAGGACTACAAACACGGGGAAAGCAAACTAGGAACGGGGCTGGTAGACGAACAGGGGGCGTGTCAACGGTGCACTGGTGCTCATGACCAAGGCAAACAAGTCCAAAGGGAGTTGGTAGGAAATCCAGGGGGAGCAAAAGGTCCAGAGCCAAGTAATCCATCCATGACTGATGAGACAAAAGTTAAAAGCCAGAACGAAATCCGGTGAAAGGTTGGGAAAATAAAAAGGGGTAACTGGGCCATGCACTCCAAGCCCCTAACCCAGATGATCAAGACGCCATTGCGAAGCCTATGCCGTCAGGCCACTCCTGGACTTGCTGGCAGGCAGGCTTCTGGGCGTCCAGCTTCCAAAGCTGAGCCAAGAATTATAGGAGCATCTGGCTTTTGTAGGGAGGGGCTGGATAGGAGTCAGGTATAGGAAAATCAACACAAACAAGAAAGAGCCGGAGGGCTCTTAAGAGGAGGGACTTAAGATCATGACATCTTGCAGTACACTTTGTATTGTTATTCAGTTTGTGTCTGCATGTTAGTTAGTTCAACCTATTTGTCAGATTCTTTGTGAAAATAATAGATGTCTATACAGCATATGTCTCACACAAGAAAACCTTGCACACAGAGCAAATCTTACACTCAAAGAAAATCCTGCATGCAGGGAACATTGTATGAGTATCAGTAAATTCCATGTGTGGAATGAAACTCTAGTTTTCCAGTTTGGCAGAACATAGGCTGAAAGTGCTATGATAAAAGAATTGTGCAAAATGGTTAATTAGGACTGGAACGCAATTTTAAAGCTTTTAAAATACAAAGTAGTCCATTTTATCTGGCTAGTTCCATTTCTATTAAATGCTGTCTTGAAATGTGTTTCACTGGAGAATTAATTATTCCAGTCCAATGTAAATAATTGCTTATAACTATATAAAAACAGGGCTCAGAGTGGCACAGTGGTTAATATTGCTGTCACGCAAAACGTGGGCCCTTCCATTCAGACCTGGTTTGATATCTGCGTGAAGTTTGTACGTTGTCCTAATTTTTGCATACTGTAGGTTTCTGGGTGTTCCTGTTTCCTCCCACAGTCCAAAAATATACTGGTAAGTTAATTGGCTTTTGTGAAAATTTGCCATAGGACTGAGAATGTGTGTGTCCTTGTCTGCGTCTATTAGATTACCCTGTAATGGACTGGCATCCTGTCCAGTACCCTGCTTGGTGCCTGTTGCTCTAGCTATTCTGTGACCCTGAATTGGAAGAAGTGGTTTGTAAAAGAATAATGCATATGTTGTCACAAATTGGGGGTTATGAAAATAGTAAATATCAGAACAAATAAATAAATAAGGTAAATAATCAACCCCCAACTCGTAAAGGTTTTGCCAAGAATATACTCGAGTGGTTAGTATGAGGCACATGAGTTCATTGTCTTCACAGCTTTGGTGAAAGAAATAATAACTCAGGCACACTTGGTTAAAAAAATATTTATTAACAATGACAATAAACACACTAACCAATATAGAAAGTACAACTTATGCTATTTGCAGAACAAACTTACTAATAATGCATTACAGAGGCCTAACATCTTAACAACCCATAAAAAACTTGAATGGGAATGGCATTACAGACTCTTATTTAACCCCTACAAAGCCAAGGGAAGAGATAAGATGCCTTCTAAATTTAACAGAATAGGATCTGCAGTTAAATATTTCTCTTTGTAAACCTGGATGCCACAAAATGAGTGGGAACCTATTTCCCTTTTCTAAAAATGTACCCACTAACCAGGAGAGGGTGTTTTTAACTGAGAGATTAAGCAGGGAATCAAAGTTCTTAACAACAACAGAATAGAAAGTTTCTTATCAAGATCTCTTAATTCCAATCTGGTCTTTCTAGATTATCTGAACTGGAGCTCTCAATTTCCATCTTCTCTTGTTCCTTTCTTCATTTTTCTCTTTCTTCCCTCTCTCCTCATCTTCTTCTGTACTGGTATACTTCATATTGTCTTTTTTAACTTAATAATTTACTCAGAACTTAATTAACAAAGGTAAACCAAGATAAACCTTGCAATTGCTTTGATCACCAAATCTAGGATCCTTACATCATAGCATACATCCTCTGGCTTTGAAGCTGGAAATGACACCGTAACCATTTGTATCTAGATTTACATCATAATAATATATACCCTTAAATATCCATCCATCCATTTTCTAAATGCTTCTGACTAATTGGGGTCATGGGGGAACATAGGTTATCTCAGCAAGCAACATGTGCAAGGCAGGGTACACCCTGGAGGAGAAGCCAGCCCATTGCAGGGCAGATTCACTTCATAACAATATAAAAATATATTACATATTACTTGCAATAAATCTTTTATGATCCAATTCTTGTTTGGACCTACTTTTATGTCTGGGATCTTTAAAAGGGATTACATTTGTATATTATTTAATAAATATTTACATCCAGAAAGTGGGTGAAGGAGACACAGACCCCATCTTCGAGGACATATTCAATATTACAACAGCACCTTTTCTCATTACTTGTAGTCTTTTTTTATAAAGAATACAGATTTACAAATCTAGAGTGTTAAAATGCTTCTAAACAAAAATGTTGTTAAGGTTACCAGTCCAGCATAGCAAAGATTGACAATTTCTGGTACTCTAAAAGAGACGGTTATTTAAATTTAAATGTGAACAATGTACTTCTCAGCTAATGTATAAAAAACATGACTGGATAAAAAACATATTCCTAATTCTATCCAGAGAAGCAGGAAAGAATAAAGCACAATCAAACACAAAAATATATTACCAAACAGAATACATTGAGACTAGATAATGGGGTTAGCAGCAGCTTATTTTTTTCTTAGAATGTCTCTGCCAGTACCAATTTAAATGTAAATTTTTATGTCAATAACCACTCAACAAAGAATGTTTAAGATTTGGCGTTGAGTATTAAAAAACACCTTTTTGCAATTTTGTTAGAAATACAGACAACAAAAAATATTTATAAATACTATTAAATATGTTTTCTTCTTCAATTCTTCAAATACACTTACATTTGTAGCACAACCAGTAATTGTAAGTAACCATTATGTAAATGGAAGGTTTCTCTCAGATCCTGAAGTAACATCCATTCTTTCCCATGATATACGCATTCACACTCTGCATTGAAAGAATAGAAAATCAAAACATTTTATTGTTGGGTCTCTTTTATCATAATACTACAGAAAAAAGACTTTCAAAGTTGGTATTAAATTCAAAAAAACAAAATTTGTCTCATAAAAGTTTTTTAACTTTATTAAAATTTATAGTTTTTAATCGACAAAAAGTGAAGTTGATGCAATATGTAAGAGAGAAAAAGCCAGAAGCATTTTTCTTTCCACCTACCATTTCTGTCACAAAATTCTGATCAATTAAATGGATGAAAGTCGGCAAAAGTCCCAGTAAAGACTGAGAGTATCACCCCCAACAAGCAAATCAAATCAATGTCAAGAACTTTACCCTCCAGTCCTACTTTTGATATGTTATGGCTTATATGAGGACTATCATCAGTATACTGTATATTTACATAGCTTTATGTTTATTTGTGACTGGTTTGAGGGGTTCCGTTTCAAATAAGAACAGTACTTCCCAGCCAAACAAATTTGTAGACATTTTAAAAGTAGAGGTATTCAACAAAAGGATTTCTAGAACAATACAGTCACTAAATGCTTATCTTACTGGTGTACCTCTTCCTTTCAGTATGGAATTATTCAACCATTTTAGCCTGCCAGACAAGTGTTATTTTTTTCCTCCTTACTCTATGATCTGATAATAAACAAACACTGGTAGAAGTCATTGTGAAAGACTAACATTAATGAATTAAGACAAGCCCCTGACATTTTATTGTTCTAATTCTACCCTTAAATTATTGCAATATTGTATTGCAATATTTTGCACCATTAGATTGAAAATGGGAGTATCACCCAAATTGTTGTTGTTATATTCCTGAGGCATTTCTTAAGGTAAAAAAAAAAACATTATATGCAAACAACCAAAGTTTACAAGAAGTAAATAAACCTATGCTATTTTGATAGAACATCCTTAGGAGATACACAAATATAATTAGCATCCTTGTGGAACCAAGATCTAATAAGCTATCAAATATGTTTTGATTCTGAGATTCCTTAAAACAATTTATTCTTAATTTCCTAAGATACTTAACTAATGATTTCCATGTAAAGTGAACATAAATTACATTTGGTTTCTCAGGGGATTTGGAAAATTCAAAAAGTGTAATTGTGTCCTCTATATCATTTTTTTTTCTCATCTATTACAGCCTTATAATTGCAATTCAGAAGGCTTCATGTATTTTCTTACCTTACCTTTAAGAATTATTCAGCAAACAATTCTGATACTATTCTTGCTGATTGTGTTAAGAACATAAGAATAAGAAAGAAAGGCTACAAATCATAACAGGCCATTCAGCTCATCTAGCCCATTTGCTTTTTTTTGGCAACCCACGTTTTAACAGTTTAAAGGTGTTCACTGTTTACATTCAAAACATTCCCTGAGGAATTGGGCACCAAGGGTTGTTTTTTGTTAGTTACTTCAGAAAATTAGGCAGGTTTTCATTAGTCTCTCGGAGGTGCGCTATACCTATAATTTTATGGCACATAAAGTTGCTATAGAGTGCAGATATTTAAGACATCAGCATATCTTAAAAAGTTATGCTGGTAAGCTTCACTGTTTTGCTATATTGTATTAAGTTATGATGTTTCAAGACTCCCATTGTTTGGTATTTTACATTCTTCTCTGGGAACAATACAATAAAAAGTATTACAGAATAAGACATATTTGTGTGTATACAATAAAATTACAAAACCTTAGTCAAATAAATTAAAAAAAAAGAAAGTGTGGTATCTAAAAACAGTTGAATGCAAATGCATAATTCTAACGGCAAGGCTTATTAATAATACAGGCATTAAGTTTGCTGCTCCCTTGCCAGTCCCTCTCTCCCTCATCTCAGTGGTGCTGGACACAGAGAGGCCATTCCATTTGGTTCAGAGTTAAGGTGTTTTTCTATCTGATAGAGTTTCCTGATAAGGAACAACTCCAAAGGCTGATATTCTCCAGCCACCTTAATAAATGGCCATCTCTGGTGCCTTACTGTCTGAGAGACTCCAAGGGAGAGTCTCATCCCAGATTGTTTACAACCCTAATGTCAGAGAGCATTGTTACTCATCCTCCACCTCGATCAACCAATCAGGAACTGGTAGGGCAGGATAACCCCACGTGGGTCTCGAATGCCCGCAGAACATTCAACCAATGAACGACCATTGTTCCTCCAGATAAAAGAGGCAGCACAGGGCCCAGAAGAGGCCCCCTCCAGGATATTCTCAGACAATCACGTGATGACCAGTGTGTCCGAGTGCCAGGAGTTTACTTCAGTCCAGACAGAAGGTTGACCGCACGTAACCAAAGGATCCACCCAAGGTTAGCCCAGCAGCAAGCCTCGTGAACCGCCGGTACCCCACCGCGAACGCTCGCCTGATCAACAAGTGAACTACAGTCGGAACTGTCAACAGTGGAATCTCAGGATTCAGGACTAGCACTACATCGGGAACGGACTGGTCTTCTTCCCATCTAAAGAGTGTGAGTTGCTTGGACCCGCAGTCACTTTCCATGTGCACAATCTCTGCTGGTTAAGCCAGGACTAACTAGCCTGTCTTCAGAGAGTCACTGCTAGTGCGCCGCAGCAGAAATCTCTCCCTTCTTCTCCCACACCTCCAGCCGAACCAGCACTGCCTGGCACCGGGCCAGAGGATGCCAATTGAGTCCAGCAACAGCCTGCCGCTGTACCTTTGTGTCCGCGGGGGGATCTGAATCCACACAGATTGGATTGGATTCTGCATTACAGCTCGAGAATTCAATTGTTACCTCAACCCCACTTGATATCAATTTAATTCCTATGAGTGACGTACTTGCTTTGGAGTATCTAGTGTAGAAGTTGTAATCAAAGTTCATTTACAAAATAGTATAAATGAATGGTATATTGAATGTATGTCCCTCTTGGTATTTTTAACATTTCGTTATTGAATATATACCTTTTGTATTCTGCTAACCCTCACTAAAAGATCTGTTATGTTTATATGCACATTTTATGCATTAATATATGTATTCTTTTGTAATAGTATCCATGTGTGTGCGTTGTTTGAGTTATCCCGCAAGGTTGATTCTAATAGCCATCAAAGAATCATTTTGTGACTTACTGCTACAATTAATAATTGTCCCAGTTAAGCACAAAACCCCTACATAATCATATTACTTTTACCCTAAAGAAGAGAAAATAATTCCATGCTGTGGCAATTACACCTCAAAGCAATTAAACAAAAGACAATAGCTTCCAGAACCTTATAAAAAATCTAAATTCCAAAACATTTTATTTATTGGCATGTGTTGTTTGTAGATCAGTGTATGATCTGTCACAGTTTTGCCTGTTTTGGTTACTCTTACAAGAGTGGATTGTGTGAGAAAAATAATAATAAGTCATCACTGGGAGTCTGTCAAGTATTTCCTTCACTTTGCAAAAAATGATAATCAAAGTATTTGACATAAGCTTTTTCAAAGTGCTCCCACTGCTAACATTTCTTCTGAAAAGCTTTAATACAATCCTAATGCATGAAATACAACATTGTACTTTTGAAAGGCAAATGTGCAAGCAATATTACTGTTTTATATTTAAATTTTGGTTAGGCTAAGTGTCAAGTTATAATTACAAATGAAACAGTTCTTCCACCATACAGGCAGTAGAGAATAAATGGTAGTAGATAATTCTTTAGTCACACTACTGTCAGGTTTTTCATTACTTAAGTGAAAACAAATATATATTTACACATGATCTGTAACAGACCAAAACAAAAAACAAAGCATTGAAATATGTGACGATAAACTTTTTTTATATTATTGTTATAATTGGATTTGTTGAAGTTTGATTTTTTTTCTGTAGCAAAACTGCAAAACTGCCTTGTATTTAATATTCTAATGCTGTAATTCACCTTGCATTATCAATCCATTACATTGCATGCAGAAATATCAAGTCGAATATTTGCTTTAAAATATCCTACTGATAAATCAAAGGCACAAAAAGTGCTTTTGTCATTCATTATCAGAAAGCTGGATTTTTATGGGAAGAGTTGCAGCAACATGGGCTCAAAATGAGACTACTCCAGTCACACACACAAACATACAAAGGCAATTGAGAGACACCTACAGACATGGCCAGAATACCTCTGGAAGGTGGGAGGAAAGCAGAGCACTAGATTAAATGTGACATGAACATACCCACCTGAACATAGTATGGGGTGTACAAGCAAACTTCACACGAATCCCAAATTAAATTCAGGAGAGGTGAAGCAGCAGCACTTACTTTTGTATTCTCTACTACACTATAACATGGCATTATGATATAACACCATCTCAAAGATTAAATCTGTTGTGAAGATCAAATGTCTGAGGGGAGAATGGGTGACGTTAGCCATGGTGATTACCAATCATTATTCATATAAGATCAAATCAAATTTTAGACAATTTAAAACTATCAAGTGTCTAGTAAAGGATAGATTGCTTAAAAAATTGTGTACATTTACAGTATAAATACGTATTGTAATACTATACTTCCGGTTCTAGTAGAATTAGATAAATAATAAGTACAGAAAGAAAGCCCTTACTAGAAAAAGTTTTAATAATAATAATAATCAACGTTATGTGATATATACTTTAAAATATAATTAGTAGCCTTTTAAAGTATCTTCTCAAAGTGATTTATAGGAAAAGTAAAGAAAAATAAAAGAAAATAGTAACATACTTAGGATACAACAACATTAGCACAAAAAACACAAGGGTTTAGAAATATAGTAAAAGTTGCAAGGACCAGACACATACCAGTTAAAAAAAAGTGTTTCTGGCTAAGAAGATTTTGAGTCTGGATTTGAATGCACTCAGGGTAGATGGCTGATATCCTTGGGGATAGAATTCTAGAGCTTTGAAGCATTATAATAGAAGGCCCTGTCACCCGTTGAGCTAGTAAGTTAGTCTGGGGGACAACAGGAGACCAGAATCAGATGAAGGTTGAAAGGCAGGGAGTAGGAAGATAATTAAGTCAGATAGGTACTCTGATGCCAAGCCATGTAGAGCCTTACAGGTAAGCATAAGGATTTTGAGGTTGACATGAAACCTGATAGGGAGCCAGTGAAAGGACTCCAGGACAGGATGATGTTATCACATGCACATGACCTGATCGGGATTCTGGTGCCAAATTCTGAACATAATGACGTTTTTTTTAGTGTGGATGTAGAAAGCCCAGTGAGCATGGTATTGCTGTGATCAATTCAAGAGAAGAAGAATGTTGACCAACTTTTCTGCTACAGTTAGAGACAACATAGGATGTAGTCTGGCAATATTCGGGGATGGAGAAATTATGTTTTTACATTATTTTGCACATGTGGACCAAATATCAAGCCTGGATTAAATTTCATTAATTAATTTTTATTTTTTACTTTTGAGATATTAAGTGTTCCAGCATTTGATCTATGGGTGAATTAAATATTCATATATAGCAAGTTTTAATTTGGATGGGCTAATGGATAATAAAAAAGGAAGTTTTTACATACAGTAATTAAAAGATATTGAGTATAATATTTATTGACCCTAGGAAACAAATTCAGTACTAGTGCATGAAGATAGGTGGAGAAAGGAATGGGGTGGAACTATATATTTTTCACATGGATCTCATAATTCTATAGCTGTCATGATTTTATTTAAGGATAATAAAAACGTATATGGATAAGCTATATACAGTAGATCTTCAGGATAGATGTATTATATTAGATATTACATCAAATGGATAGAGACCATTAATCTTATAAACTTGTATGCTCCAAATTCAGATGACTCAGCTTTTTTATATCCTAGTAAAAGTAAAATAGTTAGACATCAATGATTATTATGCTTGGAGATTTTTATACAGCTTTAAATATCACAATAGATTGTAAGAAATGATATATTGGTATTTATTGTCCCAGAGTTTGAATGCTATTTAATATAAGAGATTATGGATATGTAAGAATTGGTAGATATAAGGAGATTAAAAAAATAAACAAAGTAGATAAATATGGCACAGAGCTTACCATGGAAGTAATAATGATTATATCCTTATGTCCTTGTCTATGGTATCTAAGGTTAATAAAATAATTGCTGATTCTTTGTGGTCGATCATCAAATTGTTGAATTGTATCTAATAATCAGTGAAATTCCAAGGAGGCATGGATATTGGAAGTTTAACTAGTTATTGCTGAAAGATAAAAATATTATCACAAAACAAGGATATCTAAACTTATAACTAATAATAATGAAATTCTTACTGAGCCACTGGAGATTTTTCAGGAAGAGGAAAGATATTTTTCAGAGATCTTTTTCTTTCGGCATGTCTATATATCTTGAGAGTGAAAAGAGTGCATATTACTTTCCAGATAAAGATTATATTAAATTATCGAAAGAACAAAAAGAATCATCAAGGTTATACTACTAAAGAGGAATTATCTCAAGCAGATTGTCCATTAAACAGGACAAGACATTTAACAAACTTTTATGCATTAATTGAATTGTCATCTTTAAACTTCTCGTATTATAAAGGTATATTTGCAGATACACAAATTAAAGGATTTATATTTCTATTGCTGAAACACCTCCAACTGAGGTGTTTTTAAGGCCTTAAAAGATTAAATAGATTTTTAAGTTTATTTGGAATGACAAACCTGATAAGATAAAACAAACTCAATTATACAATGTGTACAGTCAAGGTGGATTTAAATTAATTGAGTGCTTAGAATTATGTACTAAAAAGTACTAAGAAAGTATGAAAAGCATTCTTGATTTCTAAATTTTACTTGAATAAATTATTGTTTTCTAGTACATTATTGAAATCTAACCACCTATTTTTCTTTTTCCTGTTACTAGTTCATTTTTGTATGATAAAAAAGATCTGGTGCTGAAGATGTCAGGATTTTTAGAAGCGATGCAAGGCTGGTTACTGTTTCAATTTAAGCTTCATGAAAATTTGGCAATTCACATATTCATATAAATAGGAAACTGTTTGTCTTATACAACCTTTGAAGGAATACAGTATACGGAAGGATTTGCACTATTCACCAATTTAATCATCTTGTGGCTGCCATACCCACAACACAGAAACTGATTTTGAATAGAGTAAATACTCAAAATATATTCTTAATTCCTAGTTGGGAATATATTTTAGATATGCCAGTTTCATTGAATTGGATTTTAACCTGATTTATAAGATAATTATGGACATTTCTATTACAATTACTCAATTAAAATTATTACATAAACTCTTGCCAACTAGAAAAGTGATGAATTTATGGCTTTTTAATATTCCATTATGTAGGGTTTTGCCAAAGAGAAGAAAATGAAACCCACCTACTTTGGTTCTGCCCAGAAGTAGCATAATTTTAGACCCAGAAGGACCAAAGGATCTCTCCATATAGTGTTGCTTTTCAAGTACATCTTCCAGCTTTACTCTTAGGAGACTTAAGAAGTAACACCAAACATATTAATATAATTATAATGTTAGGGAAAACCTTAAGCAATTTAAATCTAAATGGCTTTAAGATGTTTGTAAAACACTACTAAAGTTTCTGTGAGATCAGAAAACTGCAGAGAATTTGGCAGGTGATCCATAGTAGTCTAACACTGGTACTAGAAACTTTAGATGTAGGTGTTTAAGTGCTTGAGGTTTAAATAAAGACAGATAATTAAACAATTGAGGAAGAGGACAGGCCCAGGCGTCTTCTACTAAACCTTCACCTAGGCGTTCATCATAAAAAAATATATTTTCAAAAAACAGATTTTGTCCATCAGCTGTTGAATGATCCTTGTGCAGATATGAATACAGTTAAGAATCATGTTCTTACCAAATGCGCAATACATAGACAAGCTTAATATTGATGAAGATTCTAACATTCTAGTATTCCAATATTCCCAGGTCCAACACGTAAGAGTGATATTAATGGTGAATATGTTAATGTGCAGATGTCAATAAATAAATAATTTAGTAACTTTTTATTAAAGATTTTTTGAGTATTTAGGATAGAAATAAGTTATTACTATTGTTTTTTTTTCTTTCTGCAGTTTAGGAGGAGATAAGTGTTATTCACTCTAAACAGGTGATCCTACTATCAGTTTTTGAATTAAGAATCCATTTTCAGGCAAATATCCATCAATAATGGTGGCATGGTGACACAGTGGTTGACATTGTTGTCTTGCAGTGCTGGGGCTCTGGGTGCAATTGCAGACCTACAGTGCTATTTGTATATTTGTATGTTATCTCCGTGTTAACATGGTTTTCTTCCAGGTGCTCTGATTTCTTCCCACAGTCCAAAGACAATGCTGGTATGTTAACTGGCTTCTGTAAAAGGATAAAGAAGTTTAGAAAATGGATGGATTTACCCTACAAAATACAAGCAAGCTCTGAATGCTTGTTTTGTTCAAATACAATATTTCAAGAATTAGTAATAGGTTTATTCCATGCTGAAAAAAAGAAGAGAGAAAACACAACGTTTCGGCCATGGAGCCTTCTTCAGGTGTGATTACCACACCTGGTAATCAGGACATCTGAAGAAGGCTCCACGGCCGAAACGTTGTGTTTTCTCTCTTCTTTTTTTCAGCATGGAATAAACCTATTACTTGTTCCTTTGCAGCCTGCGCATGCTGACGCAGCTACCCACCTGAACTATTTCAAGAATTATCCTTTAAGAATCTTCTTCAGTATTAGAATTTTCTGCAATATGTAGCTAAACGTCTTTTATATATATATATATTATTAGTATGATCATACACAAAACCTAAGACTTGTTGCGGTATGTGCAAATGAGCAATTCTCATTTCTCATTCTCATTTCTCAAACTATGCACCTCCATGCCACCCTATATGAATAATTATGAGGATAAGAATTAGAACTTCATTTAAGTGTAATGGAAGTGTAGAGTGTAAAGGAAAGTGAACTGGAATTCTGTGAATTTTATAGAGATAACAAGAATTTAAACTGCACATTTCTGATCACAGTTCTGACTTGCTGGACCTTGCAGTCTAATGTTGCAGCATAACAAGGTGTTTAACATATTGTAACTACCACCATGCATTTACTTGTAATTGGAATAGTTTGTTGAACCACAGGCAGACATCCAAGAAAGTGAACTGATGTTATCTCGGATTTATGCTCATTGCTAACTTTATTAGATGCTGTAAACTCCAGGGGATGTTAATGGCTGATGCTAGCAATCCCAAAACAACAATTGAATAAAGTATATTATCCAAGCTAATTATGTGCAAAATCTTGACTTAATATGACAGCTAGACAATTACTCCCAGCTATTATCTGTCAATATGCCATCCAAGCAGATATCTTCTCCTTATTCCACAACCCACTTGGACTGATACATTTGTACATTCACATGTTCCTACTTGCTCAGCTATTAAGTTCGGATGGTCTGAATTATCATTTCTATGCTGATGAAACTCAAATCTACATCCATACTAAACCTTATACTAAAGGGGTTTTTGCACTCTCTAATTGCATCTCTGTCATAAAAACCTGGATAATTCAAAATGTCCTTCATTTAAACTACAACAAGACTGAAGTCATGCTTCTCAGAACCTTTTATCAACTAAGAAAAATATCTGTGGATGGCACTGTACTTGAATTTCAATCCAAATGAATGAACTTGGGGGTGATATTTGATCCAGGCTTAACGTTTGTAAACATTGTAAAAAACATAATTCTTCCATCTCAGAAATATCACCAGAACATGTCCTGTGTTGTCTGTGCCTGTTGCTGAAAAGCTGGTCAACACATTTGTCTTCTCTAAAATCACTAACTGCTATACCCTACTCTTCCCTACTCTACTCTACCCTACCCTACAGTGGTATCTACTGTAAATCCACTTTGATCAAACTTCAGTATGTCCAGAATTCAGCAGCCAGAATCCTGACTAGGTTGCATCCAGGTGATCACATTTAATCTATCCTAGAGTCATATCCTGGAGTCATTGCACTGGCTTCCTGTCAGGCTTCGTGTCAACTTTAAAATCCTCATGCTCACCTATAAGGGTCCACATGGCTTGGCAACTCAGTCTCTGTCTGACTTCTGTTTCTTTGTGCTAATTTTATTTCCTTTCTTTGTTGCTGTTTTCATTCTTGTAAATTTATATTTTTACTTTTCTGTAAAGTGCTTCTGAGAAGTTGCTCTTAAAGACACTTTATAATATAGAATGATATCAAAACAAAAATTGTATTATTATTATTAAAAAATCCTGGATGCTTCAGGCTTTGTCAGCAATTTTGAATTTTCCTTTTGAAAACAATTCTGTTGCTTTAAGATCCATTATGTATCCTTTTATATGATGGCTGAATCCCTATTAAAAGGCCATTACCCATGTTTTGTTTGCACATTTTGAACTCATACTGAAGGAATAAAAATGAAGGGAAAATGTAGATTGTTTCTTTCTGTGTTACTGGTGATACAATCACAAAAACAATTCTTTTTGACGTTCATTTTTTTGAGAGAGGTAACTACTCTACATCATTTTCTTTGTTATTTACTTATCTTCAAGGTGGCCTTAAACAGTATTTCTGAATTGTTTTGGTTGCACTTGATTATCTTACTGCTTGAGTCAGTCCATTTTTTTGCATTAACTGTCAATTAATTGTTTTGATGGTGACTTAGTTTATTAGATGTCCAGCTGATAATTCTAATATTGGCTTGCAGTATTTTTTACGATGTACATTGCTGTGCAAAAGTTTTCACCACCTTTTAATGATAGTCCTTGTGCATAAGATGTAAGCCATCTAGAATGTGCAAGGAGTCCTAAGGTATGCCACAGTAGGCACCACAGTTTACAGAGGTGATGTGTGGCACCTCATTTTTATTTTCCCCCATTTGACAAATGCCAGACTGCACTACGTTATAGCACTGCCAGATGATGTAGAGAAGACATAACATTCCCATCCACTGTGCCTTTGCTTCTGCACTATTAAATTCCAGATCAGTTAATTTAAACCTCGAAAGGATATTTAGAATATTGGATTTTCTTGATTATGTCATGAATGGGATGATTAAAATTATTTTTTTTTTGGCATCTGCAAAAGTGGTGTGTTTTGAGATTTTATCATTTTTACAAAGTGTGCAATAAATGTGAATAGGTTGGAATTGCTGCCTTAAGAGTGCACTGTATTTATTACAGTTATTTTACATGTGTTATTACTTATTAACAAGAAAAATAAAACTAAACAACCAAGGTGACACACATACTTTATCAAATATTATGCTTTTTACAGAACAAGGAGTTCTGGATACCTACAATCCCAGAAAACCTTGACTGCCAATCCTATGATCTAAAATCCTATATAATGTCCAACAGGCCAAAAAAAGAAATAACCTGCATTCTAAATGATCAAAATACAGTACTATACCTCTATTCCTGAAAAAAACAAGATGCCCTATTAAAGAATTGAAATCCCTATTCTAAAAACACATAACATATGTAGAGGTTTTGTGCATTTACTGGGACAATTATTAATCGTAGCAGTAAGTCACAAAATAATTGTTTGATGGCTATTAAAAATGCCGACCTTGCGGGATAACTAAGAGTGAGGGTTAGCAGAATACAAAAGGTATATATTCAATCACGAAGAGCTACAAACCAAGAGGGACATACATTCAGTATACCATTCATTTATACCATTTCGTAAATGAACTTGGATTACAACTTCTACACTAGATACTCAAAACAAGTACATCACTCATAGGAATTAAATTAATATCAACTGGGGTTGAGGTAACAATTGAATCCTCGAGCTGTAATGCAGAATGTTGAATACTCATCCAATCTGTGTGGATTCAGATCCCCCCGCGGACACAAAGAAACAGTGGCAGGCTGTTGTTGGTTCCAATCGGCATCCTCTGGCCCGGTGCCAGGCAGTGCTGGTTCGGCTGGAGGCATGGGAGAAGGAGGGAGAGATTTCTGCTGCAGCGCGCTAGCAGTGACTCTCTGAAGACCGGCTAGTTAGTTCTGGCTTTACTAGCAGAGTTTGTGCACACGGAAAGTGACTGCAGGTCCAAGCGGGTCACACTCTTTAGATGGGAAGAAGACCGGTTCGATCCCGATGTAGCGCTAGTCCTGAATCCTGAGATTCAGCTGTCCACAGTTCCGACCGTAATTCACCCGTTGATCAGGTGAGCGTTCGCGGTGGGTTCATGAGGCTAGCTGCTGGGCTAACCTTGGCCGGATCCTTTGGTTCCACGCAGCAACCTTCTTTCTAGAATCTTAGAACAAAGGAAAGTCCTTGCACTCCGACACACTGGCCGTTACGTGATTGTCCGAGATGAGTCTGAGAATGTCCTGGAGGAGCTACGGTCGTTCATTGGTTGAAAGTTTCGTGGGCATCCGAGACCCACGTGGGGTTACCCTGCCCTACCAGTTCCTAATTGGCTGATCGATGTGGATGATGACTAACAATGCACTCTGACCTTAGGGTTGTAAACCTTGGGATGAGACTCTCCCAAGAAATCTCCCAGACAGTAAGGCGCCAGAGATGACCATTCATTAGGGTGGCTAGTGAATCTCAGCTTTGGGAACTATTCCTTATCAGGAAACTCTATCAGCTAGAAAAACACCTTAAATGTGAACCAAATGGAATGGCCTCTCTGTATCTAGAGATGAGATACTGTATAACTGAGATGATAGAGAGAGAGAATGGCAAGGGAGCAGCAAACTTAATTCCTGTATTTTTAATAACCCTTGCCACTACACATATTAGGTGAGAACATCTTTAGCCTGAGGATTCCATCAATAAGGAAATCATAGTTTCCTAAAATAAAGAACAGCAAAAGCTCTCAAAAGATTAAATTTACTTTGTTAGAGTCTGATCTTCACGATTGATCAGGACAAGGTCCTCTCACCAGGCACACCTTTTCTCTCTTCCTCTTTCCTTTGTTCCCTCTCTTTGTTTTCCCTCTTCATTCTTATTTTCTCCTCATTCCTGATCTCCTTCTTTCTGCTTGTATTTTATCTTATTTTTCAGATCTGATGATGACTCTTAATAATTTGACAAGGAGACAATTAACTAGAGTAGAGTAAATCAGAAGATTCCTTCTAATGCTCTGTGTTACTTTTTGTGAAGCTGGGTAAACTACTCAATGTTTTTTAGACTCAGAGAACTGTAAAATTAACCTTTTGTGGTGCTTCTTTAGCTGTAACATTTACATTTAAAATAAGCTTTAATACGCTGTATATACATTAAGTCCCACAGACATAAACGTAGAAAACGCTGAGCACCATGTGGTTATGATTGAGTTGAAAGGTATTCTTAAGCTCTTCTGGAACCTGATTCAGACATATGAACAGCTGTGAAGTGGAGAGTAAAACATGACCAAGGAGATTTTCAAGTGCTAAAGCTCCTAAGAAAAGTCAAGAGCAGACTCCTGGTGGCAAGAAGAATTAGGCACGGCTAAAATTAGATCCTGGAGGGACTGTTGAACTTTTATTCTATTTATTGATTTGATTGGTAAATCATATTTTGTTATGTAAACTTAAGAAATGGACAAAAGTTTTTATTATTAATTTTATTCACATGTTCATCGATCCTTTTTGTCATTTTCCAATCCTGCTCCTGCCCAAAATGTTTATGTAACAAAATATTCTTCAGGGATTCAGATGCACATTCAATTTTCCATTTATCTTGTGAAAACTTGTGAGGAAGATCACACATATTTGTTTTTTTGATTACATTAATGTTTTACATTCCTTCAGGGTCTGATCTGACCATCCTTTGACTCCTAGTTATTAGTAATTGTTTTTACAAAGTATTACTAGTAGTATTACAAGAACTTCAAATCTGTGCATCTTTTTATGAATGAAAGATAAATGTTACTGTGTTCTTGTAACCTCATTGAAACACTTTCTTTTTCTGTGTTACAGTTGGCAGTCATTTTTACCTTGAACTAAATGCGAAGTCTTGGCTGAAGTATTTTGTAATCTTTTTTCAAAGATAACCTTCACCTGGTGCTCTAGTGTCTCATTTAAATAGCACAGTGGTGTCATTTATTTGCACTGAAAGTATCCAATCTCTTGTTTTCTATTTTAAATGAAAACACCCATATAGAATGCTATGTCAATGTTTCTATTTCTTCAACAAATTATTTCCTCAACAGCATTTACTATGTTCGATTGTGGTTTACACAAGACTGCAAAATAAACAACTGGTTTCCTTACCTATGTACCAAAACCCATGTTTCGATAGTTTTTGTTGGCCTTTATATTAAATTAGAGAGCTGTCGTGTGTGCTCAGCCCCACCTGCCCAGTGCTTCCAGGATAGGTTTTGACTTTTGCCATTTCCTTTATAATAATCAACTTAATGCTGAGGGGCTGTTGAAGTATATTTGTCCCACATAACACTTGCACATTATATAATTTTCTCTGCCTTCTTAATTCAGTCACACATTGATCTGCAGTTTCCTTATTTTCTATATGGACTTATACATGCATGTCTTTCATAAGTTACATTATAGCCTTGAATGAATGAATGAGTGTTTACATACATTTTCTGTTTTTATCCCCACTTTAATGCCTGGATGTTATAAGAAACTTCTTGTACAAAAGGATGCCTGGAGCTTTAATTTTGTTTTTCCACTACCCCCAGTTTCTGTTAATACATTTGAAAACAGTGTATAAAACATCACCTGATGCTCTGTGATATTGATGTTAGCTATATAACCCTCAAAGCAGGGATCTCCAACTCTAGTCTTGGAAAGCCCTGGGAAAGACTGAGAACATTTGTAGGTTTTGATCAAATAAGCAATTTATTTGTTCAATTAAGAGAACTACTGTCCTAGAATATATGTTTTGTTCTAAATAATCTTAACATCACCTGAGTGATCACAGCTATGTTTTTTTAAATCTTTAAAAAATTTGGAGAATTAATTTTTAAATAGGCTAAATTTGGACTTTCCAGGAACAGGGTTGGAGATGTTTTCACTAAAGGAACTCAATTTTAATTTCTTGAAGAAGTAGTGTATTGAGGTTTTCACTTAACCCCTTTTAGCTCACTGTTATTTTAATAATTTGTACCAGCATCATGTGGCTGGTGCTTTAAAGAGACTAAAAAACCTGCAGACACACAAACCCTCTAGAACCATGTCTGGTAATCACTTATTTAATCTGATAATTTCTCATGTGAAGCTTAATTTATTCACCTTGACACACATAGTGATATTACACTTTTAATATTATATTCAGCATACGAAGAATACAGAGTTCTCACTTTTCCTTTATTTGCCTTTTTTAATATTATATGCAAGAAATTGTATATGGCTAATAAAATGATCTTATCTGATGGGAGTTGCTTTCCTTTATTCAAATTCTTACATTACCACCTGACAGTTATTCACAGAATAAAGGACTCATCTTCAAAATTTTGAGCATTACTTACTGTTCAAGCATAGTTTTGCTTAGCATTATTTTTCACAATCCCCTACCATTGTGCTAACTTGACATACAGTGCAGTCTGTAAGTATTTGGACAATGACAGAATTGTTGATGTTTTAACTGTCTACTCCAGCATATTGGATTTTAAATGAAACAATGACTTTGAGATTAAAGTGCATAATGTCAGCTTTAATTCAAGGGTATTTATATTTATATTGGGTGAGATGTAGGAATCACAGCCCTTTTTATACATAGTCCTCCAATTTAGGGGACCAAAAGTAATTGGACAATTGGCTGCTCAGTTGTTTCTTGGCCAGCTGTATATTGTTGCATCATTAGTGTATGCATAAGAGAACAAACAAAAGGTCTAGAGTTGATTCTAGATGTGGCATTTGCATCTGGAGCCTGTTCCTGTTGTCTCTTAACATGAGGACCAAAGAAACATTAATGCCATTAAAGCAGGCCATCATGAGACTGAGGAATCAGAATAAATCAATCAGAGACATAGCCAAAACATTAGGTGTGTCAAAATCAACTGTTTGCTACATTGTTAAGAAGATTGCACTAGTAAGCTTAGCAATAGCAAACAACCTGGTAGACCCCGGAAGACCACAGTAGTGGATGACTGAAGAATACTTTCAATCGTGAAGAAAAAATCTGTTTCGACTGTTGAACAGATCAGGAACACTCTCCAGGATGTAGGCATAGATGTGTCAAAGAGTACCATAAAGAGAAGAATACACCAGCATAATCTCAGAGGGTTCACCACAAGATGCAAACCACTGGTAAGAAAGGCCACAGGAAGGTCAGATTATAGTTTGCTAAAAAGTACATAAAAAAGCCTCTAGAGTTCTAGGACAAAGGCTTATGGACAGATGAGACAAAGATTAACCTGTGCTAGAGTGATGGAAAGAGGAAAAGTATAGAGAAAAATGGAACTGCTCATGATCCAAAGCATACCACTTCATCTGTGAAACATGGGGAAGGTAATGTCATGGCTTGGGCATGTATGGCTGCCAGTGGAACTGGCTCACTTGTCTATTCATGATGTGACTGCAGACGGCAGCAGCAGGATGAATTCTGAAGTGTACAGAAGCATCTTATATGTTCAGATCCAACCAAATGCTTCAAAATGCATTGGATGGCTCTTTACCTTGCAGGAGGACAATGACCCCAAACATACTGCTAAAGCAACTTTGGAATATTGGAATATTTTTGACTGGCCAAGTCAATCACCCAACCTGAATCCCATTGAGTATGCATATTTCACTTACTGTAGAAAAGACTGAAAGCCGAAACCAGCAGGAACTGAAAATGGCTGAATTACAGGTCTGGCAGAGCATCACCAGGAAAGATACCCAACGTCCGGTGATGTTACAGATTTCAGGCAGTCATCAATTGCAAAGGATATGCAAACATGCCACATTTTATTTAAGATTATGTTACTGTGTCCAATTATTTTTGGTCCCATGAAACAGGGGGACTATATATAAAAAGGGCTGTGATTCCTATATGGTTCACTCAATATAGACGTAAATACCATCAAATTAAAGTTGATATTCTGCACTTTAACCTCACAGTCGTTGTTTTATTTCAAATTCTAATGTGCTGGAGTACAGAGCTAAATATTTAAGGACTGCACTGTATGTGTAATTGTGACAACCCAAAATACTACTATATTTTTGTATGTGTTATTCTTTTTTTTTCAGTTACATAGCAGTGCCTGTGTCACACTACCTACAGTAGGAAGTAATAAAGGTGGTGAAATTCAGAGATGTTTACAAGTGTAGTGTCAAGGCTTATTAATAATATAGGCATTAAGTTTGCTGCTCCTTTGCCAGTCCCTCTCTCCCTCATCTCAGTGGTGCTGGACACAGAGAGGCCATTCCATTTGGTTCAGAGTTAAGGTGTTTTTCTATCTGATAGAGTTTAATGATAAGGAACAACTCCCAAGGCTGAGATTCTCCAGCCACCTTAATAAATGGTCATCTCTGGTGCCTTACTGTCTGGGAGACTCCAAGGGAGAGTCTCATCCCAGGTTGTTTACAACCCTAATGTCAGAGAGCAGTTACTCATCCTCCACCTCGATCAGCCAATCAGGAACTGGTAAGGCAGGGTAACCCCACATGGGTCTCGAATGCCCACGGAACTTTCAACCAATGAACAACCACAGTTCCTCCAGATAAAAGAGGCAGCACAGGGCCCAGAAGTTGTCCCTCCAGGATGTTCTCAGACTCATCTCGGACAGTCACATGATGACCAGTGTGTCCAAGTGCCAAGACTTTACTTTGTTCTAAGAGTCGAGAACGGAGGTCACCCACATGTAACCAAAGGATCCGCCCGAGGTTAGCCCAGCAGCAAACCTCGTGAACCACCGGTACCCCACCGCGTACGCTTGCCTGATCAACGAGTGAACTATGGTCGGAACTGTCGACGGCTGCATCTCACTATTCAGGACTAGCACTACTGTACATTGGGACCAAACCAGACTTCTTCCCATCTAAAGAGTGTGACTTGCTTGGACCCGCAGTCACTTTCCATCTGCACAAACTCTTGCTAGTTCAGCCAGGACTAACTAGCTGGTCTTCAGAGAGCCACTGCTAGCGCGCCGCAGCACGAATCTCTCCCTCCTTCTTCCAGACCTCCAGCTGCACCAGGACTGCCTGGCACCAGGCCAGGGGACGCTGATTGGACGCAGCAACAGCCAGTCGCTGTTCCTTTGTGTCCGCAGGAGATCTGAATTCTCACAGATTGGATAAGTATTCAACATTGTGCATTACATCTCAAGAATTCAATTGTTACCTCAACCCCAGTTGATATCAATTTAATTCCTATGAGTGACGTACTTGCTTTGGAGTATCTAGTGTAGAAGTTGTAGTCAAAGTTCATTTACAAAACGGTATAAATGAATGGTATACTGAATGTATGTCCCTCTTGGTATTTGTAACTCTTCGTTATTGAATATATACCTTTTATATTCTGCTAACCCTCACTATAAGATCTGTTATATTTATATGCACATTTTATGCATTAATAAATGTATTCTTGTGTATTAGTATCCGTGTTTATGTGTTGCTGAGTTATTCCGCAAGGTCAGTTTTCTAATAGCCATCAAAGAATCATTTTGTGACTTACTGCTACAATTAATAATTGTCCTAGCAAATGCACAAAACCCCTACACAAGAACAGCTCAAAGAGACAAGTAGCCAATTTATTTAGTTCATATAAATCTAATGTGTGACAAAAATATGGAAATACAGACTTTATTATAAATAATATAATATTAAGTTATAGTTATGTGCAGCGATTTACAAATTGATAATTGTTATAAATATCAATTACCCCTTAATCTAATCACTCTGTATTACCAGAAAAGATTACCTGCCACCACAATGAGCCCTTCTGAGCTTCTGTTTTGACTACTTTATAATTTTGACTACACAGGCACAAAAAGATGGAATGAGAAGTCTTAAAATTGAAGTCTTTAGACTTTTTTCCTTTAGTTCTGATTGGATGAAGAGCTAATTAGTATGCACACACAAAAGCACATCTATTTAAAACAAATTTACAATTTAAACAATTTTATAGATTCTAAACAATAAGTGATTTTCTGTATAAAATGATAAGAAATGAAATGTATAATTTTGTGTTTGGAAAAAGGAAATTTGAATTACAGCTAACATTCTCTTAATATTTAAAACCTAACAAGCTATTAGAACAGCTATCAGAGATGCACATCACTATTAGTGATGATCATAATTGAGCTAGGGTGATGTGTGTCCTCTAGATAGAGTCCAGATTCTGGACTATGAAAGAATGGAATAGAAACCTGCAAGACATCTGAAAAGTATGTGATGCAGATGCACATTTTGTATTGCTTCCTCCTGTGGCCACACACACAAATGACTTTCACATTGTATCCCTGTTGATCAACCCCACTGAAGATAAATATTAATCAGCCTAATGAATTTATTTATGTCATGTCTGTTCAATAAAATGTTAGGTATAAAAAAGATTTTGTAATTTGCTTTGTAATAACTTTGTGACTTTGTTTCAGTAATAAGTAATGGGTTTCTTTTAATGTTGAGTACATAAAATGTGCAAGGAGAATCCCAAGGGTGTCAAAGCTCAATTAAATTTAGTGCAAACTAATAACTGGATGTTAGTTGACTTTAATAAGATTTTACAGATTAAGTTTCAAGCAGAATGAAAACTGTTGTCAGTCACAGTCCTTCACAAAAATTACCATCAACGTGAAGACACATATATGCACCCAAATATGCACTAGAAGATTTGTTGTCGCAGAAGTCAATTAGAATTCATATCAGCAAAGTCCCGAGTGGATGGTTCTTTTTTCTCTTAATATTTTCAATAAGTTTTCCTATCAATTTTGCAGGTCTGATTATAAAAGTTAAAAGCCGTGGTAAATTGGTATACCTATAATTTCCTGATTTTTCAAAGTAGTTATCAGAAACCCCAAAGTGCAACAGGTAAAAGCACATATGTACTTATGTACATTTAAAATGAACTAATTTGAGATATAGGGGTTCAGGTATTTATTTTTGAACTATTGATGTTGTAGTGATGCAAGGAGTCACAGTACAGTATGAATAAAAAACATATCCAAAGAAAATCTGGTGAAGGCACACACAAGGTTTACTTCCCACAGTGCCCCATATTACAACCTTGTTACAGTGGGTTCTATAGTCTGAGCAGCTCTGGTCACCCTATGTTATAACCATGAATGAGTGTTTGAGTGGCCATTTCCAAATGGTATATTGTCCAGACCTTATAACATTATACCCACCTTTCAGCAATTCCATATACTGTAACAGCAGGTGTCTGTTTAAAATTCAAAATTCACTCAAGCCAAGTCAGGAATAATGACCTCAGGCCAGATTCAGATATCTACAAAATCAATGGAGGTGCAGATTTAAAATGCATCAAAACTTACACTGATAATCCACAACAACAAAATTACCTCACCTTAACCTAAGAGGTAATAATGTCATTTACTCAATTGAAAGTCAAGCCTGGTTAAAATAAAGAAAGATAACAGAAGGGAATCAATAAGTTTTGTATATCAAAAGAACACTGACATCAAGTTGTATGTTGACTAGGCTGGATGAACTCAATTCCATTGCCAGCAATTTAACCAAGTCATTTTTAGATATGCATCTAGGTTTTATGTATACCATCCTTATAGATGACAGTCGGTGTGATGCAGAGGTTCAGAGCCATAAACTAATTGCTGTGAACAAAATATAATTTAATAGAGATGTCCAATTGTGATTATCAGGGATGTCCAATGAAAATTCCACTTGTAGTGATTGATGGTAATCTGAATGCACAATGTTACATTGCAAGATCACCCTAATAAGCATGTCTATATAGAAAGGGGCAGACAACCTATGGCACTCATATAATTGTCATACAAAAGGATTTTTAATGGCATGTACAATAAAAACTCTAATAAGCCACAAAGAAATTAAGTTTAAAGAACTATAAAAATATCCTTAACTGTTCTATAATTGTCTACAACATGTAACCCAATGAAATCTTTTTGGTGTAGAAAAGAAATCAATTCACTTATTCATTATTTACTGTATTGTTTTTAGTGGAACTAACCTATTGTCTTCACAGAAAAGTTCACAATCCATGCAGCTAATTACATTTTTCACACCTAACTGTAAAGTCAAACATTTTGGACAAACTGGCAGTTGCTAAGAAAGTAAAATGAAGATGTTCTTTCATTTTAGCCCTTTTGGAGAGGAATTTATTCAACATATAGTGTTGTAAAAAGCACTGTATGTCACATATCCAGTCTCCAATGACATTTCTAAACAGAAGGCATTATACACTTCAAAGATGAGGCAGGCAAGGATGAGTCTATCAAATGGGCCATAGCAAGGTATTAAAAATAAAGCAGCATCTTTATTAGTTTCTGTGTAAGTAAAAATGAAGTCACAGAAGCAAAATACAAAACCAAACAATGTGTTGCAAAACATTTACAAGACATTCACAAATGGGGTTTATATTGTTAAGTCCGAGTGTGTCGTCCATGTGTGTTTTCTGTTGCTATGTTCCACACTTCCTGACTTTGATTGTTCTCCCTCCCCATTGGTTCATTAATTCAATCAACCTGTCGTATTACGTCATCGTCAATCAACTCTCAACCAATCAGAACTGAACTTCTTCAGTATTTTACATGGAAGTTTTCAGAATGAAGGGGCCTTTCGTTTAGCTTCATTTAGCTTTCATTTTACTCCGGCTTCGTCTCTCCGTTTTCACTCGTTTCACTTCGTGTGTGTTTTTGTATAGCTTCGGTTTTGTTGGTTCATGTTCGTCTTCTTGTACTTTAGTTTGTGTTTATCCTTTATTTCGCCATTACCTCGCTCCAAATGTTATATCAACCCCTGTGATCTTTTGACCATATTCATTTTGTCTACATTTGTTTTCCCTTATTTGTATTCATAGTTCATTTGTGTATTTGTGTGAACTTTTGTGTAAGTTTAGGTTGTCGGGTACATTGTGCACATGTAGTTGGTCTTTGTATTAGTAACACTAGTTTAGGATGGGTGAGTGCCTTTTATCTTGTATGGTTTTGGGTAGTTAGTGAAGGTTAGCCAGGGCGTTAGAAGATGCCGAAGACTGAGTGTTTCGGGTTTTTGTTTTGGTAGATATGTCAGCTTTCCCTCACTTTATTAGCCAGCTCCATTTTTTTTTATTTTCTTTGGCACCACTCTAGTTCCCTTTCCCTGTAAGTTATTGTGTCCTATTTACGTACCAGTCACGTATTCACTTTAAAATAAATCCCTTTTGCACCAAACTTGTTGCCACACTTCCTAAGTCCCTCACTAGAAACCCACCTGCATCCAAAACCATCCTAAATGTTACACCCCTTTACCCGTAGACACTTGGGGTCATAACAATATAAAAGATGCTTTTCTTACTTTCTTACTTGTTTGGTTTGCCCCAACAAAGACACAATCATCTCTAGAATTAACAACCTACCTCTGTCTGTAAAATGTAAAAGTAAAACGCCTCAAATTATAACAAACAACACATGCTGGTGTGGAATGGAATTCAAGAAGAGCTGTGCTGCCTAAAACCCATGCATGGCACAACTACAGGGGTAGATAAACCTAAGATATTTATTAATCATTTTGAGAAAAGAGAAACTGACATCAAGAAAAGATTTTCTGTGTTGACTGATGGTGCCCCTGCTAGGTTTGGAAAACAGAAGGGATTCGTAAAGAACAATGCGAATCACATTAGCCACCCTGTGGTAAATTTACATTGGACTATTCATCAGGAAGCTCTTTGTGCCAAGAGTTTGAATAATAATGTGTATGACTATAGTGGTGAAAATAGTGAATTTTCTTATTGCTCAATCGGACTTGAATCTTGAAACTCTGCTCCAGGAGATAGACAGGGACATTCTGCTTTACAGCAATGTTCATTGACTAAGCTGGGAAGGGAAGGTTTTGACAATCTTTGTGGGCTGTCTTGATGCAACTTAAATCTTTTTGTCAAAAAAAGTCAAAACTACCCAAAACTTCACAATGAAAAATGGGTTGCAAAATTAATGTTTCATGAGCTCAACCTCAGACCGCAGGAAGAAGTTTAGAGCATTTCTTGCAAAACGTGTAATTTTTTTCTCAGGACATTGACATCTCAACTTTCCGCTATTTCCAACACCTTAAATAACTTTCAAAACATTGCATAATCCATGCTTCAGAATTTGGAGTGTACAGTACATGCAAGAACTGGTATCAGAATTTTCTTTCAGATTTCAGGATTTCCAACATTTTAGCCTGATGTTTTCTTTTGTGATCAAACCATACAGCTTTGATACATGGATTTTTCTGTGTTCCAGTGGATGGTTGTTGAGGATTCTGTAATGCAGCTAATTTAATTCAATACTCAGACTTATGGAACTCATGGGATCTGTGAAACAAACTTAAGGCTACTGAAAGTGATCACAGTGTCTCTATGATTACCTGTTGACAGTAACATCCAGTGAAATTTTAGTGGCAATTTCATTGCTCTCAGCATTCAGATCAAATATCTCCGTGGACAGGTGTTTTCAAACATGGAGTCATTTCTTTGTACCTCCCTTAAGAGCATGATGCTTAAAGTGCTACTTGCCTGAGTCTGGAGAACATAGCAAGAGAAAGCAAGGGCAAGAATTACACTAAATGGTAAGACGTGTATTAATTTATTATTTTTAGATAGTGCTATATTTTATTATTATATTTTTAATAAAACAAAAATAGGGCTACTAACAATGGAAAACAAATCCTTCAAAATTAGTACATGAGCTAAATCTTTGCATGCCTCCTCCGACAGGTTGTGACCCCTGATATATATATTTCTAAATGCTAGTAATAAGGATATTTTATTATCTTAATAGAAAGTGCATACAATATATCAACAATGTCACTTATTATATTTATAAAGTCTTATAAAATGAAATTTTATTCTAATAACATTATAACTTGAAATGTTGGATAACTGTTAGAAATAAAAACATTTGCAATATGCTAAGAATACAAAACTATTTAAATACTGTAGTTAAACAGGAGACATCATGCTTACAATTGATGCAGCAGTACCATGCAGAAAACTATAATGAAAAGATCTGAAGGGGAACATGAAAGGAATGGGTTCAATTCCTTATCACTTTATAGAGGGGAATATGGATATTTGAATATATTACAATACTGTTTTTTTCTTATTTTCAACCACATTTTTGCAGGAGAATACTTTAAAACAAACATTTCAAATACATCATTGACATACCAATATGTCTCAGTTTAAGCTGCCATCCTTTTCACCTTAATTATAGTGAAGTATTTTCAACATTTTTAAATATATATATATATTGATATTGTGCTATAATGGAGGTTGAGGAAAACCGATATGCAGCTGTGACATGATGATAATTAAGGGCATATTTAGAAGTTTTTTTTTTCCTTTGTTCTAATTGCATAAGATAAATCCTTTCAAGGTTATTAATCCATTTTTAAAAACTACAAGAGTACAATCTGCACCCAACTTCATTTTAAGAAAGGATTGGTTTTATAACAAATAGCAGATTTAGGCCAAAGTAGTTAGGTATTGGATTTTTTTTTTCTTGTTTTTATTATTCAAAGGTCCAGTCTAAGTTTATTTTATTAGCTGACTGATCTGTTTCAATAGAGTTTTCTCTGAATCATTTTCCAAGGGTACAGTTCTTCCAGCTACACCAGCAGAGGTTAAATCAACTATATGTTCGCGGGAGGAAAAAAAAAACAACTAATGTGACAACATTTACCTGAGATAATGTATTTAAATCAGGGCTGTGGAATGTGTGATTTGAATTTATTTGAGAGTAACATTAATCTTTTGTTGCTTGGAAAGGAAAGATCACATTAGAATACTATACTGACAGCAACTATAACAAACTGTACTTGAATTGTGCCTAAACCTAAGAACTGAAGTCAGAACTCAAAATTAAAGAATGTGTTTCTTGTGTGTATTGACAAAAAATATTCCTAAAATTATGGTGTTTCTATATCACTGGCTAAAGACAAATGCAAAAATAATAACTAAAATACTTAAAATAGCTTCATGTAGCTGACCCCCAGGGCAATCAGTACAAACATTGACTCATATCTTATTCACTTGTAATTTGTTTGCATGAAAAAAAGAAATCTTACTCATTTGCATTTATCATAAAATAGAAATATACAATTTTATTTAAAAACACTAATTTAATATGTAATGTAAATTTGTATTAAGATTAATCTATTTATATGTTTATTACCATATTTCCTTATTTGAACATCAAAGATTCAGATTTCTACAGCTTTCTTTTCAGTTTCAGGATTCGTTCAAACATGGTTATCTTGTAGATATTAATATGTGTGTGAGTTGAATGGTATTTATCTTTAAACTTTATATGTCATTACACAGGTGCATAGTATAATGAAAAGCGTTTCTACAGATGCAGCCATTCAAAGTGCGCGGTACAGACACCGCAGTACAGATACCGCAGGTATGATGACACGGGATACCGCGGTGCGTGATTGGTTGACCGACAGGGGCACTCGTGGTCCGTTGGTCTGTCGTAGAAAGACTTACTGTAAACGTCTTTACTGTGCCCGTTGTAGATATTGAATTTTACCACTGAAGGGAAATCTTAGTAGCTGAGCATAAAAAGAATAGGAGCATACTGTAACGCGTGTGAAGGCCATAAACGATATTAATTTTGGAACGTAAACATACAGTATATAGCTGGTCTTGGTACTTTAAAGAAAAAAATACACACCGGTATTCCATTTCTCCCTAAACATTGTAAGCTTCGAAGTCTTTAACTAACGTGATACCGGAGTCAACAAGCATACTTTTAGAATTTGATTAAAAGGGAATATAATATGGAATCGCGTATCTCAAGAATTTAATAACGGTATGATTATATCCGTGTACTGCGGCAGGGCTGTGTAGGGCTGTTTCGCCTGCCTGATCATGCGAGCTCTCTTGTAGCCTACTGGTCTAGGTGCGTGACTACCATCTGGCAGGTTGTGTGTTCGAATCCAGCTGGTGCTGGACTTTTATTTTAACAAACATTTCTTCGAAAAAATAGGTAAGCGATATTATGGACAATCAGTTGACTTTTATATTTCAAAATATCGCCACATGATCGATATTTGCGATATTTTGAACATATCTTCCCTTCTGACAGCGGTTCCTGCTTCTATTGTGTGTGTGTGTGCAACAGTAAATTTTTATAGAGAAATGGAGGCTGGACACTATGCGTTACAATATAAACATTTATATTGATTTAAATCGTGTTCTGATTTAAATCGCAAACGCGTGTTTAATTATGTGTTTTTAATCATAATCAGGCTAATGCATTTCTACATTTTCTGTATGAACCAGCTTAGAGGTTCATACAGAAAGACAGCTTGTGTTTAAATTGAGTGTAAGGTAATTTATGCTTCTAAAGTCATGGTCAGTATTATTGTACTGTGCTGTACTGTGTCACATTATTTTATAGCGTTTTTATTGCGTTATTAAATCCGGTGGCGCTGTGTTAGTTTCCTGACTCACATTATTTAAACTACCACACTGATCATTCATCTCTAAATAAACTTTATTTTATATAGCGTTTTAAGCGATTAGGTAATTAGATTGCTCATAAACCTAATCGCTTTTTCTACATAAACACAGCGTGATTGCTCTCTGAAAATGCTTTTCCTTTATTTTTAAAGTAGGCTCAGATTTCAACTATAGATCGTATTATTATAAACTTTCTTGGAAAAATGTATTTTATGTAAACCATGTTTGCTATTAATTCATTTAGGGCTAAAATACGTTCATTGTCTTCCAATCGAGTCGAGTTGACATTGGAAGCCTGCCACACCCGGACTGTTAAACCAACGCATTAGCACGTCAAAGCCCATTGAGCCAGTATTGGCTTTAGTATCCCCCCCTTCTCCCCTCAATTCAATTCAATTCAAGGTGTTTTATTTGCATGACAGATGGGTACAAGCAGTGTTGGGTATGTATATTGTAACGCTTACAGCAGACAGGCACTGTGTAGGAGCCGACGCACCAGAGCAGCGCCTGCATTTATAACTTAGTTTTTAAAATTAGTCAAGCAATACGAAGCATCTCCTTTTACTTAGTGCCTGAGCATACTGCAACGCGTGTGAAGCCCATAAACGATATTAATTTTGGAACTTAAACATACAGTATATGGCTGGTCTCGGTACTTTAAAGAAAACATACACACCAGTATTCCATTTCTCCCTAAACATTTTAAGCATCGAAGTCTTTAACTAACGCGATACCGGAGTCAACAAGCATACTTTTAGAATTTGATTAAAAGGGAATATAATATGGAATCGCGTATCTCCAGAATTTAAAGACCAGACAATCGCAAACTCGTTTTCAATAAAATTATTTTATTCATTCAGCAGTTTGTGAGAGGGACATCCAGCAGGGAGAGACACACACACCGGTTTTCATTGATAACATTGTTTTTTTTTCAATTCCTCTTGTCTAACAGGAATGTTTTGTTTGTGGACAGACTGTTAGACAAGAGGAAAAGACCGCCTCCTCCTACGAAGCATTTCGTTGATCCGATCACGAATTCTTTTCCAGTCGTACGCAGCAAGGGTTGAGAATCTCCGATTCACCATCGTACTAATGGTTTCCCGGAGATTGCAAGGCAAGGCACTTTTGCCTCTGGACCCATCGAAATTTACAGACGTGGTCCACCCCCAGTAAATTTCAAAAGTCACAAGATTTCGAAACACGAGGGCGGCGTAGCGGTCGGCTCTTGCTTTCCCGTCTATGCCGATGCACTGCAAGTACAACCCCCCCTCCATCTCCTGGGTGATGGGTAGCAGTTGGACATCTGGGAGAATTATTCGTCCCACTGGCATCTGTGAATTCCGCTGTGCTTCCTGGGGGGAGATAGCCGGCGGGGACAGCATCAACAGAGTCCTGCGCGGTGGTGAACTGAGAGGCCGGGATGGAGTTTTTTAATTTGTTAGACAAATTTCCTCTTGTCTAACAGTCTGTCCACAAACAAAACATTCCTGTTAGACAAGAAGAATTGAAAAAAAAACAATGTTGTCAATGAAAACCGGTGTGTGTGTCTCTCCCTGCTGGATGTCCCTCTCACAAACTGCTGAATGAATAAAATAATTTTATTGAAAACGAGTTTGCGATTGTCTGGTCTTTAAATTCTGGAGATACGCGATTCCATATTATATTCCCTTTTAATCAAATTCTAAAAGTATGCTTGTTGACTCCGGTATCGCGTTAGTTAAAGACTTCGATGCTTAAAATGTTTAGGGAGAAATAATTTAATTTTGAAAGCCACTGAGACATCAGGTACTACTGTTGTATTTATGAAAAAGAAACAAAACAAAAAACATACTAACAACTGTGCCATCCTACTCCTTAGTTAATACATTTTATTATTCATAAACAGTTAACATTGTTAGCAAAATATTTTGAATTATATTTAACCCTATTTTTTCTTTAGTTTTGTATTTAACTTATTATATGATAGTCAGACTTAATGTATATTTGAACAATGAAAATATATTTTTACAAGATTTTACATTAAGCACTTAAAATTAATATGGTTAATAATAGTAAACTGTAACATGCTGTAACAAGATCGGTTAAACTGCGAAGAAAATGCTTTCAGAGAAAATGTTTCAGGTGTGAAGAACATAGATCTCCAATGCAATTTCAACCAAACCTGTTCCCACACACCCTGCCCCCACTACCATTAGAATATACACAAACATTTTAGCGTTTCATTCTGAGCAGAAGACCCTCACACCTGAAGAGTGCTGGCTGTGACGAATTAAACCGGTTTTTCCGGTTTCAATCACAGACCATGTGACATGGGACTCAGTAAACTAACAGCGCCACTGGATTTGATAATACCTAACCAAAATCCGCAATATGGAAACAGAACCTGTGTGATTGTTGATAGATGATGTACTCGTAACATTTTTTCAAGACGAACTACAACATTTAAAAAATGACTTGTATGTACTTGATATCTCTAATCAATCCATGGCTCCCAGCACAAAACGAAAGTAAAACGCATACCGTTTCGCGCTTCTTATTAGTTGCTCAAAAGTAATTTGACCGTATGAAATGCATAATATAAACCTAGAAACATATACGTGAGCAGTACTTAAGCACTGTAGTATCGGTGTTAAGACATACCTCTCAAATACTGTAAATCAAGTTAAAAATATCTCAAGACCGATTCTGGTCGTAATGAAACCATGTTTCGTGTATGTTTTCTTTTTCATCTTGAAATAACTCATTTCTAAATACCTTTTTCACTGTTAACATCTTGCAGCAACTTTGCGACAAAATATACACTCTGACAGTTCATCCTGCTACCAACATTAAATAAAACAAATCTTAAGATTTCTATATTTATGTCTTTATTTAGTGGTTTCATTAGTGACAAAGGCTAAACTTTCTTGGAAAAATGTATTTTATGTGTTGCAGAAAAAACTGACTTGCTTTAACAAAATATGTTTACAAATCCTTTCACCTGGCATTTTCGTAGTTAGAAATTATGGAACGCTCTGTTAAAAGCAAGGGAGTTTTTATGTCCGTTGCAGTTCTTTTGCAACATGAATATAATTATATCGTTATTAATTTCTTGAGATACGCGATTCCATATTATATTCCCTTTTAATCAAATTCTAAAAGTATGCTTGTTGACTCCGGTATCACGTTAGTTAAAGACTTCAAAGCTTACAATGTTTAGGGAGAAATGGAATACTGGTGTGTATTTTTTTCTTTAAAGTACCGAGACCAGCCATATACTGTATGTTTATGTTAAGATTTCCCTTCAGTGGTAAAATTAGATATGAATATTCAATACTTAAACGGGCACAGTTAAGACATTAAATATACATATACATATTGTATACAGTACAGTTTGCATACGGTAATATGTTTATGTTACGTGATTAAAAAATAAATAAATAAAACTGGAAGGTCCAGCACCAGCTGGATTTGAACACACAACCTGCCAGTTGGTAGTCACGCACCTAGACCAGTAGGCTACAATACAGCTCGCATGAACAAGCAGGCGAAACAGCCCTACACAGCCCTGCCGCAGTACACGGATATAATCATACCGTTATTAATTTCTTGAGATACGCGATTCCATATTATATTCCCTTTTAATCAAATTCTAAAAGTATGCTTGTTGACTCCGGTATCACGTTAGTTAAAGACTTCGAAGCTTACAATGTTTAGGGAGAAATGGAATACCGGTTTGTATTTTTCCTTGTGATATTTTAAGCTCTAGTTGAATGATAGGTGTCGCATTTTAAATCATTTTCGTAGCTAGAAATTATGAAACGCCCTGTTAAAAGCAAGGAAGTTTTTATGCCCGTTGAAGTAAAACAAAATGCCTGACAAAGTATGGCTTGGACAGATTCCAAGTGCTTGTACAAATGTGCTAAAGAAATTATACTTTGAGTATACAGCTTGTCCAAAGTCATCCATTATTAATACTATTAGTAATATCTTCAGTAAAGGCTTTGATATTTCTGATAAAGGTAGGTTGTGTACTTTTGTCCAACTGAGCAATCTTGCTTTCATAAAATATACCAACATTTTAATGACTGATGATTAACATGCTGTAATACACAGTTCAAAATTAAAGGCTCAAATGCTGTACATGAGAGGTTAAGCTCCCCCTGGCGGTTTTACAAGGCGACGCCGGATAGTTAACCACGTGACACCACGTTAACTGCGTCATACCGCGTGATACTGTGACACGCCCACCGGGGTATGCCGCGAAATACCTCACGCATTTTGAATGGCTGCATCTGTAATTAGTCTCTCAGATTCAGTATATATATAGAGAACCACAGACAAGACAATAGTAAATACAATAACAATAACAGTGTAAACAACAGTATGGTACCACTGAGACAGTACTCGTAGCTGTTAAAAACTGTGCGAAAGTACACAAACAGAGCAAAGAGTGGAAAATAATACGGCGATTATCAAATAGTACAACTACAATCGGGTAAAGTTTTAGGTTCAAGTTCGGCTTACATTCAATTGTCGGAGTATGGTGCATGTAGTAGTGTAGGAGTACAGTCGTTGTGTGGTACAGGAAGAAGTGAGGAGAGATAATAGTTTGGTGCGTGGGAGTGGGGGGTCACCAGCTTGATGGCTCTGGGAAAGAAGCTTTTTCGGAGTCTTGTTGTGTGAGACTGGAACGTCTGGAATATTTGTTAGTTCATGTGTGGGAGTTTTTAATTTGTTTTCTTGGCTTTTGGGAGTCTCTGTTTCCATTGAGGTGGTTAGAGCAACAGTACAGTATGTGTGATTAACATTAAATGAAACCATCACCGGCCAACATATTTGCCATAGACACAATTTAAATACATCTGAATATTGTTTTAATTTAAAATAGGATTTCATTTAGTATTATTCCTTCCATAGATTTTACTTTAGCCATAAAGTAATTACAGAGACCTAACTAATTTGGCCTAAATCTGCTATGTTGTTAATTTTTAAATACATTGTTATATTAAGGATTGCTTTTAATAAATGCTAATATATCTGGTAAAATAACATATATTATTTCCTTCACTAAAATTCTTAGACGGATTAAAAAGGTTAGAACTCATACACCTCATCATCTAAAATGTGTGATTAAATATTACAAGACTACTAAAAGCTCCTACTAGCTTTAATAAAAGACATTTTTCCAAGAAAGTTTAGCCTTTGTCACTAATGAAACCACTAAATAAAGACATAAATATAGAAATCTTAAGATTTTTAAAATACATGACTTTGCTAAAATGTATTTAAAAATAAAAACAATTACAAATGCCAGTGGAGAGAGAGAGTGCTTACTTTGTCTTTGTCTTACTTTGTCATTCTTAATCAGATGGTGAGAGTAAAGGGGGAGCGATAAGGTTGAAGGTGAGGAAAAAGAAGCGAAAGAGGGGGAAGCTTAATTGACTAGAACAGGGGAGGGATGTTGGTTTTGCATAAGGGGCGGGACTATGGAAATTAGGTCTATTTGGGAATGTGGGGTTACATGTTCTGGCTGTTTGTGAATTATCAATGTTGAATATGGAGTGTTGAGGTATTGATTTTGTGTAATGCTTTATGTTGAAAAATTGAGATGGATTTTGTTTATGATAAAGAGGATAAACTGGGATGGGAGGAGGGTTTGGTTTTGCATAAGGGGCGGGATTATGATAATTGGAAGAATTTGAGAGAGTTTGCTGGGCTGCTTTTGGTTTGTATTTCGAATAATTCGTACAAGATATTGAGATTTGTTGATAAATGGCGGACGGTTTTGCTTTAATGGTTTGATATATTTGATTTTGTATTGTGGTTGTTATCTATCTTTTTGGTTGGTATTATGTTTATATGGTTGTTTTTGTTGGTTGTTCGTTATTATGGTTATTATGGTTATTGTGTCATTTTTGATTATTGGATGTAATCCAATCTCGCGCCAGCAGAGAGAGAGAGAGAGAGACACACACACACACACACACACACACACACACACACGGGAATGTGAGTCTGATTAAGAATGAATAAAAGCATTTTTACACCACCTGCCAGCCGGCTCTCCCGTGCCCTGACCAGACAGAGACACACGACCAGCCCCCCGAGAGAGAGAGGATGAGAGTGTACCTTCTTTTTAGTTTCGTACCCAAAGGGCCTTGCAGATCAGATCAGATCAGATCAGATCAGATTCCCTTCCCCCCACGGAAAGACAGACACATGTTTTCACAGTTTAGAAGTCCCCTAGATAAAACATCAACTTTATTTAAACTCCAACAAAAGTATTAATGGTTTTTGCATTGAACGATTAAAAATAAAAATAATTACGATTGGAACTCCTGTAGCTTTTTCACAAAACCTCCTTTTTCACGAAACCTCCAACAGAGCTGTTCAACCGGTTTTTATCGGGCACCTCTTATGTCAGGTGTAAGCGATAAATATACAGTATTTAGCTGAAAAGCTGTACAACGCAAGACATTTCGTTACTCTAGGAGGTTTCGTGAAAAAACACATTGTGCTGCTGTAACAGTTTAAAATAATTAAAAGTCTAAACAGTATCAGCTTATTTATGGGTTGTAATTTAAAAAAAAAGTCCAAAACCGCACTCAAAATGCAATTTAGCGCTTTCTGGCAAGAGGAGACACCCAAATTAATAATGTAACATGCTACTGTTTGTGCATGAACATAGTTACTGTATACTGTTATTTCTTTAGATACGTGATTCCATGTTTTCTTTTAAGCCCTGGCGGGACCGGGTCTCCATAAGAATCAAGTAATAAGTTTCATTGCGCTTTGAGAGATCATCTTTAAATCAATTGTTGATTTAAAGTTTGACAGTAAATGTTTATATTGTAACGCATACTGTACAGTCTCCATTTCTCTATAAAAATCTAAAAGATTATTTGCGCAGCCTAAGAGGGGGGCGAATGCACTACAATAGATTAGCATACTGTAGAGGAAAACAGTATAGGCATCGTTGATATGGGGACTTTTGAAACCAAATTTCCCAATTTTAATATGTGCTTTTCTATATTTATTGTCAATTAATTGTCCATAATATTACTATTCTATTTTTTCAAAGAAATGTTTGTTAAAAGAAAAGTCACATCATGGCACTGACTAGATTTGAACAGCCAACGTGTGAGTTACTAACTCAGCACCTAGACCACCAGGCTACCAGCACAGTCACATAAGGAGCGGTGAAACAGCGTATACTATTCTTGTATTAATTTCTTTAGATATGTGATTCCACATTATATTCCCTATTAATCAAATTCTAAAAGTATGCTTGTTGACTCCGGTATCGAGCGTATTCGCAGAAAAGCTTAAAACTACCGCTTTTTATACACGTTATTTCACATGTTAGTTAAAAACTTCAATGCTTAAAATGTTTTGGGAGAAATTGAATACTGGTGTGTGTTTTTTCTTTAAAGTACCGAGACCAGCCATATACTGTAATACTGTATGTTTATGTTCCAAAATTAATATCGTTTATGTCCTTCACACGCGTTACAGTATGCTCCTATTCTTTTTATGCTCAGCTACTAAGATTTCCCTTCAGTGGTAAAATTCCATATAAATATTCAATACTAAAACGGGCATAGTAAAGACATTTAAATCTTTCTACGACCGACCAACGGACCATGAGTGGCCCTGTCGGTCAACCAATCACGTACCGCGGTATTTTGCATCATCGTGCGTCACGATGCGCGAGGCCTTAGCCAACTACCTCCGGTACATGTCTGTGCCGCGCACTTTGAATGATTGCATCTGTACATACAGTAATATGTTTATGTTCGTAAATCAATATCTTTTATGAGCATGTGAAAGGCACGGTGAATCTGAGATTCTCAAAAATTACTGTGCTTTGCGTGATTGGAAACAAATGCGTGATTGGATCAACAAAATGCTGTGGTGTTACTTTTACAAAGACAGTCAATGAAAAAAAGAATGTGGACCAGGGCAATACTTTGAGTTTACAGCTTGTCCAAGGTCATTAATTATAAATACCATTAGTAATATCTTCGGTAAAGACTTTGATGGCGAAAGCTCAAACATGAGAGGTTTGTATGTGTGTATGTGTATAGCCATCTGAATGCCTTTTCACCCATATTAATATTAATACCCATATATTGTTTTTTTTCTTGTTAAGATTTTAGAACATGTTGTGGCAGTACAACTTAATTAATATCTCACTAAGAATACACTGAATTAAGTGACACTGAAAATACTCTTGTTAAAGCTGCTAATGATCTCCTCATGGCAGGTGAGTATGGTGAACTATCTTAATTCTCTTGGACCTGAGCACTTGAAATGGAAATCTAATAAGTAAATTGATTCTTAAAATGTAAAGAGCCTTAGGAAATTATATAACAAAAATGTAACTGCTGTGCTACGTACAGATTGTCAGAAGACAGTTTGTCAAGACAGGACGTACTGTCTAGATTACCAAATTAGCCGAATGCAATTGCTGAGCTTTGCAAAAATATATACTGGCGCTTCCTTTTTGTCTCTATGATTTCTATGTTGTAATCTTTCTTGTCCTAAGGAAAGGGGAAGTATTAGAAAGGGACTAAGTGCTGTATTTTTCCACTGCATTACAACATCTTTATAAAAAGCCTGTGCTGCCTTTAGCAAGTTGAGTCTCTGATGCACTCTGCAGAGTGACAGCAGGGCTCCCATATTGCATTATGAAATAAAAGACCTTACTAAGTGAGAATACTTTTTGTGGCTCCTTTATTCTAACAGTAAAAGTTTCCACGTCACACTACAATTGATACAGTAAATTATGACTTTTATCTGACTCTATTCAACAGTTTCTTCTGTATCTCTCGTACTGTCAAATTTAGCTGGTCACATCTTCTACATTGATTAACATGGTGTAACATGAGCCATCTATTTAATACTTGTAGCATTTTCCTTTGGTTAAATGCTAAAATGACAATGGTCTGAATTACCTAAACTCCAAAACAAGCAATGCTTATAGCCATGTTTGCACTAATTCCGATACTGAAATAGATGCTTCAAGATTCTTTGATTGCATTTCTGATGCTTGTATCATCCTCAGATAGTTGTATTTCAATTGTGACAAGATTGAGACACATCATTGGGTTCTTCATGTCAGTCATACAAAACCAATGCTATAACCTTGTCATCAGCATTGTGCTGTTAGACTCCTAGAAATATTAACAAATTTTGCTCTGACGAGTCAGAGAAATTTGTTTATTAAAAAAGAAAGAAACACAGATACAGATCCAGCCATTCGGAATGCTTGCCAGATAATGCAGCAATTTGCACCTTACACGCCAACACAATGTAATGCACCACATTTTAAAAAAATCTGTTTTCGGACTGTACTATTTTGTACAGCTGCCAGGTTGCACCAGAAAATGTTGCCAGAAAATGCCTGGTTTCGAATCCTGGTCAAAGCTGAACCCCTTGAGACAGTCTTTTTCCAGTTATAGTTGTATACTGTTTAGAGTTTTGTTAATTTTAAATTGTGTATTACAGTATGTTAAATTTTAAATTAATTTAAAAAGTAGGTCTATTTTATTTAAACAAAAGTACTCAGTGGATACATAAAAAATAGTTTATATTATACTGTAGCTTGTTGTGAATGAAATGTGTATCTTTCAGGTTTACATTCATATTGAGAAATCTGTATTTTGTCTTAATGCAAATTTCAACAATGAGTAATCAGGAAAAACAATTACTTTAAATTTTGATTATACAAATATATTTCACACATGCTATACTGTAGTGGCTTTAAAACCATATGGTATCATATTGTATTTACTGTGTATACCATTTATTTATATACCGATTATATCATACTCCAGTTGATTACTGTACAATACTGCGCAGTCCTAAAAACTTACTAGGAGGTTGTTTCTGGAACAATTGAATCCGGCATGAGTGTGTGTATTTGGATGAATTATTATAAGTGGGTTCGTGATTAAAGAATTCTTCACGGAAATCTTTAAGTTAAACAAAAGAGGGAAGAAGGGTTATGTTCACAATTGCCAGTAACTAGGGAACAGCTTATCAATATGCTGAAACCCTACCGTGGTGGTGAAGACAGATGTGTTAAACCTTTAAGTGAGCCACTTACTCACTCTGTTATTTAACCATTTAATAATGTACACTGTCTAGATGTACATAACAGATGTACGTACAGACGGTCTTGTCACGCAAAATATTTTAGACCAAAGCACTCAATTATTAAACTCTGAGATCCTGACTGATTTTACTTTATTTTCACCCTATTTAGCTGAAATGGAAAAAAAATAACAAATTCATTGGAGGGCATTCTGTTTTATATTCAGAAACTCCGACTCAAACTTGTGTCATACAGTGATATAGATGTGGTTAATGACACCCCAATTAAAAAATGTGCTTATCATGTAAATCCTGTTGACCTAGAAGTATTGCAGAAGGTGGTATACTGTACTGTACTTGTGGTTATTTTGGAAACATTTTGACATGTTTGTTTTAACTAAAGAAAGAAACACTCCCCAGATATAAGCTCGTCAGTACAGTACACGTTTATCTGTACTATTTGTCAGGACTATAGCTATATCTTTGCTAAGAAGATGGACTACAGACTAAATCAACAAGACACTCTCATGACAGATGATAATGAAAAGAAATGGGAAGTCAACAAGAGACATTGTACAGTATTTGGCTTCCATGAACATCTTTGTTTTCTGAAAGCACATTGAGACGGCATTATAAAGAGAGGAGGCAAAGAGAATATTTATACAGTATTTATAAATATATACAGTATTTATACACTATATGATCGCACTGCAGTTCATTGATGTGTACACTACTTTTTCAGTATATCTGTGGATATGACTTATTGTGATTCATGTGTGTGGAACATTGGGAGACCAGAAAGCTCTGCCTAAAACATCCTGATTGGGAGAAAATAGTCCTTTTAATGTTTTGTTTTCCTTATTGCCTAACAGTGTGACTTAACAATATGTAAAACTATTCCACAAATAAATAAAAATGTTCATTCGATTTATTGTAGCAACCACATCACCGGTAAAACACACATGTATCATAATTGCAATATTAGGAGAAAAACAGTAATTATATTTGCCACCTCACACACACAATTATATTTGCCATTGTATTAATAGTTACAACAAATACAAATCTTAACAAATCTAAAATCTTTTAAAATGGAAGATATCAACCCTACTTCACACCAAATGTCAAAACACAGTGTGTTTTTTTTCGATTATACTATTGAAGTAAGAGACAAGATGTTAAAAGGGTTAATAACTTAAGTCAGTTCTGCCTGAAAATTAGACTTCTAAGCAACAGGGGTTTATGGCAGGAAAGGGGGTTAACTGATAAGGATTCCAGATGCGAGCAAGGAACCCCCTGGGGGCATAATCTTAAACTGACCATTTGGCCAAATACCATGACCCCCCCCCCCTCTTACCATAACATCGAATGACGTCTGAAGCAGCAAGCAAGGACTATATAACCTAAAAGTTTGTACCGGCACATCGAACAATACTTCGGTTTTGTTGTTTCTTGTGGGAAACAAGATTTCGGCTTTATTGTTCCTTGCATGCAATAAACTCATCTGTTTTACTTCATCTCGGGATCAAGAACCTTATTCTTTCTGTTACAACACTATGAATTAGTCCCCGAGGCATACAGTCCATAGTAAAAATTATTTAAAAAAATCAAATTTTTGTTGAGTTTGAACGAGAGAAAGTGGTATCTTTTGAGAAGTTGTGTGCTGCTTGCAAAGTAGCTGATTTTAACAAATTTAAAAAGCTAATGTTTCTTGAAGAATTTAAAACTTGTCCAATTGTATTGCAGTGCATTTCATCAAGCAGTTCCGACACCTACTGTGATATCAGCTCTAAACATTTTTGACCCTTGTTAAACTCTGAGATCCTGACTAATTTGACTTTCGATTTGTCTCATTTAGCTGAAGCAGAAATATAAGATGTTCTTTATTTAATTTTATTGGAATTTGATTTATTGTGAAACCACTCACATCGACACAGGCCAGGACTGCTGCAGTTCATAGCTTCTCATTAACTTACAAAAGCACTGAACTCTGCAACACTGCACCCTTTTGACTGGATAATACCTTTCTCAGTCTGTCAGGGGGGGTGAGGGTTGGGGCTGACATTATTGTCTCCCTTCCTCAATTTAAACATCTAATATGCCCCAGTACCATTATTATTAAGGCTGGACATCAGCAAGTGTTAAATGATGGACCCTATCTATGCGGGTGATGAGATAACAAAAAAAGTCATACAAGGGGTGATCTGGAATAGTAGTCAAAAGGAATAGCGCATGGTACAAAAAAAACAGAAAAGTAACAAATCTTCAATACCAAGGTCAAATTCCAAAAACTGGGGTCGAGTGGTCCATCCAGAAGTCCAGAAAAACCAGGAAGCAGTCAGATCACAAAAAGGATCAGAAGTGTATCTCCAGAGGTAGAACACAATACTGAACAAGAAGAGAACAGACAGCTGGGTTAAAATAGGCCCAAGGGGATAAAGTAGGCTGTAAGCGTATACTGTAGGTGCTCTCTGATGGTTGGAAGCTGGTACTGTAACAATTATGAGATTTTGAATGTAAAGTGTTAATGGCACTCAGAAACTTAGTAGCAGTGAATACTTCAAAAATTAAGAAGCTTCATATTTTGGAAATGTCATGAATGTTACACTTAACAACTTGTTACAGTTATGAATTTTAATCAAAATAGTTTCTCCAGTGTTCTAATCAGAAGGGAAAAAAGGCTATTTTTTATTTTTATTTTTGGCTGCTGCAGTTCATAGCACCCTTTGCAATAGCTGGATAGTTAACCCTTCCAAACTGCTTTGTCAGTCTGTCACTGACAAGGGTGGTGGGGCCATCTCCTTGATATCTGATACTCCCCAGGGCTCTTATAAGATCATGAATGTCAAATGAATATTTAATATACTGCTATATATAAAATAAACACATCAATGTAAATGTCATAATATTTACAATTGACAACATAATTTTAGTGACAATTGGTTTCATTTGCCATTGCACTTCAAAGTTGTATCACAAAGAAGATAAAAATGGTTGTAAATTGCTCCAAAGCCTTCTCAGGTAAGATCAGAGAGTGCAAATTAAATTGCAGCCCACACACCCTCCCCCACTGTGATTTAGGTAACGCACAAAAAAGCATTGAACACTCCAAGGACAATTTGTTAAAAGTAAAACTTGTGTTTTGGCTGCAATTAAATGCAGACCCTTTTGCACGTTTCAGTGCATGTTTCAGTGGCCTTTTTAATACCACCTTGTTATTCTAGATTATAATTATTATCTAATATACTATTTATATAATAATTAATATGATAATGATAATATATACTATTTTGTTTTAAGGCTTAGTTTTGCTCCTGCCATTGAAAAAACGTAACATAATGCATGCTGTGATGAAAAACCTACTGATCACAGAACATCTTTCCTCTTGTGCATATGTAGTTTCTTCTTATATGAGTAAAAACAGAAAATACAAAAAAGAGTTTCACAAATTAGAGAGGTTGAACCCAATTAGTTTGTGTTATTCTGCTTTATATGGTCAGGTATTTTGCATACATACAGTAGCTTTTGAATAGTAATTCTCATGTTATGAATGCACTTACACCTGGGATCTGCTTATTCTTAAAGAATTGTCTCTCTTTTCAGATACTGGCAAAGGCATAAACTACTCCCCACAAATATCTATAATTAGTGTAAATATTAAATCTTACTTTCTGCAAGCCTATCGATCCTGACCAATGCATATCACTCTGTTGCCTGCACCAACTGAAATGGTTGATAAAGGTCTTGCCTCTATAACCTTATGATCTGAAACTATAGCATATCCAGTAACCCTTTTCCAATCTTTCAAGGATGGCATTAGGAGTACCAGGTTGGACCCTACGTAGCGCTGAGACTGAAGGTTATTACAACCGATTAGCACCAAATCCCAAAAGCAAAAGGCATAGTCGACACAAATATAGAAATGGACAATTAATTGACTTTTATATTTCTAAATATCACAACATGTTCGAATCCAAGTCATTTTTAATAACAATGGGTAAACTGGGTAAACTATCACAAAGCTTTAGAGAACTTAACATTTTTATTATCAACAAATTGTAAATACGACGTTTACATTGGCGTCATTAATTTTTCACTTGAGTGTATGGAGGATTGTGAGAGCAGACCCCCCCTTCTTAGGCTGCGCAAATAATTTTTTACATTTTTAATATGAAATGGAGGCTGTATGCGTTACAATATAAACATTTACTGTCAAACTTTAAATCAACAGTTGATTTAAAGACGATCTGTCAAAGTGCAATGAAATACAATATTGTTGTTGTTGTTATTGTTGTTTTTGTCCTGTAAAGCGTTTTGAGAAGCCACCTTTAAAGGCGCTATATAAAGGCGCTGATTCTTATGGAATGTGTTTTCTTTCTTCTTTTTTTACAGCATGGAATAAACCTATTACAGTACTTGATTCTTATGGATGCCCGGTTGCACCAGGGATTCAAAATAAAACATGGAATCACGTGTCTAAGGAAATAGCAGTATAACTATATCCCTGCACAAACAGTAGCATGTTACAATATTAATTTGGGTGTCTCCTCTTGCCAGAAAGCGCTAAATTGCATTTTGAGTGCTTTTTTTGACTTTTTTTAAATTACAACCCATACATAAGCTGATACTGTTTAGACTTTTAATTATTTTAAACTGTATTACAGCAGCACAGTGTGCTTTTTCATGAAACCTAGAGTAACGAAATGTCTTGCGTTGTACAACTTTTCAGCTAAATATATTTATCGCTTACACCCGACACTTGAGGTGCCTGACAAAAACCGGTTGAACAGCTCTGTTGGAGGTTTGCAGATCAGATCAGATTCCCTTCCCCCCACAGAAAGACAGACTTATTAGTCGCTATTCACCGCGCAGCGAGCAACTCCAGTTTCAGGCATAAGCGATAGATCCCAGTTTAGCCGATCTTGTTACAGCATGTTACAGTTTACTATTATTAACCATATTCATTTTAAGTGCTTAATGCCATTTTTTGACCACGCACGAATATTTTTATGTCCATATCTTCGCAAGGGAATCAGTGTGAATTGTAATACTAATTAAATGACTGCGGGCACTTTCCACCCCCTCTGACAGCAGGAACATAACCCATTGTCAGCTCAGCAGCTCATTACAATATAGGGTGTTCGAATCTTTTGCTGCCTTTTGCTGCCTCCCAAAGCTTTAGAGAACTTAACATTTCTATTATCAACAAATTGTAAATATGATGTTTACATTGGCATTATTAATTTTTCACTTGAGTGTATGGAGGATTGTCAGCTGTCACTGAGAGCAGTTAATTAAATGTCTTTTTTGATTCACAATCAGACGAATGCAACATAAATTGTTATCTTTGTCTTCTAAGTATCTTAATAAACTTTCAGCATAGCTTTCTCCCCATTTAGATTTATTTTTCTTGGGATTTTGGGATCAAACGTGGAAAGATTAGATTGTAATCGTTTTTATTTTTTAAATACATTTTAAAGAAGTGTAATCTATACTAAAAAGCTGTATTTAATATCACTCGATACTTATATTAATGGAATTTAGTTGATACTGTTTAAACTATTAATTATTTTAAATTGTATTACAGCATTGTACACATGCTTAAAATAGGAGAAAACGCAAGCCTTCTTCAGGTGTGAGGGTCTTCTGCTCAGAATGAAACGCTAAAATGTAATGTAGGCTCTGAATGGGTTCAATTATGATTTGGGCTTGATTAAGGTCGCTGCCTTTCATCTAAAATTCTGCTTGAATCCTTCTAAACTAAAAATTAGACACGAGAAGAGGCTCTGGTGAAATTTCTCTTTTTTGAATTTCTCTTTTTTTCTTGGAAAAATATCTTACCCGCTGCAATCCGGGCACAGAAGGATTAAAAGAAGCCAGACAGGCAGGGGGGAAGAGTGAGTTCTAAATAAAGAGGTATCCAGGTAACAGTGAAAGTAACAGTCGCAGACGTGGCCTACTTAGCCCGCCAGGGTTACCCTACTCTCCCGGAGGAGGCCCAACAGGAGATAGCGCTCCAGGCGTTCCTCTGGGCCCTGGAGCCGACTGAGGTGCAGCGCCACGTGATGCTGGCCGCGCCGGTCCCCTTGGAGCAGGCCCGGGGTCTAGCTGAGCAGGCTGATGCCGTATTCGAGGAGACCAGTGGGCACCAACGGAGGGGCGCACGGGGAATCAGATGGGGAGGGGGAGACGGCCAGCGCAGCGATGCTGGGGGAGCGACGACCACCCACCTGCTGCAACCAGTCCAACCCCAGGATACAGTCCTCACGGACTGGGGCAAGGTAGAAGGGGTGTTTCACCCTTGCAGCCCCAAAGTGCACGGTGAGCGCCCTGGGGGTCCGGCTGCCTCGGTGCCCGGCAGGACACCAGGCCGCAGCAGGGTGATAGTCGAACCGGTGTTGACGAGGGCCTGGCAGGGTCTGCCCTCGGTGAAGCAGGGAAGGAATAAGCCAACTCTTCCCACAGCAGGCGGGGTGAAATGCTCCTTGCTTAGAATAGCAATATATGGACAATCAATTGACAATAAATATAGAAAAGCACATATTAAATTTGGGAAATTTGGTTTCAAAAGTCCTCATATCAACGATGCCTATACTGTTTTCCTCTACAGTATGCTAATCTATTGTAGTGCATTCGCCCCCCTCTTAGGCTACGCTAACGATCTTTTAGATTTTTATAGAGAAATAGAGGCTGTACAGTATGTGTTACAATATAAACATTTACTGTCAAACTTTAAATCAATAATTAATAATTTAAACCTATTACTCGATTCTTATGGACTCCCGGTCCCGCCAGGGATTTTAAAATAACATGGAATCACGTATCTAAAGAAATAACAGTATACAGTAACTATGTTCTTGCACAAACAGTAGCATGTTACATTATTAATTTGGATGTCTCCTCTTGCCAGAAAGCGCTAAATTGCATTTTGAGTGCGGTTTTGGACTTTTTTTTTAATTACAACCCATAAATAAGCTGATACTGTTTAGACTTTTAATTATTTTAAACTATTACAGCAGCACAATGTGCTTTTTCACGAAACCTCCTAGAGTAACTAAATGTCTTGCGTTGTACAGCTTTTCAGCTAAATACTGTATATTTATCACTTACGCCTGACATAAGAGGTGCCCGATAAAAACCGGTTGAACAGCTCTGTTGGAGGTTTCGTGAAAAAGCTACAGGAGTGCCAAACGTAATCGTTTTTATTTTTATTCATTCAATGCAGATGGCTGGTGGCATGTTCCATAAGAGTACGGTAATTAAAAACCATTAATACTTTTGTTGGAGTTTAAATAAAGTTGATGTTTTATCTAGGGAACATCTAAACTGTGAAAACATGTCTGTCTTTCCGTGGGGGGAAGGGAATCTGATCTGATCTGCAAGGCCCTTTGGGTACAAAACTAAAGAGAAGGTACACTCTCACCCTCTCTCTTTCTCTTGGGGGGCTGGTCGTGTGTCTCTGTCTGGTCGGGGCGCAGGAGAGCCAGCTGGCAGGTGGTGTAAAAATGCTTTTATTCATTCTTAATCAGACTCACATTCCCGAATGTGTGTGTGTGTGTCTCTCTCTCTGCTGGCGCGAGATTGGATTACATAATAATCAAAAATGACACAATAACGAACCATAATAACGAACAACCAACAAAAACAACCATATAAACATAATACCAACCAAAACATAGATAACAACCACAATACAAAATCAAATATATCAAACCATTAAAGCAAAACCGTCCGCCAATTATCAACAAATCTCAATATCTTGTACGAATTATTCGAAATACAAACCAAAAGCAGCCCAGCAACCGCTCTCAAATTCTTCCACTTATCATAATCCCGCCCCTTATGCAAAACCAAACCCTCCTCCCATCCCAGTTTATCCTCTTTATCATAAACAAAATCCATCTCAATTTTCAACATAAAGCATTACACAAAATCAATACCTTAACACTCCATATTCAACATTGATAATTCACAAACAGCCAGAACATGTAACCCCACATTCCAAAATAGGCCTAATTTCCATAGTCCCGCCCCTTATGCAAAACCAACATCCCTCCCCTGTTCTAGTCAATTAAGCTTCCCCCTCTTTCGCTTCTTTTTCCTCACCTTCAACCTTATCGCTCCCCCTTTACTCTCACCATCTGATTAAGAATGATTAAAAGCATTGTATTTTTGTCTGGGTGCTGACAAAGTAAGCACTCTCTCTCTCCGCTGGCATTTGTAATCATTTTTATTTTTAAATACCTTTTAGCAAAGTCATGTATTTTAAAAATCTTAAGTTTTCTATATTTATGTCTTTATTTAGTGGTTTCATTAGTGACAAAGGCTAAACTTTCTTGGAAAAATGTCTTTTATGTAAACCATGTTTGCTATTAATTAATTTAGGGCTTACTGACAGAATTGCTGTTTTTTATGCATGCCAAAAAATTTCGGTGCCGTCGTCTCCACTTTAAAGGTACCCCCGTGCTGGAAGAATTTTACCTCAGAACGTTTGCCCAGCGTACATAGGCACATCCCGGAATTTTGACTTCACTGTGTAATGAAGAAATTTTAAAGACTACTTAGCGTAGATAAAAAAGCTTGGATTCCCATGGACAGTATCTTATACACATATCTTTTTCTGTTGTCTTTGTTGATCTCTTGAGGATCCTTGTGATATTTTGAGCTCTCTTTGAATGATAAAAGTGTCGCTGTTTAAATAATTTTCGTTGTTGGAAATTATGAAACGCTCTGTTAAAGGCAAGGGAGTTTTTATATCTGTTATAGTAAAAGAAAATGCCCGACGAACTAGGGATTGAACAGTTTTTCAGTGCTTGTACAATTGATGAAAATGTTCAAATAAATGTGCTAAAGAAATAAAAGTTATTCCTTTATCATATTGGCTAGCTAATGTCCCATCCTTGTTAGTTAGATCAACGAAATGCTGTGGTGGGTGTTACTTTTTGTTGATGAAAAAATAAAGTCTTTTCATTTAAAATGACGGTTGCAAATAGTGTGGACCAGGGTTATACTTTGAGTTTTACTGGTGGAGCTCATACAGCTGTGTCTGGATATCTTGGTCAAATATTCGGCTAGTGTGTATTGTCTGTTTGGGGTTCTGTGGCATTCCACACGGCTGGGCAGCTTGTTCCCCCCTCCCGCTGAAGACTCGACCTCTTGAAAATACCTGTGAAACCGGTTTAATTCGTCACAGCCAGCACTCCTGCAGAGAGTGATGAAAACCACATGACAGACTTTGGTGCTTAAAATGTTTAGGGAGAAATGGAGTATTGGTGTGGGACTTGCGGAGTTAAAAGCTGCCTTTATTTTCTTCTCCGTCACCACCTGCCAGCGAGCTCTCCTGCGCCCCAACCAGAGAGAGACACACGATGAGCCCTGCTAATGAAGCACCTTGAATTGAATTGAATTGAGAGAGAGGGGGGGGAGGGCGAGAGAGAGAGACTGTGCTCCCACTGCCAATGGGGAGAAATAGAGAGAGGTGCACTTCCTACTTCACTGTGACAGATACTCTGGGATTAGAGAAACATTCTTCCCTAAACTCAGAAATCTAGTACCAGAGTTCCCACACCTGCCAGAATCACAACGGGCCCCAATCCTACTGGGAGAGGGAGGAGGGTACTTAGTTGAACTGGCAGCCCAGTATGTGATCTCCTGTCACAGCCTGAGGAACAGTGAGCCTGTCTCCCAATAATGCTCCTTCTGTCTACATTATATGTAAATATTCTATAATATGTCATTGTTGTAAATGTCTGTAATATGTCTGTAGATTTTATATTAATGTTATTTTTTGTTTTGTTTCATGTGAATTTCTTTATTTTATTTGCTTTGGCAACACTGATTGTACCCATCAGTCATGCTAATAAAGCACCTTGAATTGAATTGAGAGGGGGGGAGGGCGAGCGAACGAGCGAGAGAGAAACACCCAGGGGTGCAGAACCAGGGAACTATTTACATATTAAAACTATTTCCCAAATTGTATATGTGCTTTTCTATATTTATTGTCAATTAATTGTCCATAATATTGCTATTCTATTTTTTCAAAGAAATGTTTGTTAAAAAAAAAAGTCACAGCGCCAGCTGGATTTGAACACACAGCCTGTGGGTTACTAATCAAGCACGTAGATCAGCAGGCTACCAGGAAGATCACATAATCAGGGGTGAAACAGCCCTACAAATACAGAATCAACAGCGTGTATACTGTGTTGCAGTACACGAATATAATTATATCGTTATTAATTTCTTTAGATACATATTCCATATTATATTAGCAGAAAAGCTTAAAACTACCACTTTTTATACATGCTATTTCACATGTTAGTTACAGACTTCGATGCTTAAAATGTTTAGGGAGAAATGGAATACTGGTGTGTATTTTTTCTTTAAAGTACCGAGACCAGCCATATACTGTAATAGTGTATGTTTATGTTCCAAAATTAATATCATTTATGGCCTTCACATGCGTTATGCTCCTATTCTTTTTATGCTCAGCTACTAAGATTTCCCTTCAGTGGTAAAATTCCATATAAATATTCAATACTAAAACGGGCACAGTAAAGACATTTAAATCTTTCTATGACTGACCAACGCACCACGAGTGCCCCTGTCGATCAACCAATCATGTACCGCGGTATTTTGCGTCAAGATGCGCGATGACGTAGCCAATTATCCCCGGTACGTGTCTGTGCTGCGCACTTTGAATGGCTGCATCTGTACCTTCTGTCAACTTGCCTTAATACAATCTTCTGGCTTTGTAGCTCCAAGCACCTGTGATAGTATTCCAGGAGTATCATTCTCCACTAATCAATCAGCTTCCTTCCATCATATCTTGGACTGTTATTTCACAATTATCAACTGTGTCACTATTTTCAGTGAGAGGTTGCCTACTCTGGATGTCCTGTGGCATTTTCTCCATATCCTCAGGTTTCATTTTAGCCCTCAATATTGATTGCATTTCTATAGGATGTAGTGGGGTGCTTCAATGCATTTTGCTTACTTGTGCCCAAAAGTCCACTCGAACTTGCTCAGCTAGGAGTATTTGTCTAGTATTTGTTTTCTGTCCAGTCTCCTTCCTCAAACATCTAAGGGCTAGCTTCTCCTTTTTTATCTTGACTGCTTTTCCACCCTCATATACCCTGTGGGTTCCTCCTGTTTTGCTTGCGGTTGCGACCAAACAGCCTTAATAGGATTTTTTTTTTTAACTCCGCCACAGGTTCTCCCTCCAGAGATTCAGTTGGTAATTCAGGATATAGTTATTGATAACCAGGGGGATTATCATTGCTTTTCCTCTGATCCTGCAATTTCTAAAATTTTTCCTCTAATTCAAATTTTTTTTCTTCTATTTTTTTTTCCTTCCACTCACTTGTAATAGAAGATCTTAATTCACCAACAGTATGCTTCTCAGTCTGTAGCTTACTTTGACACTCTGTCATTTCCTGTCACTGTCCACAACTGCAGCAGCTAAACTCCAGTGAGTCTTAACCCCTTTCTGCTGTGTCAACCACTTCATTATACAAATAACTTTATGTTATGTACCATTACCCTTCTCTGCCCAACTAGGAAAAAGTTTTTGAACTGTTTGTGTGGCTGGGATAAATCATTATGCTCCTCAGTCCTCAAATAGATAATTTGTTTTGGAAAGCTTTTGCTCCCCCCTTCTTTTGGCATCATTCCCCGTAACTCTCCATTCCAAGGCAACTTAGCTGCTCACCTCACAAGCCACACAGTATATCACACCATGCATTTATATTTACTGGCCAGAAAACCACCACACACTGGGAGCACGTCCTTGGATTTATTTCACCTGCAGTTTCCCTTTTCCGAAACCGAAGCCCCAGGAATTACTTACGCACTTCGCACCAGAGATGGTGTCTGCCCCCCAAACCTATTCCACCATATCAAAAATATTTGTTGTTCCCTGATTCCTTTTTTTCTCCAAAGGACCTACTGAGTTGAGTGTTGCCATTTCAGAAGGAAGAACCCTCCTCCCTACATCCTATAAAGGACCTTACTGCTTCCTTATATGCAATCTGGAGGTGGGAATATCCCTTCCACAGTGACACTCAAAGCCACGAAGGTCCCATGTTTAGACTCCCAGAAATATCAACAAATTTTGCTCCGACAAGTTGGAAAAATGTCTATATTACTAAACAAAGGAACAAATGTATTGTAGTTCAAAAGCCAATGTTCAACCTGAAAACCAGAAACCATAATCTTTTATAGCACATTTATGCATACTGTACATCATCACTTTTCCATGTTAGTAACTCAAACAATTTTTAGATTGAGGTGTCCCTGGTATCCTGCCAAGAACAGTTAGTTTTGCAAGCTTCTGCAGAAAAACAGAATGTATGACATTAAATCATTTGATCATAAATATCTGTAGCACAGTGAATTGTGTAGACCAGAAGCTACTACAAATAACATAACATAACAGATAGCATCCAGCCAGTAAACTCTTGTTCGTTAACCCTTCATCATACAAACACATTTATTACTGCATTTATTATAGCATCTTTCAGTGCTTCAGTTTCAATCCAAAGAATTTGGTGCGTTCTTCATTCATGGATTGACATTTGACCCTCATCTACACAAAATTTTAAACCTTTCATTTTCCACTTCAGAAAAAAAAAACTGCCAGATTGCATCCTAGTAGTAGAGTGGTAGAGTTTATTGTCATATGCACAAGTGCAATTAAATGCTTATTTGCATGTATGCTCCTATACAAAGACATCAAGGAAACACCAAAAATAAAAAACACCGAACAGCAGCAACAACAACAAGTTAAATAACATACATCTTAGAGAAAAAAAACAGCAGTGTGAGCCTGTGGTAGGGGTGGCTGAGTTCAGTAATCTGACAGCTTGTGGGAAGAAGCATACTCTCAAAAGCGCATCTGTAAAAGGTGGTAATGACAGTTAAAGGCAGTCCAAATTTTTTCAATTGTCTGAGGAATTAAAGGCATTGTTGTGCCTTCTTTGTAGCTGCAGTTACAGTACATGTTGGGACCACATTAAGTCGTTAGCGATGAAGGTACCTAGGAACCTGAAGCATCTAACTATCTCAACAGTCACCCCACTGATGTGAAAAGTGGTGTGGTCCCCACCCTGCTTTCAAATCAATGACCAGCTCTTTGGTTTTACCGACATTGAGGAAAAGGTTATTGTCAAGGCACCATTCCACCAGGTGTTTGCTGTGATTCGGCCAGTGATGGTAGTGTCATCACCAAATTTGAAGATGGAATTGGAGCTGCGTCTGGCCACACAATCATGGGTAAACAAGGAAAACAGCAAGAGGCTAAGCACCCAGCCCTGGGGGGCACCTGTATTGATGGTCAGCGTGCAAGAAAGTTTTCCATCTACCCTCACAGTCTGTGGTCTGCCAGTCAGGAAATCCATAATCCACCTGCATAGAGAAGTGTTGATCCCCAGGTCATTCAGCTTCCTGACCAGTCAGGAAGGAACTATTATGTTAAATGCGAAGCTGTAATCAATGAATACCATTCTGACGTATGTGTCTTTGTCTGGCTTTGAAGAGCCAGGGAAATAGTATCATCAGTGGACCTGTTACGCCGGTATGCAAACTACAGGGGGCTAAGCACTCAGATACCATTGTGTTAATGAGCCCCAACACCAGCCTCTCAAAACATTTCATTATGGTTTCAGACTATAAGTCTGAAAGTTGCCCTGATTTCAGCCTCTGTGACAGAGCAGCAGCTGGGAGCACCAGCGTCGGTTCTAGGTGTTCAGCTCATGTGGGAGAGAAAAATCACTACTGTTTATTTTGACTTTACAGTTTGTAATTGTCTGAATACCCCGCCACATTTGGCACACATTGGCAGAGGCAGCTTGAGATTCAATTTTGATGCTGTATTGTTTTTTAGCAACCCTGATAGCTTTTTGCAGGTCATACTGTACCTTGCCTTCTTATAAGGATCCAGATAGCCAGATTTAAAGGCCTCCGATTGTTATCTATTGCAGACAAACTGCACATATCCCATGTTAGCTATTGCAGACAAACTGATTCACATGTATGTTTTATTAAATATAGACTATTGTAATTTAATATCTATGTGAGTCTCTACAGCTACTCTACCTTTAACTAATTCTCATGTTCAGAATTTAGCAGCTAGAATCCTGACAAGGTCACATGCAAGTGATCATATTACTCCTGTCTTGAAGTACTTATTCTTTCTTCTTATCACATTCTGAGTTCATTTTAAAATCTCTCTGCTTACCTTTAAAATAATATCTTGTGTTGTGTTGTAAGATCTAAGGATTCAAATATCCTATTGAATCAGCTACAACAGCATGGGTAGGGAGCTGGGACGTGATTTGAGAAAAGAAATATCTTTTTCTTTTTCTTCTAATTTTGCCTACATATAATTTCCAATTGTGGGACCTTGTACCATTTTTAATCTTCTTTGTTGTTTTGACTGAGTTGATCAAAATTTCAGTTTCAGGATTTTGAATTTCTGAGTCAAGTCCCAATATCATTGTTTCAGTTCCATGCAAATGATTATATTTTTATTGACAAAAAAACAAAACTTCATGAATACGCATTCAGCATTCAGCAATACAGAATTCAGTTAAATGTGTAGAGAAACAAGATATCGTAATTTTTGAGCATTCTGAGCCCTAATATGATCAAAAGGGCAATACCTATTATACCATATAGTTGCAATATCATTATAAGTGCTGATCTTAGTGATGTTAGTAGACTGTAGCCCTCTCCCTCACATCCAGGTAGAGTAAAATCATTCACCTTTTTAATTAATTTTTTATTAAATTAATTTCATGATCATCTGAAGCCATCAATGATAATAAAACAAGGTTGAGAAAAAAAATCAAATACCACATTCTTCTTAGCTTTAGTGCCATCAGAATGTATTCCCCTTATGAAAATAGATAAAATGAATATCACATTACAGAAAAATTACAAATTGGATAATGTTTCTTACTTCAAAGAACTATAAATGTTATAGAGCAATCTTAATATCATTACATAGGAAAAGTCATATTTGTGATTAATTATAATCCAGTAACCACAAGGATCAGATTTATTTACACCTGTATAATTAGGATTTTGTAATTCCTTCTCTGGCAAGAACTATACTGACCATATGCCTTATATAATTTCTATGTATGTCTGGTATTTCAGAGGGGAAATGAACATTTTTCCAAATAGACTTGCTCATACAATTTTTTTTTCCATAAGTGAATTGCCATCTTGAATTACAATTACATGTTCAGTTAGATTTAGGTCTAGAGACTATGATGGCCAGATTAAAATATTTATTTTGTAAATTTTTTTTTATTTTACATAGCACCTTTAAGAGTAGCTTCTCAAAGTGCTTTACAGTTAGAAGGGGAACAAAGGTTTACAAAGAGAGCAGATAGAATTAGCACAATTAAAAACAGGGGTTCAGAATGCAATAGGAGATACCGGAAGCCGACATAGACCTGACAAACTTTCAGACTTGAAAACATGAAGTGCAGATTAAAGTGTCTTCCAGACCTTCTCAAGAATCGATTTGGAATAATCTATTTAAAAAATACAAGAAAGTGAAGGGATTGACGAGAAGATTAGTTTTCATTATATCAACTCAGTCCTTCTATGTAAAGCAGATTTGGTTTATATTTGACACAAAATGACATTGCAAATTCATTCCTGCTTTTAGGCAATGGAGAGTTCTCAGATATTTAGTAGATTTGCACTGTTTTAAGAGCGTTTACTGTATACTAGCAGGGTGAGGGCATCTGATGACTGAGCAAAGCTGACTCACCTGGAAGATGCAGAAGCATTATGGTGGAATGTAGGACAAGAAAAACACCTGAAAAAACCTGGATCAGGAGATTGCCAGAAATTTCAAAGAGCACCTCGATTCAACAGCACAGTATGTAGGCATTCAGCAGTAGAGATGAGAATCACGGTGGTAGTCTAATTTTAGAGAAATACCAAAGATTAATACAAAAACAATTAACAGTGATTGCAAAGTTTTAGTTTAAGCAAACCGAAAAAGAATATAATTGTATAGGTGATTGTAAGGTGAATAAAATAAAATAAAAAACTGAAATTAGAGGAGCAGCAACAAAATGTATCAGCTTACCCCCTTTGTGTTCAATTAATATTTTGTGAATTTAGATGTATGCTTTATGCTATAATGTTAGTGTGGGGCAAGCTTTAGGAGCACCTCAGGAAGCTGAAGAAAGCCAGCAGGAATAGGGGTTGAAGTGTGCTGTCTACCCAAGGTGAGTGGTATCCAGATCTGAGAATGTAATTCAAGAGACCAAGAATTCCAAGGTAAGTAGTGCCTGTTGATTCAGAAGGCGTTTCTCGAGAGTGATTTGAGGGAGAAGAAGAAATGGACTAATGATACCAAAAAGTAGTTTATGGAAGAACCGGACTCCTCTAAGGCAGGGGTGCCCAACCAGTCAATCGGAGTGTTTGCCAGTCGATCAATCGCAAGAATGTCTGGCAAAAAATAGATGGGCTATTTGACTATTTACTTTTTTTGATAGCCTAATAAATAATTCAGATCTGTGCATGTAATGTCATACATTGTACTGCCCTTGTGTGTGTTTAACCCTTGTCGAATGGGTTGTAGAAGTCTCTTCTGAGTGCTGGCTGACACTGAAAAAAAGGCTATTTGTGTTGTGTGTGCTATCCAAGAACATTCTCTTGGTTATTGCGGCATGAACTCCACATTCGCCACAGTCCATAGTGTAGAGAAACAGACTGGCCATTACAAATTCGCCAACATTTTGATAAGTTTGACTGCCTATTTGATAGTTATGGTGTTTGAGCGAAAATGTTTAAGCAAAGAGACCGAAAACTTACCGTTACCACAAGGAATGGGAGTGTAGCGGCAAGGCTTATTAATAATACAGGAAATAAGTTTGCAGCTCCCTTGCCAGTCTCTCTCTCCCTCATCTTGGTGGTGCTGGACACAAAGAGAGAGGTCATTCCATTTGGTTCAGATTGAAGGTGTTTTTCTGGCTGATAGAGTTTCCTGATAAGGAACAACTCCCAAGGCTGAGATTCTCCAGCCACCGTAATAAATGGTCATCTCTGGCACCTTACTGTCTGGGAGATTCCTTGGGAGAGTCTCATCCCAAGGTTTACAACCCTAAGGTCAGAGTGGATTGTTACTCATCCTCCACCTCGATCAGCCAATCAGGAACTGGTAGGGCAGGGTAACCCCACGTGGGTCTCGAATGCCTGCGGAACATTCAACCAATGAACGACCGTAGTTCCTCCAGAAGGGGCTCCTCCAGGACATTCTCAGACTGAGCTCGGACAATCACGTAACAGCCAGTGTGTCCGAGTGCCAGGACTTTACTTTGTTCTAAGAGTCGAGAACGGAGGTCGCCCACGCGTAACCAAAGGATCCGCCCGAGGTTAGCCCAGCAACAAGCCTTGTGAACCGCAGGTACCCCACCGCGAATGCTAGTCTGATCAATGAGTGAACTACGGTCGGAACTGTCGACAACTGAATATCAGTATTCAGGACTAGTGCAAGAAACGGTCTTCTTCCTGTCTAAAGAGCGTGACTTGCTTGGACCCGCAGTCACTTTCCAGGTGCACAAACTCTCGCTAGTTCAGCCTGGACTAACTAGCCGGTCTTCAGAGAGTCACTGCCAGCGCGCTGCAGCAGAAATCTCTCCATCCTTCTCCCCCACCTCACGGCGAACCAGCACTGCCTGGCACCTTTGTGTCCACGGGAGATCTGAATCCACACAGATTGGATGAGTATTCAACATTCTGCATTGCAGCTCGAGAATTCAATTGTTACCTCAACCTGAGTTGATATCAATTTAATTCCTATGAGTGACGTACTTGCCTTTGAGTATCTAGTGTAGAAGTTGTAATCAACATTCATTAACAAAACGGTATAAATGAATGGTATACTGAATGTATGTCCCTCTTGGTTTGTAACTCTTTGTGATTGAATATATACCTTTTGTATTCTGCTAACCCTCACTCTTAAGATCTGTTATGTGTATATGCACATTTTATGTATTAATAAATGTATTGTTGTGTATTAGTATCCGTGTGTGAGTTGCTGAGTTATCCCGCAAGGTTGGTTTTCTAATAGCCAGCAAAGAATCATTTTGTGACTTACTGCTACGATTAATAATTTTCCCAGTAAATGCATAAAACCCCTACAGGAGCAGGATTTCGCATTCAAATCTGCAATGCTAGCATCTACTCAAAAAAGGGAAATATAGAACAACATTTTAAAACTGCACTCAAAACGTATGATGTGGATTTTCCAGATAGAAAGTGAGAAAAATTGAAAAATTAAAATCTAAACTAGCAAAAGTCGGTTTTCACGAGGCCTAATACAAGAGTGAAAGCAGCAATCATCACATCGTTCCATGTGAGCCACGTCCTGGCTAAACACAAAAAGTCATTCAGGGATCGAGAAGTAATAAAAAAAGCGTTTGCTGAGGCTCCAGACTTGCTGTATGGAGATTTCAAAAACAAACATTTTTTGCGAGGTTCAGACAGCTTTTGCCTGAAATCAAAGAGTTTCTCAAGTTGTCTAAACATGGTGAATATGCCCAATTAGAGGATGACCAGTGACTTATCGATTTAGCATTCCTCACAGACCTGACTGAACGGCTGAATGAGCTGAATGTCGAGCTGCAGGGACAAAATAAAAATGTTATGGACATTATCAGCAGTGTCAACATGTTAAAAAAAATTACAAGTGTTCTCAAGTAAGCTTCTCAGTGCCAATGCTCACATTAAGGTAGTATATTATTTTTTTCTAAAATGGGGAACATTACTTGTTCACTGTAGCATGAGTCACTTGCTTTTATTTGCTGTCATTTTAGTGATGGGTATCGTTATTGTACTGATGTGCCCATAGTCTGTTTTTCCTATATCAGAGCTTCAAATTCACACTGGTAGATCGCGCTGGACTGGCAAAAGAAAAAGAAGATCTTACATTAAAGAAGGTTGGGCACCCCTTCTCTAAGGTATGCTTCAATTGAAGATACCCAGACATAGAGCATTTCATCACAATAACAAATAAAAGAGGATATGATGAGCATATCAAAAGTTGGAAACTTCATGTTCGTGGAGAGGAGGTTCCAGGATCTCCAGTAAGAACTAAGAGTGCAAGGAGTGATTCCTGACAAAATAGCTTGCTGAGCAAGTTGGAGGTAGTGGTGGAAAAGATGTTTTAGTGGAACATAAGTTTTGAATAAGAAGGTATCGTGCAAGGTTTCTGGTTAGTATCTGGAGCCAAGTTCCTGAATTTCTGTAACTGAGAACAGAAGAGAGAATGAGCTATTCCATTAAGATGTCATGAGATATGTGCTGCAACAAGAAGGAACTTATTTGTGAGAGAAATCTATTTGAGGTGTCAGAAAAATGTCATGATGTACTGGGAAAACAACCTTCCTTTATTGATTATGTGGACGACTGCAATGTTATCAGAATAAAAAAGGATTTTTGCTTCCAACTGTGGGCCCAAAGAGATTCAGAAACGATAATTGGGAGTAGTCTGAATATGGCTGAGGACCGTTCGGCAGGACGAATGAAGGGGAATTCATGAGGCCAAGGCGCTGCAAAACATTGGCCTTGGTAGTAGCCTACAAAAAAGAACAATTTATAATAAAACAGAGAAAGAATTCTGATTGCAACATGCATTATTGAAAGGGTTTAGGATTTAGACAACTATTCTGATCCATCCATATCGATTGAGGGTCCCAGTTAGGAAAACTGAGTCACCCCTCCAGTGGCGATATGGGATACAACCCCCTCCCGTTAATTGTATAGCAAATCAGAATTTTGACCAGATAAAATAACATCCTTCGTTCCATATTGATAAAAGACTGTATGAAGTACTGGCAGTATTAATACATTACATACTTAATTCCCTTACGAAAGAGTAACTCCAAAATATTAAATTAAAATAAAATATAAGGCATCATAATTATTCGAGGAAGAAGGGGGCTATACTTCTTTGGTATCAAGTGAAAGGACAACAGGGGTAGCTTAGAAAGCTAAATATCAATCCTGTGTGTATTGCTGAGAAGAAGTTATGAGTTTTCATAAATACCAGACATTTTATCCTATCTCTCCTTAAAAAAGCAATAAAAATTCCTGAAGGAGAGATATGCAAATTTCAGATTTGAATTGGACAACCAGGGCTCTGGCAGACTAAACTTTGTAATGTTTTTGTCTGAGGCTAATAAATAGGGTAAACCAAGAACCACAATTTGTAAACCCGTGGTGACAGGCCTGAGAGCACATTAAACTTTCCCAAAATTACAGCGAGTGACCAAATAAATAATTTGATGTAGAAAATGTTTATGATGAAAGTGGAATACTGTTTTGTACTTTTTTATTTTCAACTATAACTACCAGCTATAATAATATATCTATATTCATAAATTAATCATGTTAATGGAGTTGAGAAATGTTATTATACTTTGAAAAAGGTCAAAGCTGCATCCTTCCTGCTCCCCTTCTAAACTGTTTTAAACCTCAAAAATACTTTCAAATATTTCACAATTGCCAAGTCAGTATTCCATGTGCCCAGTTCCCAGCTGTGCAGCAGCAGTTTGAGATTTGTGCTTTAAAATCCAGTTAAGTTGTTAACTACTGGAACACAATTGTGATAGTAGCAGAAACAGAAAAGCCAGCCATGAAAAGGTGAAAAATTATGTCCCTAAAGTCAAAACAGGGTTGATTCATGAATTACAGAAATCTAATAAAACAATTCACCACATCAAGGGTTATGACGTGTGTAGACACTATGACTAGACTACAGAGTATACATTTTTTTATATATGTATACTGTTTTGATTTAGATTTTGAAGTGTGACAACTACTGTACATGTTCAGGTGGGTAGCTGCGTCAGCATGCGTAGGCTGCAAAGGAACAAGTAATAGGTTTATTCCATGCTGAAAAAAAGAAGAAAGAGAACACGTTTCGGCCATGGAGCCTTCTTCAGGTGTGAGATAATCAAGGCAGTAGGCAAAAGTAATGTAGCGGGAGAACAAAGGCTGGGAGGGAGGAGGAGTGAGAGGCGGGAGCAGGGGACAGAAAGAGAGGCCAATCAAGAGGTGTGAAGTCAGAATGGGTGTAGAGAGGTGTGAAATGAAACTTCCAATGAATGGAGAATGTGTGATCCTAGCTGCAGAATAATTTTGGTTTCGGTAGTCTTTCTGATATATGAGTTCGGAAAACCATCTTTGAGAACACAGACGGAGAGATTAGAGTGGTCGTGGCCGTCAGAGGTGAAATGAGAAACAATGGGCTTGGAGAGATCTTTAATCTTCACAGCCCTGACATGTTCTCTGAAGCGGTCTCCGAGTCTCCTTCCTGTTTCTCCAATGTAGATGGCTGGGCATTTACTGCAAGAGATACAGTAAATAAGGTTGCTGGAGGTACAAGATGCCATCTGGGTGATCCGGAATTGTCCTGAGGGGCCTTGAATGAGTGTGGTGTTGGTCGTGTACTTGCAGGTGATACAGCGAGCTCTGTTGCAAGGGAAAGTGCCTGGTGTGGATGGTTGTTGAGGCCGCTCAAGGGAGCTGCGAACAAGGAGGTTACGCAGATTAGGTGGTCAGCGATATCAGATGATGGGGCAATCAGAAAAGAGGGCCCAATGGAGGGATCATCCTGTAGGATGGAAAAGTTGTGGTTAATAGTCCTGGGGATAGGAAGTGTGTTAGGGTGGTAGGGAAGCACCAAAGGAATGCAGTTGTTACGGCGGGAGTTCCTAATCGGGTTGATGGTCTGGGGGGTGTTTTTGGCTCAGGCAAAGGCCCTGTCAATCACACTGCTGGGGTATCCTCTGTTGATGAAAAAGGAGTACATTTCGAGGGCTTGGTTCTCGAAGTCGATGTCGTCGCTGCATAATCGTCATAGCCTAAGGAACTGTGAAAAAGGAAGAGAGTTTTTAGTGTGGTTGGGGTGAAATGAGCTGTACAGGAGGTAGCTGTGTGAATCCGTGGGTTTGTAATAAACTGAAGTGGAGAGTCGGGGGTAGTTGCTGGAGAAGTTGATGTCTAGAAACAGAAGAGTAGTGGAAGATATGTTCACCGTACATTTGAGGGACGGGTAGAAGTTGGTGAAATGGTGCGGGAAGAACTCAAGCTGATCGTTGGAGCATGTGGTGGCACCGACGCAGTCATCAATATATCATTTTTGTAGAGGTCAGGGACATAGCCAGTGTAGGAAGAGAAGAAGCGTTCTTCTACCCAGCAGACAAAAATATTGGCATAGCTGGGTCCCATTCTGGTGCCCATGGCAACTCCACTAACCTGTTGGTAAAAAAGATTATTGAAAGAGAATGCGTTCAGTGTGAGGACCAATTCTGCAAGGCGTACCAGGGTGTGGGTGGGTGGATCAAGCAATGTGCGTTTGTCCAGCGTGTGCTTGAGGGCTGTAAGGCCATCATTATGGGGAATGATGGTGTACAGAGATGTGATGTCCATGTGATGTCCATGGTAAAAATGTAGCATTTGGTACGCTGAAATTGGAAATCATTAAAAAGTTGGAGTGCGTGGTTGGTGTCTTTGATGTATGAGGGAAGATCTTCAACCAGCGGTCTCATGAGGCTGTCGAGAAAGGCTGAGATGTAAGTAGTTGGATAGTTACATGCTGATATGATGGGCGTCCAGGGGTGTCCGGTTTGTGGATTTTGGGGACTACTGTACATACACACCTCCAGTCTTCCCCCTAGCCTTTGGTTTTGTCTGAATTTGGTGCACAAGAAGTAGATTTGGTAAAAAAGTGGTTTTTGGAACATCTAAGTCTAGATTTATACTGGGCTACTTAAGAAAATTCATTTTATTCTTCTTAAGCTATTCCATTGTGTGCTTTAGATCATTTTCCTACTGGAAGTTGAAGATTCTTCCCACTTTTGGGTTTGAAGTAGATTTTCAGTAATTTGTCAGTATTTTGCTTCATCTGTATTTTCATCAGTCTTTACAATCTTTGAAGTTTAATAATGCTCTCACTATGCTTCACAGCAGAGATGGTGTTAACTGGGTGATGCACTATGTTAGGTTTGCATCATTTGTACATCTTTACAAACAGGCCAAAATGATCAAGTTTAATATTGTCTGATAACACCAGTATCACTCAGATGTATTTTTGTATTTGCAGAGTCTCTTTTTTGAGGAGTAACCAGAATATTGTTGATCCAAGGATATTTTTCTTTCATCCTGTTTAAATCTTGAACTCTTTCAAAGTTGCCATTGGCCTCACAGTTTTCTTTGGCCGACTAGTCAGTTTGGAGGGACAGTCTGAACTAGGTGGTGTCTGGATGCCTTTTACTTCTTAATTGAGAGTTTCACCATGCTCAAAGAGATAATAAGGGTCTGTGAAATGTTTTATATCCTTCTTTTTATTTGTGCCTTTGTACAGCTTTATACAACTTGGTGTTTATGATTGAGTGTTTAATTGAAATTCACTGCCTGAATGAGGAACCTAAAAGTAATATGTGTATTTATTCTGAAATCATTTGAAATTAAACCAAATCCAGTCAAATAAGTGTGAGGCTTTTAAAATTTTAATTTAAATATGGGAACCTATTAGTCAACATTTGGTCCAGTTGTACAAAAACGTGGGACAAAAGTGTGTTAATAATTGGCTCTGAAAGCTCTGTACCACCAAGGATAAGATAAATCAAACAGTACTGGATTCTATGGACGTCTTAAAAAAATCCTTTATTATATAAAGGAGAAACAGAAATGTGATTCTATTTTTTATAATGTGAATATTATTTTAAAATGATCAAAATTATTATTCAGGTTTGTAAGACAGAGCAACAAAGTACAATATGAAATACTTTACCTTTTTGAAGTTCAGTGTATTGACCAATTCTTCTTTAGAGAGGCACTTGTTTGAAAGGCACTAATGTATAAATTTGTGGGAGACAAAGTGACTCCACAAACCTGCATTATTAAAGCAGTTAGATGCTTTTTGCTTGTTTCTGACAGAGAGGTTTATTATTACTCAGCAGGCATTTGAGATACAACAGCACAAGAAATGTTAAAAGCCAAAGTCATCACCTACCTAAACTCACAAAATAAATAGATATTCTGCAAATAATGTGTTCCACAAAGGTAAGATCAGAATAATGTGTTGCAAAATGATGTATGTAGCTGAACTAGGCTTTCAAAGTTTGAAAGATGTCAACACAGATTGTATTTTCTTTGTGTTAATATGTACCAGGACTTTTCTTTAATACCATAACATTCATTTCAGTGTCTCCATTGGGACTATACTTTTATACCTTTTTTTCTTGAAGGTCATTATGATAAGACTGATGTTGGTGAGCTATTTTCTAATTTTATACAATCACAATAACAACTATTCCATTTCATTTTAACCATTTAACTATTTTTGATTTTTATGGAGATCATACTTAATAAGCCTACATTTTATTTGTGCTAATTATTTTCCGTTTTGCATGCTTTATCAGTTCAGTGCTGCTTTAAGGGAATAAAGGGGTTGTCATTCTATGTATGGAGAGAATCACTAAAGATAGAGATCTTGAGGAATATAAGAACAAAAATATATAAGTCGACCTTAGAGAACAACTCAACATCACAAAGCCATATATTTCCCCTAAAAGCACTCAGTGCATGTGCAGATGTTCCAGTTTCTGGTTCTGAAAAGCGACAAGGACATATATTTCTCTTATAAAGAAAGAGAAACAAAACAGAGAGATATTTGTTCTGATGAAAAGGGGAAATGAAAAATATGTTATAAACATCATTATTAATGCAACTTATTTCATAACTAAAGCAAAAACCTTACATATTAAGAAATTTGTTTAAAATATTCTATTTTTTTTAATGAACTTTATAGCTGACATTTTGTCAGCTAATGGTCAAGTTGCATAATGGTCAAGACTTAAATTACGTCAGAACATTGTTTTCAATGATCTTGTCTCACTCCTGATTTCTTAAGCTGTTCATCAGAACAAGTGACCTGATCTTTTTTCCTTCCTCTTTTATTCTTGTTCTGTCACCTATATCTAATCGTAACTAGGTCTAAGGTAAAACTTGTTTTGTCCAGACAACTTTATCCAAGCAACTGAATAAATTCAGACATTCTGGCCACATAATATAGAGTTTCTTCAAAACAATTTTTCTTTTCTAGTCCTTACTGTGGGCAAGTAAATAGGATTTCCAACATCTAAGGTATTTTTCTCCTGTCGTTCACATAATGCTAGCTACAGCTGAATATGTAACACATGAACACTTGTCAAAAGTGGACTTTTAAAATGAGAGGTACTTTGCAGCTTATAGCACAGAGATCCACAATTTTGTTTCTCAGGTGAATTTAAAAAGTATTTGTCCTAAATCAAAGATGCAATTCTGTATTTTACACTATAAATGTAACTATCTGTAATAAAAATAGGGAGGGTGAATACCTTTAAAACAATATAACTTTAGAATGTGGTAGAAAAGCTGATCATACAGCTGTCGAATAACCAACTAAAATAAATGAGATTTTCAAATAAATAAGGGATAAATGATCATTATGACATTGAGGCCAGAGGGGTATCAGCAAGAATCAAGCTCTGTCCTTCAGTACTCAATAAATTGGGGTCGCTTTGAAATTGCAGCAGTGATTTGGAGTTTGAACTGCAAGAAAATATGAGGGACGTAAAAGATGTAATTTAAGAGCCACAGGCTTAAAGCCCAGCATATGAAATGCAGATATGCAAACTTCTGATTAAAAGGCAAAACACAATATTCTTCCTTAATATTAAAAAATACTGTGCTGGTGTCTATTACACTATTCTGCATTTTATAAGAAAATCATTCTAAGTGAAGCTTGTTGACTGCAGCATCTGCAGGTTGATTCATACAAAGAAGATCAATGTTATAATTATCATCTTTCAAAATATTGAATCCTAAATTTAATGGTAGTATACTGTATACTCAAATGCAACATCCCTTTACTGATATTTTTTTCAATAATTATTTTAAATGTTATAATCTTGAGATGAAACAAAAAATGTTCATCTTTTCAACTTCAAATCTTATTTTTCTTCTGTGTGGCTTCATTGCCCCCTAGTGATAGGCTGATCTAAAACTGGGATTGTATTGAAAATGCTGGGACTGAACTCTTCACAAAAGGTGCCCAAAGAGGGTTTTTGTTGGTGAAAGCTTTGTCCTAGGCAAAGATAAGTGATCTGTCAAAGTGCATGGACATGAATGGAAACTAAGTAAAATTATTTTTACTCCTGATATAAGCAAACAGAGGATGGTAAATGTTTGGGTCATTACAGTAAACCATGTTATTCAATTGATGAGAGAAATAGAAATATTTTGTGCAATATGAATTAATTACTTCTTTGATGTAGTGAATTTTTGCCAGAGGCCACTTGCTTCCAGCCACGTTTAGTGTGCTGGATTTGTAATTTTCATTTCAAAGGTGAGATGCTGACATGACATTCTGGTTTGATCCAGACCTTGTCTATGATTCTTACAAGCCTTTTGTTCTTGTCATTTAATTCTACATTGAATAAATATTTCAGTAACTGCAGTGGCATTAGCACTGAAATTAAATGTATTTCTGTATATTCTGCCACGTCATTAAAATATTTTGCTGCTCTGCAAAGGTTTTCTTGGTGATCCTACAATATTTATGCCACATATTCTTCTGAAGTAACACTTCTTGTTCACCTATCCATGATGTCTGTAAAAGCATAGGAATGTATACTGTATATCTTTTCAAAAGAGTTTTAATTTTTTATGGTTTCAAAAAAAAGTTAATGCAGGATTTTTTTTAAGGGCAAAGCATGCTCACTATTGAATCATATTTAAATGAAAAGTCATTTTTCTATGAATTACTCAAACAAGAAAAAAGCACTCAGTGTGTATTCTGAAAGTGAAATTGAAAAGCATTAATTACATTCCTTTTGTATTTTATAAAGTATAAAACATTATCAAACCTTGCTTTATTAAGGAAAGTGACTGTGAAAATCTTAACTGTGTAAAAGAAGTTACTTGTTTAATGAACAGAAATAAACATCAGTTCTGGACAATTTTCTTATTCTTAAAATTAAAAAAATAACTATGTTTAAAAGCATATGCTGTTCAAATTGTTGATTATTTATGTGATCTTAAAAAACGTTTATGTAGACCGCAACACAGTTGTCCATTTCTGAAATGTATGGGACTCTAGCATGATTTTTTGTTCTTTGATTGGTTTATCTAAAACCAGAGAGACAAACACAGCTAGTCAATTAATTGCTCAATGGCACAAGCAGGGAACAGCCTTTTTAAACTAGCACCTCTTTCAATTCCTAGGAGTTGTATTTTCTTGGTCATCCAGCTTACTGTCTCTTAATGTTGTATCACTCAGCAGGTTACTCAATATTTTACAATAAGAGTGGTCAGACATAGTAGAAATCTAAGCTGTTAGTAATATTAAAACCCAATAATTTTAACAGTACAGAATTATTAAAGAAGAAAAACTCATATTTATTAGCATCCCAACAGGGTTCCAATGTGCCTTCAAGGATCCATTGGCAGTCTCCTTTTATCTTTCTTCTAACCACAAAACACTGGAAGAATAATTAACTAAATTCATTTCCCATTAACTGGATTCTGCATTATATTTAACTTTTTTAATATATGAAAACTCTTCCATGATTTTGCTTTAAACATTTAGTCTCTAATACTAGCTGTAACCACCTTCCAGAGTGATCTCATCAGATCTCAGAAACTAAGGGAGGGTGGGTATGGTTAGTACTGGGATGGAAAGGAATGTGCTATTGTTAGCGGAGATGGTACACAATTCCCCCCACTGGACCAGAATTCCCAAACCACACAGCCCCAGTAGGGTGAGTAAGTACACTGTGATAGAGGAGGTCCAGTTCTACAGATGTAGTGTTACACCTTGTTAGTAAGAGTAACCCAAGTGTCTTGGCTAAAGTCTACTTTATGTTTGCACTACCTGACCTGCTATAAATCCACCCATAACCACACATAATTTACAACAAAGGTTTGGGATGAGTGGGGGTGACAGCAGCTAAGAGTAATCACATAATCATTCCTGATGTTGTTTACTTAGCTTTTTTTAATATATACAGTATATATTTAAAAACCATACACAAACCTTTTCTCTTTTGCATTCATTTTCCTGGAAATGAATGTCTGTCCTTTAAAATGCATGCAAAACCCTGGTGTCCTGGCCAAATTTCCCATTGGTCTTTACCAATCATTGTCTCCTCATAATTCCTATCTATATATTAAAAAAGATGTGTGGTGAGTGTAACGGTGCACTATTGTTGCCGTCGCATCATCCAGGTGGGTGCTGCACATTGGTGATTGGTGAGTCCCCATTGCCTGTAAAACATTTTGAGCGGAGTTTACAGAACAGGGAATGGAATTATTATTACTATGCCTCATTTTCACGTGAAGTGACTGACAGCCTATGAAGGTAAATGTTCATAAATGAATATTTCTATTTAGGAACACAACTCTAAAATTAAAATATAGAAGTTTCTATGTTTATGAGAAACATACATGGCAGCATGGTGCCCACTGCTTTAATATGGTCCTGCATTTGATTCTAGGCAGAGGGGTCTTTCTGTGTAGAGCGTGCACATTCTCTCTGTCTTTACATAGATTTCCTTTGGAGACTGTGGTTTTTTCCCACTCTTCAAAGCCGTGCTGGTAGATTAATTGGCTACATTAAACTTCCTATTCTATGACAAATGGGAGCTGGTCACCTATCCTCATTAGTCTGCCTTGTCAGAAATATGCTACATTGCTCTATCTCAAAGAGATAAGGTTAAGATGAGGAAGATGTGCTTATGAGGGGAAATGACTCCTAACCTCACATAAATATATTAAATAAGTAGAAATAGAAGAGCATCAGAATCTAAATATATATTTTATGTTAAGATGTCAGATAGTGTGTTCTTTGAACTTCTGTAACTACAAGGGATTAAAGACTGTTTCTGACCATGATTTACCACTCTTTTATCCTGGAGTTCTGTTTACAGAGTCCCTGGACCCCTTGCAGTTCGCCTGCCAGAACAACAGATCAGTTGATGATGCTGTCTCCCTGGCTCTACATACAGCCTTGGAACACCTGGACACTAAGAACTCGTATGTGAGAATGCTGTTTGTGGACTACAGTTCAGCATTCAATTCCATCATACCTGGTCAACTGGTGACAAAGCTCAGGGGATTAGGTCTGTCCAACTCTGTCTGCAACTGGCTGCTGGACTTTCTTATCGAGAGACCACAGGTGGTGCGGATAGGCAATAAAACATCAACTCACTCACGACTGTACAGCAAGGCACAGCGACAACCGCATCACTAAGTTTGCAGATGACACCACTATAATAGGCCTGATCAGCGATGAAAACGAGTCCACTTACAGGGATGAAGTCGTACAGCTGCTTAGGTGGTGTCATAACAATAACCTGGACTTGAACATAAATAAAACGAAGGAGCTAATAGTGGGCTTTCGGAGACACAGGCCACACACAGCCCACTCAGTATTGATGGAATGGAAGTGGAAACAGTAACCAGCTTTAGGTTTTTGGGAATTCACATCTCTAAAGATATAACCTGGACTGTGAACACTGACTCTATCATGAAGAAGGCTCAGCAGCGCCTTTATTCCCTGAGGTGCCTCAAGCAATGGGGGATGCCAGTACCTGTGTTGGTAAACTTCTATCACTGCACCATTGAGAGTATCCTCACCAACGGGATCACCATGTGGTATGGCAGCACCTCTTCTTGAGAGAGAAAGGCACTGCAGAGAATGCTCAATATGGCCCAGAAGATCATCGGCTTTGGTCTCACCGAGATTAAACAGCTCTATGAGGACCGCTGCCGTGGTAGAATTCTGGCCATCACAGAGGACAGTCACCACCCCGGGCATGAGCTCTTCACCCCACTGCCCTCAGGCAAGAGATATAAGAGCATACCGACACTTACCACTAGATTCTTTAACAGCTTCTATCCACAAGCAGTGAGATCACACCTACACCATCACCATCTACCTCATTATGATTTCTTATTTATTGCACATCTCCAGTCATTGTTTACAAGTCTGTATTTTTATATTCAAACTGTCTACGTGTTTTCTTGTACATTGTCTACTGTTTGTTTGTATATTGTCTTGATGCACTGTTTGCACTTTGTGTTTTTACACTTGTTTTACAATCGAGAGACTTTCTGTAAGTAAGAATTCCATTGTACCAGTACATGTACCGGTTACATATGGCAATAAAGTTCAAGTTTAAAATCAGTCTTCAGTACAATAATGATCTTTTAATATGTTGCTATAGGATCCATAAAATATATATTTTCATAAAAAAACATGCCTTTATGCCAATATGCCTTTTTACTATTAACATGAGTAAATTATTGGATGCATTTCTTCTTTCCAGGGCTTGACATACAGAACTAGATAAATCTGGTATTCACATCTGATAATACAGTATACTTGTTACATTGTGTCACCTGTTAAAATAAACACAATTATGTTTTATAAGTTCAAAACAACATAAGAAAAAAACCCTAATTTATTTTCTTAAGTGATCAAAATCAGAAACAGCTTCGCCCTAGTTAGCAACTCATGAAGGAAAAATGCATAGGAATTAAGGTTATTAAATAAAACAGCAGAATATTCCTATAGAAAACATAATAGCTCTTTTTGTTTAAATTCAGAGTATAAATAATGCTCAGTAATTTTTTTCAGAGTTGGGAATATATTGCAAGCAGTTATTTAACAATCTATCCTGTAACTGTGTTTGTATAAAGTGATGTTTTAGATAACATATGGTTTTAAAACTGTATTTAATGATATAACATTAATCTTACTTCAAGTGGCTAAAGTGCATGTAATTACAACATTTTTATAATTAAGTATAGATATGTTTCTATCAATTATATCAATCTCAATAAAAATTATTTTATTCGTACTGATGTCATGAGAGGTATGAGATATTTATTTTAAATCCATACATGGAGTTATCAACGTACTTGGCAGATACTGAAAATACATAGGGAAACAAAGCTTTTTCTAAGAATTAATGTAAATATGGGGGATGAATTCTGAGTCCACTCTTAATCAGAGGGTTGAACTCCCAAATAAAAACAATTATTAATATTTATTTATGTAATACTATAATGATATTTAATTTACATTTTTTGCACTGAATTTTGTTTTTTTATTATTTTCACACAGTAGTTTACACAGTTCTGTTTTATGGCTTTATTAAATTTAGTTTACATTTTCTACAATATAAGCATAAGGCAACGATAAGACATTTTATTTTTTACTAAGCATGAGGCAATGGGAAATGAATGATAAATGGAAACAGACTGAGACAGAGGCTTCCCATAATTCCTGTATGTCAGCCAAGCAATTCTGTTAATCTCTGTGCACAATTGGTATGTGTAGCATATATTTAAAAAAAAAATCAAGTTGCTTGTTGCTGGCCATGCCAAAGCATGTTGTGCAAAATAAGAGCTAATTTATATTACATTAAAAGTAGTATACAGTGCCCTGCAAAAGTATTCAAACCTTTTGGTACAGTTTTACATTTTGGTGCTTTTAAGTTTACAGTTATAACAATTTAAAGCAGCAACTGTTATTGCTTTATATACACAACCAACTTCAGATGTTTAAAGAAAAATACAAAATATAAAGATAATAAATATGAAAGAAAAAATGGAAAACTAATGATTGTATATGTACATTTCCATATGCCTCGGAAGTCACCAGAAGCAAGGGAGAGGGCCATTGGCATGCTGCAGGCAGGCATGTCATGTACCAGCATTGCCAGACACTATGGCATAAGCCGCTTCACTGTGTCCCAACTGCAGAGAAGGTTTCAGCAGACCAGCAGGACAGATGACTGTCCAAGATCCGCTCACCCTCTAGTGACCACACCAGAGCAGGACCGACACATCAGACTGGTCCATCTGAAAGATCGTTTCAGATTTGCCACCTGTGCTGCTGCTGAAACTCCTGGCAGACACAATGCCTGCATCAGTGACAGGACAGGGAGGCTTCATGCTGCTGGCTTTGGAGCAAGGCGACCTGTCAGAGGCCCTCTGCTCACACCTCCTAGACTTCACACCTGACTGACCTGGGCCAGACAGAGTCTGCAATGGACTCGTCAGCAGTGGCATCAGGTCCTTTTCATGGATGAGTCACTCTTCAGCCTGTTCCACGCAGAAGGGTAGACCAGAGTGTGGAGGAGGAGGTGTACGGATTATTTTTTCCATCAGTATAATTAGAAAAGTTAATCAGGAATAATGTATAAAATCTTTCAAAGGCACTTAATATAATTTTTAGCATGGTGAACTTGAACATTAGTGTTAGACACCAAGACACTGCCTGGATCAGGCTGTCCCAACAGAGTATCTGGAGGAAACTGGTTAGGGATGCCCCTGTGAGACCATACAGATGCAGCCATTCAAAGTGCGCGTTACAGACACGTACCGCAGGTGACGTCGCTCAGTATGACGCAAGATGACGCGGGGCACCGCAGTACGTGATTGGTTGACCGACAGGGGCACTCGTGGTCCGTTGGTCTGTCGTAGAAAGACAGTAAACGTCTTTGCTGTGCCCGTTGTAGGTATTGAATTTTACCACTGAAGGGAAATCTTAGTAGCTGAGCATAAAAAGAATAGGAGCATACTGTAACGCGTGTGAAGGTCATAAACGATATTAATTTTGGAACATAAACATACAGTGTATAGCTGGTCTTGGTACTTTAAAGAAAAAAATACACACCAGTATTCCATTTCTCCCTAAACATTTTAAGCTTCGAAGTCTTTAACTAACGCGATACCGGAGTCAACAAGCATACTTTTAGAATTTGATTAAAAGGGAATATAATATGGAATCGCGTATCTAAAGAATTTAATAATGGTATTCGTGTGCTGCGACAGGGCTGTGTAGGGCTGTTTCGCCTGCCTGTTCATGTGAGCTGTCTTGTAGACGTGACTACCAGCTGACAGGTTGTGTTTTCGAATCCAGCTGGTGCTGGTCTTTTCTTTTAACAAACATTTCTTCGAAAAAATAGAATAGCGATATTATGGACAATCAATTGACTTTTATATTTCAAAATATCGCAACATGATCGATATTTGCGATATTTTGAACATATCTTCCCTTCTGACAGCGGTGCCTGCTTCTATTGTGTGTGTGTGTGCAACAGAGTAAATTTTTAATAGCGTTTTAAGCGAATAGGTAATTAGATTGCTCGTAAACCTAATCGCTTTTTCTACATAAACACAGCATGATTACTCTCTGAAAATGCTTTTCCTTTATTTTTAAAGTAGGCTCAGATTTCAACTATAGATCGTATTATTATAAACTTTCTTGGAAAAATGTATTTTATGTAAACCATGTTTGCTATTAATTCATTTAGGGCTAAAATACGTTCATTGTCTTCCAATCGAGTCGAGTTGACATTGGAAGCCTGCCACACCCGGACTGTTAAACCAACGCATTAGCACGTCAAAGCCCATTGAGGGTATTGAGCCAGTATTGGCTTTAGTATTCCCCCCCTCTCCCCTCAATTCAATTCAATTCAAGGTGTTTTATTTGCATGACAGATGGGTACAAGCAGTGTTGGGTATGTATATTGTAACGCTTACGGCAGACAGGCACTGTGTAACAGCCGGCGCACCAGAGCAGCGCACCGAGGGAGCGTCTGCATTTATAACTTGGTTTTTAAAATTAGTCAAGCAATATGAAGCATCTTCTTTTACTTTTGAGTCCCTTAAATACATTGAACACAGCTTTCTCACCACTTAAGATTGCTCTTGATACCATCCTTACACAAAGCAGAAGGGAGATTTTAGTGCCTGAGCATAAAAAGAATAGGAGCATACTGCAACGCGTGTGAAGTCCATAAACGATATTAATTTTGGAACTTAAACGTTCAGTATATGGCTGGTCTCGGTACTTTAAAGAAAACATACACACCAGTATTCCATTTCTCCCTAAACATTTTAAGCATCGAAGTCTTTAAGTAACGCGATACCGGAGTCAACAAGCATACTTTTAGAATTTGATTAAAAGGGAATATAATATGGAATCGCGTATCTCAAGAAATTAATATGCAATAACTGAGTCAAGGGACTCAGAGGATCCAAGGCTAGACTGAGTATAATAGGCTTCGGGCTTCTATTGTGACATCTACTGTAAATTACAGAAATGTTAAAAGTAAACAAAATAAAGTAACTAAAATGTGGTCTAAAATCACCCCTTTAGACACCCCTTTTACTTCACTGGTGTCAGATATGAAAGGCAATAGTCTCCCGTTCTGTCTGCTGTGTGTTGCAGCAGAGGGACTCCCTGCCGCTGAAAGGGGCAGAGTAACTTGCATGCCCTCTAGTACAGTTTACACATGCACGACTTTAAAAGCTAGCAAGACAGGTTTCGATTCACATTAGCTGGCGAGCCTTGTTAAAAAAACGAATGATAATGTAACATGCCACTGTTCATGAACAAAGTTATACTGAGATTTCCTAAGATACGCGATTAAAAAATAAATAAATAAAAATTTGAATCTCCCGCGGAACACATTCCATAAGAATCAGTGGTTTTACAGTATATATCGCCTTTAAAGGTGGCTTCTCAAAACGCTTTACGGGATAAAAACAACCAGAACAGCAGCAACAACAATATTGTATTTCGTTGCACTTTGAAAACCAAGTAATAACTTAACTATACAGTACGTGCAAACGTTTCGTATGTTGCTGTCGTGAATGTCTGCGTACCCATAAGTATCTTATTTGCCTTGAGTCTGTCTACAGTATCTCTGTCCCACTACCCCCATCTCTCCCTCAATTCAATTCAAGGTGTTTTATTTGCATGACAGATGGGTACAATTCTTGTTGGGAATGTATACTTTGATATTTACACCCGGCGCGGCACCGAGGGAGCGTCTGCATTTATAACTTGGTTTTTAAAATTAGTCAAGCAATATGAAGCATCTTCTTTTACTTTTGAGTCCCTTAAATACATTGAACACAGCTTTCTCACCACTTAAGATTGCTCTTGATACCATCCTTACACAAAGCAGAAGGGAGATTTTAGTGCCTGAGCATAAAAAGAATAGGAGCATACTGCAACGCGTGTGAAGTCCATAAACGATATTAATTTTGGAACTTAAACGTTCAGTATATGGCTGGTCTCGGTACTTTAAAGAAAACATACACACCAGTATTCCATTTCTCCCTAAACATTTTAAGCATCGAAGTCTTTAAGTAACGCGATACCGGAGTCAACAAGCATACTTTTAGAATTTGATTAAAAGGGAATATAATATGGAATCGCGTATCTCAAGAAATTAATATGCAATAACTGAGTCAAGGGACTCAGAGGATCCAAGGCTAGACTGAGTATAATAGGCTTCGGGCTTCTATTGTGACATCTACTGTAAATTACAGAAATGTTAAAAGTAAACAAAATAAAGTAACTAAAATGTGGTCTAAAATCACCCCTTTAGACACCCCTTTTACTTCACTGGTGTCAGATATGAAAGGCAATAGTCTCCCGTTCTGTCTGCTGTGTGTTGCAGCAGAGGGACTCCCTGCCGCTGAAAGGGGCAGAGTAACTTGCATGCCCTCTAGTACAGTTTACACATGCACGACTTTAAAAGCTAGCAAGACAGGTTTCGATTCACATTAGCTGGCGAGCCTTGTTAAAAAAACGAATGATAATGTAACATGCCACTGTTCATGAACAAAGTTATACTGACATTTCCTAAGATACGCGATTAAAAAATAAATAAATAAAAATTTGAATCTCCTGCGGAGCACATTCCATAAGAATCAGTGGTTTTACAGTATATATCGCCTTTAAAGGTGGCTTCTCAAAACGCTTTACGGGATAAAAACAACCAGAACAGCAGCAACAACAATATTGTATTTCGTTGCACTTTGAAAACCAAGTAATAACTTAACTATACAGTACGTGCAAACGTTTCGTATGTTGCTGTCGTGAATGCCTGCGTACCCATAAGTATCTTATTTGCCTTGAGTCTGTCTACAGTATCTCTGTCCCACTACCCCCATCTCTCCCTCAATTCAATTCAAGGTGTTTTATTTGTTTGACAGATGGGTACAATTCTTGTTGGGAATGTATACTTTGATATTTACACCCGGCGCGGCACCGAGGGAGCGTCTGCATTTATAACTTGGTTTTTAAAATTAGTCACGCAATATGAAGCATCTTCTTTTACTTCTGAGTCCCTTAAATACATTGAACACAGCTTTCTCACCATCCTTACACAAAGCAGAAACTGTCCGATGACTCACAGTACAAGTGGAAAGATTACAGATTTTAATCGTCTTTAATTTTGTCTTTAATTTTGCCTGTGGAGTGTATCTTATTAAGCTCTAAATTGCATTTTGAGCGCGGTTTTTTACTTTTTTTTAATTGCATTTTGGGCGCGGACAGCACATACAAGGGTTAATGAACTGCGCCAAGAAATTTAAAATAGTATTCTTTAGGTGTGAGGGTAGGAGTGGACCGCAGCAGGCATAATCAGCAAACCAGGAAAACAAAGAACAGGACAGGTGAGATGTGTATCCAGAAAGCGAGTGATCAGAAAAAGGAAATGGAAAACGCAGAAAAAGAAAACGCTTTACAGGATAAAAACAATAACAACAGTAGTGGCTGGGCAAACGATTTTTTTTATCGAAATACAAATTGAGATACTGTACTGTATAATGATGTGCATGAACAAAGGTATACTGCAATTTTCCTTAGATACGCGATTAATGCTTCGTAGGAGGAGGCGGTCTTTTCCTCTTGTCTAACAGTTTGTCCACAAACAAAACATTCCTGTTAGACAAAAGGAATTGAAAAAAAACAATTTTGTCAATGAAAACCGGTGTGTGTGTCTCTCCCTGCTGGATGTTCCTCTCACAAACTGCTGAATGAATAAAATAATTTTATTGAAAATGCGTTTGCGATTGTCTGGTATTTAATCTGGTCCCTTTTAACTGTTTTTCGATCTACTGTATTGCTTTGAGATGCCACTTTTAAAGGCGATATGTAAAATAAAGTTTTTTTTATTATTGTTATAGAGAAACATGATCAGATTTTCCCTGGTTCAGAAAAAAGATCTAAAGTGCTACACATAACTTTCTTAATTCGATGTATTTAAAGCAGTGAACTACTGTAGGTGTCACATAACATTCAGAAATACAATCACGTATTTGACAAATAAAAACGATTATAATCTAATCCTTCCACGTTTGATCCCAAAATCCCAAGAAATATAAATCTTGACGGGTAGAAAGCTATGCTGAAAGTTTATTAAGATGCTTAGAAGACAAAGATACTGTATCAATTTATGTTGCATTAGCCTGATTATGATTAAAAAACACATATAATTAAACACGCGTTTGCGATTTAAATCAGAACACGATTTAAATCAATATCGATTCCATATTATATTAGCAGAAAAGCTTAAAACTACCACTTTTTCACACGCTATTTCACATGCTAGTTAAATACTTCGATGCTTAAAATCGTTAGGGAGAAATGGAATACCGGTGTGTATTTTTCCTTTAAAGTGCCGAATCCTGGAATCTGACTGGCTGACACCCCTCTGAAGTGGTTCCATAAAATCTGGTATACGGAAAAGAAAGCGTTGATAAATACAAGTGTCTTTTAATACACTCTTTGCTGTGCTCTTGAGGATCCTTGTGATATTTTAAGCTCTAGTTGAATGATAAGTGTCGCATTTTAAATCATTTTCGTAGTTAGAAATTATGAAACGCCCTGTTAAAAGCAAGGAAGTTTTTATGCCCGTTGAAGTAAAACAAAATGCCTGACAAAGTATGGCTTGGACAGATTCCAAGTGCTTGTACAAATGTGCTAAAGAAATTATACTTTGAGTATACAGCTTGTCTAAAGTCATCCATTATTAATACTATTAGTAATATCTTCAGTAAAGGCTTTGATGCATAAATATTTATGATAAAGGTAGGCTGTGTACTTTTGTCCAACTGAGCAATCTTGCTTTCATAAAATATACCAACATTTTAATGACTGATGATTAACATGCTGTAATACACAGTTCAAAATTAAAGGCTCAAATGCTGTACATGAGAGGTTAAGCTCCCCCTGGCGGTTTTACAAGGCGACGCCGGATAGTTAACCACGTGACACCACGTTAACTGCGTCATACCGCGTGATACTGTGACACGCCCACCGGGGTATGCCGCGAAATACCTCACGCATTTTGAATGGCTGCATCTGTAAGCAACTTTGAAAGGGTTAGAGATCTGATGGTTTAAGATAAGTGAAAATGTCAATGAATCAACAATATCCCACAGTCTCTCCACAAAGGGTGCTTGAAATGAACTGAAAAACACCCCACCTCAAATCCCATGAAGTTTACAGCAAAGGACCGAAGTCATCCTGCAAATGTATGGCAAAAAGTCTTGGTCATACAAGACAAAATCAGAACATGTTGATCTAAATGCAAATTGTAACATCTGATGCAAACCAGACATAGTGCATCACTCAGTCAACACTATCCCTAATGTCAAGGTTGGTAGTGGCAGCGTTACGGCATAGATCTGTTTCCAAATTAGCAAGTACAAGGAAGTTTTTCAAGTTGAATGGGAACGTAGATTAAGCAAAGACTGGGAAAATCTTCATGGAAAATCTGCTTCAGACCTGAACTTGGGACAAAAATTCAGCTCTCAGGAAGCCAAAGTTAGAAAGCAGCTACACTGAAGTGGCTTAAGGAAAAGAAAATTAATTCCCAGTCAAATCCTACTGAGAACCCATTGAAACATGTGAAAACTGCTCTCCAAAAGCTATCTCCAGGCAACTGCAGAGAGCTTGAGCAAATCTGCCAAAAAAAAAATCACCATGCTAGTATGCAAAGTTGGAACTTTGATTTACCCAAAAATATTTGCAAGTGTAATTGCTGCCAAAGGTACGTCCTCCAAATATTGAGTTCATAGGATGGGAATACTTCTGCAATCAACATATTTCAGTTTAATCTCTTTAGTTTTGGGTGACATTTACTGTAATGTATCTTACCCTTAGTAGGTTTTCAGTTTAAGTATTCGGTTATTGAATAAAATGTTGATTAAAAAATGCATATGCATCATTTTGTAACCTCATAAAATTATCACCATAGGAAGGGTCTGAATGTTTTTGCAGGCACTGTATGGCCCCAAACTAAAACGCTCTCAAATTCAGAACATGTAAATCAATAATTACCTACAGTACCTATAGAAAGTCTACACACCCTTTCCAAAGTTTTTACATTTATTTACACATGGCACAAACTCCAAGTGAAAAACAAAATGGTACGTATGCTTTCAATAGACACTGTATATTTGCAGAGATAACTTTTTTTTTTATTAGAACAGAAAATATTGCCAATATTCCAATGTCAGTGGTAATATGTGCATCCAATCAGTAGAATTATTTCTAGTCCACTTGTCCTGGTAAAGGTTGTGGCACCAGGATATCTAGTAGGGAAGACCAGATAATGTTTTCCACTACAACAGATTCCAGATATCCAATATGCGTACTCCTTTTGGTCATTACCCAGAGTTTATTCTCATTGCTGAATACTGGGATGAAAATGGATTTATAAACCGAGAGCCGCATCCAAGAACACAGCTCTGACATCACATCATAAAATGTCAAAGCATCTGCAACACCAATATGCCAAACAAGATTATTCCATTCCACACCTGCCACACATCAGTCATGAACAAGACCTTGAGGTACTTAATGTCTCTGCTAAGGGTAGGTGCTGCCTCCTCATTTTATGATCCACTTGAAGGGACAAGGCCTATTATCTCACTTAGAATTAAATGATATTAAGTATTTCTAACAATCTCTGGACCAAACAGACTGTTGCCTATCACAGGAATGCAGCAAAAGAGGCCCCTCTCTGTGGTCTGTGACACAGGATGACTTAGTGGCCTTTGTATGTGAGCAAGTCAGGGATATGAGCTTATCTTTTGGATAATGATCTTTTCCAGGACAATACAGTTTCGTTGTCATATACTCCTTTAAGATGGAAGTCCACTGCTGGCACATGAATGTCTGGCAGAGGGACATAGGCACATCTGGTGATAATCCCAAAAGTCATAAGGCATGGTCAATCATCCAACAAGATGGCCAAACAATCAGGGACCTGCACAGTGTGGGTACCCACTCCACCTGGTAGCTTCTTGGCCAATCACCAACCATATATATTTTCACCAGTTAAAAAGCAGTACATCTCCTCTAAATTTGCCGCCCTTCTCTCCACTGAACAAAATTGGCTGACTGACAACATAACCATATGCCTGCCACACTTGTAGTCTAAACTTTGGGACCTAAACATTTTCCCACAAAGTTGGAAGGTGGGCCTGTATGTAAAGAATACCTTGTGACCAGCTAACTACCCTTGTGTACCTGTTTAATCACCAGAGCAATACGGTTGGCCTTTTCATTGACACACCTGAATATAGCATTATTCAGCAGTAGCTGGCATAGCGGGAGCAAACCAAGTTTCTCCCCTTTTTGCGTGACTCACCCCAACTGTGCACAGACTTCGTCCCCAATTCAACTCAGCACTGACCCAGACAATCCTTTTAAATTAATTTAAGTAGCTGTAGTTACTTAAGAGTGCCTGAATGTTGATTATTTTAATGAGACTGATCACTTTTTGTATCAGATTGAGGGACAAAAAAGCATTTTGAAAGCTTTTATGTACAGATGCAGCCATTCAAAACGCATGGAGTATTTCGCGGTACACCGCGGTGAGCGTGACGCAGTATCACGCGGTGCATTGCGTCATTTGACGTCATGCCGGAAAGTATCCGGAATCACCTTGTAAAACCACCAGGAGGAGCTTAACCTCTCATGTACAGCATTTGAGCTTTTAAATTTAAACTGTGTATTACAGCATGTTAATCATCAGTCATTAAAAAGTTGGTATATTTTATGAAAGCAAGATTGCTCAGTTGGACAAAAGTACACAACCTACCTTTATCAGAAATATTTTAATTATGCAGAAATATTTTACGCATCAAAGTCTTTACCGAAGATATTACTAATAGTATTAATAATGAATGACTTTGGACAAGCTGTAAACTCAAAGTATTACGCTGGTCCACATTATTTCTAACCGTCATTTTAAACTAAAATACTTTTATTTTTTTCTTTGACAAACCCCACAGCATTTCGTTGATCTAAATAATGAGGACAGGACATTAGCTAGCCAATACGATAAAGGAATGACTTTTTTTGCTAATTTCTTTAGCACATTTGTACAAGCACTTGGAATCTGTCCAAGCCCTACTTTGTCAGGCATTTTCTTTTACTGTAATGGACATAAAAACTCCCTTGCTTTTCACAGAGCGTTTCCTAATTTCTAACTACGAAAATTATTTAAACTGCGACACTTATCATTCAACCAGAGCTCAAAATATCACAAGGATCCTCAAGAGCACAGCAAAGACTGTATTAAAAGATACTTGTATCAGATACATGAGAATCCAAGCTTTTTTATCTATGCTTTCTTTTCCGTATACCAGATATTATGGAACCACTTCAGAAGGGTGTCAGCCAGTCAGATTCCAGGAATCGGCACCTTAAAGAAAAAATACACACCAGTATTCCATTTCTCCCTAAACATTTTAAGCATCGAAGTCTTTAACTAATGTGTGAAATAGCGTGTAAAAAAGTGGTAGTTTTAAGCTTTTCTGTTAATATAATATGAAATCGCGTATCTAAAGAAATTAATAACGATATAATTATATTTGTGTACTGCGACAGGACTGTGTAGGGCTGTTTCACCTCTCTCTTCATGTGACTTCCCCAGTAGCCCACTGATCTACGTGCCTGACTAATAGCCTACAGGTTGTGTGTTCAAATCCAGCCAGTGCTGTGACTTTTCTTTTAACAAACATTTCTTTGAAAAAATAGAATAGCAATATTATGGACAATTAATTGACTTTTATATTTCTAAATATCACAACATGATTGAAGTTAAGTCATTTTTAATAACAATGAATAGTCACCTTCTTTCCTTCTGACAACTGTCCCTGCTTCTGCTTCCTGCTTCTATCGTGTGTGTGTGGCGGGGGGGATCCCTTTAGATCTCCCTTCAGATTTAAAAGGTTATTAATCATATCTTCGGTGTCGCATCTTCCCAGTGTAGCTGATCTTTTGCTGCCTGGGTAAACTATCACAAAGCTTTAGAGAACTTAACATTTTAATTATCAACAAATTTTAAATACGACGTTTACATTGGCATTATTAATTTTTCACTTGAGTGTATGGAGGATTGTGAGAGCAGACCCCCCCTCTTAGGCTGCGCAAACGATTTTTTACATTTTTATTAAGAAATGGAGGCTGTATGCGTTACAATATAAACATTTACTGTCAAACTTTAAATCAACAGTTGATTATAGACGATCTGTCAAAGTGCAATGAAATACAATATTGTTGTTGTTATTGTTGTTTTTATCCTGTAAAGCGTTTTGAGAAGCCACCTTTAAAGGCACTATATAAAGGCGCTGATTCTTATGGAATGTGTTTTCTTTCTTCCTTTTTTACAGCATGGAATAAACCTATTACAGTACTTGATTCTTATGGATGCCTGGTTCCGCCGGGGATTCAAAATAAAACATGGAATCGCGTGTCTAAGGAAATAGCAGTATAACTATATCCATGCACAAACAGTGGCATGTTACATTATTAATTTGGGCAATTTCCTCTTGCCAGAAAGCGCTAAATTGCATTTTGAGTGTGGTTTTTGACTTTTTAAATTACAACCCATACATAAGCTGATACTGTTAAGACTTTTTATTATTTTAAATTATTTTAAACTGTATTACAGCAGCACAATGTGCTTTTTCATCGTGTGTCTCTCTCTGGTCGGGGCGCGGGAGAGCTCGCTGGCAGGTGACGGAAAGAAATAAAATAAAGGAAGCTTTTAACTCCGCAAGTCACACCCCAATACTCCATTTCTCCCTAAACATTTTAAGCACCAAAGTCTTTCATGTGTTTTTCATCACTCTTTGCGGGAGTGCTGCCTGTGACGAATTAAACCGGTTTCACAGGTATTTTCAAGTGGTCGAGTCTTCAGCGGGAGGGGGGAACAAGCTGCCCAGCCGTGTGGAATGCCACAGAACCCCAAACAGACAATACACACTAGCCGAATATTTGACCAAGATATCAAGACACAGCTGTATGAGCTCCACCAGTAAAACTTAAAGTATTACGCTGGTCCACACTATTTGCAACCGTCATTTGAAATAAAAAGACTTTATTTTTTCATCGACAAAAAGTAACACCCACCACAGCATTTCGTTGATCTAACTAACAAGGATGGGACATTAGCTAGCCAATATGATAAAGGAATAACTTTTTTATTTCTTTAGCACATTTATTTGAACATTTTCATCGATTGTACAAGCACTGAAAAACTGTTCAATCCCTAGTTCGTCGGGCATTTTCTTTTACTATAACAGATATAAAAACTCCCTTGCTTTTAACAGAGCGTTTCATAATTTCTAACAACAAAAATTATTTAAACTGCGACACTTTTATCATTCAACGAGAGCTCAAAAGATCACAAGGATCCTCAAGAGATCAACAAAGACAACAGAAAAAGATATGTGTATAAGATACTGTCCATGGGAATCGAAGCTTTTTTATCTGCGCTAAGTAGTCTTTAAAATTTCTTCATTACACAGTGAAGTCAAAATTCCGGGATGTGCCTATGTACGCTGGGCAAACGTTCCGAGGTAAAATTCTTCCAGCATGGGGGTACCTTTAAAGCGGAGACGATGGCACCGAATATTTTTGGCATGCATGAAAAACAGCAATTCTGTCAGTAAGCCCTAAATTAATTAATAGCAAACATGGTTTACATTAAAGACATTTTTCCAAGAAAGTTTAGCCTTTGTCACTAATGAAACCACTAAATAAAGACATAAATATAGAAATCTTAAGATTTTTAAAATACATGACTTTGCTAAAATGTGTTTAAAAATAAAAATGATTACAAACGCCAGCGGAGAGAGAGAGTGCTTACTTTGTCAACACCCAGACAAAAATACAATGCTTTTATTCATTCTTAATCAGATGGTGAGAGTAAAGGGGGAGCGATAAGGTTGAAGGTGAGGAAAAAGATTCCCTTCCCCACACGGAAAGACAGACACACGTTTTCACAGTTTAGAAGTCCCCTAGATAAAACATCAACTTTATTAAAACTCCAACGAAAGTATTATTGGTTTTAAATTACCGTACTCTTATGGAACATGCTACCAGGCATCTGCATGAAAAAGCACATTGTGCTGCTGTAATAGTTTAAAATAATTAAAAGTCTAAACAGTATCAGTTTATTTATGGGTTGTAATTTAAAAAAAAGTCCAAAACCGGACTCAAAATGCAATTTAGCGCTTTCTGGCAAGAGGAGACACCCAAATTAATAATGTAACATGCTACTGTTTGTGCATGAACATAGTTACTGTATACTGTTATTTCTTTAGATACGCGATTCCACGTTTTTTTTTAATCCCTGGCAGTCCATAAGAATCGAGTAATAGGTTTCATTGCGCTTTGACAGATCGTCTTTAAATCAATTGTTGATTTAAAGTTTGACAGTAAATGTTTATATTGTAACGCATACTGTACAGCCTCTATTTCTCTATAAAAATCTAAAAGATCGTTTGCGCAGCCTAAGAGGGGGGCAAATGCACTACAATAGATTAGCATACTGTACAGGAAAACTGTATAGGCATCGTTGATATGAGGACTTTTGAAACCAAATTTCCCAAATTTAATATGTGCTTTTCTATATTTATTGTCAATTGATTGTCCATAATATTGCTATTCTAAGCAAGGAGCGCTTCACCCTGCCTGCTGTGGGAAGAGCTGGCTTATTCCTTCCCTGCCTCACCGAGTTCAGACCCTGCCAGGCCCTCGTCGACACCAGTTCGACCATCACCCTGCTGTGGCCTGGTGTCCTGCTGGGCACCAAGGCAGCCGGACCCCCAGGGTGCTCACTGTGCACTTTGGGGCTGTGAGGGTGAAACACCCCTTCTACCTTGCCCCAGTCCGTGAGGACTGTATCCTGGGGTTGGACTGGTTGCAGCAGGTGGGTGGTTGCCTTGACTTGGGCATGAAGGACGGGGTGCTGCACCGGGGGTGGCGGGTGCCCTCCAGCGGCGAGGTCAGGTGGCAGTTTGTGGTGTCGCGGTCGCTCAGTGGGGCAGTTCTCCAAGAGGTGCACGGACAGCACCTGCCACCACCCGCGCAGCACTCTGTCCCTCACCTCCAAGGCCTCCCACAGTGCACAGAGTGCCTTACAGACTCCAGGTAGGGGCAAGCTTATCTCACCGTACTGGGAGTCAGCTCTGGCATGCTCGCCACGACACCCGCGGCTCCGACAAGCCCAGGCAAAGCCCACCGCTGCCACCTCCACTTCCCGCTCCGGTGAACCCACACACCCCGGACACCTCCTGCCCCGCCCACCGCGAAACTCATTCGTTCCCTCTGCCCCACCAACTCTCACCGGCCCAAGTCAAGGCAACCACCCACCTGCTGCAACCAGTCCAACCCCAGGATACAGTCCTCACTGACTGGGGCAAGGTAGAAGGGGTGTTTCACCCTCGCAGCCCCAAAGTGCACGGTGAGCGCCCTGGGGGTCCGGCTGCCTTGGTGCCCGGCAGGACACCAGGCCGCAGCAGGGTGATGGTCTAACCGGTGTCGACGAGGGCCTGGCAGGGAAGAAATAAGCCCGGGCTGTGGCCAACCCTTCCCACGGCAGCAGGCGGGGTGAAGCGCTCCTGGCTTTCCGGAGCGGGGGTAGCGTTGCTCAAGGGCAGCCTTCCCCCCCTTTAGGCCACCCCGCTCCCATTTCCCGATGGCCTCCGGAGTCCCCAGGGCTCCAGCTCCCGGCACTCCCGTGCGATGTGCCCCCTCTCCCCGCAGTGGTGGCAGATGACCAGCCGTCGTCGCTCTCCCAGCATCGCCGCGCTGGCCGTCTCCTCCTCCCCATCTGATTCCCCGTGCGCCCCTCCGTTGGTGCCCACCGGTCTCCTCGAATACGGCATCAGCCTGCTCTGCCAGAGCCAGGGCCTGCTCCAAGGGGACCGGCGCGGCCAGCATCAAGTGGCGCTGCACCTCAGTCGGCGCCAGGGCCCAGAGGAACGCCTGGAGCGCTATCTCCCGTTGGGCCTCCTCCGGGAGAGTAGGGTAACCCTGGCGAGCTAAAAAAGGCCACGTCTGCGGTTGTTACCTTCGCTGTTACCTGGATACCTCTTTATTTAGAACTCACTCTTCCCCCTGCCTGTCTGGCTTCTTTTAATCCTTCTGTGCCCAGATTGCAGCGGGTAAGATATTTTTCCAAGAAAAAAAGAGAAATTCAAAAAAGAGAAATTTCACCAGAGCCTCTTCTCGTGTCTAATTTTTAGTTTAGAAGGATTCAAGCAGGATTTTAGATGTAAGGCAGCGACCTTAATCAAGCCCAAATCATAATTGAACCCATTCAGAGCCTACATTACATTTTAGCGTTTCATTCTGAGCAGAAGACCCTCACACCTGAAGAAGGCTTGCGTTTTTCTCCTCTTTTAAGCATGTGTACAATGCTGTAATGCAATTTAAAATAATTAAAAGTTTAAACAGTATCAACTAAACTCCATTAATATAAGTATCGAGTGGTATTAAATAAATACAGCTTTTTAGTATAGATTACACTTCTCTAAAATGTATTTAAAAAATAAAAACAATTATGATCTAATATTTCCACGTTTGATCCCAAAATCCCAAGAAAAATAAATCTAAACGGGGAGAAAGCTATGCTGAAAGTTTATTAAGATAGTTAGAAGACAAAGATAACAATTTATGTTGCATTTGTCTGATTGTGAATCAAAAAAAAAATTTAATTAACTGCTCTCAGTGACAGCTGACAGTCCTTCCATACACTCAAGTGAAAAATTAATAATGCCAATGTAAACGTCGTATTTATAATTTGTTGATAATAGAAATGTTAAGTTCTCTAAAGCTTTGTGAGGCAGCAAAAGGCAGCAAAAGATTCGAACACCCTATATTGTAATGAGCTGCTGAGCTGACAATGGGTTATGTTCCTGCTGTCAGAGGGGGTGGAAAATGCCCGCGGTCATTTAATTAGTATTACAATTCACACTGATTCCCTTGCGAAGATATGGACATAAGAATTTTCGTGCGTGGTCAAAAAATGGCATTAAGCACTTAAAATTAATATGGTTGATAATAGTAAACTGTAACATGCTGTAACAAGATCGGCTAAACTGGGATCTATTGCTTACACCTGAAATTGGAGCTGCTCGCCGCACGGTGAATAGTGAATAATAAGTCTGTCTTTCTGTGGGGGGAAGGGAATCTGATCTGATCTGCAAACCTCCAACAGAGCTGTTCAACCGGTTTTTGTCGGGCACCTCAAGTGTCAGGTGTAAGCGATAAATATATTTAGCTGAAAAGCTGTACAACGCAAGACATTTCGTTACTCTAGGTTTCGTGAAAAAGCACATTGTACTGCTGTAATACAGTTTAAAATAATTAAAATTCTAAACAGTATCAGCTTATGTATGGGTTGTAATTTAAAAAAGTCAAAAACCACACTCAAAATGCAATTTAGCGCTTTCTGGCAAGAGGAGACACCCAGATTAATAATGTAACATGCCACTGTTTGTGCATGAATATAATTATACTGCTATTTCCTTAGACATGCGATTCCATTGGTTTTTTTTTTAATCCCCGGCGGAACCGGGCATCCATAAGAATCAAGTAATAGGTTTTTTCCATGCTGAAAAAAAGAAGAAAGAAAACACATTCCATAAGAATCAGCGCTTTTATATAGCGCCTTTAAAGGTGGCTTCTCAAAACGCTTTACAGGATAAAAACAACAATAACAACAACAATATTGTATTTCATTGCACTTTGACAGATCGTCCTTAAATCAATTGTTGATTTAAAGTTTGACAGTAACCCTAACACTAAACCTATTTTATTTTTTCAAAGAAATGTTTGTTAAAAAAAAAGTAATGGCTCTGGCTGGATTCGAACACCCAATGTGTGATGTATAAGTCGAGAACCTAGCCCACAGCGCCACTGGCAAGACCACATGATGAGTGTTGAAAAAGCACTACAGAAACAGTATCAACAGACATTGTACAGCATGTACTATTCTTGTGTTGCGGTACATGAATATAATTATATCGTTATTAATTTCTTTAGATATGCGATTCCATATTATATTCCCTTTTAATCAAATTCTAAAAGTATGCTTGCTGACTCCGGTATCACGTTAGTTAAAGACTTCGATGCTTAAAATGTTTAGGGAGAAATGGAATACTGGTGTGTATTTTTTTCTTTAAAGTACCGAGACCAGCCATATACTGTATGTTTATGTTCCAAAATTAATATCGTTTATGGCCTTCACACGCGTTACAGTATGCTCCTATTCTTTTTATGCTACTAAGATTTCCCTTCAGTGGTAAAATTCCATCTAAATATTCAATACTAAAATGGGCACAGTAAAGACATTTAAATCTTTCTACGACTGACCAACGCACCACAAGTGCCCCTGTTGGTCAACCAATCACGTACCGCAGTATTTTGCGTCACGATGCGCATGGCTGTAGCCAATTACCCGCGGTACCTGTCTGTGCCGCGTACTTTGAATGGCTGCATCTGTACACATTGTTTTTATGTATCAATAAATGTATTCTATGTGTTGTAAATCATTCAGAAGACTACTTGTTGTTCTGACGATTGATTCCTAATAGCCAAAGTAAATTCATGCAATTACTGTCACAACTAAATATTGTGCCAGTAAATTCAAAAAACCTATACACACTCTTCCTAGAAAATACCCATGATGTCAGATTTGGAGGTGTTAAATCTCACACAAGCTGCAACACACATTGTCAGTGAAATGTTCATTAAAAATCAGCTGACGCAATAAAAGACAATATTAACCAGCTATGGAAATGGGGTTTAACGAGCTGCAAGCACATTTAAAAATAATATTAGAAGGTTTAATAGAGTGACAAAAAATAAGATGAATATTAGTAATATTAACATCTGATAAAATTAATAATATTTTTTTCAATATTAAAACATGAAGTGAAGTGTCTGAGAGATAAAATCACAAATGTATTTTTCTATTTTTCATATTGTACAAAATTTTAAAAAAGCTACAGTACTTCTCATAAACTACTAACACATTTCTTTCAGCAATCACTCCAGACAGGGGTAATACAATATGACTGGAAAACTGCTAATTTAGCACCCAACCAAGTAATTACAGACCAATAATTCTTCCTTCTTTCAAATGTAAGGCTATGGAAACAATAATTAGAACTGAATTAGAGGATAGTCTTTATGGAATTAGAATGTCTTACCATAATGCTAATGATTAATTGAAAAGGTTTTCCTTATTTGGAAAAGGTAAGACTTGTTTAATTAATTTGTTGGAGGTCTTTGAACAAGCAACAACAAAATTTTAGAAATTTTACATTTCAGAAGACTTTTGATCCACACAAAGATTAAACCTTAAACTGCAGGATGTGGCCATCTAAGCTACAGTAGTTCATGCCTTGAGTGCAGAATGTTGCATTCAGGTAGAGGTGACAAACAAGAAGGAAAATATATTGAATGGGCTACAAAAAGACCTATGTTCTCATGTTGACATCACATTCATCTTCTAGTCAATGTGGAAAATCAATAAAAGGTAAATATTAATGTTAAGTAACATTGCCCCCCAGACTTGCCAAACTTACCAACCCCCACTTGCAACAATGTCCTATTTGTTATACAAATTTTGTTTTTGTATACATTTTGTTAAAGTAACTATTTTGATCAAATTTGAAGACTCAAACTAAGCACTTCTATGTGTGAAAGAAGATAAATAATAGTAAACCTATAAGATTTTACCAACTGTGCACAATTAACACCTTTTCTTCTTTGCAATTTTGCACATGCTCTGTCAAATTGGTTTGTAAATGTCATCGAACAGCAATTTACAAGTTCGCACATTTCTATCATATTCAGGACGTTGACAGGGTCATTCACTTTCTTCTCATTCAAATGCAATTAGTTTTCTTTATCTAATTTAAAATGAACTGTTCCTTATGAGGATATATAAAGGAGTAACTCTGTTTTAGCTCTACCACTCTCATTTTCAAATAATTTCATTTTGGGGCTTATATTCTCTGTTCTACATGAATCCTCTTTATTACTTCTGTTTATATGAGGGCAAATTCAAAAGTTCTGAGTCTAATAAAACAGGAACACCAGAGACCTTTCTGTTATTCATTGTTCATACAGAATGTACTCAAACAACTCTGTCACAACATCTTAGTTTGCTTCAGGGTTTTGTATATAGGCGTGCATAATGGATGGTGGAAATAAAAAAAATAGCTCATTGGGCACATAATATTCAATCAGAAACAACAAAGAGCTAGCCATCCCATCTGTAGGGATTCTGAGATGAAACTACTAACAAATTAAATCTCAGGTATTTAATTTGAACACAACTTACCCCGTGCTCAGATATTTTATTTACCTGACATTTTAATGACTGGCTTCATTTTCTTCTATCTTGTGTTACTGTGCAACCACCTACCATTATACGTTACTTATTCCTTTTTCCCAAAGGCTGATTAACAGATTTCTAAAATATATTGTTTGTAAACACATTAAACAAATTATGTAGGGAGAAGCATGCATTTAATAAAATGATTTAACATTTGATCTCTTTTTAGCAGCCTTTAATTAAACATTGTTTTGGCTGAAAACATAACTCAGTTGCACTACATATTAAGATCAAACTCTGAAATCAGTACGAATATTCAAGTCTTTAGTAAGATTCTGTAAAGACTACATTCCAAATGCAAATTAGGCCATTGCGTCACTTATTGTCTAGGGAAAATCCACTTGACTTACAACAATGTACAGTGGTTTGAAATCTTTTGTTGGCTATTATTTTAATACAATGTTAGCGAATTATGAGCATTTTCCATAATAACGGAGTGAAGGTATAATTATACCATTGTTAAAATTAACTGCAACAGCTTTTCAGGATTTTAAAACACACATATGACAGAAAAATGAATGGAAGAAAGTTTCTTTTTAATGTAAAGAGGCCATTAAAAAAAGTGCAAACATTTACCTCATGCACTGAATAATGGATGCTATCATGGATGAGGCCTCATCACTGTTGGTGTTTCCCCCAGAAACACCTTTTACTGATAGAACATTTCAATCTTTTCTATAAATGACTCCATGTCCTCTTGTATTAATTACATGCAGAAAATGACTTTTTTCATAAATCAAAGTTTTTTTTTCCTTGACTTGTCAAATGCAATTTAAATACACAGTACAAGAAGCTTGCTCCATTTTGTTAATGACCTTATCATGTTGACAGATGATGAATGTAAACCAGCTGCTCTTTTTTAATGCACGTGGTACATACCACAAAATTGCCTCACAGTGGCCCTGGGTTCATTAGGAGTGTTACAATCCAGCTCAATTACAGAATGCATACATGAAATACAAGGCAAAAGTGCATGACAATTAATAATACCACAGATGATGAGTAATCAATATTTTTTATTTAAAGAAGAATGACCCTTTCAGAGGGCACTGACTGAGATTAAACGTTCATAGTACAGTTTCCTGTTAGTCATATAATAACTGACCCTTGAAGTCACTGAGTGCATTTCCAACAGCTTGAGCCCCTGTTCACATTTCAATGAAAAATCAGCTGCACTATTCTTAGGTCCAAATTAATAAAAGTAGACTACATTTCTGAACCACGCATACCATTAAACTGTTATCATGCCAAAACATCAATCCCATCCCCAACATTCACCCAAAAGCCTTAAAAATAGTATTTGTCTGGCTGCTCCAGATACTTCAAGATAAATTGTTCCTCTGCAAAGATGTAATTGAAGTTTAAAGTGGAAGGCAGGGTTAGAGAAAAAGTGCAATTCTCAGCTGATAATACAATAAATGATAAAAGATAGTTTGCAGATAAAATGTGGTTGAGCACAGTATACAGTATGTTGTATTTTTATGAGTCAGCATGCTGCAGCCAAATAATAACAGTTCTTGAAGGGTCCACTAAGCTTCCCAATATGTTGTGTAAATCTTTAAATGTGATGTTCCGTCACCTCTCAAGGTTTGGAGAAGCTTTCTTCCTGAGTATAGGAAACGAAGCCCCAATAGGCTTATCTGCACATAAACCGAAACAGACTGCAATATATTCCATTGACAGCAAAGTTTCAATGGTCTAAAATGTGGATATGATAAATTTTGGAACCCTCTAGCCGCAGTGTTTTTTTAATAAGTGATGGAAGGTTCAATAACTAACACAAGTGTTCAAAGACTGTGGTTTTTATGCCATTTTCTGAAGAAGCATTTCCGTGATATCTTTATAACAGGTAATAAGGGCAAAGTTAGTTTTTCTATCAGAGCCAGTGCCTTATTTTCATCCTATACCTTATTTAGAGAGGTATAGGAAAGCAAATGTTTATTGGACAACCTGACTTGATATCTTTGTAATACTACACTTAAAGCAGTATATTTCTGTGTTCAATAAGACAGAATAACCCAATTGAACCCAGCTGTAATGAAACCCAGAAGACACAGTGATTTATCTAAATTGTGAAATGCAGTGTTGGGGGCGTATATACGTGTATGTCATTCTTTTCACAGTATTTATTTTCTCTTATCCATGCAGAAAACAGACAATTTAAGGCTTATGGGTGCTGAAAGAGTCTCAAGTTAAGAAATATTTTAAATGTTATGTTTAGAAAATAAGGTTAATGATTTTAACAGTTATCTTATTATCTTATTTCATTTAAAAAAGCAAAAACATGATTTCCATGGTTGCAGATGTGAAACATTGCAGATACTTCCTTTATTTTCAATACTTGACATGGTCTGTAGAAGCAGTTTTCTTTCTTTTATCCATGATTTGATCAAGTTTATAAATTTTACCTGTAACACAGTGTACAATGTTCAGTTTGAAATGCAAACTGGAATGGAAGATATCCGCTGTGAATTTGTAGATTACTGAATTATTTTCTCCAAGGAAGTAGCTAGTGTGGACTGTAGAAATTTCACACTTTGCCTGGAGCAAGGATTAATATCTGTACATATGCAAACAGACACACATTGAACCAATTGGTCAACAAGCTGTGAATCACTGAATATAAAGCAGAGGTGACTTGCTAATCATAATGGTGTAACATAAAAAAGAAAATAATTAGTTTACCTTTATCATAAAGAAATGTTAGGCAATGTCAATGAAAAAAGAAGCAAACACAGAACACTACAGACCTTAAGATAAAGATCACGTTTAATGAGAAAATAAAAACTAAAAAGATAAAAAGATCAATGCCTTATGTAAATTAATGCTGTAAGAGCCATCTGTGGAATGTAAGTAGGTCAGGCAGTACAGAGTGGAGAAGATAAGAGTTGAAAAAATGTTGAAGAAAGCACAGCAATATTATATTTTTAAGGTGTTAGAATACAGCATCTTGAAAAAGTGTAAGGCAGTTTGGTTTATCCTAACTAAGACCAAGAAAATGTTTTTAATCAAATTTATGTTTTTCTATTTGCTTGAAAACTAATTTATTTCTCAGTAGGGAGTTTCTTTTAAATCGTTTTGCTAACTTTTGATCAAGTTAAGATATTTTAAAATTGCTGTTATGGGGCAGATTGTTGGACACACCAGCTTCCATGCAACACCAAATAACCAGTTAACTATGAAGGATTAAGCTTTAATTTCCACAAAATTTGCTTGTTTACTACCTTCTGTATTTTTCTGTGGAAAACTCAAACATTACTGAATAAATTGGCATTAACGTATTCTATGTTTGTCACTGAGAATATGTAACTCAATACTATTTTAATTGGAGTCATCCCCTTGTTCTCAACCTAGCCCAGAACCTAAACAATTGCAAACATTGCAAATGAATCATATGATCTTAAGATCTGTAACCCAAACACAACCAACCTGAGGACAGCTTCACTGGTCAATTTGAATGTCAGTAATGTCTTTTCATTCCAATGTAAAACTTAATGAGCTTAATCATCACACTGTTGACTTAATTGGACCAATTTGACAACATTAGGTTGTAGGTTACAGGTGTAACTGTGATGAATGACTCCCCTTTCACTATTAAAGCTGAATTGCCTCAGAGTTAGTTTGTAGTGTTTTCTGCCTAGAGATATTTTGACCTTCAGTGTGTTCTCTATTTTTTTTATCAAATTCCACTAGGTTCAGAATGCATGCATGAATTCCTTCAAATTATAGTGCATTGGTTTTCAGAAACTGCAAAAAGGTCACAGGTAATCAGATCAACTGGATATAGAAGCTGCATCCTGTCAGCAAAACAGATACAAATGATATACAAAGTGAAGTCCACTCACATCTAAAGCATACTGTAAAACTTCAGTGAAGCTTAATATAATACTGAAGCTACTGAGGTTGTGTTTCTTTTTGCCTAATTAAACAGGTAGATAATGTCATTTATAATTTAAAATATTAGCATAAATGACAGTAATATTCAAGCATACATATTGTATATCTGGCTTTACATTTGCACTTTATCACTGTACTGCCTTCGTTAAAAAAATATTCAGTATAGAAAAATGCAGTAACACTTTCACTGATACATACAAATGGAAACTTTGATATTAAGGTATTAACACATCATTTTTCTGAATTCAAGTGAATTACAGTGCATTTTCAGAAGTTATGAATTTAGTTCAGTATACATCTTTTAAAACTATATAGATTTACTTACAATGTTAAGAGACAAAAAATATCATAGTAAAACCATGCATTTAATACTTCAGTCTTATACCATATGTGAAAAAACATCCACAAATTGAAAATTATTTTATTTTTTATTTTTCATAGTTCACTTCATTGACTGTGAGCCACATAATACTTTATAAAATAAAACTTATTCACCTAAAATCTAATTACTTAGATGTATTTCATTTCCAACCTTAAGTAGACTCAAGTACAGTGCCATGCAAATGGATTCAGACCCATACTGTGATGTCCCATTTGATCAAAATCTAAAATGATACAAAAACATTTAAAAAAACAATATTCAAACCCTAAATTCTCAGACTGAAGACATCTAAGAGTAAAAAATGTTGTTTATTTAAGTGTTCAGACCAATGAACTATGAATATTGGTTAAATGTACTTTTGTGAGCAATCAGTCTTTTTAGGTTTCTAACAATCTTGCACACTGACTGAATTTTAGCCCATTCCTTTTGGTTGATTTGCTCAAGTTCTCTCAAGCCGCTTGAAATCATTTATGGACAGCATTTTTCAAGTCTTTACAAAGATTTTCAATCAGATTAAAGTCAGGAGGTTGTAGCTTTGCCCTTTTGTTTTTAATCATTAAAATATTGAAAATAACTTTTTGCCCTCATTTTAACTCTTTCGCAGATTGAAATAGGTTTTCCTCTAGTATTTGCCTGTACTTTGCTCCAACAATTTTTCCTTCCATCTAAATTAGCTTTTTAGTCCATGCTGAGGAAAAGCATCCCCATTGCATGATTCTGCTACCACCATGCTTGAGTGTAGGATGATCACACACCCTAAGAAGGCTCCACAGTCAAAACGTTGTTTCTTTTCTTCTCTTTTCAGCATGGAATAAACCTTTACTTGTTCCTTTGCACCCTATGCATGCTGACACAGCTACCTACATGAACACTGTAGTATGATATACTGCGCTTGTTCTTAGCTAGAAGTTACATTTTGAATTACATCCAAAAGGCATCCCTCACCAGTTTCCTCCTTGCCAAGAGGCAATGCACTGCACCTTCCATTTCTTGTTGATTGAGTAGACTGCTCATGGGGAGCTCAATTTTTTGTACCCTTCTTATTTCTGCTTTTCAGTGATTTTATCCTTGACTAGCTTTGAAAACCCCTTAGTCTTCTCAGTTGAGTCTTTGCTTGAAATTTACTACCTTAACAAGGAACCTCACAGGTATACTTATTCTCATGACTTTTCCATTTTACTTTCATTTTAATTATTTTTTGCTTTGTGTGTTCAAAACAAGAAGTATATAACATGTATAAATTGGTTCTTTAAAGTACAGTGAGTGCACACTTTAAAGCAACAAATTGAAAAAAAAAACTATGAAAGAGTCCCATTCTTTTGCAAGGCATTGGGCATCTGCAGTGTGAGAGGCCACAAAACAATGTACAATGAAAGTGAGAGTGATGTGTGTGATTTACTGTAATTGCATAAAACATACATTGTTCAAAATTCTTTTGTCAATGTTATATGGAAAACTTATTTTAAATCGTATTGGAAACAGACCTGGTTTACATAATCTTTTTTATTTAAGTTTTGATTATATTATTTTCCTTGTTGAAATAATGACTTTCTGCTACTGTTTGAATTGAGAAAATAAATGGTGAAAATGAAAATTGTTGAAATGTATTAAGAAAGAGTCTTTGAAATTTGGTTCAGCATGAGAGGTTATATTAATGCAGAGTGCACATACATCTACTACAAGCAGGCCTGCTGAAGCAATGGATTAAAAATATTTAAATAACATTTCAAGAATACCACAACCCAGTGCTGATCAGGTGGAAGACAACACTAAATACAACACTTAAAGCCTTATTTACTACTAAGTGGTAGTTTATTTACCACCTTAAAATGATAAGTACCAATTGTTATTCTATACTATCCTATTTATATTACCAAGTACCTAGGTGACAAAGAGCATTTAAACAGACTGTTAAAAACTTAGTTATATTATATATTAAATCTATAATCACTGGCTATTTACTAAAGTTTTTGAAATTCTTGACACATAAAAAAAACAAGAAATACAGACTTACAAAGAAACAATACAAACCTCTGAAAGCTGGCAGTAAGAGGACAGAGATAACAACAACAATAAGTGCTGTGTTACAAAACAGTCCTGGGAAAGTATAAAATCATTCAAGCATGCTACATTTTGTCAATATACAATAGTTGACAAAAATGCCTTACCAGGGGACAATACCTTCTTTTTCTTCTTAGCATGACACAAAACACAAATATCATATTTTTTACTCTGGCTAAGTAAAATGATTGGTAGCATTGTGGTGTGGCATTATCAGCCTCATTTCATGTGTCTGGGTTGAACCTACATTTGGATGTCTGTCTAATTGGAAAATCAAAGTGTAGCATACCATGGTTATAACACTCATGTTTAAACAATGAGCTTTTATTTTAAAACCCGGTTCAATTCATTTCACCAAAATTAAGAAAAAATAAAAATTAGTTTTAAACTATTTACATGTTAACGTTTTAAGTGTATATGAACAGTAAATAATACATACAATGTTCTGGTGAACCTGAGTAAAACTTTCATCATCATTTCAGATAAGACTTTTTGATCTATATATTTGCCTCTATCCAGCTTATCAATATGATGAAGAGATATCTTTAATAAATATTTTAAGAATCTCAAAAGTTCAAAAGGTTACTATAAATAACTTTTAAGTCAGATTGTTTTTATTTCAGAATTAAGTATATTTTTCCCTGTAAAGATGAAAGAATATAATAAAATAAGTTAATAATAAATCCTTACATCTAAAATTACACATGCTCCATACTATTCAATAAAATGGAAAGTCTCAAATAATTAGAATACAGTAACAGCTTTCCAAAGAACAGCACAGCAGATATCTCAGACAGATACTAAATGTGTTTGTTTTACTGCCCAAAACACATCTAGAATTATATTCATGAAATGCATTTAGCTTTCTTAACATGACATCTGTGCATATTTTAATTTTAAATAAATGTTAGCTAGAATACAGAATTGATTTGTATATTCTGTTTTAAACAACATCACAGTGTGCTTTCATTTCAATTTCCTTTTACCTTCTTGTGAAGAATACTCAAAATCCAGCATAGTAAAGAATCAATACAAAATACTGTAGAAATGTAAACTTTAAGCACACTTTTACTGTGCTTGCCCAAGTAGTATAAAGCAACACCTTTCGTCAAACTTTTGACAGGTACCACGCCCCTTTTTCCAGCCAATAGGAGTCTGCGGTGGGTGGATGTCCCACCCCCTTGCCAGCCAATGACATGTTGTTATGGGGGCATGTCCCGCCCCCTCAGGAGCCAATGGTGTGTCGTTAAGGGTCGGAACTCCCGCCTTCCCCCCGGCCGGTCGGTCCGGAGCCGCAGGGTCCAAAAGCCCCAAGCCGGCGCATCCCTCACTTTAGGTGTGTGAAAGCGTGTATTGGTTTGGAAGGGGGCCATGTCTGCAGCGGGGTTGAGCGCGCTCTATTATAACCCTGGTAAACCGGGGAGTCTGGTGAGGGCAGCGAGATCCCGGGGTGTGAGAGTGGTTGTCCGACCAGGGTGCTTATACGCTGCACAAGCCGTGTCTCAAAAGCAACAGGGTTGTAAGCACACACACACAATAGTACTAGCACACACACACACGGACCGCGTAAAGCCTCACTGAAAGAACTCGGAGGACAAATAGCATGTGAAATGTGAACAGCTTTATTTCAACAGTGGGTTTTCAAACACAGAAACATCGCAGTACACATGCGTTACTGGCTCCTGTTTGCATTCAACAATTAAATGTTGATGCGGAAAATTAGTTCGGTACACGTAACCACCACCCCAACATTGCTGAGAAACCCATGTCTAAAACCATGCGAACCACACTGTGCGATCCGATCTAGCAGAGCAAGAAAATTTGCCTGCGTTATCAGCGGGATCGTGTTACCACAGGTTCTGTGCAAAACACGCTGTATTTTGGAATACACACTGTAGAACCCCTCAGGCCTCCGTTTCTGATCTGAAAACAGCAGATCCTCAATAATTTCATTCATGTTCTTGACATACGCATCTATCTCTTTAACAAATTTAAGGACATTAGCATTCAACTCTTTGTTTTTCATATCAAGCTTTGTAGAGAGAAGTGTGTAAAGCACTCTTAGTAAGAATTCAGACGTATACATTCGAAATTCTTCATTCTTTGGCCGATGGATCACCCGGGTCTGTAAAACAGAGTGAAAGCTGCATTCACATTTTACATAGATCTTTTTTTTTGCATCTGTAAAAATAAGAATAGTGTTTCTTTTGCAACGCAGCAAAAGTCACATCTACTAATTTTTCCTCCAGTTGTTCAAGTATGGTTTGTACATGCACATATGGGGAGCGGACGTCAATTATGTTTTTCAGCAATTGTTTTATGCCCCGCTCAGTGTCATTTGTAATGGTGTACGAACCCAGACACCTGGCGGTGTACAGAACAGCCGATAAAATTTGGGCTAAACTGAGAGACTTATAAATTTCAAAAGCGGCAAACGTCACATCTTCAAACCCATCTGTGTAGCCAACAGACAGGCATGTGTGGCCCCGCTGACCGGGGTGGTCAATCAAACAGGCCAGGCAGTCATCAATAAGAACCCCCTTTAAACATTGTTTGAAGATGCAATAAACTACTGCTTATACAATCTGGGGCATAACATCGGGCTCATGAGGGACTTCGTTAGCTAAACCTGGTTGGGCATCAGCTTTATTAACATTTGGCCAAACACACATGCATAGACACGAAATATTCAGTTGGGCTGGTAGTTTGAAGATTGATGCGTCGACCTCCTCTTTATTCTATTAAAGGAAAAAGAAAAGGAAGGCTTAACAAAACAGACATGCTGTGTACCTAAAATATCGAGCATTTAATGCACTTTTGAGCTAAGGTTTTTCGTTAATATTTACCATTTGTAGCGAGGTATCATCACAAACACCAGGCAGTTCTTCAATATTCGGTACCCCATCTGAACTCACACGCCTGCCGCTGTCACACGTCGCAGAGGCAGGGTCGGGTTTTACTAAAAAGAAGACCAAGTATTAAAATGACATACGTTAAGCGCTGATACAACAATTCCACGATCAGAAAAAATATTTTAGCTGCCTACCTCTTCACTTTGTAGAGCAGTGGACCCCAATGTTTCTCCACACAAAGAAGCCATCTTCGCAGCTTCCAACAACGGGCGGTGTCTGACAGCTCCAGGGACGCGCTGCGACCTTGTCAAGCCGGAGCGTTTAAGAATATGCGCCAATGGTGTAACCACGCCTACATAATACAAGACATTTTTCAATTGGCTGTGTTGTTTTAGAACGACCCCCCCCCCCATTGTTTTATTGAGAGCGAAAAGTATTCACTTATCAGTTTATAAGTTTTAAACTTTAAAAGTATTAACACACAACACAAACACAAATGATGTGTTTGCCCAGAAAAGACATTTTAAACACGCGGTGTTGATCTTAAAGTTTTAAAAATAATGTAATAAGACACAGCTTATTTTTAATAACACATTTCCGAAAGTTTGAAATGAATTTCCACAAACCGCGAGCGTAAAAGTCTTTAAAGTATTAACAGGCAACAAATGATGGGTTGTTGTTCTTTATATTTTAACGGATTGATCTTAAAGTTTTAAAATAATGTATTAGAGATATTTGAGAGAGGTGGGGGTCGGCTTCACGGTAGTTAAAGGCTCTGGAATGCAAAGTGGGGGTGCTAAAATTGACCACATAGCGAAGGGGGTGCTAAAATTGACCTCAGAGCGAAAGTTTATAAAATTTTTTAATTTTAAGCGGGTACAATTAACAGTGACAATAAACAGACGGATATAGGTGTTATAGTTTTTCATTTGTTTTAAATGCTGTTTTGTATATACATTTTATATTAATGTAAAGTTTTCTAATTTATAATCACCACATATATTTCACGCAAAAATGTTCTTAACATCGCATCGCGAAAAAATAAAACCTCAAAACGTCAAGCTTGGTTTGTGAACACGTCGCTATAAAGAATAGATACATTTTCTTATAGGGATACCGTTAATAAAAAAACATTTTGCTTAATAATATTCTTAGTGGTCTGTTGGTGAATCAAACACAGACACCAGGGCACATTTTCACCACGTTTTAACCGCTATGAAATTTAGACACCGTTGTATGTCTTAAAATAATATAGGTTTTAACATTATAATGGTCTAAAACGTTTTCTAAAATGTTTCTTCAAATAATTTCTACAGCCCAGCACGTGCACATCCCATGATACATAAGGTTAATGGTTTTATGGGGGGGACATGTGAGAAACGTGTTTCTTAGAAGAGAATGTTTGGGGTATAAGTAGCAGCGGTGTAACAGGCAAAGTTTTGGCTGGATTCCAATTCTTACAGTCTTGCGTTATTGACTAACTCGTCAGAATATATCACACCGATCAATTACAACAGTCTGAAGATAGTCTATTTACAGACTTAACACTGTTTGATTTGATAGACGAAGACAAGGACTCCACGAATCACAATGGTATGTATATCTGGCTTATTGTGAGAAAATTACAACGTCACGGTGCATGTCTCATGTTGACTTGTTGTTAGCTATAGATGCAAAACGTTGTATAATATTTGTATACTAGGCAATATTGAATTATTATAATGGAATTACCAGGGAGTTGTTCCGTAATGTGGCCGTGACTGTGTGTATCCATTCATTTCCATTAGCCCCGAAAACAACAGCTGTACAAAGTAACTACGACAATGTTTGGAATAACGCTTTACGACCATGTGAGTCTTAAAGACACACGGGTACTTTCTCCACATCAATACACGTATGTGTCTATTCCACAGACGCGGACGAAGGGACAAGTCGATACACGTTTAAAAAACCTCGTTTTGGGGTTTACAATACGACCGCAAAACCTTGTGGAGACACAGGCAGATGTTCACGTTATACCAGAGGGTGCGGAGCATATTATCAGATCGCCTGGGAGAAGAGGTCGGTATTATATAAAAAATTATTTTAGCATGCACATTTTAACGTGTCTATAATAAAAATTCCCACCGTTTTTCTATTTTTTGGTAATTTGCGGTGTTGAGTTCTTTCACTAATGGTATTTTCCCTCTCCGTGCAGAACCCGAACCTTCAAAAAATAAACTGCGACGCCGCGCTAAGACGTTAACGGGGTCAACGAACTCAAAACGTCTCAAATCAACAACCAAAGGTTAATATAATTTAAGCGTGGTCAAGATGTGTTATGATCCACTTACGGCAACCGTTACTTCTTCTGTTAGAATGTTAATTCGTTGAAAGATCCTAGTTCGCGTAGTTTTCTGTTTGGGGTTATTAACTGCTTAGCCTTTAAGACTTTAAAGTTAAAAGCGACTGCTCTGTGCCATGGATCTATATGCCGTTAACCATACCGCTTGACCCAGTAGTGCCACCACAGTCTTAAAGGAAACCGGTGTAACAACATGTCCGGGTAACTTGTTCCATTCACCCACAGCCCTTTGTGTAAGGATGCGCCACATGTGTGGCGTTTTTATCATAGTTATCGTAGTTTTCTGATTTTGACCATTTAGATTGCATTGATTGTTGTGTTGAAAAGTCTTTTATTTTTATCACAGTGTAGTTTTCTGATTTTGAGAAATGGAGCATTGGCGTGGTATTAAAAAATATTTTATTTTTATTCACACAGCAGCTGTATCGACGAGCAGTGAAACAAATGTGGTGGAAACGTCGGACCCTAAGGTGGTGACTGCATTTAAGACGGCTGTTAATACTCTGACCAAAACCAAACGTGTCAAGCCTTTGGAGAGAAATAATAACGCAATTAGAGACTTGGTGTTTGGTGATGTGCGAGACTCTGTGCGGTATATTGCACAGTTACTATTAACAGTGAGCACTAATGAGGTGGATAAAAACCGGGATTTAGAGAATCTAAGAGCAGCTTTAGCAAGTGTACATTCCGTGTTTCCAAAACCGATCCAGGTTTACGCTGGATCGTAATTTCTAAAGAGGATGCCACTCTAAACTCTGGATTTCATAACCTGATAATGCTATTTCATGGTTCATTGGCGAAGATCCCCAGTGATAAATGACTAAACATGCGGTCTAAAAAGTGTTTAAAAGACCGACCGCTCGCCAACATCAAGCGTTTGTACATTAATAAAAGAATTAAACTGGCAAAAGCATGTTTGTTGCGCCATAAAAGAGTCAGAGAGAGGCATCAGATTTCCCAAGGGCCGCCCGAACCACGCAATGAGAATGCAATGGTAGAAAATAACTTAATGGCCGGGGGTGCTGTAGCAGAACAGAATGTCGGTAACTTTGAAAACTGAGAACCGGTTGTGCTGAACGATGTGAATCAGGTTGGTGGTGGTGCAGGAGCGAATAGAGACCCCTTAGTTTTCCTGGAGCGTATACGTAGTTATAACAGGTCTTATAATAATTTTAGAGCAACAGAGCACCATGAAGAATTTCGTTTTGTTAATATCGACAGAATAGCCTCATATGTACAGGCTATAGATGCTGTGCATGGTGCAGTCCAGAGAATATTGGATGAACTTTCTCCAAATATCGGGGCGAATGATTTTGTACAGCTGCGTTTACTATGGGTGGTTTTAACAAATCCTAGTTCTCACGCAGGAGACACCCCAGAGAATTAATTGCTGCCGATTTTTTAAGCCACATGTCAGACCTCTTACAGAGCCACACAGAAGTTCTCACCGATGACAGCCTCCGATTAATGGTGACGATAGTTAGGAATATGCAGGGGGGTGCCCGCCGAAGATTTAAATCCGTTCTGTACAGCAGGGTAATTGCTCGGAAAAAGCGCACCTTATCGACTTACATTACACGGGGGGTAATCTGTGTTTCACCGGGAGTGTGTACGGTTTGTTGAATGAAGGTTGTACCGATGGGGAAATGTTACAGGGCGCTAAACGAATGCACAAAGAGTTGGGTTTTCCAGAGAATCGGAAAATTAGTTTGTCAGACATTACCGCTTTTGAAAAACATTTAAAGGTGGTCATTAAAATTTTCTACCACGACCAGGGTGATTGGAAATATTTTACAACGGGGCCCACACCACCAAATTCTAAAATACTTTTTGTTCTACTGCATGAAGAGCATTTTTACGGGGTTTTAAATATTAAAGCTTTTGTGGGGGCAGCGTATTTTTGCACTAACTGCCATGCGGCGTATAGCCACAAGAACGCACACGCCTGTGTTAAAGCTTGTAAAACCTGTTTAGATCCCCAGTGTTGCGAAATTGATGCAGAAATTCAGAATTGCCCGGCCTGTAAGGTCTTTTGTCGTAGCTCTCAGTGTTTGGCGAGACACTTTCAGAATGCGGCGACGGGTGTTAGTAAGTGTGAGCGCAGGGTCTTTTGTGTGAAATGTGGAGTTTATAACCTCGCAAGTCACAAATGTAAAGAGAAACTGTGCTCGCGTTGTAACAACATGATCGACACCCCTGACACACATTTGTGCTACATACCGCCTTTGGACAACCCCAAAATTTCAAACAAGTACATTTTTTTCGACTTTGAATGCATGCAAGAAACGGGGACACACATACCAAATTATGTCCACGCCCTTCATATTAACAATAAACGAAGCTGGGAATTTTATGGTGAAACTTGTTTAAAGGCTTTTGTGTGTAAATTTATCGACAGGCGTTTCAAAAACTATACTTTCATATCGCACAATGGCAAGGATTATGACAATTACCTAGTAATCAGACAGTTGCTAGATGAAAAGATGGACGTTGAGCTAATTAATCAGGGTGGTAAGATAATGTGTATGACCTTAAAAGCTTTAAAAGCAGATTTATTGATTCTCTAAACTTTCTCCCCATGAAATAAAGCAAACTGCCATCAGCCATGGGGTTCCCCGGGGGTAAGGGTCATTTTCCACACTTGATGAACACTTCAGAAAACCAAAATTATGTCGGCCCGATGCTGCCGCCAGAACTTTACGGCGTTAACTACATGCTGCCGAGCGAGAAAGCCGAGTTTTTGGTTTGGTATGAAAAATGCAAGGGAACTGTGTTTAACTTACAGAGAGAGTTGAAACATTACTGCCAGTTGGATGTGGCAATTCTAAGAGAAGGCTGTGTCAGGTTCCGGGACGAGGTCATGACTATGACCAGACAGACATGCGTGACTGAGTTAGGGGCCGCCTGCGTTGTGTGCATCGACCCCTTTCAGTTTGTGACCATCGCTAGTGTCTGCATGGCCATGTTCAGATTTATGTTTTTACAGGAAGAGACAATAGCGTTGCTTTCCCATGACAATTACCACCACCAGCAAAAACGATTTTCTACACCCAGCATTCAGTGGCTTATGTACATCGGACACACAGGGCCCGTTAAAATCCAACATGCGTTAACCATGGCCGGTGAGTTCAAGGTTGGTCCATATTTTCTGGATGGTTATGCTGTAATTGACGGAGTGCAGACAGCCTTTGAGTTCAACGGTTGCTTTTTTCACGGTTGTAGCATTTGTTATTGTGAAAACTATTTTAATCTGCCGACAAACACTACTTTTGGTTGGTTGTACAAAAAGACGATGGTGAAAATTAATTTTCTCAAAATGAGAGGTTTTAACGTGCGTGTTTTGTGGGAGCACGAGTTCAGAGACATGGTTGTTGAAAATGAAGACTTGGGTAAATTTCTAACAGCGGCACAGTCACCAGAGCCTCTACAACCTCGCGATTCGCTTTTTGGGGGGAGAACAAATGGTATTTGCTTGCATTACACAGCGCAGCCCGGTGAAAAAATTCATTACTATGATTTCACCAGTCTGTATCCGTTTGTGAACAAAACTAAAAAATACCCACTGGGGCACCCCCGAATAATTTAGAATAACTTTGGAGATTTAAAACGGTATTTCAGTTTAGCGAAGGTGAAAGTTTACCCACCCAGACGTTTGTACTTTCCAGTTCTTCCAACCAAAATTGACAAAAAAATGTTTTTCACACTGTGTCGTACCTGTGCTGAAACAAAACAGACCACTCCCTGCGAGCACAGTGATGAAGATCACGCCTTGACTGGTGTCTGGTGCACCCCTGAATTACAGATGGCCTTAGATCTGGGGTATAGAGTGTGTAAATTTACGAAATTTGGCATTTCGAAAAGGCCTCACACAATCTTTTTTCTGACTACATCAAACTGCATCTGAAAGGGAAACAGGAAGCTTCAGGGTTTCCAGAGTGGTGTACAGATGTCGCAAAACAACAAAGATATATTTGTATTCAATATGGCGCAGTGAGTGCGGCAGCCTGTTGCACCAGCTCCAGTTAGTTTGTGATTTGTGTGTCCTTTTTGTTGTTACTACCGGTAGTTACATTAGTTTTAGTTTGGGATATCGTTTACTTTCGTTTTTGTTTCTGTGTTTTTTTTTCTCTCGGAGTCATGACGATCTCTGAGCAACTTTTTAAATCGGCGTGTACTACGGGCAAACCGGGCTCTTTTGTTTACACCAGAGATCAGCTCTTCATGTTACGGAAGCCGGCAGTGTTCTCGGGTGAGTGATTGGAGATCCCCAGAGAACTAATTCAACGGAGTAGAGGCTGTAGATCCAGAGCAACGTATCGGGCTAAAAAAAGGTACAAAAAAAAGAGGTACAAACCTTCTTTACACTCCATCATAATGGGGAATGTACGATCTCTTGCCAACAAGATGGAGGAGCTAACGGCGCTGACGAGGAGCCAGTGGGAATATTGTGATTCCTCTATTATGTGCTTCACAGAGACTTGGTTGAATGGACTGGTTCCCGACGCTAACGCTACAATAGAGGGTTTTCAGATAGTGCGTGTGGATCGGAAAATCAAGGAGATCGGTAAAAAGAGAGGAGGAGGGCTAGCAGTGTTTGTGAGTAACAGATGGTGTAACTGTAATCATATAACTGTAAAAGAACAGCTCTGCACCCCGGACATTGAGCTACTAGCAGTTAGCCTGCGGCCATATTACCTATCTAGGGAGTTCTCGCAGGTTATTGTTGTGCTGGTATATGTCCCGTCCTCTGCCGACGCAGCCTCAGCATGTGACGTCATACACACTGTTACAGCTGGACTACAGACTCGTCACCCACAAGCCATGTTCTTGATAACTGGCGATTTTAATCATGTTTCGCTCTCCTCTACCCTGCCTACTTTTAGTCAGTTTGTTAAATGGCCTACTAGAGATAACAAGACTTTGGACTTGCTGTATGCTAATGTCAAGAATGCCTACAGCTCCACATCACTCCCCCCCCTTGGCAGATCTGACCACAACCTTGTTCACCTCCTATCTCTGTACAAGGCTCTTGTACTACAGCAGCCAGTTACCACCAGGACAGTGAGGAGATGGTCAGCTGAGGCTAATGATGCACTGATGGACTGTTTTGAAACAACGGACTGGGAGATACTCTGTGAGCCTTATGGAGATGACATTGATGGTCTTACCCACTGCATCACTAACTACATAAACTTCTGTGTTGACAGTGCAGTGCCCACCAGGAAAGTGCGCTGCTTCTCCAATAATAAACCCTGGGTCACCAGTGATCTGAAGGCCATCCTAAATAGGAAAAAGAGGGCTTTCCAGGCAGGTGACAAGGAGGAGCTGAAGCAAGCACAGAAACAAAGAAAGCAAAGTGGCTTATGGGAGGAAAATGGAGGACAGGCTGAGGGAGAGCAATGTGAGAGAAGTGTGGAATAGCATGAGGAAGATCTCCGGATACAAGTTGTCCGGCGGCCAACAGAGTGAGGGAGGCCTGGAGAGGGCCAATGAGCTGAATCTTTTCTTTAACAGATTCGATACAGGGTCCACTGTCCATTCACCTCACAGGCCTTCACCCCAGACACCCTCTTCATGTCCTCAGTCACCCCATCATGTGATCCCTCCTACTCCTACTCCATCTTCCCCTGCCCTCCTCGGCCTATCCATCACAGCTGACCAGGTCAGAAGGGAGTTGAGGAGACTCCATGCAGGGAAGGCAGCGGGTCCTGATGGTGTCAGCTCCAGGGTGCTAAAGATCTGTGCGGACCAACTGGGTTCAGTGCTACACTACATCTTCAACCTCAGCCTGAGACTAGAAAAGGTTCCGATGCTCTGGAAGACATCTTGCCTGGTGCCAGTACCCAAAAAGGGGCACCCTAAAGTCTTGAATGACTACAGATCAGTGGGACTTCCATCACACCTAATGAAAACTCTGGAAAGGCTTGTACTGGACCACCTCAGAACCCTGGTGAGTACAGCACTGGACCCCCTGCAGTTCGCCTACCGGTCACACCTGGGAGTGGAGGATGCAGTCATCTATCTGCTACACAGAGCTAACTCTCACCTGGAGAAGACGGGGAGCATTGTGAGAGTTATGTTCTTTGACTTCTCCAGTGCCTTTAACACCATCCATCCACCTTTACTGAGAGATAAGCTAAGGGCGGCGCAGGTGGACACTCCCCTGCTGTCCTGTATTATAGACTATCTGACCTGCAGGCCACAGTATGTACGGCTACAGAGCTGTGTGTCTGAACAGATTGTTAGCAGTACTGGGGCTCCACAGGGGACTGTCCTTGCTCCATTCCTGTTCACATTTTACACCTCTGACTTCAGGTACAACTCTGAGACATGTCATCTGCAGAAGTTTTCGGATGACTCTGCAATTGTGGGGTGTATTAGAGAGGGGAGGGAGGAGGAATATAGGAGCTTGATTACCAATTTTGTGGAGTGGTGTCATCTTAACCATCTCCAGCTTAACACCAGCAAGACCAAAGAAATGATCTTTGACTTTCGAAGGAATAAGTCTCCTCTGAACCCTGTTTCCATCCAGGGTGAGGACATAGAGGGCGTACATTCCTACAAGTACTTAGGGGTACACCTGGATGATAAGCTGGAGTGGTCTGGTAACACTGACGCCCTGTACAAGAAAGGTCAGAGCCAACTCTACTTTCTTAGGAGACTCAGGTCCTTTGGTGTGTGTGGAACACTGCTACACATTTTTTATGAATCAGTGGTGGCGGCGGCCATCTTCTACGCTGTTGTGTGCTGGGGCAGCAGCATCATGACAAAAGATGCAAATAGGCTCAATAAACTTATCAAGAAGGCTGGCACTGTGTTGGGGATGAGCCTTGACCCCATCGAGGTGGTGGCTGAGAGGAGAATGCTGACCAAGCTCACAGCCATCATGAACACCACCTCTCATCCGCTTCATGGGACTGTTACTGGGCAGCGGAGCACATTTAGCAATAGACTGCTCCAGCTACGGTGTTCAAGGGAACGTTTCCGCAGGTCTTTCCTGCCGGCGGCTGTCAGGGTGTATAACGCTGCCCTAGGCTAGGACTGTTAGCCCTTCATTTGCTCCTCTATGGACAGCATGTTTACTCCATTGTACTTTTTGGACAATCAGTCCGTATAAACCTATGCACATTTTGCACATATTTTATTGTTTTTACAGTGACTATGATCAGCACAATTTGCACACACTTATGTATTTATTTATTTTTATTTATTTTGTTGTCTTTTGTTTTATAACTATTCTGATGTCTGTTTTGCTTGTCTTGGGTTGGACTGCTGTAACACATCAATTTCCCTACGGGATTAATAAAGTATTATCTATCTATCTATATCAGCGAATATTATGAAAAAGAGGGTGTCCGGCTGGACCCCGGCAACATTAAAAAGAATCCGGCCAAAAGACAGCTTTCAAAAATTGACTTGAACAGTTTGTGGGGCAAGTATGGGCAAAGAGACAATTTACCACAGACCACCATTGTGAGAAACCCCGATGAATTGTTCAGGTACTTATTTACACCATATCATGAGGTGTCAGCCTGCGAGTTTATCGATGAAAACACAGCCTGTGTTACGTGGAAACACACTAAACACCACTATACAGGCCATTCAAACACTAACATTTTCATCACTAGCTTTACAACCACCTATGCCCGCTTGGAGTTATACAACCTGCTAAATGCTTTGCAAGGCCGCTGTCTGTACCACGACACAGATTCCGTTATCTTTGTGAGCCTGGAGGGTGAGTGGAATCCGTGGCTGGGTGACTATTTGGGTGAGCTGACCAGCGAAATCGATGCTGGACAACACATCACTGAGTTTGTGTCAACAGGACCGAAGTCGTACAGGTACAAGCTGTCTGGTGGGAAAGCCTGTTTAAAGGTGAAAGGCATTACGCTCAATGTGAACAATTGTGAAAAAGTTAACTTTGAGAGTCTGCAGGACTTGGTTTTTGACTATGGCGTTAACCCTTATGCAGAGTGCCAGGAATTTAAACACATTTCTATTCAACAGCCGATGATCGTGCGTGTTAAAAAGGATTGGCGCATTGAGACCCGGACCTTAAACAAAAACCCAGAAGGTGGTGTACGACAAGCAGGTGTTGCAAGAAAATTTGACATCATTGCCCTACGGATATTAACACGATGGATGTCAGGTTAAAACACCCTTTTTCATGCATTTTGTCCGGACCCTCGAATTGCGGTAAAAGTTATTTTATAAAACAACTCTTGGAGAACGGTGATACCGTTATGACTCGTAAACCCGAAAACATAGTCTAGTGTTACAGCTGCTGGCAACCTCTATATGCTGAGTTGCTTGTGAAATTTCCATACATTCAGTTTATAGAAGGACTACCGACGTCGTTTTCCGACGACCAGCTACTGCCACCGGGTAGAGTAAATTTGATTATAGTTGATGATTTGATGGAGCCTGCGTGTGAAAATAATGAGATAGAGAAAGCTTTTACCAAATACGTACACCACCGAAACCTCAGCATCATGTATATCGTCCAAAATGTGTTTTGTCAAGGCCGGAAAAGTAGAACCATAGCGTTAAATACAAAGTACATGGTGCTATTTAAAAACCTTAGAGATAAACTACAGATTACAACCCTGTCCCGGCAGATGTACCCCGGTAAAGCCAAATTTTTTTTGGAAGCATTCAATGACGCTACTACAAAACCTTTCAGTTACTTGTTGGTGGATTTAAATGCCGACACCCCAGATGACTATCGCTTGCGAACAGGTCTTTTCCCCCCAGATGTACCCACGGCTTATGTATTTAAAAAATCTAAAAGTCGGTGATCTCGCAACCACAGACTCAGTCGAAAAAACACGTTCGGGGCATCGTCATGTCTTCATACGTTCGGAGAAACCTGACTCTCTTACATTTTCTGGTAAAAGCCGCACCCAATCAGCGGAAGGCTATTCTCTGCGGGGCTTCAAATGATCTTGTACAGGCCATAGCTGAAATCGCCTTGAATACCTTGAAAGGGAACATACCGTTATCTGCTAAGCAGTTTGGGACCCTGAAGAGAAAGCGTAAGCTTATAAAGACTTTGAGTCGAAAGGGTCTTTCTCTTAAAAGAAAGAGACTCTTGGTGAACCAGTCCGGTGGTTTTATCGGGACCCTGTTGAGTATTGCAGTACCGTTGATTATGGGGCTTCTAGAACGTCAATAATGGAGCACGCTGAAAAAATGTACCTGGTACCTCAGAAACAGCTCGATCGACTCCGAGAGCGGTCTGGCCTCTAAAGCAATGTAAGAAAAATAACAACCCGCCGGTTGGATGATGAAATGAGAGACATTCTTCAGAACTCACATCTGGCCGATTATAAAAAAGTGAAATTGTACAGTCAGGTGTTACAACGGTATTTGACATTAGTACGCCAGGAGACTTCTGAAAAGGGGACTTTAACTGTTGTACTACCGGAAAATGCACCCGCCGAGCTATCACGCACGTTAGCACAACCGCCGTCATCGAGCAACGCTGACTTTGGGTATATTTTGGACAGCGTGTCTCAGCGGTTCCAGAGAAATGCCGAGATATTGTTAAAGACCATGGCCCGCAATGAACCATTAACAGCCTGGAATGAAAAAGGGGAATTTGTGTACAACGGGGCACCCATTGAGGGCTCTCACATGATTGATCTTGTCAGGGCTCTCACGCAGCAGCAAGCAGTTGCGGTCGGTAAGAAGCCAAAAGGTTGGGATGTGTTCATAGAGGCTATGGCAAAAATCAACGTGCCGGGCACCTTGCTAGCCAAAGTTGGTAACCGAGAGCTACTTGAAAAACTCAAGGCTACCCCGCTGGAGTGTGCAGCATCGGTCAAAACTTTAAAACAAACGGTAGAGTTGTCGACGCCCGACCCGGTCTCTAAGATAACCGCTGAAAGGAGACGATCATTAATACCTAGACCCGCATGGTTGTCCTTATAATATTTTTTCTCTGGGTATCTGTGTTTGTGATAAATGACTTGAAATGTATATTAAAAAGCATGAGCAATATAGTTAAAAATGTGATAATTGACTTGAAATGTATATTAAAAAGCGTGAGCAATATAGTTAAAAATGTTTGTAATAAAATGGCTTGGATGTGACATGTATTTAAAAAAGCTTGAGCGCTATAACCGTGACTGTATAATAAAAATAATGTATTGATTTTAATTCATATTTTGTGTTCTTTTTTAAATAATAACCACACAGACAATGAAATGGTTCGATTTCATTTTTATTTTAGACAGTCGATTAACATTTATGACATGTTTTAAATTGTCGTAAACACCCGCATAATTGAAGATTCGTATTATCAATTGGCTTAAAAGGGTACAGGGGTCTCCGTCTCACACGGCGTCGGTTTTTCAGAAACATTTCCACCATGCGGTCATTCTGGATTCCATTTGTAGAATAAAGTTCTAAAATGTTTCTAAAAGATAAGCCTTTACATCTATGGTATAGAAAAAAGACGCAATGTAGTCTGCAGGTCACCGCAAAAGAATCTTGCAATTGTCTGTTGTTGTAAAATATGGAATTAGCATTTCTGTTTAAGAAATCAATAATGTTCTTGGGAAAGCAAAAGGCTTCGGGTGAAAATCCGTAGGAGTCGAAAAATTCTGCTCCCTCATCATCGGGTAAGTAAATAGCAAGCCAGTGTTCACCGGGGCCGTCGTGTGGGTGAGTATTAACTATTAAACTCAGAGGGCGCCGCGCCAGTCTCTCGCGCGGTAGGGCATCACTGGGGAACATGCCTAGAAAACTGTCTCGGGTGTAGCGGTCTCGGGTTAGAATGTCTTCCAGCTGTTTGGTGTTCATCTTTATGTGCAGGTTGTGTGGTCTCCCGTGCTTTTTAGCTGAAGTCGTAAATGACTTGACGTCTCATATCCAGCTCTATCACGTTGTCGAACAGCGCTTACACAACCATGTTAACTGTAGTGGGTAGCGGTTGCGCAAAGCGTATTTCAGCTCTCAGATTACCCGTTTTGATAAGTGAATAATGGCCTGTGCACTCGTCGTCGGGGCTGAGATTGAAAGCGAACAATGTGTAACAGCGCGCGTACTCCTCGCGGTCCACCAGAAGTGGTTTGTCTTTCAGACGCTTCCTGGATGTTTCCACCAGATTAAAATATTCACGGACGCAATGGCCATTCTGGAAGTCTGGTTGAAGCGGTTTAGTGGGGATTTGTTCACCGTCAGCGTAGAGAGCCAGAAAGTTAACGTTGTAGTGTTTAAAATTGAAGGGGTTTTGTGTAAAACTGCCGCTGAATGCCGCGTTGTCCACAAACCCCAAAATGACCACTTTGGGTAACTGTCCGAGAAAGAGGTTTTCTTGGTTACACACACAGCTCCCTGCAGGCAGACTGAAAACTTTCATCTGTACGCGGTCTATGGGGTATTTAGCGTTGGCCGTCAGTCTGACCCCTGGTGACACTCTGACTCTTTTCACAAACAAAGATGCCACAAGTATGCTCAGTTTGTGTTCTCCGACGTTCTTCATTAAGCAGAAAGCATCTCTGTTGCGCGTGAATTTTATTTTCTATGCCATTCAGTAGTAGTTTGTCCTGAAAAAACAGGTCTGTGTGAATGTGACCCAGGAGCTCCAGTTTTCGGCTTTGCGTCATGTATGATGCTCTTTTTCGGAACCCCTGATTGGGTCCATCCAAAATTGTGGACTCGTGTTGCCCGGCTGTGTCTTTGTAAAAGAGCCCTGTTGAATACTGCGTCTTCAGCGTCTCTTCACTGTAGTTCAGGACAGATTCTATAAAGGCTCTGTAAGGATAACAGTTGTTGCTCTGGCTGATCAATCGGTCTCCTACGGTGATGTCAACCTGGCTGAAGATGGCAGCGATGGGGTAATTCACCAGACTCACACGGGTTGCCGCATTAATGTCCCGACCGTCTGCTTCTGTTATTTTACAGGTCAAATAGAGCAGCGTGTTGTTTAAATCTACATAATCTTCTCCGTTGCCTGCGACGTTGAACTCCAGAGGTGTGTTTTCCGTTAGTGCCGTGAGGGGTGGAACTTCTATGTAAAAGCTTTTCTCGATGCTTGTTTGGCTAGGCGCTAATTGAAATATGTCCAGCTCCGACTTGGCGCATTCTGCAGACCCGCCGTGAACAAAAGCCATATTTAAAATATGTCTCATTTCGTATCTCGTTGATTGCGGTGTGTCACACCTCTCTTCCTGGTCGACCTGAAGCTTTTATGAGTTGACTGTCTGTGCTTAGCCGTTCTTTTATCAGGTTTCGGAGGCCCCCGACGGTGAGATGATGACGTCTGTCTTTTTCTCTTGACACCCCTGTGGATGTATGCTAGACCCGAACCTTCCTGCTGATGTGCAGCCACCTTAGACATGACCGCGCTTGTAACGTTTCTAACCACGTCTTTGGCGATGTTTTTAGCCGCCGATGCCATGTGCGGCTTAGCTATTTCAAACCTTCGTTTCAGAAAAGACACGGCTTTTCTAAATAGCGCTCTGAAAATACCCCCGATACCCACGCCGTACTGAACCGGTAGCCCTGAAAATCCTGGTAATCCATAACCAGCCTGTTGTTTGTAGTAGTGCGTATACAAAGAAGGATCCCCGTAGCTCTTGATGACCGTCATCCTTTCAGATGTTTGTCGCTTTCACAGCTCTGAAATGCAGCTTGACGATGACCTTTCCAAATGCAAATGATACGTGCTCGTTTTGATCCGTCTTTATTTCAATAGTGAAATGATCAATGCTCACCGGCACGTAATGGGGTTTGTCGTACAATACTGTGACGAATTCACCATCCAAGCCTCTGAAGGGCACACAACGCAAAAGCGGTGCGTAGACGTCGCCTATTAACTGGTGTTCTATGATATCGGTGTATATATACATGGTGTTAAATCCGCCAGTCATATCGACGGGGTGCGGTGATTTTACACTTCCGACACCCGATTTGAAACCCAACATCCTCGCCAAGCGGTTATGCACCTGTATAACAAACCGTTTATCACTAACAATCCTTACCGACCGGCTAATGGGGTTGTATTTAAGACTTACAGCCGTTAACTTGGATTTTTCCACAGCCCGTTTCATTTCATGCAAGAGCTGCTCGATGTTGCTGTAGTACCCTCTCGGTAAGGTACATGTCCATATAGTCTTGAGCTCATCGCTGACAAACAGAAAAACTTTGTCTTCATCAAACGTGTTTAGCGTGTGAGGATAGTGCAGCTTGACCAGCCCCACTTCCCAGCTCCCGTCCAGGTCAATCGCCTTTGCCAGATGCTCTGTGAAGCACGCGTTGGTGTTCTTTGGAAACATCTTTGAGGATGAATTACTGGCCAGCGTCACATAGAAACCATTGGGGTTCATTTTTCACCACCTCTATATGTCTCGGACCTCTGAAGCCTTTACCCAACTATTGAATTTATCGCTCCAGCCGCGCCACTTTACCAAAAGCTGTTTGTTTTTGCCACGATCCCTGGCTGCTAAAATCTTTTGGATGCGGTAGACGTTCTCAACAGCGGGGTTTATCTTCTGTAGCTCTTCTGCATAGAATGAGCCCCTAATGTCATCGCCTGCGTAGTCCTGCAGTTTGTAATAGGGTCTCAGAGCCGAGGTCCGCTCTTTGACAATGAAAATTTCATCTGTGAAGGTCTGTTCATATCCCTTCTCAAACACTCCCTTTATTTTGGACACCCACACGCGATCACCCACATTAAATGAAAACTTTGACGGTTTTCTCTTAAAAGTGTTCGTCATAGACCGTTCTCCACACCTCAGGGGAGTTGTCGGGCGTAACTGAAGCCGGGGTTCATTTAATAGTCGTGTGGTAACTATGGTTATAAGCGTAAATAAGATCTGATAGGACGTCGATATATCGAAAGGTGTTTTTGTGTCTCAGGTACCTCCACATTTTTGTTTTAATAGTTCTGTTAAACCTCTCGACCACGCTAGCCTTCACATCGTTGGCCATAACGAAATGTTCAATATTCTCACGTTTGAGAAAATTTTGGAAGGTCCTGTTAAGAAATTCTTTACCCTCATCCGTTTGTAGCTTTTTAGGAGCATGCCCCTCTTGCAGTATATTTCGGAAGGCGCCTGTCACGGCCCCTCCAGACTTGGTTTTCAGCGGCACGGCCCAAGTGTATTTAGACAGCATGTCTATACATGTTAAAATGTAACAGAAACCGTCGTTGAACTCGTGGTGTTCTCTCATGTCCACCAACTCGGCCTGCCACTGCCAGTCCATTTCGGATACCAACGTCCTGTTTCTCTTAAAACGTACACGCGCCGGCTTGTGCAGCGTATAAGCAGCCTGGCCGGACATCCACTCAGCCACCCGGCCGCGGCTGGCGCCACTCACACCCCAGGATCTCACGGCCCTCACCAGACTCCCCACGCTGCCGTAACTACCCGATTCCCTAGGGTTATAATAGAGCGCGCTCAACCCCGCTGCAGACATGGCCCCCTTCCAAACCAATACACGCTTTCACACACCTAAAGCGAGGGATGCGCCAGCTTGGGGCTTTTGGACCCTGCGGCTCCGGACCGACCGGCCGGGGGGAAGGCGGGAGTTCCGACCCTTAACGACACACCATTGGCTCCTGAGGGGGCAGGACATGCCCCCATAATAACAAGCCATTGGCTGGCAAGGGGGCGGGACATCCACCCACCGCAGACTCCCATTGGCTGGAAAAAGGGGCGTGGTACAAAAGTTTGACGAAAGGTGTCGCTTTATACTACTTGCCCAGTCTGATTATCTCTACATATTACATAAACATTTTCAAAGAAAAAGGCAGTTACTTTTCTGTGCATAAAGAACAAAATACATTTAGAGCAAAGTTTTTGATAATGTCAACAAAGTCAACGGTAGTCTCATAATGATTTGGTCTTGATTTATTACTACAGGACTTGGAAATATGTGAAGAATACTTAAAATCAGAAAAAAATCATAAACAATTGGCTTGCTTTTTTGTTTTTGATAAATAAGGATTTACCAGGACAGTCGTGAATATACATGTCTTATAACTGCATTAATGATGTGTGCACATGTAAAGCAATACATTACATGCTATTACGTTATCACAGATAACTTTATTGTTTACAGGTTGCATATTAGTAATGTGTTGCTTAACATTCGATAAAAACAAAAATAATCTGTGTACACTCATACCCTGGTATGCCAGGACCAATCTTGCCAGAAGCCAATCAACTTACCAGTATGTCCTTGGACTGAAAGAAACCCAGAGAAACCAGAGGAACATGGGAAAAACATACAAACTCCACACAGAATTGAGTTTGCCTCCTAACAAAAAATGTTATTTTAATATTTTTTTTCAGCAAGAATGATGCATTACAATGTATGTTATTGGAAGTGGCTATGGTATCAAAATAATGTGTATGTTTATATATATATAGCACATAACTTATTTTTTTACAACACTGCAAAGTTGTCGTAGTAAGTATGAAGTACAAATTTGAAGAAGTTCAAACTAGTATTTTGGAAAAGAGCAACTGTCTCTCCAAAACTGTGTCTTCAAGATAGGGGACAGCTTAAGAATGTACTAAAATGAATATACAGTATGTACAGGCATTTGCACAAGACATATTAAGGGAATCTAATGCAGATTGGTTTTCATTTGGTTTAAAATATCAATATTAATAATTAATTATAATATAATATTAATAATTAACAAATACAGGATAAGGTTTCAATTCATATGCTGAGACCAGTCATTTTGATTAGATAAGTTCAGAGTCAGCTCAGTACTGAAATGTGTCACTAATAAAGTTCAGTATTTGCCCACTGACCCAGAGTTAGACAAAACTGGCACACCACAATGGAATTTTACAGTGGCAATGAAAAAGGTATAGCTAAAACTATAGCTATTATCAGTTAGAACTATCACTTTTAATTGTGAATGTTCCCCATGCAAAGGAAGCCATTCAAAAAGAAAGCATCAGGGAAAGGTATAGCACTCTTAACTCTTCAGATCACCTAAAAATCATGTTAAAAGACCAATTTACAGCGATGGAGGAAAAGGCTAAAATTAGACTGCCTTTAATGTTATCCCAGGTTTGAGATGGGGAAGAACACCGTACTGGAGAACAAATGTACAGATCATAAGTTGCTCCTATGCCAGAGAAGAAAGAACTCAGATGATTCCAACTATACCAACCACTAAGGTATATTCTTGGCAAAATCTTTTGGGGGTAATTATTATTTAACTTAATTATCGATTTACCTGTTCAGTCCAAGTTCTGGTATTAATAACGTAAACCCTATTTTTAACAATTTTATCTGTTTGATCATGAGTTTTTACTAATTACAGGCCATGCCCCTCTGTGAAGGATGAAGTTAAAGTAAAAAAAAAAGATCAGTTTTATACAAACTGGGTATACCATACTGGTGTTTATTTCTCACTGGCAATGCCCTCTCTAAGGACTAAGTGCTCCATTGGGAAAGGAGGTGGGTGCTCTCAGAAAGTACAGTGCTGGCTAAGGATGAAGGTGCACCATTAAAAGGAGAAACCAGACAGGCCAGAAGGCTATGGACAGATTAAGGGGTGATTTCTTCATCACGTGAATTTATTTTAATATAGTTGTAAATTACTATAATTCTCAATGATATGTCAGTTCAGGGATACATTGGGACTGACATATACTCGGATATACTCCTGCATAGACTCAGTTGAGGTGAATCATTAAATTATTAGTTAACTGGTTAAGGCTAATGGAATGGCACATTTGCACATTGTTTGTAAGCATATTGTTTGTTATATAAAGGCTATATATTGCTTGTTGGTGTTGGGTTTGTGAAGAGTAAGTCATTGCATGTATACGGCAGAAGAACTTGCTAAATACTGTTAGTGCTGCATTTTTTGCACCACTTAGATATTTAATGTGCTCAGGACTCAGGATCCATCTTATTTAGAGAGCAGCTTGTCAAAAGCTCATAAACTATTTTATTGATTTACAGCTGAAGAAGACGGGGTTAAATTAAATCCTTTCTTTCTGCCTGAAGATTAGACTTCTAAGCAACAAGCTGGAGTTTATGGCAGGAAAGGGTATGATTTCTGATAAGGATTCCAGATTCGAGCTAGGAAACCCCCTGGGGACGTAATTTAACTGACCATTTGGCCAGGGTCTGTTAACTGGCCAAACACCATGACCCCCCCTTTTAACATAGTACTGAGTGACGTCAGAAGCGGCAGGAAAATGCTATATAAACTACAAGTTTTTACTGGCACTTTGAACAATACTTCGGTTTTGTTGTTTCTTGCGGGAAACAAGACTTCGGCTTTATTGTTCCTTGCATGCAATAAACTCATCTGTTTAATTTCATCTCGGGATCCAGAACCTTATTCTTTGTGTTACAACACAGCTTTGACTTTTTATGTATTTGCATTACATTAAAATTATGAAAGAGGATTTAAACTGTATAGAATAACTGAAGTTGTATCCAGACTCTCTTAGACAAGAAGTAAGATTTTTCTAATGTTCACACTTCGTATTCACATGACGTTTTTCAAAGAAAGAAGATATAAACTATATAAGTAAGGTATTTTGTTTGTTGTATTTTACTAAAGTACTAGTACTAAAGTACTGTTGAATAATCAATTAATAGTAATCACTAATTCTACCCATAAGGCAAACCAAAATTAACTCAAGAATCCTAGTAGCAGTGGAGCTAATATTAAAATATTAAAAATACCATCTATCAGTTCTTTTACTCTTCTTAAAGAAACAAAAAGGGGAAATTATTGACCAACACTAATAAAAGCTTTTGTACACATAGTGCCTTTTCCTCTAATATTCATTCCCACTGAAACACTTTTTCAAAACACTTTCAAGAGGCCTACCAGCTTTACATAATTGTGATGTAAATTAAGCAATTTTCAAAATTGGAATGCTTCAGCAGAGAACACAATGAAGGTAGATATAACAGAATAATTACATAATTTGCAGCAGCGAATGCCAGCTAATGGCAAGGAAACCATGTGATGTAGGTTTTGATAGACACATCTAATGGTCAAAAACAGAATCCCCAAATAAATTGTTTGAATTGCACACTAAAGGATAATTGACTACAAAAGAGCAGAAGCATGACTTAGAAAATATTAAATTTAAAATAATTTTTATAATTATTTGGATTTTTCGAGGCAATTCATATTAATGGAAATTTCGGCTCACGTTCCAATGCTAACTGACAGGCATGATCATTCTAATAATTCCAAATTTTATTTCTGGGAATTTAACATACAGAGTTCTCTTCATCTTACTTTGACATTCAAAATTGCTCAATAAAAGGGAATTCCCTTCAAAAGTATAATGTTCAAAAGGATTTGTGAGACACCCCTTTCTCTATATCTCCTATATTAGGCACAAATACAGGGGCACAAAGTGGATGATTTTATATGACTAACTATACTCACTGAGGGTAACCCATGGGGCAATTTTATAAGCACCTTCTGATGTTTGACAATCTTCATCGATCTCATCAAATAGTACTGGGAAAGGTGTTTTGGCATTATTTTCTAAAAATAAATAATCCTGCAATTTTTTTTTATGAAATCATGGTGGATTCTCTTTATCCTGTAAAATGATGTAATGAAATTAATTATTTGAAGGTTTCCATATCAATGCACTGTTATCCAGGAAATTCACAATTTCCAGTATTTGGTATTATATTTCTATCCTATTTAAATCCAAAAATTGATGGCCTTCTCTAGTACCACAATCTGCATATACAAGTACCATCAGGAAGTGCAATTTCAAGAACTTTTAAATATTTGTTTAATGAAGAATGTTTCTTTACTTTCTATTGTTTTTCTGTACAATCAAAAGTAATTAAATCTTGTCTAGTTACAAATAGGTTGCAAAATAAAGTGCAATGATGAAGAGGCCAAGTATAATAATAATAACAATAATAATAATAATAATAATATCTACCCACCTGGATGATGCAACAGCAGCCATAATGTGCCATTACGCTCACCACACATCAGTTATCAGTGGGGAGGAGAATAGAATGATGAAGCCAATTCATAAATGGGGATTATTAGGAGGCCATGATTGGTAAAGGCCAATGGGAAATTTGGCCAAGACACCACGGTAACACCCTTACACTTTTCGAGAAACACCCTGGGATTTTTAATGACCACAGAGGGGCCTCGGTTATACATCTCATCCAAAGGATGGTACCTTTTTACAGTATAGTGTCCCCATAACTACACTGGGGCAGGACCCACACAAACTGCAGGGTGAGTGCTTTCATACCACCCATCCAGGTACAGGCCAGGCTCACACCTGCTTAGCTTCAGTGAGTTGCAGAGTGATATGGCGGCTGGCTCAATAATTTAATTCATTACTATGGTGATGAATACTTTGGAGTAACAAATAAAGAAAAAAATACTATGTCACAGAGAAGAGTTTTGTGATATTCCAAGAGCAAAATTTTATGGTGTATCCTCCCAAGTGACTAAATCAAAAAGACACTTATTTTGACTACAGGTTGTGCTTTGCAGCCCAGAGATTGCAAGAGCCTAGCCTAGATCATGTCTCTACCCAACTGTGACCGAAGCAGCAGTACAGAATTGGTTTAGAGTTGAAATGAGTCAGCCAGGGCAGGGACTTTCAGTTTTTTTCTTAATTATATCATTTAGAGATGCACCACTCCACCTACCATTGCTTCTTTTTTAATTAATTATCATTCTTAGATCAGAAATTTAAAGGAGTGGATCGAAAGGGACAACCAATATGAGGACTGCTAAATGATAAGATTTAACCAAGGCATTTGAAGGAGTATGTTAAACAGGAATAGCCAAAAGCAGCAATTCAAGAATGATTTTGAGAAGTCTATCATTAAGGAGAAAACAAAAAATATATGTTAAGATGTGTATATACTTCCTAATTAAGAGAATGTTTCTAATCTACAAAATATTTATATGTACTGTATGTCTTAGAACCTTTAATTTGAAATGAACATTCTTATGTTATCTTATATCTACAAATCTGATGCATATTAAATGCATATTATAGCAATAGAAGGAAGCATGTTTTAACTGAAAGAAAAAAGAAATAGAGCAAGTTTAAGGAGAAGAAGCCCTTCTTTATATGCTTGTGTTAAACTATTTAATTATGGATTTGTCTACATTCATAGTAAAATTAATGCCTTCTTTTTCTACATATTATGCGAGTACTACAGATGCAGCCATTCAAAATGGGTGGGGTATTTCACGGTATACCCCGGTGGGCGTGTCGCAGTATCACGCAGTATCGCAGGGTAAATCGCGTCATTTGACGTCATGCCGGAAAGTATCCGGCATCACCTTGTAAAACTGCCAGGAGGAGCCAATAAAGCTTAACCTCTCATGTACAGCATTTGAGCTTTTAAATTTAAACTGTGTATTACAGCATGTTAATCATCAGTCAATAAAAAGTTTGTATATTTTATGAAAGCAAGATTGCTCAGATGGACAAATGTACAAAACCTACCTTTATCAGAAATATTTATGGATCAAAGCCTTTACCGAAGATATTACTAATAGTATTAATAATGAATGACTTTGGACAAGCTGTAAACTCAAAGTATAATTTCTTTAGCACATTTGGAAAAACAGTTAAAAGGACCAAAGTAAATACCAGACAAACGCAAATGCGTTTTTAATAAAATGCTTTTATTCATTCAGCAGAGAGTGAGAGGGACAGCCAGCAGAGAGAGACACACACACTGGTTTTCATTGACAAAAAGTAATTGTTTTTTTACATTCCTCTTGTCTAACAGGAATGTTTTGTTTGTGGACAGACTGTTAGACTATAGGAAAAGAGTGCCTCCTTCTACGAAGCATTTCGTTGATCCGATCACGAATTCTTTTCCAGTCGCACGAAGTAAGAGTTGAGAATCTCCGATTCACCATGCTACTAATGGTTTCCCGGAGATTGCAAGGCAAGGCACTTTTGCCTCTGGACCCATCGAAATTTACAGACGTGGTCCACCCCCAGTAAATTTCGAAAGTCACAAGATTTCGAAACACGGGGGCGGCGTAGCGGTCGGCTCTTGCTTTCCCGTCCAATGAAAGGCAGGTTCCTTTTGCCGAAGTCGGGAGACATTAGAGGCTTGCCACACCCGGACTGTTAAACCAACACATTAGCACGTCAAACCCCATTGAGGAGCCGGGCGCAATAATTGTTTTGTCCCTTGATTTACTGATCTGCATTAATTACAGAAATCGAGTTCCTGCTCTTTGCAGACGACCTGGTCCTGCTGTCACCCACAGAACAGAGGCTGCGGCAAAACCTGGCACTGCTGGAGCAGCACTGTCAGACCTGGGCGCTGACAGTCAATCTGGACAAGACCAGAGTTATGGTTTTCCAGAAAAAAAGCCAGACCTCATGAAAACAGGTACAAATTCACACTTAACAACAACACATTAACACCTAACAACGGGAGCAGGGCCGAATTAGGCCAGTACCCACTATTGTTAAACATACAGAAAAGAATATTAAAGTATTGGCTTTATTATTAGCCATACAGAACATTAAAGTGCCCCTTTCCATTCAGCGGGTGTCTGAGCCGCTGTGTCCTATCTTCTGACAGTCGCTGTTGTGAATGTCTGTAGAGTGTATCTTATTTTTAGTACTATATTTTTATATTATATTCCCTATTAATCAAACTCTAAGAGTATGTATCGGCTTGTCCCCCCCTCCCGCCCCTCTCTGTGTACAGTAGAGCCTCCTGTCCAGCCAGCACATGTCCACAGACATTCACAACAGCGACATATCATAAAACGTTTGCACATATCGTTAAATTATTAGTTGTTTTTCAGGAAGTTAAAAAATACACTTGAATTACTTATCCAGTCTCTCGAAATAAAGTTATTTTTCAAGCAATGCAACAAACGTCGGGCAATGTGTTTTTTTTTAATCCAACATTGACAGCCACATCTTAAATCTTGTCAAAATAGAGAGCTCTTTTTTCTCTATTTGAATTGTGGCGATTCAAACAACCTTGGATAACAAGTGGTCTCAAAGTCACCGAGCTCACGGAGCTTCAACAACAGATGACAATTCCCTTAGTCCTTCCTTAGTCTTACTGAAATTGTCGGATTATGAGTAAATAAAAGCATCTTATTAAAAACACGTTTGCGTTTGTTTGGGAGCTATATTATGTATTTTTCATATGTAAGATATAATGATGTGTTCCCGCTTACACATCGCACGACTTTAAAAGCTAGAAAAACAGGTTTCGATTCACATTATCTGGCGAGCCTTTTTTTGTCAAAGGACAGCACAAAAAAAACAGACAATACACAGGGGGGGAGGGCAAGCGAGAGAGAGAGTTTTTTACCCTCTGTCAAAAAACCCAAATCACCCGGGGCAGAGACTCTGGGGTGATCATTGTGTGGTACAGAGCATAGTTCAGTCAATCCAAACAAGTACAGTAGTAAAGAGAGAAAAGTCAACAATTGATTTAAGGACGATCTGTAAAAGTGCAATGAAATACAATATTGTTGTTGCTGCTGTTATTGTTGTTTTTATCCTGTAAAGCCTTTTGAGAAGCCACCTTTAAAGGCGATATATAAAAGCGCTGATTCTTATGGAATGTGTTCCGCCGGGGAACAAGTATAACCTTGTTTATGCACAAACAGTGGCATGTTACATAATTAATTTGGGTGTCTCCTCTTGCTAGAAAGCTCTAAATTGCATTTTGAGTGCGGTTTTTGACTTTTTTTAAATTGCAACCCGTAAATAAAGCTGATACTCTTTAGACTTATATTAGGATTTAGACTTATATTAGGATTATATACTTTGTGAAAAGTAATAGTCTTTTAACCTTTTCTGTGAATTCGCTTGTTATCTAACAAATGCATACTTTTAGAATTTGATTAACAGGGAATATAATATGGAATTGCGTATCTAAACAAATTAATAACGATATAATTATATTCATGTACTGTCTGGCGGAATAAACTGAAGAGTTAGTTAATGCGACACGGAATTACTTTCCACCCCCTCTACATTCTAGTAGAACAGACTAACCTTCTAATGAAAGACGGTCCACCCCCCACGGACAGGAAAAGTGCCCACAGGCACTTAAACTTAATATGGTCAGTAACAGTAAACAGTAACATGGTCAGAAGGAGCACGTACAAACGTTTCCGAAATAACCACATGTAAGACTCTGATGCTTAAAATGTTTAGGGAGAAAGTGGAATACTGTGTGTATTTTTTCTTTGAACTACCAATACCAGCTACAGTATATACAGTCTGTAACGTAGGGATTTCTATATGTCTTTATTTAGTGGTTACATTAGTGACAAAGGCTAAACTTTTAGCTTCAGTAACGCGTACATATCTCCCCTTTTTATAAAACGACATGGTTGAAAACTGTTCCAGAGCCACTGTTGTTTCATCAGTGAAAAGTACATCATGAAATGCCTCTCCCTGTTCAATCCACTGGAAAAAAGAAAAGGAGCATAAAGCGTCTGATGGTCATAAACGATATTCATTTAGGAACAGCATCAGAGATATGTTTTTAACTGCACTGCATCGGAGAGAATACCATAGTGTGTTTTTTTTTTTACTCCCTGGCGGAAACTGGCTTCCATAAGAATCAGTATGGCTCAGAGATTAAATAAAACTTCACTCGCACCAAACAAATGTATATTTCTAAATATCACAACATGATCGAATTTAAGTCATTTTAATAACAATGAATAGTCACCTAGGCATTACAATATAAACATTTATATTGATTTAAATCGCGTTTTGATTTAAATCGCAAATGCGGGTTTAAATATATGTGTTTTTTGATTCACAATCAGACAAATGCAACATAAATTGATATCTTTGTCTTCTAAGTATCTTAATAAACTTTCAGCATAGCTTTCTCCCCGTTTAGATTTATTTTTCTTAACTAGTATACTTTAGATCTTTTTTTCTGAACCGGGGAAAATCTGATCATGTTTCTCTATAACAATAATAAAAAACATTATTTTACATATCACCTTTATGTGATATCACCTTAAGGACAGCACATACAAGGGTTAATTGCACAATGGACCACACAAAGAAATTTAAAATAGTCTTCTTTAGGTGTGAGGGCAGGAGTGGATCGCAGAAGGCATAATCAGCAAATTAGGAAAACAAAGAACAGGACAGGTGAGACGTTTATCCAGAGAGCGAGTGATCAGAAAAAGGAACAGCTGTTATGCTCAGGTTTTATGCTCTCTCTCTGCTGAATGAATAAAAGCATTTTATTAAAAACGCGTTTGCGTTTGTCTGGGTATTTACTTTGTAATCTGTGGTTTACATCTACTGTATTGTTTTGAGATGTATAAAGTTTTTTATTATTGTTATAGAGAAACATGATCAGATTTTCCCTGGTTCAGAAAAAAGACGATTAAAATCTGTAATCTTTCCACTTGTATGTCATCGGAAAATACAAGAAGTTTCTGCTTTGTGTAAGGATGGTGTAAGGATGGTATCAAAAAGTAATCTAAGTGGTGAGAAAGCTGTGCTCCTCAAAGCGCTTTACAGGATAAAAACAATAACAACAATAGTGTTAGGCTGGGCAAACGATTTTTTTATAGAAATACAAAATGAGATAAAATGATATGTTCCGGCTAAGACATTAACGAGTACAACCCCCCTCTCTGCGGGAGTGCTGGCTGTGACGAATTAAACCGGTTTCACAGGTATTTTCAAAGTAGAAGGGGGCGAGATTTCCAGCGAAAGACACCTCCCCCTCCAAAACCAAGGAAGTACAGTACTTACTAGTTAAGAAAGCTAGGCTCCTCAATGAAATCGCTTTAACATGCTAATGCGTTCGTGTAACAGTCAGGGCGTGGCAAGCTTCTAATGTCAACTCGACTCGATTGGAAGACAATGAACATATTCTAGCCCTAAATGAATTAATAGCAAACATGGTTAACATAAAAGACATTTTTCCAAAAAAGTTTATAATAATACGATCTATAGTTGTAATCTGAGCCTAAATAAAAAGAAAAAGCATTTTCAGAGAGCAATTATGCTGTGTTTAATTGCTTCTTTTAATTGTGGCAAGCTTCTAATGTCAACTCGACTCGATTGGAAGACAATGAACATATTCTAGCCCTAAATGAATTAATAGCAAACATGGTTTACATAAAAGACATTTTTCCAAGAAAGTTTATAATAATACGATCTATAGTTGAAATCTGAGCCTAAATAAAAAGAAAAAGCATTTTCAGAGAGCAATTACGCTGTGTTTATGTAGAATAAGTGATTAGGTTTATGAGCAATCTAATTACTTATTCATTTAAAACGCTATATAAAATAAAGTTTATTATTAATTTGCTGGACAGAGCGATGAACATTATTATGCATAAGACAAAGATAACGATCCTGATCAGTTTAGAAATCTGTGTACGCTGTAAGGTTTTTACTTCTTAAACTTTTAAAATACACGTTTCGCATAGAAAGAAATCCTCTTCCTGGTACAGTACTGTATGTATAGCAAACCAGCACGTCTTTTTTCTCCAATCAGAGGGGTGTCAGATGGTGTCAGCCAATCACCATTCTGAAGCCCTACCATAATCTCTGGTATGGGGAGACCCCAGAATTCTGTCCCTTAGTTTAGACAGATGATAGATACTTTTATTGATCCCGTGAGGGAAATAAAGTAAATCATTTTCATTTTAGGAAATTATTAAACGCTCGGTTAAAAGCAAAGGAGATTGTCTGTTATAGTGGACATAAAAACAAGAGTTCGTTGGCATTATATCCTAGAAGACACAGACCGGCGCCAGACCGGGAGAATGCCCGCAGCGTAAAAGAAAATGCCTGATGAACTAGCGATTGGACAGCTTCCAAGTGCTTGTACAATCGATGGAAATGTTCAAATAAATGTGCAAAAGAAATAAACAAAATAATCATTTATTTCTTTATCATATTGGCTAGCTAATGTCCTCTCTTTGCTAGTTAGTGGCTGTGTTTCTGCGTTGGGTAGCAACGGGTGACTGTTCTCAGGCGGAAGATGTAAACAGCTTAATTTTCGTGTTAAATAATTTTTTAAAATTAAAATTCATTCTATACAGCAATCGCATATTTGGGTACCGTTTCATAGAACTTTCATGCTTAAAATGTTTAGGGAGAAATGGAAGACTGGTGTGTATTTTTTCTTTAAACTACCAAGACCAGCCATACACAGTACAGTTTACGTACATACAGTAATGTTTATGTTCCTAAATTAATATCGTTTATAACCTTCAGATGCGTTATGCTCCTCTTCTTTTTATGCTCAGCTACTAAAATTTCCCTTTAGTGGTAAAATTCCATATAAATATTCAAAGCTAAGCGGATTAAAATGTGCACAGTAAAGACATTAAATGATTAAATCTTTTCACTACCAACCAATGCACCACGAGTGGCCCTGTCATTTTGGCCAGCCAATCACTTACCTTGTGGCTTGTGGGTAGGTTACCGTACCGCGGGTTTGTACCGCGCATTTTGAATGGCTGCATCTGTACCACCCACAGAAAAAAAAGAATAAGAAAGCCCTTAAAAAAGAAAGATGGGGACTGATCTACATTTTTGTATATTTGCTATTTATAAAGCCATATTGTGTCCCCTTAAAAATGTTTTTTACTATAGACATTATTACGGGTTTTGCTGGAGAGACCAATGCAAAATACCCTGTCTAGTCATCTTATAGCTTTTAAAATCAAAATATCCTAAATGTGGAAGCACACAGTTCTATATCTCTGTCTGTAGTATTTTCAATCAGGGCTGCACATTATGATAGAATTATCTCATTTAAACATGTTCTAGTCCTATTTTTTCACACTATTATAAAAAAGAAAATTAAAAATAGAGCCATGACCAGCTCATTTAAATTACACATTTGTCAAATCTATAAACCCCTGTTGTGAATATGCAGCATATTGTAATTGTTTGAATTTTACCGAGATCAGTTAGTAATGCCATGTAATGAGTGATCAGTGAATCCCTACTGTTTGAACAACCAACAGACATCAGTCTTCTTTCTTTTTTGAACTCTTAAACTCTTTTTCAGTAGTGAACGAAACAGGAAAATTACCTTTCAATTAACTTGCCAATTGCTTTCCATTGCTAATTTCTAAAAGGAAAGCAGGGCTTTGTATTTTTTGAATTTATGACTGACTGATTGAACCCTTTGAGATAATTTACCATGTCATTTCATCCAACAAACCAGTGACATCCATTTAAGAAAGATTTTAATTTTATCTGCAATTATACATGTTTAGAAATCAAGATTCTGAACCAATTGTCAACAAAAAAGTAATTTACATTCACTTCTGGTAAATGTGATAGATGCCATGTCTGATAAGCTATCCAGTCTAGTCATAATATTCATAATATAGGCCTATATGTGTTTTTTATTGCTGATATTTTAAAGCATAAAATACAAATGAAGTCAGCAGCTATAGTTAATTTTATAGGTGCTGTCAATAAGTATCATTCTTCATTCATTTTAAGGCATGTCTTGAAGTTTATAGCCTTCTGGGAAAAAAAAGTAATGCCAACAGAAATAAGAACAACAGTTTGTTACTATAGGGTAGCTTCCACAGTGCTTCACTAAATTGTTTGGAACCCATTTATTGCAATCTGAAAAACAGCACATTCCTTAAACATAGCAGTTAAGAGATGTTATGAGGTACAGGTAAAATCACACCAAATTGAATTTCTGAGTGGTCTTAAAGAGTACAATGGCCAACAGATGTTATGCTTGGATTTCTATTTGCTAAGAAGGCCTACTGTATATTTTTTTGTTAACATCAATCTTTTAGGATGCAAAGATGCATAAACAATCCTTTGTGATTTACCATTATATGCTTTTTTGTACTTATGATGAAACTCACCTTTTAATGATTTATATAAATGTAAATGCACATTGGTTTTAAAATGCTAATGTAATAATTTGTAATTTGAGCCAAGATGTTCTGATGTATTAATCTACAAACGTGTCAGCTCACAGAACCATTTATCTCAGTTCAGTTTATGAAAAAAAAAATATTTATCCATGTACAGTATAAAATAGCAACTGGATATTAATATACACAAATAACAAATAACATACTGCCTTTGCAGTATGATGCAAGGGACTTCTGGAAATGTTTGAGACTAATTACTGTGCATTACATAGAAAAAAAGAGAGATTTCCCTGGGATGGATTATGTTTTTTGTACAGCTTGGTTTCTAGATTTATTTGTCTGACAGTGGGTTTTATGCCCAGAAGACTGTTTTATGGTGCCACACAGATCTAAGAATAGTGAGATTAAATGCTGCCTCTCAAAGTACACTGAGAATTGGCAAAAAGAGATACTATATTGACAATCACACATCACACTGTTGCCTTATTGATGTCAACAACAAAGCACAGTAAAATAAATTATCTAAACATGGCTTTTCAATACTAATATTGAGCAAGAAAGTCAAAGTAAGGAAGAAACTAGAAATGAGTAAACTATCCTTTTGTTTAATGAATCATACGTAGTAGAAAATTGCAAGTAACAACGTTGCACATTCTTTATTTTGTAATAAGGAAGGTTCAACTATTATTTTTGAGCTGCTATTATACATGCTGCAAGATCTTTAACAGAAAGCAATGCTATATTTGCCAGATATTGTAAGTCAATATATTGGAATAACTACAGTATACTCGTTCTCTCTCTCTCATATGTGTGTAACAGAGCCTACCTAGCTAACTGTTCGCAATGGATTAAATAAAACGAAAAACTCACAAAGGGAGACCTACTCAAAATGCCAAATGAGTTGGGGACGGCTTAGTTATGGAAACATTATGACCTCGTGGTAAAAAGAGATAAAAGCTCACTGGTCACTTAAAGTGTAGGGCTTGCAATGCTATTTTGACTTACAATAGCAAGAGGACTGGCACGTCTTCTCTTCAGCAACACGTGGACTTTGGATGTAGCTGTTCTGCAGGAGCTGCTAGTCAGAGACAAATGTCGGTGTCAGAGTACTTACTCACACCAGTTACGTCAGTGCCGGCTACTGTGAAATCTCAGCTTTCTGACAAATGTGTAGAGTTTTGTTGTCGTGATATTAGGCCCTTCCACATGGTTGCAGAAAAAGGTTTTATAGATCTAGCGCAGGAACTAATAAACATGGGAGCTAGCCATGGTCATGTCCCATCTGAGAGTGTGCTACCGGATCCCACTACCATCTCTTGGAAATGTAAGGTGATCGCAGCCACGAAGAGGCAGTATGTGGTCAGAGAAATATCGAGGATTATGTCTGATATTACGTGGGGATGACCACTGACATGTGGACCGACAATTACTTGCCACTATATCACACTGGAATACAAGCTTAAAAACAGATTGCTTATCATGGCTACCTTCCCCCACGAAGAAGCAAAAACCGGTGACAACATACGGAGAGAGTTACAGCAACAGCTCGTTTCTGTGCTTGGATTTGATGTTGCTGTTATGAACAAAGTTGTCTGGGTCACTGATCAGGGATCAAACATCATTGCTGCACTCATGCCCCATTGTCACCTGGACTGCCAAGACCATGTATATAACACTGTGTTTAAGCATGCCCTCCCGAACTTAGAGATAGCGTCCAAGAATTTGCAGAAACTTTGCTGGCAGAGAAGGCACTAGTGAAATATATGAAGCAAACGGGTCTGGTAAGCCAGCTGACAAAAAACTGTTAGGCAAATGTCAGACACAAGGTTTAACCATATCCCTCATCTTGGAGTCAGTCAAGGATGTGTACACTGAGCTTCAGGAAATGCTTGACAGCCGTGGGGAAAGCTGAAGAATCGACGACATATCCCCATGATGTCATAGAGTTCCTGTTGGAATTTCTTCACCCATTCTACCAGGCTCAGAGGGAGCTGCAGGGCAACCAGTACCATACCCTCAACCTGGTTGTATTGTGGCACGAGAAGCTTAAACGTCACTGCAAATCTGTGGGTATAGACAGCCTTCATCAGGCCATTAACTGTGAGAGACATCTCGAATGGTTAAACCGAAAAGTAAAGATCGAGCCGGTGCACAAGCTTGCCATATTCCTATGGCCTAAGTTCTGCCAGCTCCGCATGCATTCTCACGCTGAGAGGGAAGATGTCCACCAAGAGGCCAAGCGTCGCATAGCCTGCTTCACAGCAGACGGTGAACTATCCAGTGAACCCGCTGCCAAGTAAAGAATGACTGTGGTGGCAGAGTTTGAGGAGTGGGTGAATGTGCCCCTGAATGAAACAGAAGATGAAGTTCAAACCATGAAGATGAGGGGGATGAGTTGGGTTGGTGGAAAAGTCATAGCAGATCTTTCCCCTTGCTCAACATTCCTGCAAGTGGCATCAGTAGCGAGAAGAACTTTAGCACAGCAGGACTAATGGATGACCAGAGGAGGACAGTGCTGAAACCATCATTGGTGGATGCAATTCTATTCCTCCTCAACTCCTATTGATGGAGAGGATCATGACTGTAAATAGTTATGGATTGCAAGTTAAGTGGAATGCAAGTACTGTTTTGAACAGTCAAGTTCAGTTCATTTGACTGTTCAGCTGTGTTCATTTGGCAAAGATAATTGAAAACTAATGTTCTTGTGTCAAGTCCTTCAGTTGGTGAAGTTTCATTGCTTCATCGGTACTAACCGGTAAGACAAATGGTTTATTATCATACTCTGCTGTGCTGTTCTCATGGGCCGCCATGTCTTGTTAAGCTGTGTAGGTAGGCTACTGTTTACTATGCCATATGTAAATAAACTATTGCAGTATGATAATTTTTGCCAGGCAGGATCATCAATTCCACAAAAATGTCTAATAAATATTTGTGTGCTGGTGTGTTGGCTTAGATGACGTTATGACGCAGAAGCTAAAACCAGTAATGCCTGCACGTATATTCACTTTGCTTGTTTGCTTGTTTTATCTTTTTTAGTAGGCCTATTATGGTTATCAGCCATTCCCCACTTTCAAAAGTATTACAGATTTATAAAATTCCAGTTTTTCTCATCGCACAGCATTTTCTATCAACTCAAGTGCATAGCAGCCGAGCAAAGCATTGTAAAACTGTGTCGATGAGAATCCATTTCCATGTGTGCATGTGTGTCTACTTGCTCCGAGAGGAAAAGAGAGTGACCAATTTTAGGTTCGGGTTGGGTTTCAAAGGTCTGGGGTACGGGCCGGGTTCAGGCTTTCAATTTTAGACCTCTGCACTCTAAAAAATGAATCGGGTAGAGTACATTTTATTAAAAATATCAGCTTACTATAGGTGAATAATAAATATATTTAACATATAAAATTGAGCCATAGTATTGTATGCAATATTTTGTATTTATTTCACTGATATAATTTAGAAATAGATCTAACTCATTATGTTGAGTAAAGTTTTTCACTTTTGGGGGGCTTTACAAAGGGAGATGTTAAACGGTGTGAAACTAATTAATTTTCATTTGGTTAACCTGTTGTGCATTTATTTGGTGGGCTTTTGCTCATTCGGTAGCATTTCAAGATTTGTTCTCATTCGGCACATTTGGAGACAGCATTCTGTCTTCTTTATGATTTTGCTCTCACATCTGTTCTTTTTAGGTAAGTTATTTTCACGAATTACAGGTTGTAGATAAAATTTATATTGATGACGAAAATGAGACAATCCTGCCATGCTCATGCCCTCTGCCTCCTTGTTTCATTTGCAGCACCTGGGGCGCGAACCCAGGTCTCCGGTGTAACGCAACAGGGAACCAGCCGCATGAGCTAAAGGAGACCTCCCTCAGCCCAGGCAGCTGAGGTCCCTGCTACGCGCAGTGAGGGCGATGACGTCACCGTATCCGAACTAGCTCCGCTACACAGTGTAATGTGTAATGTTCATTAATTAGGCTGATAAAGTAGCGTTAGCTTTTTTAGACCTATAGCCAGCTGTTCAGACCAACTAGCAAACTTTAGGAGGAAAAAAAAACAGTCTGATAACCTCAAAGTTTTTAAATTAAAGCATCTTATACTGAATGTCTGATTAATAACGATGGAAAATTGCAGCTGGCTTCAAGGTTCACTAATGACATTCATGGTAGAACACAAATCCAGTGCATTGAAATTGAAAATAATTTATTTAGGCTAATCAGTGTATGTATTTTTTAAATATAGCCAAGCTAACACAGTTCAGTGTCAGTAAAAGGGAGGATAGATTCTAGCGCAGTTTTAGGGCAGAAGTGTGTCAAGATAACATATTGTGCTAGCTGTAGAAGCTAGGTTTGTTAGGTGTTGTATGCTCAAATCAGACTTTCCCCCTGGCTGTCCCATATGCTTCCCAACCGATGCTCACACTGTCATGCTTTCATTTCTCGTGCTCAGCTCGTTTGGACTTTACATGCATGCATCAAGGCATACTCAGATAAATTTCTGAACACATAAGGGGATCTAGCGTGATCAGGTCTGTTAAGCTCACTGCTTTGCAAATTGCAAACAGATAAGTACTTTAAATGGAAACAAGTGTGGTGAACCAACGTTTAGAATTGTAACAAAAATCTAGTATAGCCTAGTGTATGAAGGTTGTGCGCATGCCATGAATCTACTTGAACATTAGAGATGCATTGTATTGTATTTTGTATTGTGTCGAATAGTGCATAATCTTACTCAGTTAAATTTATAGAATAAATCAAATTCATTTAAACTAATTATATATTTTTCTCAACAGGTTTGCTTGGAAATCACAAATAGGCCTACAGCTACAGTCCCAGCTGTCTCTGTAAGCACAAATTGCACACATTTAATTTTAAATTAGAGTGTCTCCTCTCCCTTCTTTGATGACATTTGAAGGTTTTTTTAATAATATCCCCCACTTTCTTTTTAAATTGGCACTTTGAAGCTAATTAACATTTTCTATTTTAACATACTTTAAAGAGTTTTGGGATGATTCTGAGGGCACAAGTATAAAATGTGATGACCAGATGCAAGATGCATCACATAAAGTTCTTAAAAAAATAGCCTATTAAAACTGGAGGGCATATATAATGAATCAGCCAAATGCATTGATGACTTGGAAAAAGAGCGCCAGTTTATTTCTTGTTTGACATCTGTCCCAGTTGTTCAAAACATTATTGATTGTCATTTAAGGAAGAATAACTGTACTCTTGATGAAGCGAGTATCACTGAATTTATAGATGAACAGGGCAAGTCCAACCCATTGAGCACAACACTAGATGCAGGAGGTACCCTTGGGTCTGCATTTAAGAGGAGGCAATATTTAAAGGAAAATTTTCAAGTTGTTGAACTTGTGGAATATTTTCTGGAGCAGATGAGAATAGAAGTTATGAGTATGTACCTCTTCTTCAGATTTTGCAGCAGGCAGTGGGTGGTAAAGACTGAAAACATTAACAAAATGTTTAAGCGTCTCTTCACGTTTTGAGTCATTTTATGATGGCATACTGTATATTTCAAACAAAATGAGTTAAATGCTGGGGAAGAATTGAAGATCTCTTTAGTTCTTTGTGTTGACGACTTTAAGGTGTGCAATTCACTTGGAACTTCCAAGAAAAAGCACAAAATAACAACAGTGTATTGGGTTTTGGCAAATGTGCCATCTGAATTGCGGTCTACTCTAACATCAATATATTTGACTGTTCTTAGCAAAGCTGGTAATGTGACAAGGTTTGGATATGAAGTAATTTTGGAACCTCTTTTGAAGGATATTTGTATCTTGGAACAGGAAGGGATTTTTATTGCTAGTGTTGGGAGAAAAATCAAAGGCACTGTACATTGTGTTGTAGAAGACAACCTTGGTGCCCATTCGATCAGTGGTCTAATTAGTGAAAGTTTCTCCGGGGGTCACATCTGTAGGTTCTGTCTTGGGAATCATGCTGAATTCCAGCAGAAGGAAGTGAGGTCAGGGGCTTTTCCACCAAGAACAAAGGAGGCCTATGCCATGCATGTTCAAACTATGAAGGACAACCCCACACTGACTACGACCGCATTGCTACGGTGTCAAAAAGGCTTGTCTATTGACAGAGAAATGGAGGCCTAACATCCACCTGATGTGCTTCATGGCCTATTTGAAGGTATCATTCCATTAGAGCTAGCACTGTGCTTCTCTGTTCTTATGAAGAAGAAATACTTCACTTTAAGTGAATTTTAGGACTCAATTACTTTCCTTATAAATACCCACAGTCAATACCCCAACATTTTCCTTCTCGACAAAGTATAGGGGGATATACACATTAAAACTGGGCCCTGATCAGATTTGTGCCACTCATTATTGGGTCCCAAGAGTTCATGGTCCCAAGTTTTGACCCAGAAACAGTAGTAGTTTCAAGTAGTTGGTGCTTGAAAAGGCCAATGAGGCCTACGTGAGAGATGGCTGTCTTAATGACTCTCCCAAATGTGAAGAAAGATATACAGATGCAGCCATTCAAAATGCACGGTACAAACCCGTACCGCGGGAAACTACCCACAAGCCACCGCAGTCTACCACAGTAAGTGATAGGCTTGCCAAAATGACCGACGGGGGCACTCATGGTGCATTGGTCGGTAGTGAAAAGATTTAATCATTTAATCTCTTTACTGTGCACGTTTTAATCCACTTAGTATTGAATATTTATATGGAATTTTACCACAAAAGGGAAATTTTAGTAGCTGAGCATAAAAAGAAGAGGAGCATAACGCATCTGAAGGTCATAAACAATATTAATTTAGGAACATAAACATATAACTGTATGTAAACTGTACTGTATATGGCTGGCATTGGTAGTATAAAGAAAAAATACACATCAGTCTTCCATTTCTCCCTAAACATTTTAAGCATCAAAGTTTTATGAAACGGTCCCCAGATATGCAATTGCTGTATAAAATGAATTTTAATTAAAAAAAAATATTTAACACGAAAATTAAGCTGTTTATGTTCCTCTGCCTGAGAATATAGTCACTTGTTGCTACGCAACGCAGAAACACAGCCACAGGTAACTAGCAAAGAGAGGACTATTAGCTAGCCAATATGATAAAGGAATAAATGATTTTTTTTTATTTCTTTTGCACATTTATTTGAACATTTCCATCGATTGTACAAGCACTTGGAAACTGTCCAATCCCTAGTTGTCTGAATTTCTTTTATGCTCCGGGCATTCTCCTGGTCTGGCGCCGGACTGTGTCTTCTAGGATATAATGCCGGTGATTTGCGTTAAAATTGGGTCTCCAATAACGCCGCAGCAAACTCGTGTTTTTATGTCCACTATAATGGACAATCTCCCTTGCTTTTAACCAAGCGATTCATAATTTCCTAAAATGAAAATGTGACAGAATTCTGGGGAGTCCCTATACCAGAGATTACAGTAGGCTTCAGATTGGTGATTGGCTGACACCATCTGACACCCCTCTGACTGGAGAAAAAAAAATCTGATCTGTTCTACATAGCAGGAAGAAAACAGCATATGCTGTTTAATTAGGAAGTAAAAACCTTACAGCGTACACAGATTTCTAAACTGATCAGGAGGAAGAAAAATCACCCGTGATTATCACATAAAAAGTGTTTATTAACTATCGAAACCTGTTTTATTTATTTTATTTTTATTTAGATTAAGAGTTCCCGTCACCCCCATTTCCATTTAAATCGCAAACCGTGTTTAATTAATTTTTTTTATTTCATTGCACTTTGACAGATTGTCTTTAAATCAATTGTTGTCAGAATATCCCCACCTCCAAATACATTTGCAAATACAAATTGCATCAATTTTATTAAATGGCTGTTTCAGTAACTTAAAGTATATATTTAAAGTAATAATTTAACAATATATGTAAATTTTTAAAGATATGTTTATGTTGTGAATGTCTGTAGATTGTATCTTATTTTTAGTTTTTGTTTTGTTTCACGTTAATTTTATAAGGGAATCTTGATTAAAATAGAGAGAGAGAGAGACACCAAGGGGTGCGGAACCAGGGAACTATTTACATGGAAAACGGGCGATCACTCCAGACTGTACGCCCGTTTCACTGATACCCGGATACCTCTTGGGGGATATCCTCTATATCCTCTTGGGGGATATTCTAACAACAAGTGATTATAAGATGATCTGTCAAAGTGCAATGAAATACAATATGCTGGACAGTATGCTTCTCAAAGTGCTTTACGGGATAACAACAATAACAACAACAATTTTACAAGTCCTGGGAGGAAGAATATCATCAATATTAATCATAATAAACTTTATTTTATATAGTGCCTTTAAAGGTGGCTTTTTAAAAAAAAAAACGTTTTTTAAATGGATTTGTATTTGCACACAGAGCAGTGTTTACTTGAACATGGAGATGCCATACTGAATAATTCCTGCACACAACCATTGCAGCGGAATTTGCATCGTTTGGCAGGGCTATGATTCATACAAGTGGTGGTGGATTTGGAGACAAAATGTATTTACATTGGGTTGCTGTAAGTGGGCACTAATAACCCCAAAGCTCTACTTATTATTTTACAAGAGAATGCACCTGACAAGCTGGACAGTATGCTTCTCAAAGCGCTTTACAGGATAACAACAACAATAATAACAACAATTTACAAGTTCTGGGAGGAGAAATATGATCAATATTAATAATAATAATAATGAACTTTATTTTATATAGCGCCTTTAAAGGTGGCTCCTCAAAGCGCTTTACAGGATAACAACCGATGAAACAACAGTGGCTGGGGGTTGAAAATACCTGTGAAACCGGTTTGTTCACAAACAATGTACTGTAGACACAGAGACTCAGTAGCAATAGCAATTAGCAATATCAAAATAGCAATATTATGGACACACAATTGAATTTAAAAAAAAAAACTTTTTTTGACTGCTGGTTTTTGTTGACAGCTTGACAAGTTTATCAGTGAAAAGACCATGGGCATTCTTCCTCCCCCCTACTTACTGTACTTACTGTACTGTACTTAAGTACTACTACTATAACCAAAAAAAAGGGGTTTTGGAGGGGGGGGAGGTGTCTTTCGCTGGAAGACTTCTACTTTGAAAATACCCGTGAAACCGATTTAATTAGTCACAGCCAGCACTCCCGCAGAGAGTGATGAAAATCACGCAGCACCAGGCGAATGCACATTAATATGTTGGGCTTTTGGGCTCAGGTGGATTTGCGCCCTACAGTTCAACCTGCGGTACCGCTGTGTACTGTACATACACTACGAACGTGTTATTTTGAAATATAAAAAATGTCAATATACTGTAGTGTCCATAATATTTGCTATTTTAGTTTTTCAAAGAAGTGTTTCTGTTAAAAGAAAACTCATAGCGATTGCTGGATTTGAACACCCGACCTCACGTTTCTATAGTACTGTAAATAGGTTGCTTAAGCCGTGACGCCACCAAGGCAAGACATGTGACACGCACTGAAACAGCAATATAGATATTACAGTAATATGGTCGGAAGGTCAACCACATGTAAGACTTTGGTGCTTAAAATGTTTAGGGAGAAATTGAGTATTTGTGTGTATTTTTTCTTTAAAATACCAATAACAGCAACATACAGTTCACGTAATATGTTTATGTTCCTAAATTAATATCGTTTATGACCTTTATGACCTTCGTTATGCTCCTCTGCGTTTTATGCTTAGCTACTAAAATTTCCCTTTAGTGGTAAAATTCCATATAAATATTCAATACTAAGCGGATTAAAATGTGCACAGTAAAGAGATTAAATGATTAAATCTTTTCACTAACGACCAATACACCACATTATCTTCCGTGTCGCATTAACATTGGAATGTTTTTTTTACAAGTGTCAAAAGAAGCGATACACAACCTGTCTCCTCTATAACTCTTCAGTTTACAGAGAAATTCTGCCAGAGCCTCACAACATTGTCCAATAATACTCTTCTTGTGTCTAATTTTTAGTTAAGCAGGATTTGAGCTACAGACCATAACAGACCAAAAAACAGAATCCACCTGCCATTCGGGTGTTAACAAAACATGTTTACAAAGAAAGTGAAATACAGTAATACTACCAGCTATATAGATACATAGATTTAGATATTTAGATCCTTAAATTAATATAATTATTAATTTATTTAGATACGTGATTACATATTCTCGATTATAAAACAGATAATTCTGGTCCTGGAATCTGACTGGCTGACACCCTTCTGAAGCAGTACCATAATCTGTGGTATACAGACGCCCCTGAAATTTGACTTTTTACTGTGTGATAAATTTTAAAGACTACTTCTTAGCGTAGATAAGAAAGCGTAGATAAAAAAGCTTGGATTCTCATGTATCTGGTACAAGTATCTTTTAAAACAGTCTTTGTTGTGCTCTTGAGGATCCTTGTGATATTTTGAGCTCTGGTTGAATGATAAGTGTCGCAGTTTAAATAATTTTCGTTGTTAGAAATTATGAAACACTCTGTTTAAAGCAAGGGAGTTTTTATGTCTGTTATACTAAAAGAAAATGCCCGACGAACTAGGGATTGGACAGTTTTTCAGTGCTTGTACAATCGATGGAAATGTTCAAATAAATGTGCTAAAGAAATAAACAAAAAAAGTCATTTATTCCTTTATCCTATTGGCTAGCTAATGTCCCGTCCTTGTTAGATCAACAAAATGCTGTGGTGTTACTTTTTGTCGATGAAAAAATAAAGTCTTTTCATTTAAAATGACGGTTACAAATAATGTGGACCAGCGTAATACTTTGAGTTTACAGCTTGTCCAAGGTCATTCATTATTAATTCTATTAGTAACATCTTCGGTAAAGGCTTTGATGCATAAAATATTTCTGCCTAATTAAAATATTTATGATAAAGGTAGGTTGTGTACTTTTGCCCAACTGAGCAATCTTGCTTTCATAAAATATACTAACTTTTTAATGACTAATGATTAACATGCTGTAATACACAGTTTAAATTTAAAAGCTCAAATGCTGTACATGAAAGGTTAAGCTTTATTGGCTCCTCCTGGCGGTTTTACAAGGTGATTCCGGATACTTTCCGGTATGACGTCAAATGACGCGATACACCGCGTGATACTGCGTGAAACTGCGTTTTGATGCGACACGCCCACCGCGGTCTTCCGCGAAATACCCCATCCGTTTTGAATGGCTGCATCTGTACTTGAAAAAGTGGCTAAGAGTATTTATACTTACACACTATATTCCAGTGTTGCAGAAACACTTATTCAGAAATATCCATGTCTAAAAGAACCAGGTTCCTTCTCTGGCTTTTATGGCTGGCAGATGAGCCTAAAATACAAAATGGCCAATTACAGAACCAAGCTTAGAGCATTTGGTTATCCCGATGTCACATGTAATGCACTGAAACACAAGAAGCCTGAGGACAGAAAGTCTGCAAAAAATGTGAAGAAACCACAAAAAGCTGAAGTCTACCTCCTGACATACGCAACAGGTGAAAATGAAGAGAGTTTGGAGCAAGAAAGAATTGCTGATAGAAGTAAAGAAGAGGGACAATGGTGATCAAAGAAAAAATGGCGAAATCTTTCGCACTCAGAAGACATGAAGTTGTCAACCTGTGCCTCAGTGTTGTGGACATCAAAGATAGATGGCCTGCTCTATGTGATGCTGTTCAGGTGAGTCATTAAACCATTTAAACCCAACCCATTATCCCTGCGATAGGCTACCTGAGATGTAATTTATTGTATTGCTTGTCCTTTAGTAGTGTGTCTGAGATACACAAATATACTTAATGACTTTTTATCCCTATTAATAATTAGGAATGTCAGATAACACCACTGCAGATAATGATGCCGAACATACATTTTAATGTGCTTGTTTTGTTATTTGTTTCTTTCAGATAAATGAAGAGTTCAGCAGAATCCCCACCCTGCATCTCGAGCCAAAATTTATGCTGATGTTGGATCACTACACTCCAAAGCTTCCATTTTCTGTTCCAAAGGAGGAGCACTTGGGCAGACTTTGAGGAACAAAATGGATGTCCTATTTCAGGTCCTCTTAGAAAGTGTAATCTGCAATCCATGTGAGTGAATACATTTTAACAGAATTTTAGAAAATTGTGATATTGTGGTTGACCTATACCACATTTTGCCATTTCAGAACCCATGTGGTACCAGCATTAACCAGACAAAAGAAGTTGTCATCCGTTGCTTGATTTATTACTTAGGTGAAAAAAGTGGGTGATCTCATCCAACACTACAATGTAAACACATACAATTTTTTATTACCTTTATGAACACTGCGTTAATATTTTATGTTTACTGAGAGTGTAAAAGCCACACCCTAACAAATAGCTTCTTCCATCCACAAGAAGCAATATTCTCAGTCATTGTCCTTTAGTGTCCACAGTCCTTTAAAAGGCTGTGTATATTGATCAATATCAAAATGTGCTGTATATGAAGATGTATTAATTGTTTTGTCTTTGTTTTTTATTGGGTGATGTTCAGCAGGATTAAATCCAATACACCGTGAAAATCATCATGGAAGGTGACCAAAAGGATAGTGGCATTGTCTTAGAGGGTGCCCAGGTAATGACTTGGCTGGGAAATGTGGCTAAAGCCTGTGCAATTCTTTGCACTAACTCTCAGTTACCCCAAAGAGCTGAAATATACATTTGAGACTTTTCAGAAGCTTTTCATAGGGCTGGATAGTTCCAAGTTTTCACCCTAAATGCAGTCTCAAGTTGCTTGCTTAGGATATGTCGTTGCATAGTTATGCTTACATGTGAATGGTTATGTATGACATTTGAGAGTGTATCGCAGAACTTTTTGAGTACAGTCCAGTTTCAATGTATGTAATAAAGTGTGGTCTTTTTATGTTTTTACATTTGTGACCATTTTCATTGTGTTGCTTTAAACATTTTGTTTTAATCAGACTTTAAAATCCTATTCTGATAAGATGTTTTGATTTTAAACTATTGCCATACGCTTTAGTTTTTCCCCCCCAATACAAAACCTGTCCACTTAATTCATGAGGAAATGTTCCTTGCTGCTTATAACCATTACAAATAAATACTTAGCAAAGTTTACTTGTGTGTTTGTGTCATAATAAGCGTATTTGTCATGAATTACCCACTGAGCAAATGGGAGGATGGACCCTGTACAGTACTTTAGGTGGTCAGGAGACAAGAAGATAACTTCCAGAGTAAATGAGTGCTAGGCGAGAGACGTGGTCAAAGGCAAGTTCCGTGGTTCGTATCGTGAAGAGTAACGAGAAAGCTTCTAATCCAGGAGAGGGCTAGGCGAAGGACATAGTCAAAGGCAAGTTCTGTGGTTCGTAATGAGAAAAGCAAGGAGATGGCTTAGAAAACTAAAGTGAGATAGGAGCTCCAAAAAACAACCAATACCAGGCAAAGAGCAGAGGCCTTTGGAGGGTTTAAGTATTGTGAGAGGAAGAAGGTACACTGATTGATGGAGTGTCGTGGTTGGCTGATTGGCAGGAGCAGTGTCGTTTGGCAGAAGTGCTCGGGGCTGGAGTGTAATTAGCTCGAGTGTGCTTCCGTGTGAGAATGTGGTGGGATGAGGGCGTGACAGTATTGTATCAATACCATGCGATAGAAGCTATATGAATGAAAGCTTTTGTTAACTTTTTTTAGTATTAATTATTTGATTCATCTTGTTGAAATAATGACAGATAAAGCCTTTTATATTTGCTTAATCCAATTAAATTTACTTAATTTATTTGTTAGTGAGCTTAATATAATTTGTATAATAAACACATTTTTGAAGCTAATGCTGTTTTTTGGACTCATTTAATTTGGATCATTTTAAATAATTTACTTAAGTAGATTTCATTAATAAAACAAGTCATTAAATGTACTAAAACTTATTGCATGTAATATTGTTGCCTTATTTTTTTAAGTAGATAGAACACTGTTTTTTTACAGTTTAGTTTGGTGCATGCCTCACATTCTGGAAGTCTGCGTTTGATTCCCACTCAGGGCATACGTTTTCTTTTAACAAATAAATACTCCTTTTTTTAAAAAAGAAAATAGTAAATATTATATACACTATATTGATGTTTTTATTATTTTTAAATATCATAACGTGCTCAATGTTAAATGACATTATTAAAAACATGAATGAGCAAACTTGAATAGTGTCAACAGTGGGAGTAAAAACCAGTTCAACAAGTTGAATTCAAGTACTCAAAATACTTTATTCATCCCAGTGGGGCAATTAAAGACAAGCCTTTACAACAAGCCTTAAAACGAAATCATACATATTAAAAAGACTGCAACTATAATAATGTAATAGTGATCATTATTAACAATATCAATTTATTAATAATAAATAATACGTTTAAACATCTTGTATTTTGTTCAGAGTCATTTGTTTTCTCTGGTTTTCATAACCTTCGCTTTCTTATTAAAACGCTTATTTATGACACACAGTTTCAGATGTCAGTAACTTTGTGAACAAATGACACAAAGCCTTCAAACTATGTGTATTTTAAAGACCGTGATTTGTGAAATTTTCACAGCTTTTATTTAAACAACATCTAGTACCTGGCTGCATTTTTAGAAACCTTAGTTTAAATAAAGAAGATCTCATGTGTAAGCAAGTTCATAACTCAAGAATTTCAGTACTATTCAAAAGCTACTGTATGAATGCAAAACGTCTGACTATATAAAGCAGAAAAACACAAACTCGTCGGGTTCTACCTCTCTTCAATTTGTGAAACTCTTTCTGTATTTTCTGTTTTTACTCAGATAATTGATGAATAAACTACACATGAAATTCTTTTCACAGGAGGTTCAGTGGTCAATGAGTTTATCACTACAGCACGCATTATGCTACATTTTTTATGCATCAGTCGAAATGTTCTAAAGTCTCTCAAAACGTAAAAAATGTCACATAATATTGTATGGCACGATGGGCAACTAATTATTTTATTTTAAAAAAATCATAAATAAAAAACAACACATCCTTGCCTAAATTAGACATTGCATGACTTTAAAAGCATAAAAACATGGGTTTAGATAGTTAAAAAACATTTTTTATGCGTTAAAAACAGGTGATATTTCTTCCTCATAATTTTCTTAATACAGATGTTAACCTGAAAGAAGCACATCGCGTTGACAACCAGATTTGTGAAACTTTTAAACTCAATAATCCATTCGTTTCATAACTCACTCAGAAGTTTAAACTAAGTGTAGAGTACTATGAAGATGAAGATGCACTAAGACACACTCACATTTTTTAGAATGCTATAGTTTCTGAAATCTTTTAAGAAACATGTGCTCCTACACAAATCCTCCAGTTGAGAGGTCTGCATAAAAGACCCAAAGAATCTAAACAATACACAGCTCAAGGGCAAAGTATCCACAGATTCGACCAAATCTCTTGAATGCTTTTTGCATTCCTTCTTTTAAAAAAAAAAATCTATAGTAAAAAAAATTTGGGTAGAGATGTTTTATTAGAGGAAGAAATTATATTATCCCTGTGTTACAACTGAAGCACATTTTGTAGTACTTTCACAATGCTTTTTTTGTTTTGATTAATCCAAACTCCAACATGTCGAATAACATAGTCCTTAACATCATCCCTGAAGACGTGGTCTTTCCCCTTTGTTTTAATATTACTGGATAGAACACGTAATTTAGATTTGACGCATACATATCTTTACATCAAATCTGACTCATCTTATTTCAGTCTTTGTGATGGTTGTGCACGCATGTAATAAGGAATACAACAGTTAAAAAAGATTCTGATTTTCTTGATTATTATTGATTGCAGTCTGATATATTTCCCTTAGTTTACAGAATCAATACTGCCTGAAGATAAACCTACAATCCTAACGTCCAAACAATAAAACATTTTATGTAACATTTCCACTGAACTACATCATCCTATTTGTCTTTTGAATCAATCACTAAATTTCCTGCTCGCATAACCTACCATAGTGATAGTGTGCATACCATCCTCAATAGACTAGGGTTTGCAAAATTTACATATCCATGTGTCTTCTATTCTTCACCCTTTCATATTCTTTTGTTGAGATGAACAATTTATGAAAACAGTTTTTATAACTGTCACAATGAACCCAGAAATATAGGCATACTAATATAAGTGGAGCTATTTCATTTTAATGGGATGTTTTGGAGGTAGACAAAATTGTAATAATATAAATTAATCAATCAATCAAGATTTATTTATCAATGCACAGACAGAATAGCATACAGTGATGTTGTCAGCAATTAAATGCTTTATTTAGCGAGCTCGTTAAGAGGAATAGAAGAGTAGAAGAACAGGAATTTATAGGGATTAGATTAACATTAGGATACAATAAATTACACAATTGCAATTTACAATGCTATTTACAGATTATGAGAAAGTAACACAAGGATAGGAGGTATTTAGCGCTCTTCGTATCTGTCCTGAGAGTGCAAGTGACAGAAGGGCACCGGTGCACCCTGTCAGTTCAAGGAGGTTGCCTATTCACCAGTGGCCGTTTGGGTAATTGTTTAAATAAAACTGTTTAGCAGTCTTACTGCCTGGGGGAAGAAGCTGTTACGAAACCTGGTGGTCTTGGTCTGTATACTTCTATATCGTTTTCTGGATGGTAGAAGAGAGAACAAATTATGGTTAGGGTGACCGGAGTCCCTGAGGATAGACCTGGCCTTCTTGAGACATCTAACATAGTAGATGTCCTCGATGTTCAGTAGCGCGTAGCTGGTAGTGTTAGGTTAGGATAGGTTAGGTTAGGAAGCTTTCAGTAGTTCACCAGTAAAAATTTGTTAGGATGTGTGACAGCATGCCAAAATACTTTAGTCTGCGAAGAAAGAATAGGTGCTGCCATGCTATCTTGGCTACGAGGTTGGTGCTGTCGAAGAAAGAAGAAGCTGTAATCAAGAAACATTATTCTCACGTATGTTTCTTTCTTGTCTAGGTGTGAGATGGTAGCGTGTAGAGCAGTGGTGATGGCGTTCTCAGTTGATCTGTTTTGTCAGTATGCAAATTGCAGTGGGTCTAAGGTTTGATCAGCCACTTGATCATTTCATGATGATGGATATGAGTGCAACTGTGTGGTAGTCATTAAGGCAGTTGCCTCTGGTTTTCTTGGGGATCAGGACAATTGTGGTTTTCTTGAAGCAAGAGGGGACTGTGCATTGAGTGAGGTAGAAATTAAATATGTCTGCGAAGATGTCCGCTACTTGATCTCCACGGGCCTTCAGGACACGACCAGGGATAGCGACAGGGCCAGGAGCCTTGCGTGCACAGGAACTTACTTGTGTGAGACTTTTCATTCTTCTTTGTGCTGCCATTCTACACATTTTGGGGTTCTTGCTTTCCCCCGCTGTACTTGCAAGTACTTATTGTTCTCTTGCGGTGTGCCACAACATATTTAATATTTATGTTGCCATTTCTTTTGACCTTATCTCTCAATTTATGGGGGATCAGAATTTGCAGTTTACTCCTGTGCTGAAGGATTGAACAATTGACAATTCCAAACCAGGTCTCAGCATGACCATCTGTGTCTCTTGTTTGTGCATCCTTTGACTTTAATATGCCTTCTTTGTGGTCTTTGTGGCCCAATAAAATTCTGTTCCACAGAAATAATAATGCCATGTAGTTTTCCAACAAAAAATTAGTTACATAATCAAACAAATAGGGGTTCACATTGTTACTTGTTTCACAATCTTCATCTCTTTGACCTGATGTGCTATTCTTATATGTAGCTTGAAACTCAGCAGCAATAGGAGAGCAGCCAAGTACAGTTCTCATTGTTGTGTGCACTTCCTTGTCTGCAACTTTAAAAAATAAAAAAATAAAAATATTTTTTTCAACCAAATACAGACAGATTCTCCCCCCCAAAAGAAATTTCAAAAACACATCCAAACTAATTCACAACATCAAGACAACATCCCCCCCATTCCCCTCCCAAACTGAATATAGGTTCCCAACATCACCACTGACCACCGTCCACAGTCCAGCCTGCAGAGCCAATCTGTATCCGCTTACAAGATCAGATGAATGGCTCCGCCGCTCGACCACCTAGAGTCACGTGAATGGGAAGTGATCCAGACCTGGGTGGTCCTGGCGGCCGACCAGCATGGAGCCCACAGGCACCTGGTACAAGATGTGTCTGGCACAGGGTGGCAGACGACTGCACAGAGAAGGAACAAAGCCACACCACCCCTGCAAATGTTCAAAAGGCACAGGAAGTCCACATAACAACATGCATCGGCATTCCCACACCAGCAGAGGGCACACCCGCTGCCACACCCGGTCCAGGCCATGACACCAAGCCCGCAGGCACAGGCCTCGGCCACGTTGCCGCCAATGGTGCTGGCCCAGCAGGGTTTGGAGACTCAGTGCAGGCAGCACCCGTCTCCTGGCACCAGCGCAAACCCGCAGCCCAGCACAGGCGGTGACAAGAGGAAGCCGAAGATCTGCTCCCATGGGAAGAAAGAAGAAAAAAAACAATGATAAATGATGGAAGAGGGAGAAAAGACAACAAACATCAAATGAAAAAAAAATCACCCATTTGTAGCAAAGTGTCCAATGATAGAGAGTGACAAATTCATCCAGCAAGATGTCTTCAACGTAGAGGCAGATTTTAAGGTAACATTATTGGATAGGATACCAGTGATATTGTCATTCTGTCTTATAGCAGCGGCCAGTGGTTCTATAAATAATGCAGATAGTAATGGGGAGAGTGGGCATCCTTATCTGGTCCATTGCTGTAGCTTGAATGTTTGTGATGTTATGCCATTTGTGACAACTGATGCCATGAGTAAGCTGTACAGTGTTTTGATCCAAGGAATGAATGACTCCCCAAAACCACAGTTTTCCAGCTCCGAAAAGCGAAATTGTCAGTTAACTTTATCGAATGCTTTTTCTGCATTAAGTGATATTATAATTGTGTTATTATTGCTTTGATGAGATACAAGATTACTGATTCTAAACTGTTGCTTAACCTTTACTGATTATTTTCAAGTCTGTATTAATAAGAGATAATGGACGGTAGCTTGTACATAGGGTGGGGTCTTTATTTGGCTTAAGTAGTACTGAGATTATAGCTTTATTCATGTGTGTTGGGATAAAAGATTTCTGATTTATTGTTTGATAGCGAGTGAACTGCATTCCTAATTCCTAATTCTAATGCTTCTGTTTGAGTTTTATTTAATCTTGGGAGAATTATGTTGTTTAAAACATTATGAATTTCTTTGTAGTTTTCCTCTTTCTCATCAGTATATATATTTTTGTAAAATGCCTGAAAAATATTATTTATTGCTTTTGGGGTATGAAAGGCTTTCCCCTCTGAGTTCCTTATAGCAGATATGATTTCTTTTCTTTGTTGTGCTGTAGCTGATTCACCAAATATTTCCCCAAATATTGTTCAAAATGAATGCACCTTAGCCTTTGTATTAAGAACTGTGTCTTTTTATGTATAATGTCTTCAAGTTGGAATTAAGTTTCATTTAACCCCTTAAGTGCCTGTTCTGTGGGGTTTTCTGCCAAGGTGTTGTGTAATAATTTAAATTTACTTTCGAGATTGTTCTCTAGTTCTTTTCTTTCTTATGTTTGTGAGTAGAATATGATACACTTTTTCCTCTCAGTACTACTTTAGCTGTTTCCCAAAGTTTTGAGGCAGTGATATCTGGAGTATCATTTGTTTCTATGAAGGATGTCCACTCTCTTTTGAAATATTCATCAAAGTCCCTGTATTTAAGCAGGGATGTATTGAATCGCCACCTGTGTATAATTTTATTAATACATATTGTTAAGAATAAAGGTAACAGGTGCATGATCAGAGATGAGAATTGGGTGGATTGTAATATGTGATATATCTGAAATAACATAATTGTGAGAAAGAAATGATAATGATTGACTGTGAGAAGTCAAATAATAATGAGAGGAAATTATGGAAAAACTCTGTGTCACCTGCATTTGGAACATAAATATTAGCAACTGTTATAATGTTATTGTTAATGGAGGTATTAATAATAATACAGTGCCCTTCCGGATCAGCTATGGTAGTTTTATTGATTATTGGTAATTTTTTGCTAATTAGAATAGAAACACCTCTCTTCTTTAAGTTATATCAAGCTGAATATATCTGAGTGAATTGTGGAGTCTTTAAATTCTTGTGTTCTGATTCTGAAAGGGGGGTGTCTTGTTATGTCTATCTGCATTCAATTTACTAAGATGGTTCAATATTTTTGCTCTTTTTGCTGGTGAATTAATGCCTTGCACATTCCAGCTAAAAAAATTTAAGATTGACATTTAGATTAGTATTAGGCGGTTTAGTCAGTACTGCAGTGTTACCTAGATTCTCTGTGAGATATTCTCGTTTTTCTTCCCTCAACCATTTATACACATGTATCAACACACAGACACTTGAAGAGATATACAAGGTACAAAAAATATACAAAATAGAAAGATACATAAAGCAGGATGAACACAAAATAAAAATAAACATGAAACATAAAGGGTTTTTAATTAGGCATGCAGGTAACATGGACTATTAAGATGTGATGGGCGAAAACTGGTTTTATCTATTTACATGTTTTTTTGGTGAGGTGTTAGTAAGTGGATATATGTTAAGGCCAGGTTGTTATATTGCTGGCCCTGTAGAGTTGACCATCTATATACATCTTAACCATAGTTAGTACTACTCATCTTCCTTTTTCTTGAAACTGTTTCATTCGTTTTTTTCCATCTCTCCTGTATCTCTAGTGGGAATTGATCATTGAGTCCATAATAAGTTTCTCGCAGTTCCTTCCCTTTGCTTTTTACCAGTTCTTTCTGTTTGTAGTGTTTGAATTTTTGTGATAATATGGCGGGGGTGTTTTATATTGGTATGGTTGGTGTGTTTTGGTCCTAGGCGGTGAACCTGGTGAAAAGTAATTTTGTTTACGGTTTCCTTTGGGAGTTTTAGGGCTGTATGCATGAATTATTTTATAGCTATCCTGTGTTTGTTCTAATATTCCTGAGACAATTAGATTGTCACGCATGCTATGGCACTGAAGGTAGAGGATGGTTTCTTTCATTAGTTTATTTTCAGCTGAGATTATTGATTTGTGTTGTGAGGGTTTTGGCCATTATTTCCAGTTCATTGTTTTCTTTTTGAAGTGTCCCTTTTTGTGATTGACTACATTTAAGGCTAACCTTCAAGTCTTTAATATCTTGGTATAGTAATTCAAAAATGGATAATTTATTGTTAATTGATTCTGGTACACTGACCTCCATTGCTGGTGTGTTTTCCTCAGATTCCATTGAATATGCTCGTCGTGGTTGTTTCCTGTGTGGTTGAGGCATGACGAATAGTCTGTAGAAGTACTCGTCGATTAAATGTTCTGAGGTTTCCACGGTTGCAATTACAAATTATTCACTGTTCTGATTATTATATCCCAAAAGAAATGGTAAAGACTGCATTATTTGTTGTTTGTTGTGGAGCAGTCTAGGAGACGGATGTAGCCATATTGGATCTTACCCGTCGTCTCACGAGATTCTCAGAGCCCACACATACTCCTTGTCTGTAACTTTGACTTCAGCCTCTATTTCAGTAAGCTCTGGTATGTGTGTTTGAGAAATGTAATCATTTAGGAGGCTGATACTGGCTTTGACTTCACTGGTGAAACCTCCTGGTTGAGAAAACAATGCGCATGTGTTTGAAAACATTTTTGGCATTATTCAAAGATGTGCTGTTTTGCAGAAAGGCAAAGGAAATTTTGCAACAATCTTGCAGTCCTTTGTCTGTTGTTTAATTCCCAATTGCTTGAGAGAAAGGCTTAGCAACATGGGCAGAACAAAGGTGCAGAACAGTGAATGTTTGTAGCTCTGTGTTGTTTATTTCTCCATGGCAGACTTTCATTGCATGATCTAAGTATGTAAGAATGGTTTTACTTGTTGAAGACTTCAAGAACACTGTGAATCATTTGTAGTCAGTTTCAACTTGCTGCACTGTCTTGGTGGTAGATTAAGAGATATCATAAAGGTATTTCCTGAGCCAATTATTTAAACAGGGGATGTTGTGATCATTTGTCAACATCTTAGAGACTGGTAATGGAGGTTTATTTTTTTTCACCTCCAGGTAACGTAATAACTGTAGTACTGAGTTATTTTTTTCTGTGATGGAATTGTTGTGACTACACCTCCTGCATCATCCAGGTAAAGGCTCACTTTTTCCTTCTTCCTTAGAGGGGCAACTAGAATTCCCATACCCTGTTCTGTGTAAAGATGGGCAGCAAATGCATCAATCTGCAAAACTTGTACACTCTATATTGAGGCCACTGGACATGGTCTATATCACACTCTCTCATTATCTTTTGGGTCAACCTTAATTTTACTGTCATATTGCAGTGAAGGCGTGCTTCACTGAACCCCATGAGTTCAGATGACTTTCAGGACATCCCATGTTATTGGGCTAGATAAATTGCCAGCTACAATTTAAGCTGCCAGAGTTCTGCTGTGTAGCATCTAGTTCTGGATAAAATTATCCAGTTGTCTACAAAGTCCCAACCGTATGCACCGTTGATCAGGCAGGCGTTCCACGGTGGTTCACCAGCAGTTCACAAGATCCTTGCTGCAGGCTTGACCTCGGGCAGAATTCTGTCTTTACTTATGGGCTTCCTCTGGCTTGGCACTTGAAACAAAGTCAGACAAAGCGTGAGAGTGGACAGGGGAGCAGCCTCTGAGCTCTGTGCAGTGCCTTTTAACTGGAGGACAATACGGTTGGTGATTGGTCAAAAGGTTGCCAGACACATGGAGTTTCCACGCCCTGCAGATTCCTGATTGGTTGTCAACTTGAGGAATGACTGACCATGACCTCTGTCTCTAGAACCATAATCCAGATGTGCTTAGAGTCTCACTCAGAAATCGAGACACCAGTTCGGTGCATCCTCATCCTGGTAACTGCTCCTTATCAGAATGGCAAACATTTCTGAAACAGTACACAGCATTAATGACTTCTCTGTGGCTTAGACCATGGAAATGAGAGAGAGAAATGGGGCCTCACTGGGAAAAGCACGGCAACACTTAATTCTGTCTTATTAATAAGCATTGCCACTACACTTTATTTTAAAAAATCCCCAAAACTAAAGAAGAGTTTCACAAATCAAAGCATGGCCAGGAAAGGTCAGAGGGCTCGCCTATTGTGTAAAACATTTGGTTACAGCATTGCGAGTGGTGTGGTGCAAACGTTATTGACTCGTGAAGGGCACCCCCCCTTTCCCAGTGTATTGCCTGTCAAATAGTGCCATATTAAGAAAATCATTTAACATTAAAGAAAACCTTCACAAATCAAAGAATGGCCATGAAAGGTCAGAGGTCCTGCCTATTGTGTAAAACACTAAGTTGCAGCACTGTGAGTGTTGTGATGAAAAAGCTATTGACTCATGAAGGGCACCACCCTGTCCCAGTGTATTGCCTGTCCAATGGTGTCATATTAAAAAAAATCATAAAAAAGGAAAGAAAAGCTTCACAAAGCAAAGCAGCTGTGAAAGGTCAGAGGGCCTGTCTAGTGTATAAAACATGTGGTTACAGCATTGTGAGTGTTATGGTTAAAAAGCTATTGACTCGTGAACAGCACCCCTCTATCCCAGTGTATTGCCTGCCCAATGGTGCCATATTAAAAAACAATCATAAAAAAGGAAAGATAAGCTTCACAAATCAAAGCAAGGCTGAGAAAGAGCAGGGGGGCCTGCCTATAGTGTGAAACAGCCAGTTTAAGGCTTTTGTGTGCGGTTGTGCTGAAGCTATTAACTTGTGAAGAGCACCCCCCTCCCCCCTTCCCAGTGTATTGCCTGTCTAATGGTGCTAAATAAAAATCATAAAAAAGTTTTCACAAATCAAAGCACAGCCTTGAAAAGTCAGTCTTCTGTGTAAAACATTGGTTTGAACATCATGGGTGCTCTTTTTAAACAGCTGTTGAGTACAGAAGACGATGTTTCCTGCTGTCAGCAGTATTGCATAGGTAGTTGACCCTTACCTGAATGAAAACAGAACATAAAACAATGTTTAATCCCAGTCCTTACAGGCTGGATAATTAGAGACTACTTTGAGTTTTCCAGTTGGTGCGTAATTGCATAATCTAAAAGTTAAGGTTTATTTACACAATTCCATATTAATGTAACTGTAGGGTGCACGCTTAGTGGTTTAACGCCGGTATGAATGGGAACTGGATGGAGATGAATATACTGTATATATATATTTTACAGTTTATTACTAAACAGCCACTTTTACCACTCTGCATTCTTTCCCACTCTCTTCCTGATCTTCCCCTGTCCTAGTCACATTCTCCCCATTAACCTATCCACCAACTGAACTAGAAAACTCCACACAATCCAAAAATATTTCAAACTGCTCAGCTGAACAAAACAACAACAGGACCTAAGCTTACATTAATATTCCCTATCATGTGGTATTGAATCAGTATTACACTTTTTTTACGACAATATCAGGAAGTGTTCTTATTACATATTCTTCGAAAAGGATAAAACATTAGAGCTTTTTAAGAAGTATATAAACTTTGTATAGTTAGAACAAAATCAAAACGTTTCCAAAATAACCACTGTAAGTTACCAAGTTATCAAGAGAGAAAGAAAAACAAAAATATATATACCACATAAAATTGTAATCCGTAGTAATCCGTACTACTTGGACACACAGACACATGTATACAAACAGTACCAGCAATAATCCCAGCCCGTTAGGAATGGAATGATCCTCTGGCTGGATCACAAGCATATAACTAGCCCTTTATTAGGACCCTCCCCCTCTTGCAAATAGGAACTGGGTTTTTCCTAGGCGCAGAATTTATTTAAAAGGTAAGATGTTTTTCTACGTTCTACCTCTAATTAGTACTCATTGTTTTGTGGTGAGAAAGGGTCTTTTATATTTTCCCCTCCAACCCTTTTCTTTTTCACAGCCGGCATGCGTACCCACAGGCTGCAAAACAAACTGTTTAAGTAGGACCAACACATATCCACAGGTGCCTTAAACTCCGCTATCTGATCCCACCTTGCCTGTACATGTTTAATTAAAAACAGTGACAGCTTACTCTGTCACAAAACTTACAGTCTTCCATTCTAGGAAGAGAAAATGAATCCGAGTTACAGTGCTCAATTTTCTGTAATCTGTACAGAACCATGACGTCCCACCAGGTTTTAGTACCAGTAAAAAAGGGGAACTCCACACATTATTGCTTTTTTAACTAAACTGTGCTCCAGCAAGTAATCTACCTCCTTCTGCAACATCGCTTGTGTAGTAGAATTTATAAGCACATTGTTTTATTGGGTGCCATTACCCATGTCTATATCATGTTGTATGACACTTGTTTGAATCAAGAGTGTCCGAGAATAAAAAAGAGTGCCTTCCAATAAGATTAATTATATCTTCTTCTGTTTCAGCTAAATGAGACAAACAGAAAGTCAAATCCATCCTTGGAGTTTGATAAGCAAGTGCATTGGTCTAAAACATTTCACATAACAAGACCGTCTGCATCTGGACCATATACACTAGTGTTACTTGTTACAGATGCAGGAGCCACAGAGACAGAGTGAGTATCTGGTTCACATAAAAGTGTAACATGTCTGTCCTCTTGGTCATGTTACGGTTTCAACATATTGATAGCTGTTCTCTAGTTACTGGCAATTGTGAAATTGACATTACTGTACATCCTGGTCCCTTAGTTGCATCCAACCCTTCTTACTGCAGCTCAGATTTTGAGAAACTGGACAAATCAAATTAATCTTATCCTCCCTAACAGAAGTAGCTAAAAATGAGTCAGATAAATCAACAATATCTTGCAAGGTCCATGTGCAAGTCTGTGAGCATATGACAATATACGCAGAAAACACCACAGGAAATACATGTGCTAGTTCCTCCAAATCACTCACATGTTCTGGTTTTTCTAAGACAAACAATTGAATGAATTGTAGCTGATACAAGTCTGCACTATTTTTAAATCAATATATTTAAATTGTTAATACTGAAATTTGCCTTTGAGGTTCAACATGCTCTGCTCAAAACATTTATGTAATAATATTTTAATGACTACTTGCAAAGCAGTGTTGTAAGTAATGCCATCTAGATGAAGGCAGTCTGCAAGAGTGACTTGTTGACAGTCACTAGTTGATATACAGTATGAATATCTATGGATATTACTTTACAGAAAATGTTATCATGTTTGGCATGGCGGAAAATGTAGCTTTTTGTCCATGTATTTGGCTTTACATTGCTGAATTTAAATCTACATGTTATGAAGGAAAAACTTTCTGCTCAGTTTTGAATAGACCTTTTAAAAATAAAAAATAGAGTTGGATCATCTTTAATCATTCAGAATTGGGACATATCAGATTTTAAATTTTAATTAAAATTCAACAGATATCTAAAATGTAAAGCAACATTCCTCTATTCTTAACTTACTCTGTGGCAGGTTAAGCTTAACTTAGTCTGAATTTGTGGTTTAGAGACCACAAAGTACAGACCAGACCTATCCAAAAACATGATCCTTTCTTCAGGAATCCAGTTGACATTAGAGCTTTGTGGAGAGAATGAAGGTTTGGAGATTGCCAGAACCTTTACAGTTTGCTAATAGTTTTTAGATGGATGACACCATTTCAGCAAACAGGGAATACTTTACATTCACAATCTATTTAGTCCATACTTTGTTAATACTGCTGGTCATAACTCAGCATTAAAAGAAACTCAGACTCTGTTTACAAGGCTGTGGTTCCTTGTGACAGGAACAGTTTTTACTGTTTGTGCCTCAGAGTGCTTTAGTGAAGTGACAGTTAAGTTGTACAATAGAAGGTTCTATTTACATACATTAGTAATTACCATTAAACTGGGTTTAAAAAAATAGCTATTGTAACGCAACGGGGGCTCAGGCGGGCGCCCTTGCCGCATCAGGTCGGCCCCACACTGTCCGGGGCTCGAACCCGGGACTTCCGCGTCTCTCTGCAGCGACCTAGCCCCGTGAGCTAAAGAGAGATCTCTCCACAGCCCAGTAGCTGTGGTCCTGCTATCACAGGGAAGGGCGGTGACGTCACCTGCTCTGGTACGCCGGCTCTTACACAGTACCTGTCGGCCGTAAGCGTTACACTATAATATAGTCAGATATAATTCTATCCACTGTAAATGTCACTTGTTTTCTGTAGTTAAGTACTGTGATCAAATGTTTATTACAGCATTTCACAGTATAATAGATACTCTGGATTACACATACATCCTCATTAAAGTTTCCACATGGCCAACAAAAGCATGCCACAGTGCAACAGCAGGACTAGAGAAAGGGAAGTGATGAAAACAAGAAAGGTGCAGAGTATTTGACCAGAAATTAAGAGAAAAGAGAGGGAAGTGAAAGTAAGAGTAACTTCTTGATGCATCCTGCATTTATAATATTTTATGTTTCTATGGAGACTGTCTCAATAACTAGGAATGGCACAGTAAATGTTAAATATTTATAATTTAATACAGTGGCCTTAATGATTTAACAGTGAAGTTCATTATAATGAGTAGGTTGTTAACACTCATACATATACACCAATAACCACAGTAACATAGACATACATATTGTATAAATTTGTTTTAATTTTATACTCTACTTTTATAAAAAAAGACTTCCATGGAAAATGTTTTGGGATTTTTTATTCCCAAAATGCAAAATATGTTCTCCTTTCTTATGGTGCAGTGCAGGCTAAATTCAGAATGTCAAAAAGAGGAAAAAGTGGTTTAATGTCTTTAGTCTTTGGTTTTTAAGATGAACAAAAATGACTCTCATATTGTACCTCAGAAGTCTCCAGCCCTGGTGGAGCAGGATTAGAGTAATCCATCCATGTACAAGGATGAATGGAATTCTGAGTCCCAGGGAAAGAAAATTGTCAGCTTGTTGTACAATTTAGATATCATAGTAAAGTGACAACATTGGCTACCCTAGAATCTAGTTGAAAAATAAACTGATAGAAGAATATTATTTGTCATCTGTGGCTGGAACCAACTTAAATAAGGTTCCTAGTCCCTCATCACAATAAAATTTACTATGGCTTAAATAAGTATTATTGTGGAAAACTCTCTAGAGCACAAAACATTCATATTCAAAAGACTGACCATAATTAATAACATGAAGCCCTTTATATACCCTTTATACAGATGCAGCCATTCAAAGTTCGTGGTACAAACCCGTACCGCACGCATCTACCCACAAACAACCGCGGCGTACCATGGTACGTGATTGACTGGCCAAAATGATCGACAGGAGCATTCGTGGTGCTTTGGTCGGTAGTGAAAAGATTTAATCATTCAATCTCTTTACTGTGCACATTTTAATCCGCTTAGTATTGAATATTTATATGGAATTTTACCATTAAAGGGAAATTTTAGTAGCTGAGCATAAAAAGAATAGGAGCATAACGCATCTGAAGGTCATAAACGCTATTAATTTAGGAACATAAATATATTATGTAAACTGTATATTGCTGGTATTGGTATTTTAAAGAAAAATACACACCAGTATTCCATTTCTCCCTAAACATTATAAGCATCAAAATCTTACATGTGGTTATTTCGAAATGTTTTTATGTGCTCCTTCTGACCATATTATTGTACATTTATATACTTTGTGAAAATTGATCGTTTCAACCTTTTCTGCGAATATGATCGTTATCGGATTAAACAAAAGCATACTTTTAGAATTGGATTAATAGGGAATATAATATGGATTTGCATATCTAAATAAAGTAATAACGGTACAACTATATTTCTATATTGATATGTGTATTTCTGTTCAGTACGTATCACATGACTTAACTTGGTGGCATGACAGCTTAAGTGACTGAGTTACTAGAGTGAGGTCAGGTGTTCAAATCTAGCAATCGCTATGAGTTTTCTTTTAACAAATAAACATTTCTTTGAAAAACTAAAATAGCAAATATTATGGACACTACAGTATACTGACATTTTTTATATTTCTAAATATCACAACATGTTCATACTGTATGTACACAGTGGTACCGCAGGTTGTAGGGCGCAAATCCACATGAGTCCAAAAGCCCTACATTAATGTTGTGCATTCACCTGGCACTGCGTGGTTTTCATCTCTCTCTGCAGGAGTGCTGGCTGTGCCAAATTAAACCGGTTTCACAGGTATTTCCAAAGTAGAATAGGGCGAGTCTTCCAGTGAAAGACACTTCATCTTCCCCCACGGACACATGTTTTCTTAGAAAAACAGATTCACAACTTGAAGCTGTGTCAGTCTTCTGTGTAAAAAAAATCGGTTTGAACACCATGGGTGCTGTTTTTAAGATGCTGCTGAGTAAAGTATAGCAATTGTCCTGCTGTCAGCATTATTGTGTATATAGTTGACCCTTACCTGAATGAAAACAGGACATAAAGAAAGGGTTTCAGAAATCAAACAAAGCTTCATTCCTTTGTTTTGTGGTCTGGGTAATTGGAGGCTACGCTGTTATGCTTCCTATGGTGATATACGGGTTTTTCGCACAAAGCCGTATTGAGCAGTATTTCTCGCGTTGTGAACGTGTGTACACATCGGTCCCCCTGGGTTCCAGTTAGTGTGTAATTACGCATCGATGAAAAACCAGAGGTTTAAAAAAAGAGAATTAGCTCACTGATAGTTTTATGTGCAAGCTATGAACATTTTCACAAGTCGTGGTCTTTAAAGTGCATTTGGTTTGAAGGCTTTCTGTGTTTCCCTTGCGAAGATATGAACAAAAGAATATTCGAGCATGGTAAAAAAAAATAATTTAAAAACGATATATTGAAGGCTGTGAAAACAGTCACAATGTACTTTGTAAACACAACAAGTGTTTTCGTAACTCTAGGAGGTTTTGTGAAAAAGCTACAGGCGTGTCGAAATCATTTTTGAGCTTCAAGCTAACTTTACCCCAGTGTGGGCACCACATTGTTATCTCAATCACCTGCTAATTTGAAGACAGGAGAATGTGATTGTACTGTATCTGTACAGAATGTGTGTTGCATTTTCAAAATTAAAGTGTTTAAAATGTATAATTAAAATTTTTTAAAAAACTTGCAGCTTACTCAAAGATTCTAAGAAGATCATGAGAAAGTGTATTGCATGTCTAATGGTCTAACAAAAACTACAGTATGCTTAAGAGTTTTTTATTTTTCTGCACAGCCAGCCGGCCCGAACCATACAGACACCAGCTAGCCTGCTAGCTACCACAATTCACACTCAACCACATCACAGATCACAGATCAGTCCCAGTGTGTGAGATATTGCTGTTTGATCTTTGATCTGAGCTTTAATGGAGAGCTTATCTCTATTAATATAACTATCGAGTGGTATTAAATGCAACTTTTTTGTATAAATGACACTTTTCTAAAATTTATTTTAAAAATAAAAACGATTACACTCTAATCTTTCCATGCTTGATCCCGTGAGTAAGTAGTATACGCTCCTGCTTTGTTTAACGATGGTATGAAAAATAAATCTAAATAGTGAGAAAGCTATGCTTAAAGTGAATTAAGGGACTTAGAATGCAAAGATAGCGATTTACATTGCATTGTCAGATTGTGAATCAATAAAGGCATTTAATTAAACACGCGTTTGCTATTTTAAGCAAAATGGGGAAAATGGGGTTAGACCATTAGACATGCAATACACTACCTCGTGATCATCTTAGAATCATTGAGTAAGCTGCAAGTTTTTTTTATACATAGCATTCGGAAATACAATTTAAAATAGTTTTGTGGTGTATGCATAGATGAAACTTTACAGATTTATAAATTATAAAAAATTAAAATCTGTAATCTGTAATCTTTCCACGTGTAATGTCATTAGAAAGTACAATAAGTTCCTGTTTTGTCTAATGATGGCATCAAAAAAGAAACCTGTGCTTAATGATAATTATGGGACTTAGAAGTCAAAGAAAATAATTAACGTTGTTTAATTTTAAACACTAAGTTATGAACGCAGATGCAATTGGTGCTTTACAGCCATTGTGCAATACCGAGCTCCGCGCTTCCTCCTTCCCGGTGCTACTTCCCCCTCTGACAGCGCAGTGGGTGGCACGCTGTTTTCAGAGCCTCTGATTGGGGAAAAAAGACCTGCTGATCTGTTCTACATACCAGGAATGATTTTTTCTATTTGAAATGTGTGTTGTTTTTATGAAATTTGTGTATTTTAAATGTTTAATTAAGAAGTAAAAACCTTACAGTGTAGACAGATATTCTAAGCTGATCACGAGGAAGAAAAATCACCCATTTTTTATGCATAAAAAGTGGTTATTAACTATCGAAACCTGTTTTTATAGCTTTTAAAGTCATGCAATGTCTAAGTAGGAACACATCACTATATCTCGTTTTTTATTTATTTTTTAAGAATTAAAAAATCATTGCCCAGCCTAATTTTAAAGACCTCTATTTGTGAAACTTTTCGCAGCCTGTACATAAAACTATATACACAATACTGCTGACAGCAGGAAAATTCCTATTCTTTACTCAGCAGCTTATTAAAAACAGCACCCATGGTGTTCAAACCGATTTTCTTTACATAAAATTTTAATTATGCAGAAATACTTTATGCATCAAAGCCTTTACCGAAGATATTACTAATAGTATTAATAATGAATGACTTTGGACAAGCTGTAAACTCAAAGTTTTACGCTGGTCCACATTCTTTCTAACCGTCATTTTAAACGAAAATACTTTTATTTTTTTCTTTGACAAACCACAGCATTTCGTTGATCTAGCTAACGGGGACAGGACATTAGCTAGCCAATACGATAAAGGAATAACTTTTTTTGCTAATTTCTTTAGCACATTTTACAAGCACTTGGAATCTGTCCAAGCCCTACTTTGTCAGGCATTTTCTTTTACTGCAACGGACATAAAAACTCCCTTGTTTTTAACAGAGCATTTCCTAATTTCTAACAACGAAAATGATTTAAACTGCAACACTTATCATTCAACCAGAGCTCAAAATATCACAAGGATCCTCAAGTGCACATCAAAGACTGTATTAAAAGATACTTGTATCAGATACATGAGAATCCAAGCTTTTTTATCTACGCTTTCATTTCCATATACCAGATATTATGGAACCACTTCAGAAGGGTGTCAGCCAGTCAGATTCCAGGAATCGGTACTTTAAAGAAAAAATACACACCAGTATTCCATTTCTCCCTAAACATTTTAAGCATCGAAGTCTTTAACTAACATGTGAAATAGCGTGTAAAAAAGTGGTAGTAGGGAAAATCTGATCATGTTTCTCTATAACAATAATAAAAAACTTTATTTTATATATCACCTTTAAAAGTGGCATCTCAAAGCAATACAGTAGATGTAAAAACAGTTAAAAGGACCACAGATTACAAAGTAAATACCCAGACAAATGCAAACGCGTTTTTAATAAAATGCTTTTATTCATTCAGCAGAGAGAGGGAGACACACACACCGGTTTTCATTGACAAAAAGTAATTGTTTTTTTTTACATTCCTCTTGTCTAACAGGAAATGTTTTGTTTGTGGACAGACTGTCCAGAAACGTGAGACTGTCTTTCTCAGACTCACATTCCCGAATGTTCCCCTCCCCGGTCAACAATCCTAGGAAGAACACGAAACAGCCTGTTAATAAAATTGTTGCAATTTTGTTCGGTCAGTTCTTCCTCCCAGAATTTATAGATCGCATCGATCAGTTCCTGCTTTGTGACAGGCTTAGCAGTTTTCCGAACATAGTCTTTCAGCGAATGCCAAACCATCTCTATCGGATTTAGATCTGGGGATTTGGCTGGAGTTTTCACCCAGTTCACTCCTTCTGCTACAAGCCTCGCCCTTGCTGCTGTGTGTTTCGGATCGTTGTCTTGAAAGAGACGGTGCCTTGATCCAAAGTGCTCCTTGATATATGGGGCGGCATGCTGTTTCACCACAACTTCCTCGAAGAATTCACGATCCATAATCCCTTCGAAAATAAAAAGTGGTCCCGGGCCTCTTCTAGATATACCACCCCAGACGTGAACCTTCAGTGGATGTTTGGGCTTTGGCTTGTCCACATATTTACAAAATGACATTGTTGAAAACTGTTCCAGAGCCACTGTTGTTTCGTCGGTGAAAAGAACATCATGAAATGCCTCCCCCTGTTCAATCCATTGGAGCACTTGTTTGAATCTTTCCTCTTTGTTTTTTACCCTTATCATGGGGCATGTGTTGGTTTTTCTGTATCTCCATCCAAGCCTCCTGCGCACTCTTCTTATCGATGTCGGACTAATGCTCGCACCGAGGTCAGCCCATAGCCGTCTTTGGACTTGCATCGCCGGTAGCTCATCATTTTCATTAGTCAGTCTGTCGATAGCTCGCACTATAGCACTTGAAAAAAAAAGAGATCAACAGTTAGTTTTAAAAATAATGTGCGTAGTTGTATTTACATGCAAGAAAAGTATTTTTAGAAAGTTATTTACCTTTGAATCGTCCTCGGTTTAGATTCTCTTTGCCTCCTCTCCCCTTTATAATGTCGTGTCACTGTGCTTTCACAAACGAAGATGTCCATGGAAGCCAAATGCTGTACAATGTCTCGTGTTGACTTCCCGTTTCTTTTCATCTTCATTATTTGGTGTGAGAGAGTCTTCGTGATTTTGGCCATAGTCCGTCTCCTTACCAAATCGATACAGTGGTGCAGCTTGAAGTCTGTACCTGTATATAGTATGGTACAGATAAAACTTACACCATACCGATGAGCTAATACCAGGGAAAGACACTCCTATTTCATTTAAAACACAATACGCCAGGAAATGTGTCTGATGCATTAGCAAGTTAAAAAGATATTGCGTCGAAAACCCCGGGCGTAACAATTGTTTCCTTTTTCTGATCACTCGCTCTCTGGATACTCGTCTCACCTGCCCTGTTCTTTGTTTTCTTATTTATTTGCTGATTATGCCTGCTGCGATCCACTCCTGCCCTCACACCTAAAGAAGACTATTTTAAATTTCTTTGTGTGGTCCATTGTGCAATTAACCCTTGCTAATACATTTGCAGTCTTTTCAAAGTATGTGCTGTCCTTTGACAAAACAAGGCTCGCCAGATAATGTGAATCGAAACCTGTTTTTCTAGCTTTTAAAGCAGGAACACATCATTATATCTTACGTATGAAAAATACATAATATAGCTCCCAAACAAACGCAAACTTGTTTTTAATAAAATGCTTTTATTCACTCATAATCTGACAATTTCAGGAAGACTAAGGAAGGACTAAGGAAGTTGTCATCTGTTGTTGAAGCTCTGTGAGCTCGGTGACTTTGAGACCACTTGTTATCCCAAGTTGTTTGAATCGCCACAATTCAAATAGAGAAAAAACAGCTGACTGACAAGAATTAAGATGTGGCTGTCAAAGTTGGATTAAAAAAAAAACACATTGCCCGATGTTAGTTGCATTGCTTGAAAAATAATTTTATTTCGAGAGACTGGATAAGTAATTCAAGTGTTTTTTAACTTCCTGAAAAACATGTAATAATTTAACAATATGTGCAAAAGTTTTATGATATGTCGCTGTTGTGAATGTCTGTGGAGTGTATCTTATTTGCCTGTCCTGGCTGGTGGAGCTCATCCAGCTGTGTCTGGATATCTCCGTCAAATATTCGGCTAGTGTGTATTGTCTGTTTAGGGTTCTGTAGCATTCCACACGGCTGGACAGCTTGTTCCCCCCTCCCGCCCCTCTCTGTGTACAGTAGAGCCTCCTGTACTGGCTGGACAGGAGGCTCTACTGTACACAGAGAGGGGCGGGAGGGGGGAACAAGCTGCACAGCCGTGTGGTTGAAGCTGATACCCTGGATTCTCTCCAGACACAGCTGTATGGGCCCACCACCCAGGACAGGAGGCTCTTCTGTACACAGAGAGGGTGGGGGGGGGGGGGGACAAGCCGATACATACTCTTAGAGTTTGATTAATAGGGAATATAATATAAAAATATAGTACTAAAAATAAGATACACTCTACAGACATTCACAACAGCGACTGTCAGAAGATAGGACACAGCGGCTCAGACACCCGCTGAATGGAATGGGGCACTTTAATCTTCTGTACGGCTAATATTAAAGCCAATACTTTAATATTCTTTTCTGTATGTTTAACAATAGTGGGTACTGGCCAAATTCGGCCCTGTACCCGTTATTAGGTGTTAATGTGTTGTTGTTAAGTATGATCTGGCTTTTTTTCTGGAAAACCATAACTCTGGTCTTGTCCAGATTGACTGTCAGCACCCAGGTCTGACAGTGCTGCTCCAGCAATGCCAGGTTCTGCCGCAGCCTCTGTTCTGTGGGCGACAGCAGGACCAGGTCCTCTGCAAAGAGCAGGAACTTGATTTCTGTAATTAATGCAGATCAGTAAATCAAGGAACAAAACAATTATTGCGCCCGGCTCATCAATGGGCTTATACGTGCTAATGTGTTGGTTTAACAGTCCAGGTGTGGCAAGCCTCTAATGTCTCCCGACTTCGGCAAAAGGAACCTGCCTTTCATTGGAAGACAATGAACACATTCTAGCCGTACATGAGAATATAGCATAAATACACCAAGGGATTGGGTGAGCCCCCATCACAAAAAAAAAACTGCGAGCCTGCACTACAGCGACCACAGTACAGTATGGAGACCAAGACCTTTTACGGGAAGAGACGGGGTGCTTCTGCCTCCCCAGCTTCCAAAGAGCGAAGGGTAAGCAAATACAGCAGGCTTCATCTGAAATACGCGATTATAGCGCATATTACAAGGTATTATTGCCGTTTTGAATTTTACATTCAATTATAAATATTTCTTCGTAGCCTGTTCTTCAAGAAAACACCGCACGGGCGAAACGATCTTCAAAATCTATCACCAGGACAGTAAAAAAGAAAGCGGTAAGACGGATAAAAAGAAAAGTTTATTTTGATGTCTGTTCCGCAACTGATGAATACTACTGTGTGACTTTATTTCTTACATGAATTATGTTATTTTGCCACAGGCTGTGGGTCTCTGCTCTCGGCCACTGGCCAGGGTGCCAACCTGTAGAAGCAGCACCTGTATGGAGACTTTTCGGCAGCAGCGGGAGCAGTACAACGTATTACTGGGGAGGATTGGGAGGCTAGAGACACTCCTGAAGATGCAGAAGAAGGAGACAGTATGTTCCGGCAGTCAAACAGTTGAGCAGCTGTCTCCCGATAAGTGCCTCTCCCCGCCGCGCAGGTTGCAATGCCTGGCGGAAGCTCTGTCCCCTGCAGAGCACACACCGCCTCAGGACACTCCATCCTGGCCTCTCCGCTCACCACCGCGCAGGAATTGGTTGATGCTGTCCCCGCAGTCTATCTCCCCTCAGGAAGCATCGTTTACAGAGCGGAATTCACAGACGCCAGTGGGATGATTAATTCTCCCAGATATCCACTGTTACCCATCACTCAAGAGAAAGAAGGGGGGTTGTACTTGCAGTGCATCAGTATAGATGGGAAAGCCAGAGCCGACCGCTACGCCGCCCTAGTGTTTCGAAATCTTGTGACTTGAAATTTACTGGGGGTGGACCACATCTGTAAATTTCGATGGGTCCAGAGGCAAAGGTGCCTTGCCTTGCAATCTCCAGGAAACCATTAGTAGCATGGTGAATCGGAGATTCTCAACACTTACTTTGTGCGACTGGAAAAGAATTCGTGATCGGACCAACGAAATGCTTCGAAGAAGGAGGCGCTCTTTTCCTCTAGTCTAACAGTCTGTCCACAAACAAAACATTCCTGTTAGACAAGAGGAATGTAAAAAAAACAATTACTTTTTGTCAATGAAAACCGGTGTGTGTGTCTCTCTCTGCTGGATGTCTCTCTCTCCCTCTGCTGAATGAATAAAAGCATTTTATTAAAAACGCGTTTGCGTTTTTCTGGGTATTTACTTTGTAATCTGTGGTCCTTTTAACTGTTTTTACATCTACTGTATTGCTTTGAGATGCCACTTTTAAAGGTGATATGTAAAATAAAGTTTTTTATTATTGTAATAGAGAAACATGATCAGATTTTCCCTGGTTCAGAAAAAAAGATCTAAAGTATACTAGTTTGTCACTCTTCTCATTCCCTCTTTGCTAAATGGCTTTTCATACTAATCTGATCAATCTAACTGCCTGTTTTCTGTACTTTCTCTATCCTTTAAAATAAACTATTATTCCACAATGCAGGGTATTGCATGGCCAGTATCACAGGCCAGTTCACAGGTTTGCATGCATAATTTAATTTTGAAAGCCACTGAGACATCAGGTACTACTGTTGTATTTATGAAAAAGAAACAAAACAAAAAGCATACTAATAACTGTGCCATCCTACTCCTTAGTTAATACAATTGATTATATATAAACAGTTAACATTGTTAGCAAATATTTTGAATTATATTTTACCCTGTTTTTTCTTTGGTTTTGTATTTAACATATTATATGATAGTCTGATTTAATGTATATTTGAACAATGAAAATATGTTTTTACAAGATGCGGGGGAAAGTGCAACAACTTATTACAGTGCTAAATTCAATATTATTGATTACTAATAGTTTATGCTAACACCTAACTTTCTTAATTAGATGTATTTAAAACAGTGAACTACTGTAAGTGTAACATAACATTCAGAAATACAATCGGAAATAGTTTTGTGGTGTTTGTATAGATGAAACATTTCTAAAATGTATAACGTAACAAAATTAAATACAATAAAAATCTGCGGAATTCACAGACGCCAGTGGAACGAACAATTCTCCCAGATATCCAACTGTTGCCCATCACTCAAGAGAAGGAGGGGGGGTTGTACTTGCAGTGTATCGGTATAGATGGGAAAGCCAGAGCCGACCGCTACGCCGCCCTCGTGTTTGGGGTGCTTATCATTCTCAGTGCATAACAAGGAAGATTAATAAACATAAACATAATCTCATGGTTAAATAGTCAAGTCTAGCCATGTGTGAGTCTAGTCTCACAGAGAGTAATCGTTTTTATTTTTAAATACATTTTAGCAAAGTAATGTACCATAAAAGTATTGTGAGACATATTTGGGTTAACATGTTCAGTGTTCAGTGTGTGGTAATTTGTTTGGTGCGAGTGAAGTTTTATTTAATCTCTGACCCAGGGAAAAGTTTTATTTTTTCAAAGAAATGTTTGTTAAAAAAAAGTCATGGCTCCAGCTGGATTTGAACACCCAACGTGTGATGGATAAGTCGGGAACCTAACCCACAGCGCCACTGGCAAGGTCACATGAGGAGTGTTGAAAAAGCCCAACAGAAACAGTATCAACAGACATTGTACAGCGTGCACTATTCTTGTGTTGCGGTACATGAATATAATTATATCGTTATTAATTTCTCTAGATACGCGATTCCATATTATATTCCCTTTTAATCAAATTCTAAAAGTATGCTTGTTGACTCCGGTATCACGTTAGTTAAAGACTTCGATGCTTAAAATGTTTAGGGAGAAATGGAATACTGGTGTGTATTTTTTCTTTAAAGTACCGAGACCAGCCATATACTGTATGTTTATGTTCCAAAATTAATATCGTTTATGGCCTTCACACGCGTTACAGTATGCTCCTATTCTTTTTATGCTCAGCTACTAAGATTTCCTTTCAGTGGTAAAATTCCATATAAATATTCAATACTAAAACAGGCACAGTAAAGACATTTAAATCTTTCTACGACCGACCAACGCACCACGAGTGCCCCTGTCGGTCAACCAATCACGTACCGCAGTATTTTGCGTCACGATGCGCGACGCCGTAGCCAATTACCCGCGGTACGTGTCTGTGCCGTGTACTTTGAATGGCTGCATCTGTAGGTTGTGTACTTTTGTCCAACTGAGCAATCTTGCTTTCATAAAATATACCAACTTTTTAATGTATAATGATTAACATGTTGTAATCCACAGTTTAAATTTAAAAGTCTAAAGAGTATAGAACTTAAATTCTTAATTGAATAAAGATTGTCACTCAGCAGTAATCGGGATTCGAAACCGGATGTTTTCTGGTGACAGCTCAAATGATGTACATGAGAGGTTAACCTTTATTAGCTCCACCTGCCAGTTTTACAGGGTGATTCCGGATGCTATTAACATAATCTAATTGCATACGGTATAATGCAGTATACTGCGACACGCCCACTGTGTTGTACCACAGCATACCCAGCTTGTTTTGAGAGGCTCCATCTGTATGTCGTGTATTTTACTCTTTTCCTACATCTGGATGGGTTTATGTTTGGAGAAAGAGAAATGAAGCCTTCAACCCACACAGCCTGATTCTACCTGTTAAACATGGTGGTTGATCTGTTATGGTATGGACAGCCATCTCATGGCAGACATTAGGTCCAACTATTACTCTGCATGGTGCTGAGGGCATAAGCTTTATTTTAACAAATAAACATTTCTTTGAAAAACTTAAATAGTAAATATTATGGACAGTATATTGAATTTGTTGGTATTTCTAAATATCACATAATGTTCAAAGTTAAGGGATTTATTAATAACAACTAATTATTTCAAACTACTTGTATTTTAAAATTGTATGTTGTTCTTGGTGATTTGTCACTGTTTTCACAATCTTCAATTTATTAAACGTCTATTTCTGAGGTGTGTTCCAGACCTCTGTTTACTTTCTGAAACTCCCTCTGTATTTCCTGTTTTCACAGAAGATATACTTTTTTTTCTGTCTCTTCCTACTCTCTCTCACCCGCTTTGATTCGAACACAGAATGATTAAAAATGGGAGGGAATGTTTTGTGCCAGCCAGTGCACTTTCATCCCATACCAGAGGGAAGGGAAAAAAGCTGGTAGTGCTTGTGTCATTTATTTCAGTCTCCATCACTCTGCCTAGTGATATAACTTTTATGTAAACAAGACCTTGTACCTGGTTCAATTTTGAATTAATTGAATCCCAGGTGTGAGTTCATAAAGCCAGAATTATGTAGTATCCCTACATCTGCGAAACACCTGACAATCTACTGTAAAGCTTTCGGTGCTTTGTTTATGTATATTCCAATCGCAGTGAACGCAGGGTGTGTGGGGAAAGGTTTAGGCTGCAATTGAATTGGGGCTCTGTATTATTCACATCTGAAACATTGTTTTCTCTGAAAGCATCAGACTAAAAACTGATGATTCGTTTTAGGGATTAGGGAATTTATATTAAAAGGTAGTAAGTTTGTCTGTTACTGTGTATAAAAAGCGCTGAGCAACATCTTTTGGGTAGACTGGCTTTGGTAAGCTACTCTCCCACTTGCAAGCGTAATAAACAGCTCTTCTTTCACCAACACCCAGACTCTGACATTTTTGTGTTTCATCAAAGGTTATTAATAATATCTTCTGTGTTTCATTAACATTGGAATGTTCTTACAAGTGTAAAAAGAGGTGATACACAATGTGTCTCCTCTATAACTCTTCAGTTTACAGAGAAATTCCACCAGAGCCACACAACATTGTCCAATAATACTATTTGTCTAATTTCCAGGGAGTAACCCTGTTACAAAAGGGAAGAGCGCATCGGTCCTTGACTATGGTTAAATAGTACATACGATGTCTGGTGTAGTTTCAGTGTTCACTTTTCTGTAGTCTGTAAAGAACTGTGAAGTCTCATTAATGTTTGGTACCAATAAACGGGAGCTTCACAGACTTCCTTCTTTGAACTAAACTGTACTCCAGTAAATAATGTACAGTTTATCAGCTTCTGCAAATGCTTCTAGTTTAGCAGGATTTGCGCAATAAGCACATTGTTTAATGGGGATGACATTACCCACGTCTATATCACTGTACAACACAGGTTTGAGTTGGAGTCTGTTAATTAAACAGAACGCCTTCCAATACATATAATTACCGCATGATTTCTTTATCTGTTTCAGCTAAATGAGGGGAATCAAATCGGTCAGAATCTTGGAGTGGCAATTGTAAAAATAGCCCTTATTCCCTCCTTTGTTTAACTTAAAGAATCACAAAACCATCACTTAATTTATCCATTTACACAAATTCAGGCCAGAACCAACAACAAGCTATAATAGTGTATTATTTTTAAATATTCACTATATAAGAAATAAACAGAAAGTAATAAAGAAACGAATGTCAAATTGTTTCAGAAATATCCACCGGTGATATTTTAGATGCTTAATTACACAATTCCATATTAATATAACTATCAAGTGGTATTAACTATATACACATTTTTGTATAGATGACACTTTGCTAAAATTTATAAAAAAATAAAAATGATTACAATCTAATCTTTCCACGTGTGATGCCATTAAGAAGTACAATACGCTCCTGCTTTGTTTAATGATGGTATGAAAAATAAATCTAAAGGTGAGAAAGCTATGCTTAAAGTTAAGGGACTTAGAAGACAACTATAATGATTTATGTTGTTTTATTTTAAAAACTAAGTGATAAATGCAGACGCGATTGGTGCCATTCGCACTACGTGCTATAGAAAGCTCAGGCTGTGCTGCCCCCTCTGACGGATCGCAGTATTTTCACAAAGATCAGATGGTCTGTCCTAAATAACAGGAAGAGAAGAGAATGTGTTTTTTTTCAATATGAAAAGGATGTTGAGTTTATGAAATTAGAGTATTTTTAATATTTAATTAAAAAGTAAAAATCTTACAGTGTACACAAAGATTCTAAGCTGATAACAAGGAAGAAAAATCACCTGTTTCTTGTGCATAAAAAGTGGTTTTTAACTATCTAAACCAGTTTATTACAGCTTTAAGTAATGCTTGCCCATTGATCGGGTTCAGTCCCAGGTGGTGTACTATATAGTACAGTTTAAAGTTTTTTTTTAATTCCAAGTTAAATTGTTGTCTGATTACTGGCTGCTGACATTTGGATTAAGACAAAAAATAGATTTTCTTAATTTTGATGTAGACCTAAAAGAGACACATCAGTAGTATAAAGCGACACCTTTCGTCAAACTTTTGACAGGTACCACGGCCCCGTTTTCCAGCCAATGGGTGTCAGCGGTGGGTGGATGTCCCCCCCCCCTTGCCAGCCAATGGCATGTTGTTATGTGTGCATGTCCCGCCCCCTCAGGAGCCAATGGTGTGTCGTTAAGGTCGGAACCTCCGCCTTCCCCCCCGGCCGGTCGGTCCGGAGCCTCAGGGTCCCAAAGCCCCAAGGCGGTGCATCCCTCGCTTTAGGTGTGTGAAAGTGTGTATTAGTTTGGAAGGGGACCATGACTGCAGCACGGTTGAGTGCGCACTATTATTAACCTGGGGAATCGGGTAGTTACGGCAGCGCGGGGAGTCTGGTGAGGGCCGCGAGATCCCGGGGTGTGAGCGGAGCCAGCCGCGGCCGGGTGGCCGAGTGGTTGTCCGGCCAGGCTGCTTATACGCTGCACAAGCCGGCGCGTGTAAGTTTTAAGAGAAACAGGACGTTGGTGTCTGAAATGGACTGGCAGTGGCAGGCCGACTTGGTGGACATGAGAGAACACAACGAGTTCAACGATGGTTTCTGTTACATCTTAACGTGTATAGACATGCTGTCTTAATACGCTTGGGCCGTGCCGCTGAAAACCAAGACTGGAGGGGCCATGACAGGCGCCTTCTGAAATATACTGCAAGAGGGGCGTGCTCCTAAAAAGCTACAAACGGATGAGGGTAAAGAATTTCTTAACAGGACCTTCCAAAATTTTCTCAAACGTGAGAATATTGAACATTTCGTTACGGCCAACGATGTGAAGGCTAGCGTGGTTGAGAGGTTTAACAGAACTTAACAGAACAAAAATGTGGAGGTACCTGACACACAAAAACACCTTTCAATATATCGACGTCCTTTCAGATCTTATTTACGCTTATAACCATAGTTACCACACGTCTGTTAAACGAACCCCGGCTTCTGTTACGTCCGACAACTCCATTGAGGTGTGGAGAACGGTCTATGACGAACACTTTTAAGAGAAAACTGTCAAAGTTTTCATTTAATGTGGGTGATCGCTTGCGGGTGTCCAAACTAAAGGGAGTGTTTGAGAAGGGATATGAACAGACCTTCACAGATGAAATTTTCATTGTCAAAGAGCGGACCTCGGCTCTGAGACCCTATTACAAACTGCAGGACTAAGCAGGCGACGACATTAAGGGCTCCTTCTATGCAGAAGAGCTACAGAAGATAAACCCCGCTGTTGAGAACGTCTACCACATCCAAACGATTTTAGCAGCCAGGGGTCGTGGCAAAAACAAACAGCTTTTGGTAAAGTGGCGCGGCTGGAGCGATAAATTCAATAGTTGGGTAAAGGCTTCCGAGGTCAGAGACATATAGAGGTGGTGAAAAATGAACCCCAATGGTTTCTATGTGACACTGGCCAGTAATTCATCCTCAAAGATGTTTCCAAAGAACACCAACGCATGCTTCACAGAGCATCTGGCAAAGGCGATTGACCTGGACGGGAGCTGGGAATTGGGCCTGGTCGAGCTGCACTATTTGCATACACTAAACACTTTTGATGAAGACAAAGTTTTTCTGTTCGTCAGCGATGAGCTCAAGACTATATGGACATGTACCTTACCGAGAGGGTACTACAGCAACATCGAGCAGCTCTTGCATGAAATGAAACGGGCTGCGGAAAAATCCAAGTTAACGGCTGTAAGTCTTAAATACAACCCCATTAGCCGGTCGGTAAGGATTGTTAGTGATAAACGGTTTGTTATACAGGTGCATAACCGCCTGGCGAGGATGTTGGGTTTCAAATCAGGTGTCGGAAGTGTAAAATCACTGCACCCCGTCGATATGACTGGCGGATTTAACACCATGTATATACACCGATATCATAGAACACCAGATAATAGGCAACGTCTACGCACCGCTTTTGCGTTGTGTGCCCTTCAGAGGCGTGGATGGTGAATTCGTCACAGTATTGTACGACAAACCCCATTATGTGCCGGTGAGCATCGATCATTTTAACAACATCACTATTGAAATAAAGACGGATCAAAACGAACATGTGTCATTTGCATTTGGAAAGGTCATCGCCAAGCTGCATTTCAGACCTGTGAAAGCGACAAACATCTAAAAGGATGATGGTCATCAAGAGCTACGGGGATCCTTCTTTGTATACGCACTACTACAAACAACAGGCTGGTTATGGATTACCAGGATTTTCAGGGCTACCGGTTCAGTACAGCGCGGGTATCGGGGGTATTTTCAGAGCGCTATTTAGAAAAGCCGTGCCTTTTCTGAAACGCGGTTTGAAATAGCTTGAAATAGCGGGTTTGAAATAGCTAAGACCACATGGCATCGGCGGCTAAAAACATTGCCAAAGACGTGGTCGGCAACGTTACAAGCGCGGTCAAGTCTAAGGTGGCTGCACATCAGCAGGAAGGTTCGGGTCTAGCATACATCCGTAGGGGTGTCAAGAGAAAAAGACAGACGTCATCATCTCACCGTCGGGGGCCTCCGAAACCTGATAAAAGAACGGCTAAGTGCTGACAGTCAACTCATAAAAGCTTCAGGTCGACCAAGAAGGGCGTGACACACCGCAATCAACGAGACACGAAACGAGACATATTTTAAATATGGCTTTTGTTCACGGCGGGTCTGCAGAATGCGCCAAGTCGGAGCTGGACATATTTCAATTAGCGCCTAGCCAAACAAGCATCGAGAAAAGCTTTTACATAGAAGTTCCACCCCTCACGGCCCTAACGGAAAACGCACCTCTGGAGTTCTACGTCGCAGGCAACGGAGAAGATTATTTAGATTTAAACAACACGCTGCTCTATTTGACCTGTAAAATAACGGAAGCAGACGGTCGGGACATTGATGCGGCAGCCCGTGTGAGTCTGGTGAATTACCCCATCGCAACCATCTTCAGCCAGGTTGACATCACTGTAGGAGACCGATTGATCAGCCAGAGCAACAACTGCTATCGTTACAGAGCCTTTATAGAGTCTGTCCTGAACTACAGTGAAGAGACGCTGAAGACGCAGTATTCAACAGGGCTCTTTTACAAAGACACAGCCGGGCAACACGAGTCCACAATTTTGGATGGTCCCAATCAGGGGTTCCGAAAAAGAGCATCATACACAATGCAAAGCCGAAAACTGGAGCTCCTGGGTCACATTCACACAGACCTGTTTTTTCAGGACAAACTACTACTGAATGGCGTAGACCTGAAAATAAAACCCACGCGCAACAGAGATCCTTTCTGCTTAATGAACAACGTCGGAGAACACAAACTGAGCGTACTCTCTGCATCTTTGTTTGTGAAAAGAGTCAGAGTGTCACCCGGGATCAGACACTCGAAGCACTCCTGACGGCCAACGCTAAATACCCCATATACCACGTACAGATGAAAGTCTTCAGTCTGCCTGCAGGGAGCCGTGTGTGTAACCAAAAAAACCTCTTTCTCGGGCAGTTACCCAAAGTGGTAATTTTGGGGTTTGTGGACAACACGGCATTCAGCGGCAGTTTTACACAAAACCCCTTCAATTTTAAACACTACAACATTAACTTTCTGGCTCTCTACGCGGACCGTGAACAAATCCCCACTAAACCGCTTCAACCAGACTTCCAGAATGGACATTGCATCCGTGAATATTTTACTGAGTTTAATAGTTAATACTCACCCACACGACTGCCCCGGTGAACACTGGCTTGCTATTTACTTACCCGATGACGAGGGAGCAGAATTTTTCGACTCCTACGGATTTTCACCCGAAGCCTTTTTCTTTCCCAAGAACATTACTGATTTCTTAAACAGAAATGCTAATTCCATATTTTACAACAACAGATAATTGCAAGATTCTTTTGCGTTGACCTGCGGTCTACATTGCGTCTTTTTTCTATACCATAGATGTAAAGGTTTATCTTTTAGAAACATTTTAGAACTTTATTATACGAATGCAATCCAGAATGACCGCATGGTGGAAATGTTTCTGAAAAAACGACGCCGTGTGAGACAGAGACCACTGTACCCTTTTAAGCCATTTGAAAATACGAATGTTCAATTATGCTGGTGTTTACGACAATTTAAAACGTCATAAATGTTAATCGACTGTCTAAAATAAAAATGAAACTGAACCATTTCGTCGTCTGTGTGGTTATTATTTAAAAAAGAACACAAAACATGAATTAAAATCAATACAATATTTTTATTATACATTCGCTGTTATAGCGCTCAAGCTTTTTATACAAACATATACATTTCAAGTCATTTATCACAAACACACATACCCAGAGAAAAAATGTTACAAAGACAACCATGTGGGTCTAGGTATTAATGATCGTCTCCTTTCAGCGGTTATCTTAGAGACCGGGTCGACAGTCGACAACTCTACCGGTTGTTTTAAAGTTTTGACCGACGCTGCACACTCCAGCGGGGTAGCCTTGAGTTTTTCAAGTAGCTCTCGGTTACCAGCGTTGGCTAGCAAGGTGCCCGGCACGTTGATTTCTGCCATAGCCTCCATGAACACATCCCAACCTTTTGGCTTCTTACCGACCGCAGCTGCTTGCTGCTGCATGAGAGCCCTGACAAGATCAATCATGTGAGAGCCCTCAACGGGTGCCCCCTTGTACACAAATTCCCCTTTTTCATTCCAGGCTATTAATGGTTCATTGCGGGCCATGGTCTTTAACAATATCTCGGCATTTCTCCGGAACCGCTGAGACACGCTGTCCAAAATATACCCAAAGTCAGCGTCGCTCGATGACGACGGTTGTGCTAACGTGCGTGATAGCTCGGCGGGTGCATTTTCCGGTAGTACAACAGTTAAAGTCCCCTTTTCGGAAGTCTCCTGGCGCACTAATGTCAAATACTGTTGTAACACCTGACTGTACAATTTCACTTTTTCATATTTGGCCAGATGCGAGTTCTGAAGAATGTCTCTCATTTCATCATCCAACCGACGGGTTGTTATTTTTCTTACATCGCTTTCGAACCCAGACCGCTCTCGGAGTCGATCGAGCTGTTTCTGAGGTACCAGGTACATTTTTTCAGCATGCTCCATTATTGACGTTGTAGAAGCCCCGTAATCAATGGTACTGCAATACTCAACAGGGTCCCGATAAAACCACCGGACTGGTTCACCAAGAGTCTCTTTCTTTTAAGAGAAAGACCCTTTCGACTCAAAGTCTTTATAAGCTTACGCTTTCTCTTCTGGGTCCCAAACTGCTTAGCAGATAACGCTATGTTCTCTTTCAAGGTATTCAGGGCGATTTCAGCTATGGCCTGTACAAGATCATTTGTAGCCCCGCAGAGAATAGCTTTCCGCTGATTGGGGGCGGCTTTTACCAGAAAATGTAAGAGAGTCAGGTTTCTCCGAACGCATGAAGACATGACGACGTCCCGAACGTGTTTTTTCGACTGAGTCTGTGGTTGCGAGATCACCGACTTTAAGATTTTTTAAATACATAAGCCGTGGGTACATCTGGGGGGAAAAGACCTGTTTGCAAGCGATAGTCATCTGGGGTGTTGGCATTTAAATCCACCAACAAGTAACTGAAAGGTTTTTTAGTAGCGTCATCGAACGCTTCCAAAAAAAATTTGGCTTTACCGGGGTACATCTGCCGGGACAGGGTTGTAATCTGTAGTTTATCTCTAGGGTTTTTAAACTCTGTACTTTGTATTTAACGCTATGGTTCTACTTTTCCGGCCTTGAAAAATCACATTTTGGACGATATACATGATGCTGAGGTTTCGGTGGTGTACGTATTTGGTAAAAGCTTTCTCTATCTCATTATTTTCACACGCAGGCTCCATCAAATCATCAACTATGATTTGATGGAGCATTATCAAAATTACTGCATTATTAAAATTACTGTACTGAGCTTCAAAGTTTTTATATGAAAGATTATTTCATTTTTAATGAAATTAAAACTCTACCCGGCGGCAGTAGCTGGTCGTAGGAAAACGACGTCGGTAGTCCTTCTATAAACTGAATGTATGGAAATTTCACAAGCAACTCAGCGTATAGAGGTTGCCAGCAGCTGTAGCACCAGACTATGTTTTCGGGTTTACGAGTCATAACGGTATCACTGTTCTCCAAGAGTTGTTTTATAAAATAACTTTTACCGCAATTCGAGGGTCCGGACAAAATGCATGAAAAAGGGTGTTTTAACCTGACATCCATCGTGTTAATATCCGTAGGGCTACGATGTCAAATATTTCTTGCAGCACCCGCTTGTCGTACACCGCCTTCTGGGTTTTCTTTAAGGTCCGGGTCTCAATGCGCCAATCCTTTTTAACACGCACGATCATCGGCTGTTGAATAGAAATGTGTTTAAATTCCCTGCACTCTGCATAAGGGTTAACGCCATAGTCAAAAACCAAGTCCCGCAGACTCTCAAAGTTAAATTTTTCATTATTGTTCACATTGAGCGTAATGCCTTTCACCTTTAAACAGGCTTTCCCGCCAGACAGCTTGTACCCGTACGACTTGGGTCCTGTTGACACAAACTTGGTGATATGTTGTCCAGCATCAATTTCGCTGGTCAGCTCACCCAAATAGTCACCCAGCCCCGGATTCCACTCACCCTCCAGGCTCACAAAGATAACGGAATCTGTGTCGTGGTACAGACAGCGGCCTTGCAAAGCATTTAGCAGATTGTATAACTCCAAGCAGGCATAGGTGGTTGTAAAGCTAGCGATGGAAATGTTAGTGTTTGAATGGCCTGTATAGTGGTGTTTATTGTGTTTCCACGTAACACAGGCTGTGTTTTCATCGATAAACTCGCAGGCTGACACCTCATGATATGGCGTAAATAAGTACCTGAACAATTCATCGGGGTTTCTCACAATGGTGGTCTGTGGTAAATTGTCTCTTTGCCCATACTTGCCCCACAAACTGTTCAAGGCAATTTTTGAAAGCTGTCTTTTGGCCGGATTCTTTTCAATGTTGCCGGGGTCCAGCCGGACACCCTCTTTTTCATAATATTCGCTGATATATCTTTGTTGTTTCGCGACATCTGTACACCACTCTGGAAACCCCGAAGCTTCCTGTTTCCCTTTCAGATGCAGTTTGATGTAGTTGGAAAAAAGATAGTGTGAGGCCTTTTCAAAATGCCAAATTTAGAAAACTTTACACACTCTATACTCCAGATCTAAGGCCATCTGTAATTCAGGGGTGCACCAGACACCAGTCAAGGCGCGATCTTCATCACTGTGATCGCAGGGAGTGGTCTGTTTTGTTTCAGCACACATACGACACAGTGTGAAAAACATTTTTTTGTCAATTTTGGTTGGAAGAACTGGAAAGTACAAACGTCTGGGTGGGTAAACTTTCACCTTCGCTAAACTGAATTACCGTTTTAAATCTCCAAAGTTGTTATATATTATTCAGGGGTGCCCCAGTGGGTATTTTTTAGTTTTGTTCACAAACGGATACAGACTGGTGAAATCATAGTAATGAATTTTTTCACCGGGCTGCGCTGTGTAATGCAAACAAATAGCATTTGTTCTCCCCCCAAAAAGCGAATCGCGAGGTTGCAGAGGCTCTGGTAACTGCGCTGCTGTTAGAAATTTACCCAAGTCTCCATTTTCAACAGGCATGTCTCTGAACTCGTGCTCCGACAAAAAACGCACATTAAAACCTCTCATTTTGAGAAAATTAATTTTCACCATCGTCTTTCTGTACAACCAACCAAAAGTAGTGTTTGTCAGCGGATTAAAATTGTTTTCACAATAACAAACGCTACAACCGTGAAAAAAGCAACTGTTGAACTCAAAGGCTGTCTGCACTCCGTCAATTACAGCATAACCATCCAGAAAATATGGACCAACCTTGAACTCACCGGCCGTGGTTAACGCGTGTTGGATTTTAACGGGCTCTGTGTGTTCGATGTACATAAGCCACTGAATGCTGGGTGTAGAAAATCGTTTTTGCTGGCGGTGGTAATTGTCATGGGGTAGCAACGCTATCGTCTCTTCCTGTAAAAACTTAAGTCTGAACATGGCCATGTAGACACTAGCGATGGTCACAAACTGAAAGGGGTCGATGCACACAACGCAGGTGGCCCCTGACTCAGTCACACGTGTCTGTCTGGTCATATTCATGACTCGTCCCGAAACCTGACACAGCCTTCTCTTAGAATTGCCACATCCAACTGGCAGTCATGTTTCAACTCTCTCTGTAAGTTAAACACAGTTCCCTTGCATTTTTCATACCAAACCAAAAACTCGGCTTTCTCGCTCGGCAGCATGTAGTTAACGTCGTAAAGTTCTGGCGGCAGCTTCGGGCCGACATAATTTTGGTTTTCAGAAGTGTTCATCAAGTGTGGAAAATGACCCTTACCCCCGGGGAACCCCATGGCTGATGGCAGTTTGCTTTATATCATGGGTAGAAAGTTTAAAGAATCGATAAATCTGATGTTCAGAGCTTTTAAGGTCATACACATTATCTTACCACCCTGATTAATTAGTTCAATGTCCATCTTTTCATCTAACAACTGTCTGATTACTAGGTAATTGTCATATCCCTTGCCATTGTGTGATATGAACGTATGGTTTTTGAAACGTCTATCGATAAATTTACACACAAAATCCTTTAGACAAGTTTCACCATAAAATTCCCAGCTTCGTTTATTGTTAATATGAAGGGCATGGACGTAATTTGGTATGTGTGTCCCCGTTTCTTGCATGCATTCAAAGTCGAAAAAAATGTACTTGTTTGAAATTTTGGGGTTGTCCAAAGGCGGTATGTAGCACAAATGTGTGTCAGGGGTGTTGATCATGTTGTTACAACGCGAGCACAGTTTCTCTTTACATTTGTGACTTGCGAGGTTATAAACCCCACATTTCTCACAAAAGACCCTGCGCTCACACTTACTAACACCCGTCGCCGCATTCTGAAAGTGTCTCGCCAAACACTGAGAGCTACGACAAAAGACCTTACAGGCCGGGCGATTCTGAATTTCTGCATCAATTTCGCAACACTGGGGATCTAAACAGGTTTTACAAGCTTTAACACAGGCGTGTGCGTTCTTGTGGCTATACGCCGCATGGCAGTTAGTGCAAAAATACGCCGCCCCCACAAAAGCTTTAATATTTAAAACCCCATAAAAATGCTCTTCATGCAGTAGAACAAAAAGTATTTTAGAATTTGGTGGTGTGGGCCCCATTGTAAAATATTTCCAATCACCCTGGTCATGGTACTTTTTTCCAAACAATTACCCGGCTGTACAGAACGGATTTAAATCTTCGGCGGGCACCCCCCTGCATATTCCGAACTATCGTCACCACTAATCGGAGGCTGTCATCAGTGAGAACTTCTGTGTGGCTCTGTAAGAGGTCTGAGATGTGGCTTAAAAAATCAGCAGCATTTAATTCTCTGGGGTGTCTCCTGCGTGAGAACTAGGATTTGTTAAAACCTCCCGCAGTCAAACGCAGCTGTACAAAATCATTCGCCCCGATGTTTGGAGAAAGTTCATCCAATATTCTCTGGACTGCACCATGCACAGCGTCTATAGCCTGTACATATGAGGCTATTCTGTCTAGATTAACAAAACAAAATTCTTCATGGTGCTCTGTTGCTCTAAAATTATTATAAGACCTGTTATAACTACGTATACGCTCCAGGAAAACTAAGGGGTCTCTATTTGCCCCTGCACCGCCACCACCCTGATTCAGATCGTTCAGCACAACCGGTTCTCGGTTTTCAAAGTTACCGACATCCTGTTCTGCTACAGCACCCTCGGGCATTAAGTTATTTTCTACCACTGCATTCTCATTGCATGGTTCGGGCGGCCCTTGGGAAATCTGATGCCTCTCTCTGAATCTTTTACGACACAGCAAACATGCTTTTGCCAGTTTAATTCTTTTATTAATGTACAAACGCTTGATGTTGGCAAGCAGTCGGTCTTTTAAACACTTTTTAGACCGCATGCTTAGTCATTTATCACCGGAGATTTGCACCAATGAAGCATGAAATATCATCATCATGTTCTGAAATCTTGAGCTTAGAGCTGCATCCTCTGTAGAAATTATATCTAAGAGGTTAGCAGTGAAAACCTGGATCGGTTTTGGAAACAAGCCCTGTACACCGGCTAAAGCTGCTTTTAGATTCTCTAAAGCTCGTTTTTTAGACACCTCATTAGTGATCGCCGTTGACAGTGATTGTGTAATACAGCGCACTGAATCTAGCACATCACCAAACACCAAGTCTCTAATTGCGTTATTATTTCTCTCCAAAGGCTTGACACGTCTGGCTTTGGTCAGCTTCTTAACGGCCGTCTTCGACGCTGTCACCATCTTAGGGCCCGACGTTTCCACCACTTTTTTCACCGCTCGTTGATACAACGGCTGTGTGAATAAAAATAAAAGCCTTTTAATACCACGCCAGTGTACCATATCTCAAAATCAGAAAACTACACTATGATAAAAATAAAAGACTTTTCAACACACCAATCAATGCAATCTAAACGGTCAAAATCAGAAAACTACGAGAACTAGGATAAAAACGCCACACATGTGGCGCATCCTTACACAAAGGGCTGCGGGTGAATGGAACAAGTTACCCGGACATGTTGTTACACCGGTTTCCTTTAAGACTGTGGTGGCAGTACTGGGTCAAGCGGCATGGTTAATGGCATATAGACCCCCTGGCACAGACCAGTTGCTTTTAACTTTAAAAGCTAAGCAGTTTTAAAATAAGGCTTTTTAACACTCCCAAACAGAAGACTACGCGAACTAGGATCTTTCAACGAATTAACATCCTAACAAAAGAAGTAACGTTTGCCGTAAGTGGATCATAACACATCTTGACCACGCTTAAATTATATTAACCTTTGGTTGTTGATTTCAGACGTTTTGAGCTCGTTGACCGCGTTAACGTGTTGGCACGGTGTCGCAGTTTATTTTTTGAAGGTTCAGGTTCTGCACGGAGAGGGAAAATACCATTAGTGAAAGAACTCAACACCACAAATTAGCAAAAAATAGAAAAATGGTGGGGATTTTTATTATAGACACGTTTAAATGGACATGCTAAAAGAATGTTTTACATAATACTGACCTCTTCTCCCAGGCGATCTAATAATATGCTCCGCACCCTCTGGTATGACGTGAACATCTGCATGTGTCTCCACAAGGTTTTGCGGTGGTATTGTAAACCCCAAACGAGGTTTTTTAAACGTATAGCTAACATGAGACATGCACCGTGACGTTGTAATTTTCTCACAATAAGCCAGATATACATACCGCTGAAATTCCTCGTCTTCGTCTATCAAATTGAACAGTGTTAAGTCTGTAAATAGACTATCTTCAGACTGTTGTAATTGATCGGCGTGATCCATTCTGACGAGTTAGGCGATAACGCGAGACTGTAAGAATTGGAATCCAGCCAAAACTTCGCCTGTTACACCGCTGGTACTTATACCCCAAACCGATAAACATTCTCTTCTAAGAAACACACATGGCCCCCCATAAAACCATTAATCTTAGGTATCATTGGGCGTGCACGTACTGGTCTGTAGAAATTATTTTAAGAAACATTTTAGAAAACGTTTTAGACCGTTATAATGTTAAAATCTATATTATTTTAAGACATACAACGTTGTCTAAATTTCATAGCGGTTAAAACGTGGTGAAAATGTGCCTCGGTGTCTGTGTTTGATTCACCAACAGACCGCTAAGAATATTATCAAGCAAAATGTTTTTTATTAACGGTATAAGAAAAGGTCTCTATTCTTTATAGCGACGTGTTCACAAACCAAGCTTGACGTTTTGAGGTTTTATTTTTTCGTGATGCGATGTTAAGAACATTTTTGCGTGAAATACGTGTGGTGATTATAAATTAGAAAACTTTACATGAATATAAAATGTTTTTAAACTTTCCCTGAGGTCAATTTTAGCCCCCCCCACTCTGCATTCCAGAGCCTTTAACTAACCCCCCACCGCACATCTCCAAAATTATCTCAAATTATCTCTAATACGTGATTTTAAAACTTTAAGACCAATCCGTTAAAGTATAAAGAACAACACCCCATCATTTGTTGCCTGTTAATACCTTAAAGACTTTTACGCTTGCGGTGTGTGGAAATGTATTTCAAACTTTCAAAAAAGCTGTCGCGAATGTGTTATTAAAAATAAGCTGTGTCTTATTACATTATTTTAAAAACTTTAAGACCAACCCCGCGTGTTTAAAATTTCTTTTCTGGGCAAACACATCATTTGTGTTTGCGTTGTGTGTTAATACTTTTAAAGTTTAAAACTTATAAACTGATAAGTGAATACTTTTCGCTCTCGATAAAACAATGGGGGGGGGGGGGGTCGTTCTAAAGCAACACAACCAATTGAAAAATGTCTTGTGTTATGTAGGCGTGGTTACACCATTGGAGCATATTCTTAAACGCTCCGGCTTGACAGGGTCGCAGCGCGTCCCTGGAGCTGTCAGACACTGCCCGTTGTTGGGAGCTGCGAAGATGGCTTCTTTGTGTGGAGAAACATCGGGGTCCGCTGCTCTACAAAGTGAAGAGGTAGGCGGCTAAAATATTTTTTCTGATCGTGGAATTGTTGTATCGGTGCTTAGCGTATGTCATTTTAATACTCGGTCTTCTTTTTAGCAAAACCCGACCCCACCCTCTGCGATGTGTGACAGCGGCAGGCGTGTGAGTTCAGATGGGGTACTAGATATTGAAGAACTGCCGGGTGTTAGCGATGATACCTCGCTACAAATGGTAAATATTAACAAAAAACTTTAGCTCAAAAGTGCGTTAAATGCTCAATATTTTAGGTTCAAAGCATATCTATTTTGTTAAGCCTTACTTTTCTTTTTCCTTTAATAGAATAAAGAGGAGGTGGATGGGCCAATCTTCAGACTACCAGCACAACTGAATGTTTCGTGTCTATGCTTGTGTGTTCGGCCAAATGTTAATAAAGCTGATGCCCAACCAGGTTTAGCTAACGATGTCCCTAATGAGCCCGATGTTATGGCCCAGATTGTGAAAGCAGTAGTTTATTGCATCTTCAAACACTGTTTAAAGGGGGTACTGGTTGATGACTGCCCGGCCTGTTTGATTGACCATCCCGGTCAGCGGGGTCACACATGCCTGTCTGTCGGCTACATAGATGGGTTTGAAGATGTGACGTTTGCCGCTTTAGAATTTTATCGGCTGTTCTGTACACCGCCAGGTGTCTGGGTTCGTACACCATTACAAATGACACTGAGCGGGGCATAAAACAGTTGCTGAAAAACATAATTGACGACCGCTCCCCATATGAGCATGTACACACCATACTTGAACAGCTGGATGAAAAATTAGTAGACGTGACTTTTGATGCGTTGCAAAAGAAACACTATTCTTATTTTTACAGACGCAAAAAAAAAGATCTATGTAAAATGTGAATACAGCTTTCACTCTGTTTTACAGACCCGGGTGTGCCATCGTCCGAAGAATGAAGAATTTCGTATACGTATACGTCTGAATTCTTACTAAGAGTGCTTTACACACTTCTCTCTACAAAGCTTGATATGCAAAACAAAGAGTCGAATGCTAATGTCCTTAAATTTGTTAAAGAGATAGATGTGTATGTCAAGAACTTGAGTGAAATTATTGCAGGTCTGATGTTTTCAGATCAGAAACGGAAGCCTGGGGGGTTCTACAGTGTGTATTCCAAAATACAGCGTGTTTTGCACAGAACCTGTGGTAACACCATCCCGCTGATTACGCAGGCAAATTTTTTTGCTCTGATAGATCGGATCGCCCAGTGTGGTTCGCATGGCTTTAGACATGGGGAGCGGAAGGGGGTTATGAATGATGCCTCAAAGTTTCTCAGCAATGTTGGGGTGGTGGTTACGCGTACCGAACTAATTTTCCGCACCAACATTTAATTGTTGAATGCAAACAGGAGCCCGTAACGCATGTGTACTGCGATGTTTCTGTGTTTGAAACCCCCACTGTTGAAATAAAGCGGTTCACATTTCACATACTTGCAAACAGGAGTCTGTAACTTGTGTAAAATGTGTGCTGCGCTGTTTCTGTGTTTGAAAACCCCACTGTTGAAATAAAGCGGTTCACATTTCACATGGTGTTTGTCTTGCGAGTTCTTTCCGTGAGACTTTACGCAGTCAGTGTGTGTGCGTGTGTGTGTGCTTACAACCCTGATGCTTTTGAGACAAGGCTTGTGCAGAGACACGGCCGCGGCTGGCGCTGCTCACACCCCGGGATCTCGCGGCCCTCACCAGACTCCCCCCGCGCCGCCGTAACTACCTGATTCCCTAGGTTTATAATAGAGCGCACTCAACCCCGCTGCAGACATGGTCCCCTTCCAAACCAATACACACTTTCACACACCTAAAGCGAGGGATGCGCCACCTTGGGGCTTTGGGACCCTGAGGCTCCGGACCGACCGGCCAGGGGGGAAGGCGGGAGTTCCGACCCTTAACGACACACCATTGGCTCCTGAGGGGGCGGGACATGCACACATAACAACACGCCATTGGCTGGCAAGGGGGCGGGACATCCACCCACCGCTGACTCCCATTGGCTGGGAAAAGGGGGCGTTGAACCTGTCAAAAGTACCTGTCGAAAGGTGTTGCTTTATACTACTCACACCATTTTCACAATAAGCTATAATAGTGGACTATATTTATGTATTTTATGTATGTATTTATGTATTCGGCAATATGAGAAACAAACCGAAATGCTCTGATGACCCATTGAACAGCCTGGGTGCAATTCGCTACATTACAGTGCTCATTACCACTAGGACAATTAGAAGCTTTTTTTAAAAAAGAAACAAATGTCAAAACATTTCCAAAATGTCTACTTGTGATACTTTAGCTGCTTAGTTATATTAATATGGAATCGTGTAACTTTCAAGTGGTGTTAAATTACTACAACATTTATCTTTTTACAATAACAGCAAGTAGTGTTCTTACTACAGTACGTATTCTTAGAACAGGATGAAACGTTATAACTTTGTATGAAATACAGTATATAAGCTTAATAATGTTAGAACAAGCATGTTAAAACCAGAACTCACTGTAAGTTACCAAGTTAAATGATATTGATGTATAATTCAATTATTTATGAAGAAGGTGGAAGGTTGTGTACTTTTGTCCAACTGAGCAATGTTGCTTTTATAAAATATATTGACTTTTTAACATGTTTAACATACTGTAATACACAGTTTAAAATTATTAAAAGTCTAAACAGTATACAACTTCTTAATTGGAAAAAGATTGTTCCTCAGCAGTGACTGGGATTCAAAACTGGGCATTTTCTGGCGACAGCTCAAATGCTGTATATGAGAAGTTAAGTTTTATTAGCTCCACCTGTCAGTTTTACAAGTTACTTCCGGATACTATTATCCTATTACAAAAAACAATCGGTATGTTGTGCTACATCCGATAAAGTTAAACACCTTCCATGGCCACCCCAATCACCAGATGTAAACATCTTTGAACCTTTATGGGAAGCTCTGGACCATAGAGTTTTGGGAGCATATTCAACTCCTTCACCTCTCAAAGAACCGAAGGCTTTCCTTCTTGAAGAATGGTCCATTATTACACTAGAAACAGTTAAACATTTGTGTAACTCTAATCCAAGAAGGACCGAAGGTATTCTGAGTGCAAAGGGTGGCCCATCTCCTCACTAGTTAATAAATCATTTATAGTGGCATTTCCATTATTTTGCAATTACATATTGTGGGTAAAAAGGAGGTTTAGTTGATCTTTTAGTAAATGGATGGATTTTCATTATATCTATCTATAAACACCTTACTTTATATACAATATTTTAAAAATTAATTCACCTGTGAATGGTATTTAAATGGACATTAATTAATGTCTCCATAATACAGTGCATTTTCTTCTCATTTTAAAACTGTCCTTCAGTTCAAAATTGTCCAGAAAAGAGTCATTTGTCCACTAGTAGTTTTATGTGAATTTGTCCTTCACATACAGTATAATAAATAGGTTAATGTGTTCTGAGCTCTACAGGTCATAGCTTTGCTGTTAAATTTAGATTTTGTTTTCCTCTCATGAAATTTGTCCTTCCACCACAGGTAACCCCCCAACAGTTGCTGATTTAGTTTCATTGCACTTTGGAGTTTCTGGTGTTTCTGTTGGGGGATTGCAAGGCCGGGGGGGATGAGGGAAAGCTGACAAGGAATGAAGCCAAACTCATTAAAAGAGAAATGTGGTAGTGATTACTTTATTGCGTGATCTCAGCATGGCTTCTTTATTCTATACTTCCAGAACTCTATCATTGGTACAGAGGTGTTATTAAAAGAATAAAACAAATGCATTCTCACCTCATCTCCATTTTAAGCTTTTATTTGCAAACAGGAATCCATTAAAATTGGTGATTATATTGTAATGTAATTTTGGTTCTAAACAATCAATTCTTATGGCATATTGCAACAATATCTGCAATTTTATACAGACATGCACTTTTTGTTATGTTCTCTTTTTTATTTCTGGTTCACAATTCACAATTAGTTTGCAATTCCTGGAAACACTTTCATAACATTTATCCTAATTTATGAATGTATGATAAGCAAAATATTGTAATATAGGAGGAAAAGTGTATCATTAACTCAGTCCACATGCATTAAAGGAAGAGCATGGAGGTAAAAAAATCATACTTGTAATACGAGGAATTGATTGGGGAGAATAGTATTTGTTTCTAATAACACTCAAAATACTTCTTACATTTATATAAACAAACAAAAAATGAATAAGGAAATTAATTAAATCATTGACATTGTATGTATGAGAGAAAATGTTTACCCATTTTTTGGGTTTGGACAAAAATCGAGAAAATGTCTCCATAATGATTAAATGGAAAGTGGGTAGGTGGTCTGGGGGTCAATATCTTATTCATTTTTCAAGTTCATTCTATGAAATATATTGTTTTGCATAAATTATTTAACTACAATTAAATGTTCTAATTTTGTGGGGTATAAATTACAAAAAGTTATTTATGCCCATTATTTGTATTTCTTCCATAATTGTTTTCGAGTGTTTCATGAGGGTAAAATAATAATCATCAAGAGTGACAGTAGTTCCATTGCCAAGAATACAAAACCATGTGGATGATCGTTGTATACATAACATAGTTTTCCACTTGAAGTTAATGCTTCAAAGCAAAATCAGTCAAATGACACAGTTCACCTTTACATAGATCCTTCCTCCAATATTCTTAGGGCAAAAGTAAATAGATAAAGCCAGTATAAGTTATGTGGTAATAGCAATACGTTGTCATAGCAATAACTTCATAAGCATAACTTCTGCTACTCCTTCTGTCACACCATTCATGTGATGCCATTTTTAAAAAAGACCTTCAACTTTCATGTTATTTCTTACGGATGATAATGATAAATACCAGTATAGAAAATATTATTGAGGTTAATATTATTTACTGTGTATTAAAATTAGAACAATTAAATAAAATTTCCATGCAGAAACACACACAAGAAGAATATAAGGAAAATATTTTCAAGTATCAAATATCAAGGAGAAATTTGCCATTATTGTGTGATATTTTTATTAACTTTTTGGCATAAATTACAAACTGTTAGCTAAAAGTCAAACCAAACCCTTCTATTACTTGTAGTAATTTTATTTATAATAATTTTAACACTGTGACTCAGTTGTGGTCTTTCCCACTGTTTCAACATATTTTTTCACACATTTAATAAAATTAAGCTTTTATTCTGTTCAGTAATTTTGTAGATGGCCTCCAGGCATGGTTTGTATTGTAATTAGACGAGATTTCTTCCCACCTTGTGTTTTGATGTCTTATTTTGCATTTTTCATTGCATTTGCCCTTAGCATATAATTTAATGCTACTTGGTAGTATAATTGTTTTTATGTGTTATTTAGTTCGTATTCAAACTTTATGTTTTTGTACACCACATATAACTTTGTAAATATTACAATTCATTTTTGTTTTCAAAATGTATTCTGCTAGATGAGTATGAATATAAATGTTTATTACAATAGTCATTACAGATGTATTTGTATTTAATTACAGACAGTAAAAATTTAAATTATATATGAAGGAAATTCAGATAGAGCTTATTTAGTTAGTCAAAACATTTATTTATGTCAGGACTGTATAGAGTTTTCATTCCAGTAATCAATTTTATGAATAGTAATAATCTGTGTTAGGCTAATAATGTGCATACTGTATATGTACAGTATGTATTATAAATATGAATACTGTACATCTGTGGTAATGAACTGTTCTTTCACTGAATCTTTGTTTCTCTTTGTGTTTGTACTGTATGATGTTTTATTTATTATTACCTGGTGGCTAGTTTTCATGTTAATGTAATGTAATATTAAAAAAACAGCCACCACAATATTTTTGATTAACCTTAACACCACCATTATTTTGCCCCAGTACAAAAACCCTGCTGAACCATGATCTATTAGATGCTAAGCTCAACATATAGCTTGTTATAAACTGTAACACTATTTTAAGAAACAGAAGATCATATAAGCGGAATCTTAGATAACTGGATTATAATTTCCATTTGGTTAAGAAAGAGCAATACATGTCAGTATCTCTTAAAGGAAAAATATACCATACTTTTAGAAACAAACCATTTCTTCTCTTTTGGATAGACACAAAACTATTGAGGAAGTTACTATTTAATAATCTAAACATAGTTTTTAAAAGCTGATTTAATGTAAAACTACAGGGTTTGTGTTAAATTCATCCATTTTCTAACCACTTTACCCAATACAGAAGTGCAGGTGAGATGGAAGCAACAGGTGAAAAGCAGTATAGACCTTGGATGGAATGCCAGTCCATCACGGAGGAAACACAGACACAAATACACACTCACACCAGGGCGAGTTTTCCCAGAAGACAACTAATCTACCAGTACATATCTGGACTGTGAAAGGAAACCCACATGAACAAAGGGAGAACATACAAACTCCATGCAGATAACAGTCCAGGAATTTAACCCAGGGCCCAAGTGGTGCAAGGCAGCAATTCATATTTAATACTTACTGTAGTGATTCAAAACATATCCTAGAATAGATTACATTAGGCTTCTTCAGAAACTCTGAAACTAAAGTTGGACTTCTTTTTTGCACTGTAGTTTAATAATACAAATGGAAAATAAAAGGAGCTGAACAGATTATAGGAATATATTAAATAAAATGAGTAATAGAGAGAGCAAGGATTAATCATTTTAACTGTTCATGATGCATAATAAAGGAACAATTTCAACAAGCTTTCAGTCCCTCTCATTAGACGGTGTATCAAACCAGAACAAAACTCACTTCTCCTAACTATGTGGAGCAACTGGGATGGAAAATTAACTGAGGAAAGAGTATAGGCAGCAATGCCTTTGCGATGTTGCAGTCATCATGGCTTGCTGCAGCTAACAAGTCACTTCAGCTTAGAGTGCAGCCGAATCAAAAGCTTTTCTTTTTTTAATTCACATCATTGGTTTGGTCTCAATGCATAAGAAAGCCACATAAAAAGCCCTTTAAAACCAAGTGTCTATCATTTCTTTTTAATAGCTAAATACTAAGCTTTATACAAAATGCTATACTTTATTTTAAAAGTATGGCTCCACACATTTTTGTTTATGCTTTTTTTAAGTTTTACTCTGGGGACCTGTAAAAATATACTTATGTATTTTCCATATCAACCTTTTTGATAAAATATTACATAATTTTTTAGTAAATTGGTGTTTTTCATACTTGTAATATTGTTTAAGTAACAGCAATTGTAGTCACTCAATACAGAGATACAGAAAAAAGCTATTTTGTATTTCTGTAATATCTAAGGATGTAAAATAGAGAAAGGAATATTCTGTGTTGTTGTTCCTCTTTAAATCTGTGCATGATTCTTATATTTTTTTAGAAATGAATAAATTATACTTGGTTTCATATGCTTCAGGATTTAACCACTATCTGAAATGACAAGTACAAACCTGTGTACTGTCATATTAAAAGTTTCCAAGAATTGCTTAGAAAGAGACTGCTTTCCATATTGATAAATCATTCACAGCTGTGCTTTGTATTCTTTAGCAGTGCATTATAAAAATGTGATTTGTGATTACATCAAAATAATTACCACATTATTGGCTACTTTAATATTCACATATTTTAATTATTTAATTTAATAAATACATTTATTTAGTCAAAATCCTTTGAGCCTATTTGTGTCTATAATACTGAAAAATATTATAGAATATGCAAATTAAACATATACTGTATTAAACATCACTTATTTGAGAAAGCTTCAGAGTTTGAGATTTAAGAAACTATAATGGCTTTTGATAAGTTAAATTAGTGAGAAACATGTTATACACATTATATGCAAAATAAAAAGATTTGGGATTTTCAAGCTGGATTGTAAAAGTTTAAAAAGTCAGTAGCTGACCAAAGATCATTATGGATATGACTGGAGTAAGTACTTGCATATAATGGTGAAGATACAGCATATTATTAACTTAATTTGAATGGAGTAGATGAATGTTTTACATAGTGTTTCACCATTAATTTGCTTGACAGCTCTCATTTATCTTGCTACATATTTCTTTTGGAAAGCAAAACTTATGTTGTCTTGTTTGATACGCTTGCTTCTCCTTTCATTGGTCCATGTCATTTCACTCTGGGGGTGCATGCAGTTTTATTGTTTCCATATGGAGAACATTAATTGATGCTAAAAGCTAAAAATAACCTTTAGTTGTGAAAAGTAATCAATGAAACATTTGAATAAAATGTTACTCTTCCCAGAAGATTTAATTTCAGTTTTTTTCAGGTAAATGAACATATTTCATCAAATTATGTTTCTAGTCTTTCACTATAACTGCTAATGAACAGGCAGTATACTGTAAAGAAGACAAATTGCTTAGAGACCCACATGAGATGTGATATTTGAATAAGGATGTGGGTGTATACTGTGGTATTAATGATTTTGAAATAGTTTATTTTCCAATATTATTCAGGATCTGGCCTGGCAGTATTTTAAAACAGTTAAAGAACAGCAATGTTTCCAATAAATATTCTTTGTGGAACCAGGTATTATACTTCTATATTTTTAAACTGAAACTGGAAAAAATAAAAAGGGCTGCCTTAAAGTTTAACTTATGACACACAATTTTTAAAAATGTTAAGCTTTAAACTGTTTAGTTTGAAACGTAGCACAGTTTAGCCTAGAGGCAATCAAAGTCAGTGGTAGCTAAGCTTGTGTGACAGAATAATTTCTGGTTCACTGATGGCCATCCATTTCGGCATGTTAACGTCAATTATGTCTTTTCTAAATTGACTTTTACTTTTTTCATTTCGGAATATAGTTGGCCGTGTTTCCTCATACATCACTTTTATTCTACATGTGTATTATTTTAAAATTTGCTATATTAACTATATCTCTTTTACTTTATATACTGATTTCTGTTCAATAGTTTTAAGAACAAATGTATGCTTAAATGAGATAAATGTACAAAGAACAATAAATGGCTTTGCATTATGTATTACAACAAAAAATTCAGAATGTATTCATGAATGCCCCATTTTAGTGGAGTATTACGCTTTTCAAGACTTTGCTTTTTGTTAATTGACAGGGTTTGAAAGCTAAGAAACATTGCCTAAGAAAATTGCTTTTATGTTCATTTTTTGACAGAAATATCATCTGCGTCTCTGTTGCCTTTTCTTTAATGTTCATCCCTTAAGGGATACATTTGTTTGTTTTTGTATTCTGTGTTACTCTGAAGTATGTTTCTTGTTTGCCTCTAATATATTATTTTACCTTAAATGATCAAAACAGATGGCTGGTATTACAACTTGTGAAAATCATAATGTAATACAGTTTCCTCATTTTCTTCAATCAGAATTAGTATTGTTACAGATTACACTAAGAACTGGTTTTATCCTAAACTGTTTTCTCTCTTAATGTCATAATGTTTTTAATATGGTCCTTGTGGTTTCTACAAGGTTTTCTACTTTTTCTTTGAATTATTTTATATGGCATAGATGCCTTTAATATACTACTTTAACAATAGAGTAAATCAGTAGAGATATGGCTTAAGATTCTTGTAATCAGATTTTATTTTTTTTATTTTCCAAGTTTTTTTATGCATCAAATCCTCATATATAATACTTGATGAGTAATCATTAATATTTCTTCCAACTGAACAATGTCATCTGTAACTCCTCTTTGTTGCCGTCTATACTGCTGACATTAAAACTCAAGTATTCCTGGTGTCTTGGTTCCATCTGCTACTGGGAAGGAGATGAAAGGGAACGAAAGAATCCTGTACATTTCCATGAGCACCAGAGGGGTACTAAAAAGCATTTTATTAAGATTCTGGCAGCACAAGTCCTACTTGCTGGTTGAGAGATAAAGCCTAATCCATTTGGGAAAGGAAGTGACATAATGCAAATCAAGCAAAGTGTAAATGATATCATATTTATAGCATTGTATTGCATGGGGAGATCGTGCTGAACTGTTGTGTGCAACAATACAGCAGGGAAGTGCAGTATTAAGGTACCATATGCCACATGCAAAGTGGAGATAGTAAAGAATTAACTTTACATATTAAAAAGTTGCTTTATGATTCTTTTAAATGATGTTGAGGCATACAAACAAACAGATTTTTTTAAACTGTTAGCCAGTTTGTATATTTTACTTTTCCTGCTGAGGGAAATTGTAGCTGTAGAAGTGAAAGTTCATGACAAAGGCAAAACGACAAAAGGCATGGCTGACCTTCTGTAGTGGTTATGTACACAAGAGACTCAGAACAAACACCACCATGCATCAACAAAATATCAACAAACACAAACTACAATAGATGGTAAGATATGCTAACACACTAGAGCATGCTCCCAACATAATCTGGTGCAATTATAGGCTCTCCTTTGTTTTATGAATATTCTTGATGGTGCAACATTTTTGCGGGTGCCTTTGAAAAGCAGATAATCTCTCTCTTTCCTAGCGTTAATCCTGCATCAACAGGTTCCGCTTGTCGGCACACCAGTCTCCATTTGGTGGTTTGAACCAAATCTTTGAGCTGACGTTGCTATTAACTGCGACCTAGAAATACTCCATCCGGCGCGTCGTTCCGCCTGCCGTCGGAGTGGTGGTGGGGGGGGGAGAACAAAGTAATGTAGCCAATTCATAGAGGGGGATTATTAGGAGGCATGGGAAATTTGGCCAGGATTCCAGGGTTACACCCCTACTCTTTTCGAGAAACACCCTGGGATTTTTAATGACCACAGAGAGTCAGGACCTCGGTTTTACATCTCATCCAAAGGACGGTGCTTATTTACAGTATCGTGTCCCTGTCACTATACTGGGGCATTAGGACCCACCTGGACCGCAGGGTGAGCGCCCCCTTCTGGCCTCACTAACACCTCTTCCAGCAGCAATCTTAGTTTTTCCCAGGAGGTCTCCCATCCAGGTACTGACCAGGCTCACACCTGCTTAACTTCAGTAGGTTGCCAGTTGTGAGTTGCAGGGTGATATGGCTGCTGGCACAAAAAGCAGATAATCTGATTCAGTGAAACAGAAAATACATAAGTGGCTCTGATGTTCTGGAAAGAGAGAATGGTGCTAGTATGCTCTAATTTACCTCTTTGTGTGATATTTTTTATATCATACACTGCAACAAACCTTAGTTTTTTGTGCTTTTAGCTGACTTTCCCATTCTTAGATTGCAGGACCTTCATGTGATAGAAGCTTTGTATAAATAATGAACACCACATTCATGGCTCCAGATACAGTTTACTTCTTAACTTATATCTTGTCTGCCACAGAACCATTCAGTGAGTAATTTTTACCTGCCTAAACATTTTAAGAGTCATGTTATTTTAGGAATATACCCGTCTGACTTAGCCATTGAGATCCTGTCATGGATGTCAGAAGGGATGAACTGTGGAATGGCAGGAGAGCGAAAAAGACCCTATGCGTAGCGGCAAGACGGGGGTTAGCTTGGGCTCAGCTGTTCAGGGAATGCCGTATAGAAACCTATGCCCTCAGGTAGCGGACGTGGGGCGACCTGGTGCTAGGTGGGTTTCAGGACATCTGAACGTCAATGCTGAGCGAAGGCATAATGAAAGACCCGGAAATATGTAGCCCCAGAGAGAGAGAAACACTGGAAGGACAGCCAAGAACTGGAAATGAGTGACAGGACAGAGAAGGAGCGCCCTCTGGCTGCAGAGCCAATGTGATGTAAACATGTCTTTGACTGAATCTTTGTAAAATTCTTTGCTAAGGAATGATTATTCTTGAGACTAAATAATAATAATTTCATGACACACTCCCCATTCAAAATTGTATACATCGAAATTTACCTTGGCTTGCAGTCACTGTACATATTTAGGTTACAATTCTGTTATGATGTTAGACAAGACTGAAATTCAGCACTGCTAGTCAAAAATACAACCTATTGTGTCGCCTCTAACTGAAAAGCTTATATATTGTATGTAGTGTATCACAATTGTTATACACAGCTATTTTATTTTTTCAAGTAGGTAGCTGTCAGCATGCATAGGTTACAATGGAACAAGTAAAGGTTTATGTCATGCTGAAAAGAGAAGAAAAGAAACACAGCGGTTTGGCTTCTTTGGGTATTTTATTTTTATTTTGCTGTATTGATGTATCTGTAAGTGAGTGCATGTTTGTATTTGTATGCGCCCTGTAATGAACTGGTGTCTAGTTCAAGGTGTAGCCTGCCTTATGTACATTGCTTGCTGAGATAGGCTCCAGCTCCCCCATGACCCAGAATTTGATGAAGTGCTTAGAAAATGGATGAATGTAGCTGGAATAAGGATATTAAAGGTACAGATGCCGCCATTCAAAATGAGCAGTTAAAACCCCGCACTATGCAAAATTATCTGCAGATTAGTGCATTATACCGCAGTACATGACTGACTGGCCAAAATGAAAGACATACAGCACTCATGGTGCATTGGTTGTTAGTGAAATGATTGCTTCATTTAATCTCTTTACTGTGCATATTTAAATCTGCGTAATATTTAATATCAATATGGAATTTTACAACTAAAGGGACATTTTGGTAGCTGAGCACATAAATAAGAGGAGCATAACATCTCTGAACATCATAAACTATTTAATTTAGGAATATATACACTTTATGTAAGCTGGATATGGCTGGTATTAGTAGTTTAAATAAAAAATACAAACCAGTATTCCTCTTTCTTCATAAACTTTTTAAGCATCATATAACGATAATTAAGGATTTATTTATTTTCATATAGCTCAAAGTATTATTGTAGCCCAGTTTCTTTGTAAACATCTGCATCAATTTTACTCATTCACCCGCGATTACTTGGAAACATATTACCTGCACGTTTTAACCATAGCGTAAGTTGTCAAGTGGCTCATTGGTGTAATGGCTTTGGTGTGCGACTCGCATGCTGGAGGTCAGGGGTCCGAACCCAGCTGCCGGCATGAGCTTTCTTTTAACAAATAAACATTTCTTTGAAAAACTAAAATAGTAAATATTATGGACACTATATTGATTTTTTTGGGTATTTCTAAATATCACAACATGTTGAAGTTAAGTGATTTATTAATAACAAATAATAATTTCAAACTGCTTGTATTTTAAAAATGTATTTTGTTTGGGGTGATTTGTCACTGTTTTCACAACCTTCAATTTATTAAACATTTATTTTGGAGACAGAGTGTTCCAGACTTCATGTTTTCACACAGATAATAATAAACTATATATGCAAATCTTTTCACAGGTGGAAAGATGTTCTGTGCTCTTACCATAGTACGCATTGTTACATTTTTAAGCATCAGTCAAAGCATTCTGAAGTCTGTCAAAATAAAAAAAAATGTTACCATATAGTATTGGTGAAACTGTTACCTGTCCTGGATAAAGCGGTTATAAAATAGGTGGATTTACACTTGTAAAAAACGTTCTAATTTTAATGCGATACAGAAGATGTTATTTATAATAAATGACCTTGGACGGTCTTTAAGTTGAAGATTTATAAAGGAGACATGTTGAGTCTTTTCTTTCCAGCTTGGAATTAACGTTTACCTACTAGTATATTCCATTGCAGCCACTTTATGTAACACTTCTCTGTAGGCTAGGAATGTTAACATCCCGCTGTGTAATGTTATGTAGAATAGATAGTCTGCTGGGGGATGGGAATGAATTTTCAGTAGCATGCAATGTTGTCATTGTTTAACGTAAGGCAACCAGCAATTAAATGTTCTGTTTTTTTTCTTAACACTCGTTTTTCCATACTGTAGTTTTAAAACTTGAACAAAGACGTGTCACATGCATACAGCGTGATTTTGTATAGTTTTAAAGCCACTACAGTATAGCTTGTGGGAAATACATTTATTTGTACTGTATTAAAGTTGAACTCGTTTAGAGTGCCCGACATTACAAACTCCGAGTGTTTCATTGTCTATTGCAACAGTATTGATAGCAATGTGGTTAAAAGGAACATGTCAAAATATTTCCAAAATAATCACAAGTGAACAAGTTGAGAGATTTGATAATAATAGAGAAATCATAACAATAACCCCAAGTTTCATGCTGATCACTCAATCCAACTGAAAGAAGGACACTTAAACCAATATACATCAGTTCAAAACATTTTTTATCCATGAAAAATGGGTGGTTTTACTTCCGTGCGATTAGCTTAGAAAAGAGAAGCTTTGTATAAGCTGTAAGTTTTTTTTACTTCTTAATTAAACATTTTTAACACTGTAATTTTGTAAATACAACACGCATTCCATTCAGAAATAAAATCACATTTTCTACAGGTGTTAAGCAGATCAACAGGTTGCTACCAAAATAGCACACCACCCACTAACCGTAAAGACCATTCTACAGCTTCTATTTAAAAAAAAACATTTAGAAAGGTTTCATCTATACAAATACCACAGACTATTCTTGATTGTTTTTTTCTGAATGTCACACTTAGTTCAATATTTTATTTACATCTAAATAAGAAAGTCAGGTGTTAGCAAAAACTATTAGTAATCAATAATATTAAATTTGCAGTGTAATAATTTGTGGCACTTCTTCCACATCTTGTAAAAACATTCATTTACAAGAATTTGTTCAAATATACGTTGAATCTGAAAATAAGTTAAATACAAACTTATAAAGTAAAGGTAAAGGTATAAAGTAAAGGTAAAATGTAATTTGAAATTAAGACAGGATACACTTTATTCTGAGTCTCTTCCCACTCTCTCTCACCCGCTTTGATTCGGACACAGAATGATTAAAAAATGGAGGGAATGTTTTGTGCCAGCCAGTGCATTATCATTATGCACCAGAGGAAAAGAAAAAATGCTGGTAGTGGTTTTGTCATTTATTTCAGTCTCTATCAATCTGCCCAGTGATATAAATTTTGTATAAACAAGATCTAGTACCTGGTTCAATTTAAAAAAAAAAACATATTTTGAATGAATCGAATCCCAGGCGTGAGTTTATAAGGCCAGAATTACGTACTATCCCCACATCTGCGATGGTCACTTCCTGACCATCTACTGTAAAGCTTTCAGTGCTTTGTATGTGCATATTCCCATTGCAGCGGGGGTGTGTGGGGAAAGGTTTAGGCTGCAACTGAATTGGGGCTCTGTTTTATTCACACCTGAAACATTGTTTTCTCTGAAAGCGTTTTCTTCCCTCTTTAGCTGATCTTTTGCAGCCTACGCATGCTGACACAGCTCCCTACGTGAATTCTCGTTCTTGACTGAGAAGGCTTTAGAAAACTTTACAACCATTTTTATTTTTAAAAAAATTGTATATATGATGTTTACATTGGCGTTTTTATTAATTTTTCACTTAAGCGTATGGAGTAGTGTATGTTGTCAAGGAGAGCCCCCCACCCCCACGGATAGACTGAGAAAGCAATTGGGAAGTGTTTACTATCCAGCAATTGCAAAGGGTTCAACTGCAGCAGCCATAAAATACATAAAAAATAAACTTTTTTTTTCTCCTGATGGTACCTATAACAAATTGTCACGTTTCACTTCCTTGCATAACAATCATAACGTTCTCATCCAATCCAATGTTTTTCTTTTAATTTATAAACTGTGATCTTGACATGCAGGTGTGAAGTAGAGTTAGCACCTTCAGATTTAACAAAGACAAAACCACTACCAGCATTTTTCCCTTCCCTCTGGTGCATTATGATAATGTGCTGGCTGGCACGAAACATTCCCTACTTTTTTTAATCATTCTGTGTCCGAATAAAAGGTTATTAATATCTTCTGTGTCGCATTAACATTGGAATGTTCATACAAGTGTAAAAAGAGGTGATACACAATGTGTCTCCTCTATAACTCTTCAGTTTACAAAGAAATTCCACCAGAGCCACACAACACTGTCCAATAATACTATTCTTGTGTCTTATTTCCAGGGAGTAACCCTGTTACAAAAGAGAAGAGCGCATCGGACCTTGACTATGGTTAAATAGTACATACGATGTCTGGAGGAGTTTCAGCGTTCACTTTTCTGTAATATGTACAGAACTGTGATGTCTCATCAATGTTTGGTACCAATAAACAGGGGGCTTCACAGACTTCCTTCGTTGAACTCAACTGTGCTCCAGTAAATAATGTACAAATGCAGCCATTCAAAGTGCGTGGTACAAACATGTACCACAGGCATTTCCCTACGTCATAGCGTGTCATAATGCGTCATAACGCGTCATACCCCGGTATGTGATTGGCTGGCCAAAATGACCGACAGGGGCACTCATGGTGCGTTGGTCGGTCGTGGAAAGATTTAAACATCTAAACATTTTAAGCATAAAAATTTTATGAAATGGTCCCCAAATATGTGATTGCTGTATAGAATGAATTTTAATTTAAAAAATGTATTTAACACGAAACTTAAGCTGTTTACGTTCCTCCGCCTGAGAATATAGTCCCTCGTTGCTACGCAACGCAGAAACACAGTCACATGCAACTAGCAAAGAGAGGACATTAGCTAGCCAATATGATAAAGGAATAAATGACTTTTTTTGTTTATTTCTTTAGCACATTAATTTGAACATTTCCATCGATTGTACAAGCACTTGGAAACTGTCCAATCCCTAGTTCGTCAGGTATTTTCTTTTACGCTCCGGGCATGCTCCCACTGGCACTGGTCTGTGTCTTTTAGGACATAACGCAGGCGATTTGTTGTTAAAATTGGGTTTCCAATAAAGCCGCGGCAAACTCTTGTTTTTATGTTTACTATAACAGACATAATCTCCCTTGCTTTTAAATGAGCGTTTCATAATTTCTAAGAATAAAAATGATTTAAACTATGCGACATTTATCGTTCAACGAGAGCTCAAAATGTCACAAGGATCCTCAAGAGCGCAACAAAGACTGCAGAAAAAGATACATGTATTAGATACATGAGAATCCAAGCCTTTTTATCTACGCTTTCTTATCTATGCTAAGAATTAGTCTTTAAAATTTCTTTATCACACAGTAAAAAGTTAAATTTCTGGGGTGTGCGTATTTCAGAGATTATGGCACGGCTTCAGAATGGTGATTGGCTGATTTCTAAGATGATCAGGAGGAAGAAAAATCACCCGTGTTTTGCGCATAAAAAGTGGTTATTAACTATCTAAACCTGTTTTTATTTCGCCTGGCAATCTACCTGAATGCCCAACTACAGTATCTGAGAAGCCCTCCATGAAACCAAAACTACCACTATTGAACAAGTGTCGATAACAAGAGATTAAGGGTTCCCATCACCCCCATTTCCATTTAAATCGCAAACCCGTGTTTAATTAGATGTCTTTATTGATTCACAATCTGACAATGCAACGTAAATCGTTATCTTTGTCTTCTGCATAATAATGTTCACCTCTCTGTCCAGCAAATTAATAATAGTAATGATAATAAACTTTATTTTATATAGCGCCTTTAAAGGTGGCTTCTCAAAGCGCTTTACAGATAAAAACAACAATAACAACAACAACATTGTATTTCATTGCACTTTGACAGATCGTCTTTAAACCAATTGTTGTCAGAATATCCCAGCCTCCAAACAAGAACAAAATTGCAGCAATTTTATTAATGGGCTGTTTCAGTAACTTAAAGTATATATTTAAAGTAATAATTTAACAATATATGTAAATGTTTTAAGATATGTCTATGTTGTGAATGTCTGTAGATTGTATCTTATTTTTAGTTTTTGTTTTGTTTCACGTTAATTTTATAAGGGAGAGTGTCATAGAGAAGACTCCCTTACCCCCATCTTGATTAAAATACTTTCATTTTTTCACAATCTGGCAGTGCCAGACAGAATTCACATTCGCTGCAGCCAAATGGTCTTGCAGATCAGAAAATCAAGGAACAAAACAATTATCGTGCCCGGCTCCTCAATGGAATTGCTTTAACTTGCTAATGCGTTGGTGTAACAGTCCGGGTGTGGCAAGCTTCTAATGTCTCCCGACTTCGGCGAAAGGAACCCGTCTTTCATTGGAAGACAATGAACATATTCTACCCGTATATGAGAATATAATGCTGGCGCGTGGGCGCAGTGGGGTGCTGTACCAGCTGTCACCAAAACCAGCTGTCAAAAAAAAGTTTTTTTTTTACAAAAAAGTCAATTGAGTGTCCATAATATTGCTATTTTGCTATTGCTAATTGCTATTGCTACTATCTGAGTCTCTGTGTCTACATTGTTTGTAAACAAACTGGTTTCACAGGTATTTTCAACTCCCAGCCACTGGTGTTTCATCAATTGTTATCCTGTAAAGCGCTTTGAGAAGCCACCTTTAAAGGCGCTATATAAAATAACGTTTATGATTATTATTATTAATATTGATCATATTTTTCCTCCCAGAACTTGTAAATTGTTCTTGTTATTGTTGTTGTTATCCTGTAAAACGCTTTGAGAAGCATACTGCATATTGTATTTCATTGCACTTTGACAGATCGTCTTATAATCACTTGTTGTAAGAATATCTCCCCCTCCAAAAACCCTTTTCTATTTGCTTTCAGTAGTATTTCTCACGTTAAGAAAGTTAGGTGTTAGCATAAACTATCAGTAATCAATAATATTAAATTTAGCACTGTAATAAATTGTGCTAATAATAAATTCTATTCTACTCTGAGAATGTAGGGGGGAGGAACAATGCACGTGGTCTTTTCACTGATAAACTTGTGTTAACAAAAACTACAGTATGCTTAAGAGTTGTTCAACCGTTTTTTTTTTCAGCTCAGCCAGCGGACTGATCAAAGATCAGTCCCAGTGTGTGAGATCCTGCTGTTTGATCTGTGCTTAATCTTTGATCTGAGCTTTAATAGAGAGCTTATCTCGTAAATATATTAATATCGAGTGGTATTAAATTCAACTTTTTTGTATAAAGCTGTATTTATTTAATACCACTTGATAGTTATATTAATAGAGATAAGAATTCAAGTTGATACTGTTTAGACTTTTGATTATTTTAAATTGTATTACAGCATTGTACACATGCTTGAAAGAGAAGAGAGAAAACGCAACGTTTCGGCTGTGAAGTCTTCTTCAGGTGTGAGGGTCTTCTGCTCAAAATTAAATGCTAAAATGTAATGTAGGCTCTAAACGGGATCAACTATGATTTGGGCTTGATTGAGGTCACTGCCTTTCATCTGAAATCCTGCTTGAATCCTTCTAAACTAAAAATTAGACACAAGAAGAGAGAAGAGGCTCTGGTGAAATTTCTCTTTTTTTCTTGGAAAAATATCTTACCTGCTGCAATCCGGGCACAGAAGGGTTAAAAAGAAAGTCAGACAGGCAGGGGGGAGGGTGAGTTGTGAAACTGTTACCTGGATAAAGAGGTATCCAGGTAACAGTGAAATGGGCGTACAGTCTGGGGAGATCGCCCGTTTTCCATGTAAATAGTTCCAGGTTCCACCAGGGGCCGGGAAAACCCCTCAGCACCGCCAGTGGCCACAGCCCTTATCAGGGCTACCCCACGGTGACCTACTCAGCGGAAGGAGAGCCCTTTCCCGGGTCGCCTCAGGCCGTGTGGCAGGAAGGAGACGCCAGACCAGCAGGGTCCAGCCTGCCACCCCTGCAGTAGCCTGCATTGGTGAGACCGAGCCGTTATAATGGGGAAGTCCCATGGCAAATGTTTGAGGCCCAGTTCCAGATGGTGGCCTGGGCAAACGGCTGGTCTCAGGTGGAGATGGCGGCCACCTTGCCGTGGTCCTGGAGGGGAAGGCCTGCCAGGCGTTGCTGGATGTACATGGGGAACAGCAGTACAACTACGCGGCGTTGGCATTGGCCCTCCGGAGGCGTTTCGGCGGGAGAGGGGAGGCGCCGGGAAAGAAGTGGGCAAGGTTGGACCAATTGGGCCGCCTAGCGGGAGAGCCACTGGGTCCGGTCACCGCAGAAGTGGCCTACTTAGCCTGCCAGGGTTACCTTACTCTTCTGGAGGAGGCCCACCGGGAGTTAGCTCTCCAGGCGCTCCTCCGGGCCCTGGCGCCGACTGAGGTGAAGCACCAAGTGACGGTGGCCGAGTTGGTCTCCTTGGAGCAGGCCCTGGCTCTGGCTAAGCAGGCTGATGCCGTATTCGAGGAGACCGGTGGGCACCAACGGAGGGGCACATGGGGAATCAGATGGGGAGGAGGAGACGGCCAGCGCGGTGACGCCAGGGGAGCGACGACAGCGGGTCATCTGCCACCACTGTGGAGAGAGGGGGCACATCGCCTGGGAGTGCCAGGCACTGGAGCCCCAGGGACTCCGGAGGCCGTCAGGAAACGGGAGCGGGGTGGCCTAAAGGGGGGAAGGCCACCCTTGAGCGACACTACCCCCGCTCCGGAAAGCCAGAAGGAGCGCTTCACCCTGCCTGCTGCCGTGGGAAGGGTTGGCCACAGCCAGGGCTTATTTCTTCCCTGCCTCATCGAGGGCAGATCCTGCCAGGCCCTTGTCAACACCGGTTCGACCATCACCCTGCTGCAGCCTGGTATCCTGCCAGGCACCGAGGCAGCCGGACCCCCAGGATGGGAAACCACCAGCATGCGCCTGAGGACGGTGATGGGGCAGTACGCAGAGGTCCTTGGCAAGCGGGCGCTCATCGTGCAGTTTGGAGCTGCGAGGGTGAAACACCCCTTCTACCTCACCCCAGTCCGCGAGGACTGTATCCTGGGGTTGGACTGGTTGCAACAGGAGGGTGGCTGCCTTGACTTGGGCCGGCGAGAGTTGGTGGGGCAGGGGGAACAAATCAGTCTCATGGCGGGCGGGGCTGGAGGCGTGCGGGGTGCGCGGGCTGACCGGAGTGGGAAGTGGAGGCGGCAGCGGCGGGAGTCGCCAGGGCCTGTCTTCTGGGCCACGCAAACCGCGCATGTCCGGCAGAACTGCTTCACGTCCTGGTGACAGAGACCCCAATAGAAGTGGCCCTGGAGTTACCGCAGGGTTTTTGCAGAGCCACAGTGCCCCAGTGCCCCACGCCCGGCTGGTCGTGCACCGCTTGGAGAACCGCCCTGCAGAGCGACCGCGGCACCACAAACTGCCACCTTACCTCGCCACTGGAGGGCACCTGCCATCCCCGGCGCAGCACTCCGTCCCTCACTTCCAAGGCCTCCTACAGTGCGCAGAGCGCCTTCACGGACTTGGAGTGAGGGGCGAGCTTATCTCACCGTTGCACTTGGCCCCCGCATTCCCCCCAGCGGCTGCCCTGTCAACTGCCCGGCCGGGTGGCCCGGGAGTCAGCTCCAGCACGCTCGCCCCGACACCCGCAGCTCCGACAGGCCCTGGCGACACCCACCGCTGCCGCCTCCGCTTCCCGCTCCGGTCAGCCCACACGCCCCGGACACCTCCCGCCCCGCCTGCTGCGAGACCGATTCATTCCCCCTACCCCACCATCTCTCACCGGCCCAAGTCAAGGCAACCACCTGCTGCAACCTGTCCAACCCCAGGATACAGTCCTTACGGACTGGGGCAAGGTAGAAGGGGTGCTTCACCCTCGCAGCCCCAAACTGCACGGTGAGCGCCCACTTGCCAAGGACCTCTGCGCACTGCTCCGTCACCGTCCTCAGGTGCAGGCTGGTGGTTTCCCATCCTGGGGGCCAGGCAGGACACCAGGCCGCAGCAGGGTGATGGTTGAACTGGTGTCGACAAGGGCCTGGCAGGGTCTGCCCTCGATGAGGCAGGGAAGAAACAAGCCCTGGCTGTGGCCAACCCTTCCCACGGCAGCAGATGGGGTGAAGAGCTCCTTCTGGCTTTCCAGAGTGGGGGTAGCGTCGCTCAAGGGAGGCCTTCCCCCCTTTAGGCCACCCCACTCCTGTTTCCCAATGGCTTCCGGAGTCCCTGGGGCTCCAGCGCCCAGCACTCCCGGGCGATGTGCCCCTTCTCTCCACAGCGGTGGCAGATGACCCGCTGTCGTCGCTGCGCTGGCCGTCTCCTCCTCCCCATCTGATTCCCCATGCGCCCCTCCGTTGGTGCCCGCCAGTTTCCTCGATTATACGGCATCAGCCTGCTCAGCCAGAGCCAGGGCTTGCTCCAAGGAGACCGGCGCGGCCAGCATCACGTGGTGCTGCACCTCAGTTGGCGCCAGGGCCCGGGGGAACGCCTGGAGCACTCTCTCCCGGTGGGCCTCCTCCAGGAGAGTAGGGTTACCCTGGCAGGCTAAGTAGGCCATGTCTGCGGCTGCAGCGTTGGGCCAACCTTGTCCGCAGCAGTTTTCTCTCTTCTCTTTTAAGCATATGTACAATGCTGCTGTAATACAGTTTAAAATAATTAGAAGTCTAAACAGTATCAACTAAATTCCATTAATATAAGCATATACTTTTCTAAAATGTATTTAAAAAATAAAAACGATTACAATATAATCTTTCCACATTTGATCTCAAGATCCCAAGAAAAATAAATCTAAACGGGGAGAAAGCTATGCTGAAAGTTTATTAAGATACTTAGAAGAGAAAGATAACGATTTACGTTGCATTTGTCAGATTGCAAATCAATAAAGACATTTGATTAAACACGCATTTGCGATTTAAATCAAAATGGGGGTAACGGGGACTCTCTCTCTTTTTATCAACACTCGTTAAATTGTGGTTCTTTTGGTTTCACGGAGGGCTTCTCAGATACTGTAGTTGGGCATTCAGGTAGATTGCCAGGCAAAATAAAAACAGGTTTAGATAGTTAATAACCACTTTTTATGTGCGAAACACGGTTGATTTTTCTTCCTCCTGATCAGCTTAGAAATCTGGGTACACTGTAAGGTTTTTACTTAATTAAACATTTAGAATACACGTTTTGAATAGAAAAAATCATATTCTGTTGTCCTCCTGGTATGTAGAACAGATCAGCAGGTCTTTTTTCCCCAATCAGAGGCTCACCACAATTCACACTCAACCACATCACAGATCTCCCACACACACACGCCTCAGGACGGTGACGTCACTGCCTTTCATATGAAAACATTTTGACACTGTGCTTAACAATCTTAGGAAGATCACAAAACAAGCCTGTTAGCCTAGTTACGGCGTATGCGTTACTGAAGCTAAAAGTTTAGCCTTTGTCACTAATATAACCACTAAATAAAGACATTAATATAGAAATCCCTGTGTTACAAACTGTATATGGCTGGTATTGGTATTTTAAAGAAAAAATACAGACCAGTATTCCACTTTCTCCCTAAACATTTTAAGCATCAAAGTCTTACATGTGGTTATTTAGGAAACGTTTTTCGTTGCGGGCACTTTTCCTGTCCGTGGGGGAGGGTGGACTGTCTTTCATTAGAAGGTTAGCCTATTCTACTCTGAGAATGTAGAGGGGGTGGAATGTGCCCGCGGTCATTTAATTAGTATTACAATTCTCACTGAATCCCTTGCGAAGATATGGACATAAGAATATTTGTGCGTGGTCAAAAAAATGGCATTAAGCACTTAAGCTTAATATGGTCAGTAACAGTAAACAGTAACATGCTCAGAAGGGGCACGTAAAAACATTTCCAAAATAACCACATGTAAGACTTAGATGCTTACAATGTTTAGGGAGAAATGGAATACTGGTGTGTATTTTTTCTTTAAACTACCAAGACCAGTAATATACAGTACAGTTTACATAATATGTTTATGTTCCTAAATTAATATCGTTTATGAGCATGTGAAAGATATGGTGAATAGGAAATTCTCAAGACTTACTTTGTATGATTGGAAACGAATACGTGATCGGATCAACTAAATGCTGTGGTGTTACTTTTTGTCAATGAAAAAACAAAGTATTTTCGTTTACAAAGACAGTTACAAAGAATGTGGACCAGGGTAATACTTTGAGTTTACAGCTTGTCTAAGGTCATTCATTATTAATACTATTAGTGATATCTTCGGTAAAGACTGACAGCAGGAACATTCCTTTTCTTTATTCAGCAGTTTATTAAAAACAGGGTGTTCAAACTGTTTTTTTACACAGAAGAGTGACATAGCTTCGCGTTGTGAATCTGTTTTTCTGTGTTTACAAAGAAAGTGGAATACAGTAATACTACCTGCTATATAGATACATATTTTTAGATATTTAGATCCTTAAATTAATATCATTATTAATTTCTTTAGATACGTGATTCCATGCTATATTCCCTATTATAAAATTCCCTATTATTATATAATTCAGGTCCTGAAATCTGATTGGCTGACACACATTGAAGAACTATATTCTCTAATATACGCGAACCCTGGAATTTTGACTTCACTGTGTGATAAAGAAATTTTAAAGACTACTTCTTAGCGTAGATAAAATAGCTTGGATTCTCATGTATCTGATATCTTTTTCTGCTGTCTTTGTTGCGCTCTTGAGGATCCTTGTGATATTTTGAACTCTCGTTGAATGATAAGTGTCGCATAGTTTAAATCATTTTCATTCTTAGAAATTATTAAATGCTCGGTTAAAAGCAAGGGAGTTTTTATGTCTGTTATAGTAAAAGAAAATGCCTGGCGGATTAGGGATTGGACAGTTTTTTCAGTGCTTGTACAATCGATGAAAATGTTCAAATAAATGTGATAAAGAAATAAACAAAAAAGTCATTTATTCCTTTATCATATTGACTAGCTAATGTCCTCTCTTTGCTAGTTACTTGTGACTGTGTTTCTGCGTTGTGTAGCGACGAGGGACTATATTCTCAGGCGGAGGAACGTAAACAGCTTAATTTTCGTGTTAAATAAATTTTAAAAATTAAAATTAATTCTATACAGCAATTGCATATTTGGGGACCGTTTTATAAAACTTTGATGCTTAAAATGTTTAGGGAGAAAGGGAATACTGGTGTGTATTTTTCTTTAAATTACCAAGACCAGCCATATACAGTATAGTTTACATACAGTAATATGTTTATGTTCCTAAATTAATACATTTTATGAGCATGTGAAAGGCATGGTGAATAGGAGATTCTCAAGACTTACTGCGTATGGTTGGAACGAATGCGTGATCGGATCAACAAAATACTGTGGTGTTACTTTTTGTGAATAAAAAAATATGTCTGCATAATTAAAATATTTATGATAAAGGTGGTAGGTTGTGTACTTTTGTCCAACTGAGCAATCTTGCTTTCATAAAATATACCAACTTTTTAATGTATAATGATTAACATGCTGTAATGTACAGTTTAAATTTAAAAGTCTACCACAGTATACCCCACTTGTTTTGAATGGCTGCATTTGTACAGTTTATCGCCTTCTTCAATGCTTTTAGTTTAGCAGGATTTGCGCAATAAGCACATTGTTTAATGGGGGTGACATAACGCACGTCTATATCACTGTACGACACAGGCTTGAGTCAGAGTGTCTGTTAATAAAACAGAGCGCTTTCCAATACATTTAACTACTGCATGATTTCTTTATCTGTTTCAGCTAAATGAGGGGAATCAAATCAGTTAGAATCTCGGGGTGGCAGAATAACCCTTCTTCCCCCCTTTGTTTAACTCAAAGAATTTAGTGAAGAAATTCTTAATCATAAAACAATCACTTAATTTATCCATTTACACAAATTCAGGCCAGAGCCAACAACAAGCTATAATAGTGTATTATTTTTAAACATTCATTAAAAAAGAAAGAAACAGAAAGTAATAAAAAAACAAATGTCAAAATGTTTCAGAAATATCCACCTGTGATATTTTAGCTGCTTAATTACACAATTCCATATTAATATAACTTTCAAGTGGTATTAAATATATACAATTTTTTTGTATAGATGACACTTTGCTAAAATTCATTAAAAAATATAAACGATTACAATCTAATCTTTCCATGTGTGATGCCATTAAGAAGTACAATACGCTCCTGCTTTGTTTAATGATGGTATGAAAACTAAAAATCTAAATGGTGAGAAAGCTTTACTTTAAATTAATTAAGGGACTTAGAAGACAAAGATAATAAAGTGATAAATGCAGACGCGATTGGTGCCATTCGCACAGTGCCCTATAGAAAGCTCAGCCTGTGTTGCCCCCCTGATGGAACATAGTATTTTCACAAAGACCAGCTGATCTGTCCTAAATAACAGGAAGAGAAGAGAATGTGATTTTTTTCTGTATGAAACATGTTGTGTTTATGAAAGTGGAGTATTTTAAACATTTAATTAAAAAGTAAAAATCTTACATCATACACAAAGATTCTAAGTTGATTACGAGGAAGAAAAATCACCCATTTTTTGTGCATAAAAAAGTGTTTTTTAACGATCTAAACCAGTTTATTACAGTTTTTAAAGTGATGGAATGTTAGGCATGGACACGTCATTGTATCTTATTTTTGACTTCGTTTTTAAAAAAAAAAATAGTTTGCCCATCAATCCCAGGCAGTGTACTATATATACAGCAGTTTAAAGTTTTTTTTGTTTAATTCAAGGTTAAATTGTTGGCTGATTGCTGGCTGCTGACATTTGGTTTAGGACAGACTATAGATTTTCTCAATTTGGATGTAAACCTGAAAGAGACACATCATGTTCACAATAAGCTATAATAGTGGACTATATTTATGTATTCGTCTATATGAGAAACAAACTGAAAGTAATACTCTGATCGTGCTTTGAACCGCCTGGGTGCAACTTGCTACATTACAGTGCTTACAATGTCAAAACGTTTCCAAAATGTACACTTGTGATACTTTAGCTGCTTAATTATATTGATATGGAATCATTTAACTATCAATTGATGTTAAATCATTACATGTATATTTTTACAATAACAGCAAGTGGTGTTCTTACTACAGTATGTATTCTTAGAACAGAATGAAACGTTATAACTTTTTATGAAGTACAGTATATAAGCTTAATAATGTTAGATCAAGCACGTTAAAACCAGAATCCACTGTAAGTTACCAAGTTAAAGACTTTGATGCATAAAATATTAATGCGTAATTAAATTATTTTTATAACTGAGCAATCTTGCTTTTATAAAATAAATATACTTTTTAATGTTTAATGTTTAACATGCTGTAATACACAGTTTAAAATGATTAAAAGTCTAAACAATATACAATTTAAATTCTTAATTGGAAAAAGAGTGTCCCTCAGCAGTGACCGGGATTCAAAGCCGGGTGTTTTCTGGCGATAGCTCCAATGCTGTACATGAGATGTTAAGCTTTATTAGCTTCACCTGGCAGTTTTACAAGGTACTTCCAGATACTATTATCCTATTTAAAAAAACAATCGGTATGTTGCGTTACGTCCACCGCGTTTTAATGCAGAATACATCGCTCATTTTGAATGGCTGGATCTGTATGTGACAGTAAACACTGAAGTAACATAATATGATATACAGTAGAAATATATAAAGATTTTCCTTTCATCATTTACATTTACTCTGCTGTATGTTCTGAATACAGACAAATAGCTTTTCAAATGCTATAACACATAATTTTATGTAGGTGAAACTTGTTTTGTGGTCTAAATGGGCACCTCTCTTGGTTGATACACTCAGGATACATATCTAGGCATTTCTAATGGTAGTCTTTGGAACAAATTTATTTTTTTTTCTTATCTGCCTGTGTATTTGGATGACATAAAGGTAAGAATTACATTATATCCTATGCATATTAACAAATCTGACTTTTTTTTATTTCTTGGTGCCTTTTGTTTGTAGTTTCCACGTTCTTCTTATATTCTATTTATTAAAAACATGCTGGTGAATATTTGGTGAATATGAATATTTTAGGGGTCATTTAATGGCACAAATAGTTTTTGGCATTGATACTGGACAAGACGATGTTTGGGGTATGGATATCAGAAATGCTAATCAATTAAAATATGTTTGGGATTTTTTTATTTTATTAATAAGGAAATAGGAAATAATTTTCAGACTGCTAGAGTCCACAAAGAAAGTCACACATGGTTCTGATGATTAAAATCATGATTTTTTATTGCAAATGACAGAGAAACTTAATAGGATAACTGCTCTTCTCTCACTCATCTTTTCAAACAGAACAACAGGCTTTTGTTTCTAGAAAGTAGCAGAGTTTCCACCTACATAAGAAAGTCAGGCAGTTAGCTCAAGTCAGCCTTGGGCAATAAACCAAGACCTCAATGTTGATAAATTGAGGGTAGGATACATGAATTACACTTCCTTGTCCAACCAGGAATGGACAAAACAATAAAACAATTCTTAATGACTAAATTGTTAACTCATAATATATGTAGGTTCCCTCAAGACTCTGTTCTTACTCAGAGCTTGAGTAAGAAGCCATTTTGGTACAGGATACCTAGATGGGCACTATTTTGAAGTGGCACTAAAGATGAAGATGAGCTGAAATTTGAATGAGAGTCATACATAAAATGTACCTTCACAATCATTAAAAAATGAGTTATTTGAACAAATGAATGACACATGACTGGATTTAAGAAACAAGAAGCATTGCCATTTTGTCATTGCAAAAACATATAAGTACATAACAGTATAATAGATTAATTTATTGTATCTCAGGAAAATGATGAGCTACAGGATGATGGCTAAATGATAAAATAATCTATTTGCATTATAAAGTTTTATATTCTTATAATTTCCTTTTGAATTTATATAATGTACTAAAATAATGTTGTTTTTTTCACCTGTATTGAAAAAGAATAAATAGCCACTAAAGGAAATATTCTTTTTAGCACTATGAAATAGAACTTAAGAGCACAAAAGAAATTCAAACATATACTGTTTGAACAAAGATTTTTAAAATAGAACAAAAGAAAATTCTGAAACGGTCTGAAATTTAAACATTATACAGAATACAAGAAATAAAATTGTATAAGGAGATTTTACAAGGGCAATTCCTTAAGATAAATTCATATTTCAGAGAGGAGCTTTTCATTTTTGTGTAAGCGAATACCTAGTTGATAGTAGCTATATGATAAAGCTGACAACACTGGTATGCTTTGCAAGCCAAAGAGTCAGAGAACACAATTGTGGTGCAATTGTGCCTTTTAAGGAGTTACAGTTTTTCTCAGTATGACAGAATGATCCTTAATGGAGAATTGATTCACTGTAACTTGTATTACAAAGTACATATACATAAGAGTTTAACTTTCTTTCTAAAAGATGGAAATTGGGACATTTGCCGTTGCCAGTCTTGGAAACAGTGATGCACGTTATCCAAATAGAAAATATATAAAAGCAATTAGGCACAGACTCTTGGTTTAACAAGAAATTCAAAGCATGTTGTATACATTCATCCTTAACCTGGACACCTTATGGCTGTAAACAGAAATTGAAAATAAGAAAATGTGAGTATATAACTCAACCTGGTGGAAGACTTCATTTTATTTATCAATTGCTAAAATATGAAAGAAAATATTGCAAGTGTGTAGTAGCTGATGTTGACTTAAATGGTTCTTAATTTTATAATTCAGAAATAAATAATTAAGAAAAATAATTATCTGGACAGGGAAATCTACAAGAAAGTACAACTTGTCCAGTTTTTTACTCATTCCACTCAGATATGTAAAGTATTCTCACAGACTCATTGGTATCCTTTTATTAATTAGCCCACAGGAGTACAATCAAAATGATTTACCTCCAGGATAGCAAGTTGCCGAAATAATTTTAGTTTAATTAGGACATTTGATTTATACATTTCTTGAATGTATACAGACTGTCATTTCTTAGCTTAGGAAATAATTGAATTGGCTAATTAACAAAATCATAATTAAAGGTCGTAAACTGAGGGGAATTGTGTTGCATGTTAATTAAAAATGTATATCCCTGAACTTTTTAAGACACTCTTGAGAATAACCTGATGTTTTTTTTTAATCCAACCAACCATTATCAGAAAGCCACTTATTTCAGAGAACAGTAGCATCCTAGACGGTCCACAGCACACTCAGCTAGACAAATTAGAGATACTAACCTACACAACAATTTGAAGAAACATCAGAAGAAACAAGAGGAAAAACTGAAGTGTTTTTGAAGGAATCCAAGTTAAGATGAGTTAATAACTTATCCTCCTTGAAGATAAGCTGATACCCTGGCTTCCTTCAAAATACTGTACTGCTAGATGAGATCCTGGGGTCAATGAGATCCTAACTGTAAGTTATAGTACTGGAGTGCTTAAATATGTGCTCAATTCTTGCTAACAAATAAGTCTGCATGCCTCACCCATCTTGGGGGCTTCTATGAATAATAGGGCATTTGTTATTCCTTGTGTCTCCTCAAAGGCCAGAAAGACTGTGAACTTTCCTTACAAGGAAAGATAAACATGGTGCAGACAAGTAGACATGGTGATGTTCAGGTCAAGAGAAGAAAGCCCCTGCTCCAGAAACAAGATCATAAATAAGGGTCATAACTTAGCAAGTAATGCAAGCAAGGACTTTTGTTAAGGTTCAGTATTAAAAAATAGGGTAAACATACTAAATTTTAAAATCATCACTATAGTATGTACCATGAACATGTAAAGGTTTATTTCATGTTGAAAAGAGAAGAAAAGAAACACAACATTTCAGCTGTGGAGCCTTCTTCAGGTGTACCATGAACATCATGTTTTACCATTCTGTTGATATTAAATAAAGAAATCACACGGTTATGTTCAAAAGAAACATAACCCCTCTAGAGGCAAAATAAGGTAAAACCCCCTCCCAGATTAGAATTTTGAACAATAAAATGCCATAAAATAGCATCCTTCATTCCTTATTGGTAAAAGAAATACTGGATTTGTTGCCACATCACATTTTTTCATTTTCCTACAAAAGGGTAAATTCAAAATACTCAACTAAAATGTAATTTAAGAGACCATGATTATTCAAGGAAGAAGTGAGCTTGCTTGTTTGATATCAAATGAAAGGACAAAACATAGGTAGTTTAGAAATGTAAATGTGAAAACTGTGTGTATTACACAGAAGATTGTTAGGAATCCCAGGTGGGAAGATACAAGGATCCTGTGCAGACGCAGGCGTGGGTAGTAGATGAGGCAGGCGAACAATCCAAAACGATAAGCAAGTACGTGGTCCAAAGGAGAAGGGTGTTTCAGTAACCAGGAAGAGCGTTAGAAGCGAACAATCCCAAGCAAGAGGCAAGGTCGTGGTCAAAAGGCGTAAGGTAAGTCGTAATCCGGGGAGAACACAGGTGGAAAACCGTCTGAGGCGAGAGGCGAGGTCCAAAGTCGAAAAGGCAGAAGGGGAGTCCAAAATCCAGAATAAACAAGGTACGGGGAAAAACGCCAGGTAGAGCTCTCAAGGACTAGATTCAATACCGAGCAGCGGGAAGTAGGTTAAGATGGTATAAATAGCACTGCGTGCCGCATGGTAGAGCGTGTGCAGGTGGGTTAACTCGTGCTGCGGCATTTGTTAATAATAACCCGCTGCTGGTGCTGATTAGATCGCTTAAGAGTTGGTCTTTGCTGGCTGGCGGTCGTGACAAAGATGTTATGAGTTTTAACAAATACAGGACATTTCATCCTGGTTCCCCAGATAGATGCAATAAATATTCTTGAAGTGATATGCAAATCTTAGATTTGAATTGGCTAACCAGAAACCTAAAGACGAGACTTTAGAATGTCTTTGTTATTAAGTAGGGCAATCTAAGAACCACAGTTGGGAAGTTAGCCATGGGAGGATAGTTCTGAGAAGACTGGAAGATGCTACCAAGTATTTGCCTTTTAAATAATGCCTACAGAGACCAAAGAAGACAAAGAAGAGAAAAGCTACCATCTAAACTACATACAATACAATTTATGATTAAATCTCTCTATAATCCTGATGCCACAAAATAAATGGAAGCCTATCTCCCCATTCTAAAATGCACCATCTAAGCAGGAGAAGTAGTTTAAATGAAGAAAGAAATGAAGAAAGTTTCCTAAAAGCTTATATAATAGCAAGCTTTCTTAGCAAGATACAAATACTTGGCTCAAATCAGTTTCTGATTTTTTTTCAGGCAATCAGACGAAGCAGGAACTCTCTTCTGGCACAAGCTTCCAGTTTCATTTGCTTCTGTCTTCTCTTTCTTGTGTGGTCTGATCTTCTTATTTTCCCTTTTCTACTCTTCTCTTGATCTGGTCTTATATGGTCTCTTTCCTGGACTATTAAATGACACTTAATCATTTACCTAGAACTTAATTAACTAAGGTAAACCAAGGTAAAATTTGTGATTGCTTTGATCACAGACTGTTAGAACCTCTACTTCTCAACAAATATCCCCTCTGCTTTGAAGCTGAAAATGTTTATAGTGCCAGGTGTTACACATTTTATCTAGATTCTCAGACACCTTCATTGTCATCTATCTCAGCCCATAACAATATCAATACCTAATTTGGAAGTTACAATATTCTGCTACACATAACAATATAGTATAAAAATTGTAAAATCATGTATTTTACATACCTCATGTTATATAGCTTATATTGCAAATGTAATGAATTTATAATGCAATATATATCATGTAAATTGTTTTCAGAAGAGGATGAAATTACTTGTTTGTAGTAAGGAATCAAGATAGCAACAAACTTTCTTTTTTTGTTTATTCCACAAGGCCACAGTACTAAGAAATGTGCTTTTAAAATGCAGCACCTTAAAATTTTGAAAATATAAGTGTCTTGGGCAGCTGCAGCTCAAAGTCAGTGAAAGGAATCCAATTGAAAGCAGTATAAAATGATAGGTTCATTCCAATATAGTCACTTGAGCATTGTCCTTTCTGGCAGTAATGCATCCTGCACTTTTCTTTGAGTAACATTTGTCAAATAATCAATAGTAGCTTGAGCAGCAAAAAACAAGTAAGATAAAATTAAACCCTTGAAATTTATGAGTACACATTCAATCAATTACTTGATCGGACAGGTGTCAAAAACTCGGTTTGACACTTCAGCTGTCATATTTATTTAATTGTCTTAATTCAACTAAACAAGATATAAGTCTATATGATAGAAGTTTCAATTACTTTTTTATTCAAGATATTTTATGACTGAAAATAAATGTTGTATCCTCTTCACTTAGGAGAGTCTTTTCACCAAAATATAGCTGTAATAAATGTTCTGCTTTATACAAACGTATTATTAAGTGACCATTTACCTCCACTCTACCCCTATGATTTTCCCACTACCTACTAAAAATGTGATTACTTTGATAAGGAAATGTATACATTACTAAAGTAAAGAACCTAGCTCTTCTTCACATTCCCACCAACTAATGACCTTTTCCATGAGCCTTCAGCAATTCTATAATTCTAGTGTATCTTTGTATATGAAGATTGATACCTTTAGGAGCCATTCGACACTTTAATGGGCTTTATAAGTGTGAAATTTTGGAAATAAAAGGTAAACTGTCATAGCAACCTAAAAGTGATATTATGGGTGCACCCCCTGAGGCCAGATCCTAGAGAGCATGTCTTTATTATCCCTGGGAGGGGGGGGGCAAGTTGTTTTACAGCAGCAGTGTTGGTGTACAGACAGAAGAAAAAAAACAACTGGAACAATAATATACATACAGTACATATTTGCATAGAAGGTCAAGTCTTAAGTAACGATATGGCTACCGGTTTTAATGAGAACTTAAGTCTGTTGGTTTTGGACCTGGGAAGTCAGTATCTGCATTCTGATGGGAGTAACTGGAAATTCTTAAACAAGGGGTATGTAGGATCATCACGCAAAACATGTGAATGATAGATGGAGGAGAGGGCTGGAAGATCATGTTTCAAACTGCCCAGTTTGTTCTTGCTTCTCAGATTCAGGTTGCCAAACCAGCAGATCAGGGTAAAAGTTAGAAAGCTATTTCTAACTAGAAACCTAGCCAAAGCTATTTGTGGTTTATAAGCCTGGATCACATTTCAGTACTTCATCTATACTGTTTTTCCATGTATTAATAATTAAAATTTAAAATGGAGCCTTTTAGAATAAGTGTCCTAGCTAAATTCCAGTCTGTGTTTTCGCCATCAGGCCTACCTAATAATTGCCTTAACTTGTCTGGTGAACTAAGAATAAAAGTTACTGTATACAGAAGCAGCCATCTAAAATGCATGGGGTGTCCTTTGGCATATTATGGTAGGCACCGTGGTATACAGAGGTGATGTGGCACCTCGTTCTTATTTTTCTTCAGTTGTCAAATGGAGGACTGTACTATTCTGTAACACGGTCAGGTGACACAATGAATTGGCCATATACAATTTTCTTGCATTAGGAATTTGTCTTTTTCACATACCCCAACTTGTTCTACATGAGACACAGACAGGGAGAGAAGCTTGGGGTCAGAGCTCAGGCTCAGCCATGTATACGGCACCCCTGGAGCACTTGAGGTTAAGGGCCTTGCTCAGGGGCCTAATGGAGTAGGATTCCTCTGCTGGCCATGGGATACAAACCAGCAACCTTCCAGTCACAGGCACAGATCCTTAGCCACAGAGCCACTGCACCACAGTCTGATGTGTGTGTACAAAAAAAAACTTTTAAAATAAAAAATAAACTATTTTAAATGATAAACTTATAAATACAACTCAAAAAGATTACTTAATTAAAACCTAGATAAAGGATATTTAGGATGTCAGCTTTCCTTGATCATAGTATGAATGGGTATCATACCCCAGTCTTGGGTGTAGGTAGATATGGTTGGCAATTATACAGAAAAACCTACAAAAATATTTCTGTTTGCTGCAAGTGATAGGCAAGCCTCCAATAGCACTTGAGTGCAATGATGTTTAATTATTCCCACTCCCATAATAAAAAACATGTCCAGAAATATTTTGTGACAAAACATTTACATTGTTGTCTATATATGAATGCAAGGTTCAGTACACTACAATGTAACCTCCCACTCAGATACCTGACCTCCCTTAGACAGAAGGCCTTGAAAAGAAAGCCCTTTTCAACATTAAGAGAGTATGTTTTATGCAGGCACCTATAAAGCCAACCAGTGTCTTATTTATTAACCTTGGTTAATAAATAGAGTTAACAGTTAATAAGACTCTTTCTCTAATATTAAAATATGATACATAATATGTATGATATGTTGATGTTTTTATTGAATTTATATATCACATTATTTAAAATATGAAAATAATATCAATAATAAAAGTAGCACTAACATATATGAGTTACTGTTACATGAGTTACCTCTGGTTGTTTCACAAAGCTAGATCACTCAGCCGGATACATAACAAATGTTTTATATAGTATAGTCTGCCATGAACACAATGTTTTTTTTTCAGTTATACATACAGTACACTACACATTAAAATAATTATTATTTTGTAATAAAGCTAATTTAAGTTACAATGTTACTTATAAATTATGCAATATAAAACTGTATATTAAATTTATTATAAAGCCATCATCATCATTTTCTTACCATTTTATCATTTCCCTTTCTCCCACTCAAAGCATTGCTAAGGTGTCTTTATCATGTAAATTGACCCACAGACCAGTTATTGTAATGGCCCATTGGTTGACACAGAACAGCACAACAACAGGATTTTATTTAGGGTGGCAGGGACACCAGCATAAAACAGTGATCTGAAGGTTGTTGCAACTAAAAAAAGACATAAAATTAAAGCTGGGACTGTCACTATTTAACTATTTAACTTGAGTGCAAAACTTCGCAGTCTCTTACCAGAAACTTGTCATATCATATCATGTTTCCCCCCTCTGATGCATTTCAGCGGTTGCAATGTGTATTGCTGCTGAATATCATGGCAACCAACTAAACATGGCAAACACATTTCTCTTAAAGAGATACACGCAAACAAACACATAATTGCTTTAACGATTAGTATCTCAAAGCAAATACACCTGTAAATTCCTCACTTGCAATTTCTCTTTATAGGCAATTTTAAAACCCTTGACTCTCTCTGAGCATCCTGGAGATTGTTGGTGTGGTAGACAAGGTTTGTTGAACCAGTATAACTAGTTTTCTTTACTCCCTTATTGCAGTATTCACACATTTGTTTTTGCTAACTGTACAATATGGAGGTTCATTCATGTTATCACTTAATTATTAATTTTATTTTAATATTCAACATACTATGATATATAAAATAAAAATTTGAATATACTGTAAATACAATTTATATTATTATTAGATAAAGAGTCATTTGTTAAAACTATAAGCTCGTGCATCGGGCAGGAAACAAGCCCAGACTTCCCACATGTCAGGCAAGAATTGTACCTTTGAACCATCAATTACACTACACTGCTTGGAAAGCTAAGTTCAAAACTACAAGCATAGTTTTTTTCGTTTTCTACCAATTTCAATGAAACAACCAAGAATTGTATTATCCATTACAAAAATGATGACAGCAAGTGTTTATGGAAAATGAAGTTAAAACAAATACTTCAAAAGTTTTCCAAAATAACTACAGCAAGAGACCGGGTTACAGAATAGGAAGAAAAAATGTTTATGAAGAAAGTTGAATACTGTTGTGTACCTTATCAGCTATAACTACCAGCTATATAAATATATTGATATTCATATATCAATACTGTTAATGTTAATATTCCATATTACGCAGAATTAAAGAAGTAGTACATCGGATTAAATGAAGCTACCCTTTCACTAGCATCTAACACACCACAAGTACCAGCTATCAGTCTTCTTTGACCAATGAAAAGCTAAATTCAGCATGCTGAATATTACTTGCTAGGTTGATGTGAACAAGAGTTTTGATGCACATTCTGAATGGCTGTATCTGTAAAGCCACATTTCTTTTTAAAATGGTAGCTAGGGTATGAATTTTATATGTTTACATAACATGCAAAATATGTTATATTTTCAAGAAATATGATTATTAGACTAAGAAAAAAAAACAGATTTAATGATGCTACCCTTTCAGTAACATCTAATGCAACACAAGTGCCACCTATTGATCTGTTCTGAGCAGTGAAGGGCTGAAAGTTGCATGCCAGAACTGTTGTATACCACAGTGTGCTTTCCACAGGCACAGCTTACTTCTAGATGGATGCATCTGTGCATTTATAGCTATTACAGAAAATAAAGATGTCTAAGCACTCTTTTCAAGAATTATTTTTAAGAATGTATCACAGTGGTCTAAAAAGTGGCTCATTTGTGTTTATATGAAAATACTTTCTGTAATAATATATATCCATCTGGCATCTGGTAATAAAAGACTACAGAAACAAGTTAGATTTTTTAAGATACTTTCTGTTTTCCTATGACATGAATAGTGACTTGATTTGGAATCTCAGAACATATAAATCAAAAGTCGTACAATTCTTGTTACATATAAATAAAGATAATCTGCTCTCAAAGAATTTGTATGCCAAGAACACAGCCATAACAGATGCTAGGAAAATTAGCTGCTTGGAGATAATTCAAGTCCATCATTTAAGTTTTTTTTATGCAGTCCTTGTTACATCCCAAGACAACAGGAATGCATACAACTGTCAACAGAATACCATTTGCATAAACATCAAAACAGCTATTTCTCTGTCTGTCACAAAGCACTTGAGATTCATATATATAGTATTTGCATACCAAGGTTCTAATTATGTCAAGAGAAATGCTGTTTGTATAAACTTCTAGAGCTTTTCATATGAATCCTCTTTTCTGTTATTTTCCCATTGAATTAAGACAAACTATACATAAATTGTGTGAAGCTTTTCTTTCTATCATGCTTCCTGAGTCTTGCTGACATACAACAAAAAGGAAGATTAAGTTTAAGAAAAGGAATTGATTTATTGTAGAAATTGCTTGTTCCCAATTTACTACCACTAATAAGTAATATGGGCATTTCTGCTAATTACAACTAAAATAGCATACTGTATGTTTCACATGTGAGACTTCTTATTTTGCTACTGTCAGCTGTTCTCCTGTAAAAAGATACTACTTGTAACTTCCCCGGTTACTATGAAAAAGAACATTTATAAGAGGCATTTCTTTACACAAAGGATGTATGGTAGTATGTAATTAGCTAGGCAGGCATGTTTTTGAAGCGAAAAATCTTGGTTTCATTAAAGAAACGGTTGGATACATTCCTTGGGTCTATTAACCATTAACTACCAAATGGGCTAGATATGCTCCTGGTGTTTATGGTTGCAGAATCTTGTTGATACTTCATTGAGCATAGATGTATACTGTATGTTAAATCCTAAACATAAAAGATGACATTCATTTATTCCCAAGATTATGAATAAAATATTGTGTTACAAACCTTCCAAGAGGTCATAAACATAAGAAGTTTCTGCAAAAGATTTTCTGAGGAGGTACCTTCATTCCTAAAATTGTTGATGCACCCCTGTGGAATATTTTTTTAGAATTACATGTACAGCATTATATTCCTTTATGTACAGTAATTATGCAGTTATATTGTTAACTACTATTTCTTTGTGGCTGAAATGACTGGATGAGATCCTTGGAACAATTAGCTCCTAACTATTAAACAGGTTGAATGGGCCAAATGACCTCCTGGCAGTTGTAATTGTTATGTTCTATAAATTGTTAAAAATATTTTTTTTGTTTTTGTTTTTAATGCTATTTTATTGGCTTCCCAAATAGACCATTTTCTGGTTGAGCTTTAGTGGAAACATCAATAAATCGCCAAAATCCTGCTGGTTTTACAAGTAATTTAAAGACAAATGTACACAAGGAAAAGTGGTAATTAATGCCAATTGACTCAGACTTTGTTTCAATATAGTCAATAACTGTATTAAGTTTACTATATATAAATTCACATACAGTGATTCTTATTTTTGCTTCATACTACATTGTCTCTCAAAAGACTGAATTAATACTCATAAACATTTTTGTCATTTAAAAAAGGATTATTTTGATAAAACAAGGGTACCATTTTGAGACATTATACAATTATATTGTAGGTGCACACACTATTTCTCAGCACTGTGGTATTTGCTTGGAATGTATTAAGAAAACCACAATATGTATAACAAAACATCGAAATAAATTGGATGTTAAATGTTATTCATACAAGTTATAATTATGTGCATCATATTGACTATTGACTTTCTATTTTAACTTAAAGCACCTCAGGCAATGTGTTTTGAGTATTTTGTTATGTAAAAGATGTAAAAATTAAGTTAAAAATTTAAAATAGGAAAGTGTTTTTCCTCAGAATGAAATTTTCTTTGAGTTTTGATTTGGGTAGCTACTCTATTTAGTCAGTATTTAAAAAAACAATGGAGTCCCACAAGAGGTGTCAGTGACTTGATTTGGTTGCTCCTGCAGTGCACTTTACATATTTCCTTGTGGCTTGAATGCATTCTGAAGTTGCCACAATTGAATTTCAGAAGATCTTGCATATCTCAAACATCCTGTACACTGATGTCATTTCCTCTGTATTTCTTATTTTTATCTTGTCACTGTCAATATGACAAGAGGTGTCACAATCCATGTGCAATTCTTAACACCAATCACAACACCTCAGAACTGTCTGAAAACTTAATGCAAAGTATAATTATATTTAAACTTTTTTATGTCATGCCTTTAATAGTAGCTTTTCAAAGCACCTTACAGTAAGAAAAAAGATAAATAAAATGGTGCAAAAAGGTGACTCTCTGACGTTCTTAGAGATTGAGTTTCAGAGCTCTAGGGCATAGCAAGAGAGAGCCTCATCACCCATATTGTGTAGATGAGCCTGGGGGACAAACAGGAGACAAGAGTCAGACGAACGAAGGTTGCAAGGTGGGCTGTAGGAACATAATTCAGATAGGTACTGAGGTGCCAAGCCATGTCTAGCCTTATAGGTGAGCATGAAGTCTATGTGAAACCTGCTAGGAAGCCTGTGAAAGATTTAAAAAATATGTTTTTACAATATTTTGCACATGTGGGTCAAATATCAAGCCAGGATCAAATATCACCCCCAAGTTTTGCAATGTAGATTGAAATTCAAGTACAGTGCCATCCACAGATAGGTTTACTGCACTAGATTTATATAGTTGATGGGAGGTGCTGAGAAGCATGACTTCAGTTTAAATGAAGGAAATTTTGAAAATGTTCCATATTTTTTGTCAGAGATGAAATTAGAGAGAATAGAGACAGCCATATCAGTGTAAGGTTTAAGGTTTAGTATAGATGTAGATTTGAGTGCATAGCACATGCACAGTTCTTGGCTTCAATAAGGCTTGGTTGTAACTCAAAGATTTAATCCAAGCCAAATTAAAAAAAAACACAATAATATGAGCGAGTGTAATAACCAAAACAAAATGGTGGTTATGACATTTGAACAAAGGATATATGCTGATGGAAAAAAGAAACACAACACCTCCTCCGCCACACTCTGGCCCTCCCATCTGCGAGGAACAGGCTGAAGAGTGACTCAACACTGAAGAGGACCTGATGCCACTGCTAACAAGTCCATCGCAGCCTCTGTCTGGCCCAAGCCATTCAGGTGTGACGTCTAGGAGGTGTGAGAAGAGGGCTTCTGACAGGTCACCTTGCTCTAAGGCCAGCAGCATGGAGGCTCACTGTCCTGTCACTGATGTGGGCATTGTGTCTGCCAGCAATTTCAGCAGCAGTATGGGTGGCAGATCTGAAACAATCTCTCAGATGGACCAGTCTGATGTGTCGGTCCTGCTCTGGTGTGGTCACTTGAGGGTGATCGGTTCTTGGACGGTCATCTGTCCTGCTGGTGTGCTGAACCTTCTCTGCAGTTGGGACACAGTGGAGCAGCTTACTCCATAGTGTCTGGCGATGCTGGCACATGACATGCCTGCCTGCAGCATGACAATGGCCCTCTGCCTTGCTTCTGGTGACATTCAAGGCATTATGGAATGCGCAGAAAACTGAAAAAAGTTTTTTTCTGTTCTTGCAGTGACCTAAGCTTTGAATTAAGGCCTTTATAAAGGTGACCTGACCAGGATTTGTTCCACCTGGACCTTGTTGGGTAAAAATGTACCTAATGAGCTTTTCTGTGATGGCAAGTTGCAATGCTTTACTGCACAAGCTGTATTGCTGGTCAGAGGGCTTAAAACAAACTAACAACTTTTTGTGAAAGTACATAAGCTGTAACTATAGTATTCTCATTCCAAGAAAATTACACGTTTCTTTTTTCCATCAGTATATATTGGCTACATATTTACACTTTTCACAAAAATAAAAAGAAAAACATTATTCATAAAGAACAATGCATATAGTGCATTATGAATATAATTATTTATAAAGCACAATGCATACTTGAATGTTTATAAACTGTTTTTTAAATGGTTGACATTTGAAATATTTAAAATTGAAATAAATATACCCCTGGTATAGATCTCTTAGCTTTTATTAAGAGAAGCATATATTTAAATAAAAAAAAACATTTTTAATTCTGTTTGAAAAATAATGCATTAGTACATAATAAAAAGTTAAAATTGCAGCTTATGAGAGCAGAGTTTGCTCATGGTATAATTTTACTGAATGCTTTTGTTTCTTTTTGTTGGTTCTCTATAGAATTCATGTGCATATAGTTCCATCAATGCTTTAATTGATCATTTAAAACTATACATGTATGTTTCTAGATGAGGTTATTTATAAGTTACTCTATTTTAGAAAAATTGCCTTCAAAATCTCAGTTTATCTTATGTGGAAACTCATTATGGAACATTTACCTTTAATTATGGAATTACACAATACTAATTTATTGTCTTACTATTTTAAAAAATACATTAATTGTCTCAATCTAAATCTCAATCTTTAAAAAGTGTCTTGTAGCTATGGTGATGCTGTATGTAAGTACATTAAATAAGCATTTAATTTTGGTTTGTTAGAAAAGTGCAAGGATAGATTTATTTTCACTCTTACTTGAATTCTTATTAAATGATCCTTAGAAATGTAGATAACCTTTTTTCTCTGCATTATATTAAGGTTCTGTGACATTTAAATGAAAGCATTTTATACTAAGGACTATTTCGACCGTTACTAGGGATACATAGGTTTTTAAAAGGGGATACATAGTGTAAAGCAAAGAGCAGAACAATAAAAAGATGCCATTTTAAATTACAGAACATATTTAAGACAATAAAATTTAACAGATTAAGTACAGAATATTCAGGTATGATTTTGTGTCACAGTTATAATGTCACACAAGCAAAGACAGCTATTTGTTTTTGTAATCCTGAAATGCATTGCTCTGCAATCAATATCTTTGATATCCCTGAGATTTGGTTTTAAATGAACCATTGGATGAATCTGCCCTGCAGACAGAACTTTGTTTTCTTATTTTTTGCAATTGAGAACTTTTACATAACTAACTGCCTTTCACAGATAATTATTTTTTTTATATTTAAGGCAATTTTAAAACTTAAACTTCACTTTTTTCTCTTACAAAGAAATGTATGATGTTTCATATGAGACCCCTTTCTAAATCTGAGTTATGTATTTTATATTTCAGCATGAATGGGCACAGCAAGGCTTCTTTGCCTATTAAGTTGTAAGTTTCAATTGATGGCTATTTCACTTGATACAAGAGAGCAGTACAGATGCAGCCATTCAAAGTTCGCGGTACAAACACGTTCTGCAGGCATTTCCCTACATCATAACGCGTCATACCACGGTACGTGATTGGCTGGCCAAAATGACCAACAGGGGCACTTGTGGTGCGTTGGTCGGTTGTGGAAAAAATTTAATCATTTAATGTCTTTACTGTGCACATTTTAATCTGCTTAGTATTGAATATTTATAAGGAATTTTACCACTATAGGGAAATTTTAGTAGCTAAGCATAAAACGCAGAGGAGCATAACGCATCTGAAGGTCATAAACGATATTAATTTAAGAACATAACATATTATGTAAACTGTATGTTGCTGGTATTGGTATTTTAAAGAAAAAATACACACCAATATTCAATTTCTCTCTAAACATTTTAAGCATCAAAGTCTTACATGTGGTTGACCTTCTGACCATATTACTCTATTATCGGGACGTGGAGCAGTTCTGCCAAGGGGGACCCTTTTGGGCCACGCAAACCATGCATGTCTGGCAGAACTGCTCCACGTCCCGGTGACAGAGACCCCAATAGAAGTGGCCCTGGAGTCGCTGCAGGGTTTTCGTGGAGCCGAAGTGCCCCATGCCCGGCTGGCCGTGCACTGCTTGGAGAACCGCCCCACGGAGCGACCGCGGCACCACAAACTCCCACCTGACCTCGCCGCTGGAGGGCACCTGCCACCCCCGGTGCAGCACCCTGTCCTCACCTCCAAGGCCTCCCACAGTGCGCAGACTGCCTTCAAGGACTTGGGGTGAGGGGCGAGCTTATCTCACCGTTGCGCTTGGTCCCCGCATTCCCCCCAGCGGCCGCCCCATCAACCACCTGGCCGGGCGGCCAGGGAGTCAGCTCTGGCACACTCGCCCCAACACCCGCGGCTCCGACAGGCCCTGGCGACGCCCGCCACTGCCGCCTCTGCTTCCCACTCTGGTCAGCCCGCGCGCCCCAGACACCTCCAGCTGCTTCCCCCGCAAGACTGATTCGTTCCCCCTGCCCCACCAACTCTCACCGGCCCAAGTCAAGGCAACCACCCACCTGCTGCAACCAGTCCAACCCCAGGATACAGTCCTCGCGGACTGGGGCGAGGTAGAAGGGGTGTTTCACCCTTGCAGCCTCAAACTGCACAGTGAGCACCCGCTTGCCGAGGACCTCTGCGTACTGCCCCGTCACCATCCTCAGGCGCAGGTTGGTGGTTTCCCATCTTGGGGGTCCAGCTGCCTTGGTGCCCGGCAGGACACCAGGCCGCAGTAGGGTGATGGTCGAACCGGTGTCGACAAGTGCCTGGCAGGGTCTGCCCTCGATGAGGCAGGGAAGAAATAAGCCCCAGCTGTGGCCAACCCTTCCCACGGTAGCAGGTGGGGTGAAGTGCTCCTTCTGGCTTTCCGGAGCGGGGGTAGCTTTGCTCAAGGGCGGCCTTCCCCCTTTAAGGCCACCCCGCTCCCGTTTCCTGATGGCCTCCGGAATTCCCGGGGCTCCAGCACCTGGTACTCCCGGGTGATGTGCCCCCTCTCTCCACAGTGGTGGCAGATGACCCGCCGTCTTCGCTCCCCTGGCGTTGCTGCGCTGGCCATTTCCTCCACCCCATCTGATTCCTCGTGTGCTGCCTCCGCTGCCCGGCAGAGAGAACCCCTCCGTTGGTGCCCACCGGTCTTCTCGAATACGGCATCAGCCTGCTCAGCCAAAGCCAGAGCCTGCTCCAAGGAGACCGGCGCGGCCAGCATCACATGGCACTGCACCACAGTCGGCGCCAGGTCCCGGAGGAACGCCTGGAGCACTATCTCCTGGTGGGCCTCCTCCGAGAGAGTAGGGTAACCCTGGCAGGCTAAGTAGGCCACGTCTGCGGCGACCGGACCCAGTGGCTGTCCCACTAGGCGGCGGCGTTGGGCCAATCTCGCCTGCAGCAGTCCCGGCGCCTCCCCTCTCCCGCCAAAACGCCTCCAGGTCGGTGCCAATGCTGCGTAGTTGTACCATTGGTCCCTGGGTACATCCAGCATTGATTTGAGCTATAGCCCATAACAAAAAACAGAATCCACCTGCGATTCGGGTGTTAACAAAATGTGTTTACAAAGAAAGTAAAATACAGTAATACTACCAACTATATAGATACATAGATTTAGATATTTAGATCCTTAAATTAATATAATTATTAATTTCTTTAGATATGTGATTCCATATTATATTCCCGATTATAAAACAGATAATTCCGGTCCTGGAATCTGATTGTCTGACACTTTGCATAAAAAGGCTTTGATGCATAAAATATTTCTGCATAATTAAAATATTTATGATATAGGTAGGTTGTGTACTTTTGCCCAACTGAGCAATATTGCTTTCATAAAATATACCAACTTTTTAATGTTTAATGATTAACATGCTGTAATACACAGTTTAAATTTAAAAGCTCAAATGCTGTACATGAGAGGTTAAGCTTTATTGGCTCCTCCCGGGGGTTTTACAAGGTGATTCCGGATACTATTAACATAATCTCATTTGCATATGGTAATTTCCCGTATTACACCAAATGACGCGTTATACTGCGTCATACCGCGTTTTGATGCGACACGTTGAACCATGGCGTACCCCACGCGTTTTGAATGGCTGCATCTGTATATTAACGAGCTACAGCAAAGTGTAGTTAAGGATACCTGCTTTAGTGGCAAGAAAACAAGCACTATTTCAACAACTTGAGATCCTATTCCATCTTTTGAAGAATTAGTGTTGAAAAATAAACAGTGAAAGGACCAGAGGTAATTAATATTTTCCCTTTCTCTATGGCCCTGAGACGAACTCACATCCTGTTCAGGATAAGAGCAATCATGTGCTCTCGGTCCTGTCTTGTGCACTGTGTTTCAAGGATAAGCTATGGATTGCTGCAGCCCTCACCAACGTATCCGAGGGAAAAAAAATGGTAATGCTTTATTTGAATTCTACTGCATAATGAATTCATAATCCCTTCATTACTTCTACAGAAGACAATATAATAACATGCACAATTCTTCACAAGGATATGTGCAAATAACATGCAGATACAGCCACGCGTGTGACGTCCATAGATATTCCGCAGTAGGCATCACTATGCACAGAGGTAACGCGCTGCACCTCATTCTTATTTTTCTCCAATTGTTAAATCCAGGATTGCAATACTCTGTAGAACTGCCAGGTAGCAGAGTAAGGACTTAATTTCCCTAAACATCTTGCTGCTGCAAAATAATGTAAAACATGTAGAACTAATTAGAAATTAGTGAAGATAGAAAAAACTGAGAAACGACGGGCAACTTAAAAGCCTGACTAAAATCTAGATTTAAAAACTGTTAAAGAGTTTGCATTTCTCAGGTCAGAAAATACTAAGTTCCAGAGTTGCGGAGAGGACTCTGTGTTTCCCTTGCAAGGTTATTGGCATCTGAAACATTGTGTGTCAAAAATAAATATACATTAAAATGTTCAAGTAAAGACTGTCAACAAAATCCCAAATAATGCATAACAAAATGCAGACAGTTTGATATCACTAAGTCTTTCATTAAGATGCAATTGAAATTCCAAATAATGAAAATTGAGCAAATATCAAACTGAAAGCTAACTTAACTGTGTCTCAATGGGAAATTTAAAATTTTCCAAAATTAACAAAAGCTAGTAAACGACTTAAAATATTTGATGCAAAAAATGTTTATGACAAAAGTGGAATACTGTTTTGTACCTATTTTTTTTATTTTCAGCTACCACTACAACTATATAAAGTTGTATTCTGTGATGCCGCTAGGTGTGTTGCACTAAATGGAAGGTACTTTAGGAAGTGTGCCATAGATTTTGAGGAGGTTTTTGAAAGAAACAGTGGAACAGAGATGTTGCAACATAGAACACTGCGATGGTGTCTGAAATGGAAAAAGACAGAGGTGTGCTCCTGTCCATAGGCCATATAAATAGACCCTGAAGATGGCAAAAAGAAAAAAAAGTTCTCTGCCTACTAAAGCAAAGCTGCTGTGCAAAATTACATCATACTGTGTTCAGTGAGTATATTATTTCCCTTTCATAAAAGATGTAAAGTGAATGTGCTGAAAAAAAGAAAAAGGAGAAATAAGACATTATACTAAACCCCACACAAATGAAACAAAGGAAGCGTGAGTAAGGAAGAGTGAAGTACTAAAAGAAATAAGTACAAGAGAAGCAGACAGAATTCTTCAGAAGTGACTGAAAGAGGACAGGGAAAATGAGAAAGAGAAAGAGGCTTAATAAAGATGAATATAGTTTCTTTTTTAATTTTAAGGGAGGATGCCTAGCTAATACTAAGAAGAAAAAAAGAATAAAAGAAAGAGCCATTGCTGATGGAAGGCTTGAAAATAGAAGGCTATATAAAATATATTTTGAGTGAGGCAAACAGTGAGATTTGTTTTTCTAACCTTGATAAGAAAATTATTTATTTTTGTTTTTTGGATACTGAAGGATTACTTTATTTTCTGATAAGTTTTTCTTTTTTAAATCAGGGTTCAACCATCCACCATCAATATATTTTGAAGAGTATAAACCACAAGAAAAAATTGAATTGTGTTTTTTCAGCTATTAAGTCTCTTTATAAAATAGAGTTATTTTGTGGACAGTTACTTGCCCAAGGTGTTGTGTTGTCTCAAGTAACTCCAACTTATCAGCCTGACAGATGACTGCAACCCCCTGCAGCATGACAATTCGAACTGTAAATTAATATTGTTCAAAACATTCAGAAATGTCATTGTTACAGGCTGAGGTAGGTGACAATGGAGGTGTCTCTAAGATCAAGACACCAAGGGTAACACCACTTCCTAGAATTTAAAACCAAAGGATATTTACTTACAGTAGTTGTGCTGGGTGTGTGGCACACTGATCAAAAGAATCTTCTGGTTTACCTTAGTTAATTAAGTTGTGGGTAAATGATTAAGAATGTCAAAAGTGTAGGATAAAAGACCAAGGACAGAACAAGATACAAAACAAAGACCACAAGAGAGAGAGAACACTGGGAGACAGAACATAAAGTTTGTGCCAGGTAAGAGGTTCTTGTTCAAGATCGTCCGAAAAGAACCAGCTGGAACTAAGCATTTGAACCTTGGTAAGAGAACTTGCTAGTCTGTAGTTTTTAAGGAACTTGGATTTCCTGAGTGAAGAATCTCTTAGTTAAAAAATGGCCTCTCCTGATTAGTGGGTGCACTTAAGAATAGGGTGACAGGTTCGCCTTTATTTTGTGGCATCTGGGTCTACAGAGATAGAGATTTAATCACAGGTTGATCTTATTTAGTTTAGAAGGCATCTTATTTCACCTTTGGGTAGGTGTCATGAGTTTGAATATTTGGTAGCAGTCTGAGATTTTTCTGGGTGGTCTAAACATAGGTTTCTGAAACACCTTGTCTGTAAACTTGCACACAGAAAAACTTGTGAATTGTATGTTTAAGTTGTGTGTAGTGTGTGCATTGTTATTGTTAAGAAATATTTTTTGTTTAATCCAGCTGCAGTGGGCCTGAATTATTCCTCTTTACACCAAAGCTGTGCCTGTTAAGGACAGGGTCTGTAGTCCATGACGGGTATTGAAGTTGACCCTATGCAATGGGGTAAGAGCTGGAGGAAACAGGAGGCGTGGTATGGGAAAACACACAGGGTTTTAATGGTGCACAAAATAACTGTGAGAGTCCATGAGATAGTGAGCGAGGGAGAAAAAGAGTGGTGTCCAAATCCGAGCAGGTCAGAAGGAGGGTCAGGGCACAGTCCAAGAGTCCATTAACAATAGATCCATCCTGAGACATGACAAGGTTAAAATCCCCGGGAATGGGGAAAATACAAACAGACACCCGACATGGAGATCCTGGGATAACGGAGCGAGGTCCTCCAGACCCCGGGCTCAGAACATGGGAGGTGTCAGGGATGAGGGCTATGCCCTCAGGAGATGGACGTAGGGCATCCTGGTGCTAGGTGGGCCTCGCAACATCCGTACCCTAATGTTGAGGACTGGAGGCGCTAGGCTTTAAATAGCATTAGACATAACCACACCTGGGGAGCATAGCAACAATCACAGAACTAATGACAGGAGTAGTGGAGCGTGCTCTAGGGGAGGAATGTCGGCCGTGACAGTGCCAGAGAACAACAAACTCATGTTTCTAACTATACCAACTGCTCTGTTATATTTTTGTCAAAATCCTTACAATTTGGGTGTTATGATAATTGTAGTTAGTGAGTTAACTGCTGGGTCAATTTCTACTTACTATTTTTGTAACCCTCCATTTGTAACATTATTATAATTATATTACAGTTATTTTTATTTTCAGCTATCAAAATTTCTCTTTAGTTACATGATTCCATATTAAGTGGATTTAAAGGAGTAGGCTTCTAATACATGAAAGTTATAGTACTGTACCATACATAGTGCCATACATAGTTGTCTCATGTGAGAGATTTCAATCTAATGGATCCAGTCACTTTACATTTTAAAATGGTAGCTAAGCTAGTAGGCTATATATTTTATATGTTTATATATCATAAAATATACAGGTATTTTATAAAGTATAAAATGTTACAATTTCAAGAAATATGATAATTAGACCTAGGTAAAAAAAACGGATTAAATGAAGTTACAGTTTCTGTAACATCTAACGCAAACAAGCTATCACCTATCAATCTTCTTTGAGAAAGGAAGGGCTGAATTTGGCATGCTGAACAAAACTGTACTATACCACAGTCCCACTTTCCACTAACACAAATTAACAATATATCTACATTATTGCCAAAGGAAATATAATTCCGTACACATAACTATAAAATTATTACTTAGTCTACACCCTTCCCCTGATCTGGCCTTAATACAACTTTATGCTTGAAAACTTTTGAATGCTCCTTGGTCTTCAAGGTTGAATCTTTGTTAGAAATGTTTTTGCAAGGCACAGTTATATCATAATATATCTCTGTGAACTCACTATATTATGCAGGTATAACAACCTACCTTTCAATTTTCCTAAAAAAAAAGCTATATTGTATTCATGTCTTTGCACTTCATTTTGGTTTGCCTTGGTTAATCCCTGCTTTCGGCTTCAGGGTAAGAAACCAATGTTACATGTATTCTTAAAAGTGACATATAAATATGTTCACCTGTATGTTCCATGACAGAAAATTGTCCAATGCTCATACAATACTTTATTACACATGAGTCATTTCTTCAGAAAAAGCAATGCTGTTAATATGTATTTTAAAAAAGTAATGTGCTTAATTACTTAATTCAACCCTTTCTATTTTCCTGTAAAACAATTTGGACCATTTCTTATAGTAAGGTCTTTATATATATACAGATGCAGCCATTCAAAGTGCGCGTTACAGACACGTACCGCAGGTGGCGTCGCGCATTGTGACGCAAGATGACGCTCGGTACCGCGGTACGTGATTGGTTGACCGACAGGGGCACTCGTGGTTTGTGGTCTGTCGTAGAAAGACTTACAGTAAACGTCTTTGCTGTGCCCATTGTAGATATTGAATATTCATGTACCACAACACAAGAATAGTACATGCTGTACATTGTCTGTCGATAATGTTTCTGTAGTGCTTTTTCAGCACTCTGCATGTGACTGCGACGGTGGCGCTGTGGGTTAGGTTCCTGACTCCCATGTCACACGGTCTGTGATCAAATCCCACTGGAACTATGAGTTTTTTTTTAACAAACATTTCTTTGAAAAAATGAAACGTTTCCCTTGGTCAGAGATTAAATAAAACCTCACTCGCACCAAACAAATTTATATTTCTAAATATCACAACATGATCGGATATAAGTCTTTTTAATAACAATGAATAGTCACCTATGCATTACAAAATAAACATTTATATTGATTTGAATCGCGTTTTGATTTAAATCGTAAACGCGTGTTTAAATATATGTGTTTAAAGGGGATATACTGTATAAAAGCGCTGATTCATATGGAATGTGTTCCGCCGGGGATTCAAAAAATTTATTTTTTTTAATCGCGTATCTAAGGAAAATAGCAGTATAACTTTGTTCATGCACATCATTATACAATATCTCATTTTGTATTTCTATAAAAAAAAATCGTTTGCCCAGCCACTATTGTTGTTATTGTTTTTATCCTGTAAAGCGCTTTGAGGAGCACAGCTTTTTCACCACTTAGATTACTTTTTGACACCATCCTTACACAAAGCAGAAACTGATTGTATTTTCCGATGACATACTGTACAAGTGCAAAGATTACAGATTATTATCGTCTTTTTTCTGAACCAGGGAAAATCTGATCATGTTTCTCTATAACAATAATAAAAAACTTTATTTTACATATCACCTTTAAAAGTGGCATCTCAAAACAATACAGTAGATGTAAACCACAGATTACAAGGTAAATACCCAGACAAACGCAAACGCGTTTTTAATAAAATGCTTTCATTCATTCAACAGAGAGAGAGCGTAAAACCTGGGTGTAACAGCTGTTCCTTTTTCTGATCACTCGCTCTCTGAGATACATGAGAATCCAGGCTTTTTTATCAACGCTTTCTTTTCCGTATACCAGATATTATGGAACCACTTCAGCAGGGTGTCAGCCAGTCAGATTCCAGGAATCGGTACTTTAAAGGAAAAATACACACCGGTATTCCATTTCTCCCTAAACATTTTAAGCATCGAAGTATTTAACTGACATGTGAAATAGCGTGTGAAAAAGTGGTAGTTTTAAGCTTTTCTGCTAATATAATATGGAATCGCGTATCTAAAGAATTTTGATATTTACACCCGGCGCGGCACTGAGGGAGCATCTGCATTTATAACTTAGTTTTTAAAATTAGTCAAGCAATATGACGCATCTCCTTTTACTTTTAAGTCCCTTAAATACATTGAGCACAGCTTTCTCACCACTTAAGATTACTTTTTGATACCATCCTTACACAAAGCAGAAACTTTCCGATGACATATAGTACAAGTGGAAAGATTACAGATTTTAATCGTCTTTAATTTTGTTACGTTATATGTTTTAGGAACGTTTCATCTAAACAAACACCACAAAACTATTCTCGATTGTATTTCTGAATGTTATGTTACACCTACAGTAGTTCACTGCTTTAAATACATCGAATTAGGAAAGTAAGGTGTAGCACTTTAGATCTTTTTTTCTGAACCAGGGAAAATCTGATCATGTTTCTCTATAACAATAATAAAAAACTTTATTTTACATATCACCTTTAAAAGTGGCATCTCAAAGCAATACAGTAGATCGAAAAACAGTTAAAAGGGACCAAAGTAAATACCAGACAAACGCAAACGCGTTTTTAATAAAATGCTTTTATTCATTCAGCATTCAGATTTTCCCTGGTTCAGAAAAAAGATGATTAAAATCTGTAATCTTTCCACTTGTATGTCATCGGACATTAACGAGTACAACCCCCCTCTCTGCGGGAGTGCTGGCTGTGACAAATTAAACCGGTTTCACAGGTATTTTCAAAGTAGGAAGTACAGTACTTACTAGTTAAAAAGCTAGGCTCCTCAATGAAATCGCTTTAACATGCTAATGCGTTGGTGTAACAGTCCGGGCGTGGCAAGCTTCCAATGTCAACTCGACTCAATTGGAAGACAATGAACGTATTTTAGCCCTAAATGAATTAATAGCAAACATGGTTAACATAAAAGACATTTTTCCAAGAAAGTTTATAATAATACGATCTATAGTTGAAATCTGAGCCTAAATATAAAGGAAAAGTATTTTCAGAGAGCAATCACGCTGTGTTTATGTAGAAAAAGCGATTAGGTTTATGAGCAATCTAATTACCTATTCGCTTAAAACGCTATATAAAATAAAGTTTATTTAAAGATGAATGATAAGTGTCGCAGTTTAAATAATTTTCGTAGTAGGGCTTGGACAGATTCCAAGTGCATTTTTGCGATTTACGTTGCATTGTCCAATGTGCTGTTGTAATACAGTTTAGAAAACAGTAAGTCTAAACTGTATCAGCTTTATTTATGGGTTGCAATTTAGAAAAAGTCAAAAACCGCACTCAAAATGCAATTTAGAGCTTTCTGGCAAGAGGAGACACCCAAATTATAATGTAACATGCCACTGTTTGTGCATGAACAAAGTTATACTGCAATTTTCCTTAGATAAATAAATTTTTTGAATCCCCGGCGGAACACATTCCATAAGAATCAGCGCTTTTATACAGTATATCGCCTTTAAACACATATATTTAAACACGCGTTTACGATTTAAATCAAAACGCGATTCAAATCAATATAAATGCTTATTTTGTAACGCATAGGTGACTATTCATTGTTATTAAAAAGACTTAAATTCGATCATGTTGTGATATTTAGAAATATAAATTTGTTTGGTGCGAGTGAGGTTTTATTTAATCTCTGACCAAGGGAAACGTTTCATTTTTTCAAAGAAATGTTTGTTAAAAAATAAAGTCATAGTTCCATGGGATTCAATCACAGACCATGTGACATGGGAGTCAGGAAACTAACACACAGCGCCACCAGCACAGTCACATGCTGAGGGCTGAAAAAGCACTACAGAAACATTATCGACAGACAATGTACAGATTTGATAAAGCTATAAAATAATGTAATTAGGCACAGAACAAGTTTACAGCACAGTACAATAATAAATGCTGACCATGACTTTAGAAGCATAAATTACCTTACACTCAATTTAAACACAAGCTGTCTTTAGCCCTCTAAGCTGGTTCATACAGAAATGTAGAGAACCAGGCTCAGAACACACAGCTTCATTAGCGAATACATATGCAGGACAACTAGAGAAGACGTTTTACAGAGGATGGATTTTTAGAAACATCCAATCAGTGACATCACTGAAGTCAACTCCTACTGTAGGTAACTGTCGTGTGGATAGTTTTACAAGAATCAGACAAAGGTTTAAGCATCGCTTGTTCTAGATAAAACTGCAAAAAAAAAACAACAACCCATAATGTACTTCTTTGCGGCTCTGTTTGCCCAAATCATATATTCACAGCGTGAAATTAGAAAATAATATTACGTAACCAAAATCCGCAATATGGAAACAGAACCTGTGTAATTGTTGACAGATGATGTTCTCGTAACATTTTTACAAGACGAACTACAACATTTAAAAAATGACTTGTATGTACTTGATATCTCTAATCAATCCACGGCGATATAGTTAAAGCAGTCCCCGCACAAAACGAAACTAAAACGCCCTGGGCATACTGTTTCGTGCTTCTTATCAGTTGCTCAAAAGTAATTTGACCGTATGAAATGCATAATATAAACCTAGAAACATATACAGTACGTGAGCAGTATTTACGTAGTATCGGTGTCAAGACATACCTCTCAAATACTGTGTAGCGGCGAGGCTTAATAATAAGGCAGAATTAAGTGTTTCTGAGCTTCCCAAATGAGGCCCCATTTCTCTGTTCATCTCTGTGGTGCAGCCACAGAGAAACTATTCATGCAAGATGATTTAAGGTTTCCTAGGACAGCTCCCAAAGGGGGATGCACTTAGCTAAGCCTGGCTATCATGATCAATGGTCATCCATTGGCGCCTATCAGTCTAGGGAGTGCCGGATGGACATCTGGACTGCATTACTAAGTGTCAGGACTAAGTGACTCATATCTCACCTTGATCAACCAATCAGGGACTGGTAGGGCTGAGTAACCCACGTGGGACTCTGATGCCCATGGAACTTTCAGCCAATCAACAAGCTGAAGTTCCTCCAGGTAAAAACAGGCAACACAGGCCTGGAGATTCAGATTCAACAAGATTCAGAGATTCAACAAGATTCAGAGATTCAACAAGATTGAGATTCAGATTCAGTAAGATTCTGGAGAGGATTCTGTGGACTGTTCTAAAGGGAATTCAAAGGAGAATTCCAGGGCAGGACGGCCCAGGAGCAGAAGGCTCCCAAGGGCAGGACATTCTCGCAGCGCGCCTCCTGACCATCCTGAGACTCAGCCCGGACAACCACGGAACGGCCAGTGTGTCCGAGTGCCAGAACTTTCCTTTGTTCTAAGAGTCTAGAGTGGAGGTTGCCAGAGAGTAACCAGCAGCAGGCCTCGTGAACAGATCGGAACTGTGGACAGCTGAATCACTATTCAGAACTAGTCTTCATCAGGAACGAACCGGTCCTCTTCCTGACTTGCTGGGACCCACAGTCATCTTTTCTCCTGTGCACAAACTTTGCTAGTTAAAGCCAACACTAACTAGCCGGTCAGTGAGCATCTGCAGCACACCGTCGGAAGCCGTACAGCACAGACTGGCACCGAGCCAGACAGCGCGGATTGGACAGCAACAGCCTGCAACTGTTTCTTTGTGCCCGCAGGAGATCTGAATCCCCAGAAATTGGATGAGTATTCAACTTCAATGCATTACAGCTCGAGAATTCAATTGTTATCCAAACCAGTTGATATCAATTTAATTCCTAAGAGTTATGTACTTGTTTTGAGTATCTAATGTAGAAGTTATAACCAAGTTCATTTACGAAACGGTCTTAATGAATGATATACTGAACGTATGTCCTCTTGATGTGTAACACTTCGTAACTGATTGAATATATATCTTTTGTATTCTGATAACCCTCTCGATAAGATCTGTTAGGTTTAAGGCATATTCTATGTATTAATAAATTTATCCTCGTGTATTAGTACCTGTGTGTGTGCGTTGTTTGAGTTATATCGCATGGTTGGATTCTAAAGCCATCAAAAGAATCAATTTTGTGATTTACTGCTACAATTAATAATTGTCTCAGTAAATGCCCAAACCCTACAGAACTGGTGCCTTCAGAGAGCCACTATGATTACATATTTGGCGTCCCTGAACGGCTATGAAACACTACATTTATGGCGTCCCTGGGTGGGCGTGGCAAGACTGAAATGAATCAACCAAGCGGAATAATTCATATAAAACGCCGCGGGTTTCATACACGACAATACAGTGTGCTGAAAGCCGAAAGGAAAAAAGTTCCCCTTGCTCTTTAAGCAGTGCTTGATTGTTTTGTGATCTTTTGCAATCTACCGGGTTGATTGCATACTTGATCTTGTGGTTTTCTATGGTAAAACTGTGATTTCGTACTTAAAAGTAATACTCTTTAAGTTTAACGATGGTTGCTAAAAGGTCTGAATTCGAGTCGCTATTAAGCACTCTCTCTAGCAGCGACAAGTCTGACCACGATCTCTTCCATATCTCCGTCAGCGGAGAAGCTAGAAGAATAAATCTCCATTCATTGAGAGAGCTAGCGAAGGACATAGAGAGATTTGACCCCGCAGTGTCAGAGAATAATATCGAGAGTTATATTCAAGACCTCAGGTATAACCTGCAGTTCCTGCCAAACGCCACAGAACAGGAGAAAGTGTTTCTGGTCAGGAAAACTACCAGCAGAGCTGTACATGAGTGGATGGCTAGGCAGATGAAAGAAGTCTGTAATGACTTTGAGCAGCTATGTCAAGCACTTATCGAAGAATACAGTGCGTTTATTGACCCGACTGCCGCGATAGCCGCCGCCCTTAACATTAAGCACGAGAGAGCAGAGTCCCCTCGCGAATATTACGAGAGACTTAGACGAACTTATTTTGCAGGGCGAAATGATGAGGGTTGCGAAGAGAACATACATTTCAAGGGTTTATTCATTGCGAATCTCCACCCATCAGTCAGAAAGATGATCTTAATGCATACAGATGCACAGACCATGAAAATGACTGATATTAAGAGATTCGCGCAGAAAGCCTGGGAGTATGATGTCCAAAGTCGCTCTGAGCAAAAAGCTGCTAAAGCGACTGTGTTCGCCGTCAGAGCCAGCAGGGTTAATTCCCCCCTGCTCGAAGGAGCACAGGCTCCTGAGCTGGCTAAGCCCCGTTCCAAAGCACTCACACAGGACCGCACCCAGCGTCCTAAGTGCCATGAGAACACCGGGGAAGGGAAAGGGCTAGAAAAGGCTGAACAAAAGGATTCAGTAGCCGCCCGCCTGGCCAGGCTTGAACAAGCTTTATTAGGACAGGGACAACCGCTCCCCAAGGCTGCCGGAAGCGTGAATGAGCTGATACTCCCCACTGGAGGAGGCGGAGACCCGCCCCCTCTCCCTCCCTCAGTCTATCTGATTGAGCGGAAGGGTTCCTGCCTGGATGAGGTCAGCCACTCCCAAGCGAGTGCTGACTCCACCCCTGAAGTCACAGAGCAGGCAGTAAAACACAGAGGAAAAGCACGAAGCTTTTACCTCAAGGCTGCCATGGGAGATGTCTTACCCAGTGAGACACTGATTGACACTGAGGTTGAAAGGTGTTTGATGTCACACGGCAAGCTCAAACGGGTTGAAAAAGAAAAGGGCATGCGACTCAGAGTGGAACCTTTGGTGGATCACCAGAAAGGCAAAGTGTGGAAACAGGTCAAGGCTCCTAAGCCTTCTGTACAGAAGGAAAGGGGGGCCAAGAGGCAGACTGTGCTTACACAGTGCCCACCGAACACAGAAGCCTATGCGGAGATTCCTTCTGTTCCCTCTGGACAAGAAATAAAAATATTTTCTTGTTCCCCGGATATACAGGGAAGTCGTGCCCTGGCCAAGGTCCCAACAGCCTCCATGCCACAGGAGCGGTGCTCCGAGCAGCCGCCTGATCCACCAGGTAAAGCACACACCTTTTACATCCCTAAAGAGGAGCAGATCTCCCCACCTGGCGATGAAAAGGAGCTTTCCCTGTGCACCCTGGCACCCAAGAGGGGTCAGGACCACCACCCTGCAGTGGTGGAAGGGATCCAGATGGCAGGAGAGCAGGTTGGTGATGTAGCCCTCGCCCTTAGCCCTGAGAGGTCCTCTATTAGTGAGGATCTGCTTGAGCAGCTGTCACAGGGCCACCGCCAGGTGCCCCTGGTGCAACATTCACAGGTTAGACAGGAGGTCCAGCTGGACGCTGAGACTACTGCGCTGTGGACACACCTGATCCCAGATGCCGATTCCCTCTGCTGTGACCCAGGGAACCTGCAGTCAGGTAACATTATTTCTCACAACTACCAGGTAGTGAGTGAGACTGACCTGATTGTTCCTGCCTCAACGGCAGGGTTGCCAACACACCCAGTCCCCCAGAAGGGACAGGGAATGAAAGCCGAGCCGGTTTTCTTACAGCCACCAGCTCAGTCTGTCAGTCTGAGTCTGACCAACAGTGGTTCAGCCAGACTGGAGCTGGATGGTCAAGTCACCCGCCTGCCAGTGCAGGACATCGCAAAGAGGGGTGTCAGAATCCCCGCCTGCACTGACATGGGCCTGGTGGGTGATAGCGAGTTCGAAGACAATGAACTAGCTATCCCAGTGCTGGGGCAGCTCCCTGAACCCCTAGCGAGGGAAGGGGGGAGCGAGCAGGTGTCCTACACCCACGCCCAGCTAACGATTGTAAACATGCCGATAGAGGGATTCCTCAATCAGGAAGTGTGCAGGGTGGACCTGAACAGTGAGAATGGGATAACAATCCCAGATCACTCAGGTGCTCCAGATGACCACTCAGCCGAGGGTCAGGCATGCTCCACCGCTGCACCGCCCCCTGCAGGTTTCCTAGAGCACAGGCATGAACAAATCGAAAAAGTAGATGCCCTGGAAAAGGAGGAGCAGCATCAGCAGCTGCGTCAGATCTCCCCAGATTTCCAGGATGTTGGTGCCCAAGATGCCACATGGCATACTGAGAAAGACACCATGTACACGCTGCGCCAGCTTAGAAAGGCAACAGTCACTCAGAAGGAGATGACTGGGATCAGCCACCCGAAAAGACTTTTGGGAAGACTGATTGCTGCCGCCACTGTTGCACGTTTGCTTTTTCTGGTAGGTTTGTGTGCTGCTGGCACTCTCATCCTGACTGCCCCAAGAAGGCAGGTGTCAGAGATGCCAGAGGGTAGTGACAGACTGTATCGACAGCAGCAAAAGTTGGAAAGCTTAGGGAAAACCCTACAGGCAACTTCCTATGCAACAGGGTTAAACCTTATTCCCCAACCAGTGGACATGATTGTTGGTGTTATACAGTGGGTTTATGCTTGTGTGCAACAGGCCAGAATGTTGACACAAGACCTGTTAAGGGAGTTTAGTGCCACTGTAGCCAGTCTAGCCACGGCACAATTCCCAACCCACTTGATTCCACTCTTCTCAGTAGAGGAGTATGTGACATTAACCCCATCGCTCATAGCTCACCCAGAAGGCAATCCAAGATTGAATTCGGTTCCAAATCTTGAGATGGGTATGGCTACCAAAGCTATCCATTGGCTGTGTCTAAACGATTCACCAATGAAGGGTGTAAAGCTACTAACGAGCAGAGGAAGGTTAATGAACCCCATGAAGAGCAGGTGGGAAGTAAATGGCTGGTCAGCACACCACGTTTAACTGACACTGTGACTTGTGACAGGCATGATGCAGCTACCTAATAAAACAGTTCCTTTAAGTTCCTGAGGAGGCCATAGTACAGCATGGTAACTTAACACTGTACGGTCTAGAACCAGACAACATAAGACCAAACTTGAGGTCATGGATGCCTTCAGGTGCCACACTAAGGAATTGGATAGAAATCCAAGAAACAGTAAGCCCTGAAGAGGTACAGGTAGTTAGTTATGCTTTAATGGAACAAACCTCCAAACCACCCTAGCAGATACCCAACACAGGTGTTCTGGTTTATCGGGGGGCTGGGAACAGGAACTGGTGTTATTGTAACACTGCTGCCGGGTAGCTGGATCATGACTGACAGTGTACTCTGAATGATGTACTCTCACATCAAGATGTACTCCGGGTAGCATGAATGAGTCAAAGGTAGCATGTCAAAAGAAAGGAAGTGACTTCTCCCCAAATATCTGCCTACAGAGGTATCAGATATTGACAGTGAACTTCCTGATGTGTAATTCCTAGACTTAGATAATGTCTCCTACCGTGTTTATACATACTCCAGATGTTGTTCATGATGTTTGCATCCAATGCTGGTTCCGGTATGAATTCTCGAGGAGTAATGTGGACATTTAAGATTAATGTTCTAATGGCAAGGGACATCACTTAACTCTGTTTTGTTTTGAAGGCAACAACGCCTCAGGACCTCGTGACCTTCAAAAAGGGGGGATATGTAGCGGCGAGGCTTAATAATAAGGCAGAATTAAGTGTTTCTGAGCTTCCCAAATGAGGCCCCATTTCTCTGTTCATCTCTGTGGTGCAGCCACAGAGAAACTATTCATGCAAGATGATTTAAGGTTTCCTAGGACAGCTCCCAAAGGGGGATGCACTTAGCTAAGCCTGGCTATCATGATCAATGGTCATCCATTGGCGCCTATCAGTCTAGGGAGTGCCGGATGGACATCTGGACTGCATTACTAAGTGTCAGGACTAAGTGACTCATATCTCACCTTGATCAACCAATCAGGGACTGGTAGGGCTGAGTAACCCACGTGGGACTCTGATGCCCATGGAACTTTCAGCCAATCAACAAGCTGAAGTTCCTCCAGGTAAAAACAGGCAACACAGGCCTGGAGATTCAGATTCAACAAGATTCAGAGATTCAACAAGATTCAGAGATTCAACAAGATTGAGATTCAGATTCAGTAAGATTCTGGAGAGGATTCTGTGGACTGTTCTAAAGGGAATTCAAAGGAGAATTCCAGGGCAGGACGGCCCAGGAGCAGAAGGCTCCCAAGGGCAGGACATTCTCGCAGCGCGCCTCCTGACCATCCTGAGACTCAGCCCGGACAACCACGGAACGGCCAGTGTGTCCGAGTGCCAGAACTTTCCTTTGTTCTAAGAGTCTAGAGTGGAGGTTGCCAGAGAGTAACCAGCAGCAGGCCTCGTGAACAGATCGGAACTGTGGACAGCTGAATCACTATTCAGAACTAGTCTTCATCAGGAACGAACCGGTCCTCTTCCTGACTTGCTGGGACCCACAGTCATCTTTTCTCCTGTGCACAAACTTTGCTAGTTAAAGCCAACACTAACTAGCCGGTCAGTGAGCATCTGCAGCGCACCGTCGCAAGCCGCACAGCACAGACTGGCACCGAGCCAGACAGCGCGGATTGGACAGCAACAGCCTGCAACTGTTTCTTTGTGCCCGCAGGAGATCTGAATCCCCAGAAATTGGATGAGTATTCAACTTCAATGCATTACAGCTCGAGAATTCAATTGTTATCCAAACCAGTTGATATCAATTTAATTCCTAAGAGTTATGTACTTGTTTTGAGTATCTAATGTAGAAGTTATAACCAAGTTCATTTACGAAACGGTCTTAATGAATGATATACTGAACGTATGTCCTCTTGATGTGTAACACTTCGTAACTGATTGAATATATATCTTTTGTATTCTGATAACCCTCTCGATAAGATCTGTTAGGTTTAAGGCATATTCTATGTATTAATAAATTTATCCTCGTGTATTAGTACCTGTGTGTGTGCGTTGTTTGAGTTATATCGCATGGTTGGATTCTAAAGCCATCAAAAGAATCAATTTTGTGATTTACTGCTACAATTAATAATTGTCTCAGTAAATGCCCAAACCCTACAGAACTGGTGCCTTCAGAGAGCCACTATGATTACATATTTGGCGTCCCTGAACGGCTATGAAACACTACAACTGTAAATCAAGTTAAAAATATCTCAAGACCGATTCTGGTCATAATGAAACCATGTTTCATGTATGTTTTCTTTAAAGTACCGAGACCAGCCATATACTGTATGTTTATGTTCCAAAATTAATATCGTTTATGGCCTTCACACGCGTTGCAGTATGCTCCTATTCTTTTTATGCTCAGGCACTAAGATTTCCCTTCAGTGGTAAAATTCCATATAAATATTCAATACTTAAACGGGCACAGTTAAGACATTAAATATACATATACATACTGTATACAGTACAGTTTGCATACGGTAATATGTTTATGTTCCTAAATCAATCTCTTTTATGAGCATGTGAAAGGCATGGTGAATCGATTCTCAAAAATTACTGTACTTTGCATGATTGGAAACAAATGCGTGATTGCGAAATGCTGTGGTGTTACTTTTACAAAGACGGTCAATGAAAAAAATAATGTGGACCAGGGCAATACTTTGAGTTTACAGCTTGTCCAAGGTCATTTATTATTAATACTATTAGTAATATCTTCGTTAAAGACTTTGATGGCTACAGCTCAAACATGAGAGGTTGAGCTTTATTAGCTCCACCTTGCGGAAATTCCGGATACTATTATTTTGCTAGCGGTATTTACCGGTAACTCGCGGTAGACTGCGTACAGCGTACCGGAAAATAATGCGGTATCGCCCGCGCATTTTGAATGGCTGCATCTGTATATTATATATTAAACAATTAGGGGGTCCTAACCATGCTAATGCCAATCCCACATGCCTCGCACCCTTTGCTAGAGAGGCTATAATGTTAACACATGGAGGGAATCCAAGAAAATATTGTAGCAATCCAGTCTAAAAAGTCAGATTTAAAAACTTTGAATCTAAAAAGGACAAAAACTATCAGAAAGAGTTGTTTGAGAGCTACAGACACAGTTAGCTGCCATGTCACCTCAGTAGGGGATTCAGAAAAGTTGCAAGACACAGGGACTATGACTCCCAAAACTACCAAGACTCATTGAACCAGGAAATGAATGGCCTGGCTATACAGGATGAAAATGAGCAGAGTTACCTTTTCTCACAGTTGAAGAAAGTCAGAGAAACCTGACTGAAGGCAAATGGGCCAGACTAAACTGTCCTGCAGGATGTCTACTGTATGTCATTGGAAACTGACAGCATGACAGCAAAGACTGAGAGAAGAAGAAAGGTGCAGAAAAAGAAATATGCTATGTAGTAGGAAATATTAAGACAGTACATAAAGGAGGAGAGTGAAAGAAGAGAAGAAGAGAAATGGTATAGACTGAGTTTTGAAAAATAAACTGTGAATGTAAGACTTGTTTTGTATAATCAGAAGCATGACAGATACTCCATCTACAATATTTGTTAGAGGGGAAACAAGAAGAAACTGAAGCTCAAACAGAGCCAGGCTTTGTTTCTCATTCCATTTATTTTTATTTGGGTAAAGCTATTGGTATTAAAAAACTGAAGAAAGTACTTCTTTTGTTTAGTTCACTGCTTTGTAATTTTGTATACTAAATTCCTTATGAACCAAAGATCTTCATATCTTTTTGCCATGGACAAATCACAATATCCATAGAGACATTGTATTATCAAGGCATATTATTACACAAAGAGTTGTGTTATTAAAAATTTCAAATCTTTCTGTTGCCTTGACCTGACAATAAACCTAACAGCTTAGGCATCTGTGTAAAACACTAGGAATGAAGATGAAAGGGACCTCTCTGATAAGCAGCATATCCCAAGATTGTAAAACAATGACTGTTCTCAGTTTGGTAACCCACAAAGTGAGACCATCTGTAATACCCTGGGTCAGAGGTCACAGTCAATAACCCAAAGGAATCTTAGTGAGGAAAATTAGGAAAATTAATGAAGAATCTACAGGGAGCAGAATGGTGTGGAAAAAATATACTGCATATGGTGATGTCATAACCCATCACCAACCATGATTTCCAGTAACTAATGTAAAAAAAGTAAAGTACTGTACAACTCATTTGCTTGCTTGTTCCTCTCTCTCTAAATCACGCTCAGGAAATCTGATAACATCCAGTTATCAGAATCTAATATTGTTTAGGAAGAAGCAGTGCATGCTCAGACAGTTAACACTGAGATTATGATACAATCCTTAATCCTAACACTGATTAAAATTATGATGACAGTTCCTCATTTCTCTTCTTTTTTTCAAAGTTCCCTGGTCTTCACAGGCTTTATTTAGTACATTTCTGTATTTTTTCTTGGAATACATGTTTAGTTGCATGTACAAAATGAATTCAATTTACACAATGAATTTAAGTATCCTCAATTGTTGCCCTGTATATACAGTAAGGCATTCAGTTTTTCTTATATAAAATTAAGTACAGATCAAACTGTAACCTTTCTTATGTTCTTAAGTGGTTTACTTCTGCAATTCACACTTTACTGAAATTAAAAAGTTCACAAAAACTTTTTAAAAAATGTAACCTTATTAGCTAATGACCCTGTTTATATTAAATATTAAATTGCTAGATACAAAGGAAAATACAATCCACTATCTTTTGATATAGTTTTTAAGAAGTCTCATTGAATTAGTGGGTTGTTTAAAGCAGAACTTCTAAGTGAATTGCAGGTTTAATGGACAATATTCAATTTGTTAAGCTCCTCATGCAAATTTGTTTTTCTATTTTACAGCCTACTTGGTTAATATTCAACCTTTTATAATATTCTTACAGCTTTAGGTGACTGAGAAATGTCTCTTGGATTTTAAAGTTTGTGACACTTGGCAGGGTAAACACTTCTAGCTTCAAAGCAGAGAGGATGTTTGTTGAAATGTGGGGGTCCCTTGATCAGAAACTACTGTAAAGCTTAACTTGGTATACCTAGGTAAGTTGTGGGTTAATGATTGTCAATAAGCAGTACAAAACTACACAATATAAGATCACATTAGGAACAAGAAAGGAAACAACAAAAAGGACAACAAGAGGAAGGAAGAAAAGAGGAGAGGAGAGAAAGGACTATGAGGAATTTGAACTTGAAGCTTGCGCCAGGCAAGAGCCCCTACTTCATGACCATCCAGACAAAACCTGACTAGAGCTAGTAAATATTTTAAACCTTGTTAGAGAGAGCTTGCTATTTTGTGTTTTTAGGGCACTTGAGTTTCCTGGGTAAAAGATACCTTGGTTAGAAATGTCTTTCCTGCTTCTTTACAATATTTTAGAATAGAGAGAATGCATTTTTAGAATAGAGAGATAAGCTTCAATTTATTTTGTGGCATTTGGGGGTGCAGAGCGAGATTTACTGTAACTGCAGGTTGTATTGTATTTATTTAGAAGGCAGCTCATCTCTTATATGGTCTCTGTAGGCATTATTTAAGGGTTTCATACTTAGTCTGGGGGGTCTAGGTGATTAGAATGTTAGGCATCTGAAACGCCTTGTTTGTACAGTAAATACAGTACATTGATTAACTTTTGTGTTGTTTCCTGATGTTTCCTTGTGTATAATGTTATGTCTTGTCATTATAATAAATATTTGTTTAAAGAAGTGGATTATTACTTTTTTCACCAAAGCTGTGCCAGAGAATAAAGAATTCACGTGCCTCTAATTATAACAGCCGCTCGGGTATATTCTAGAGAAATCACTTCTCTATCTGATAATCCAAGCTTTTTATACCTGCTTTGAAAAAGAAAATCAGTCACAAATCAGTCTATTTAACTGACTTTTGCATAGTTAAGGAAGGTTCGCTCTAAATTTTAATATTAATACAGGATATCAACTAACCAGTTTGTCCACATTGTGACAGACTGGGGCATTGTTCATAATAGCTGGACTCTGAGCTTTGTTATGTAGTGTGAAAGAAGCAACTGTTACACATTGACCACATTTTATTCCTAATGTATAAATCAACCCTTATTATTTTTTTACCTGAAGAACTAAAATAAAAAATACAGTGTTAGCTACCTACATACAGTATGAATATTACAATTCCAGTGTAATCACACACAGATTTCATTTCACATCTTACTATTAAGAGCTCCCACTTGAAAGAGTCTTACTTTGCAGTGCAACTCTCTGTGGAATGGGTCTCCTGCCCTGTTCAGAAGCTGAATTTCTCCCAGAACTAAAACTACAATCCATTGTCTCCCCTACCTCATTTTATTGTAAGTCTGCTGGTGGTTGCTCTCATCACAGCAACCTCTCCTTACTCCTATTTCAGCTGCAGCATTCACATCCCCTAACTCTTTTAAAAGCAAAATTTGATTTATGTCCCATATATTTGGTGTGTCTTTCCTTCAAACCAGCTACACTAGTCCAATACATCAATCTCATTACTGAAATTGCCATGTAATCCACTCTTCCATATACCCATCTTTTACTGCCCTCCTTCATTCTGTCTTGCTCTTTCTATGGTCCATGATCTAACTCTCCCACTGACATACTTCATGCTGTAATGTCAGGCCCTGAATTTCTCCCAGACTTATTTCCACTCATGTCCTTGGCTAACCCAACCCATTGTTCCAGATGAGATAGGAAACATGTAAGACTTTAGATATCTTGGCATTACCTTGGTCTTGAGAAATATCTCCAGTTCTACAGTACTTCATTGGTATTTGATCTATATCAATACTTTATAGAGGAGCTGTTTGTGGAACCAAAACATTGAAGTAATGCACACACTGTCTCCAACGTCTTCAGAAGTTGTATTAAAGTATCCCTTTGTCAATCACACTTAAAAAAACATTAGTTGGCTTGAAAATCTAAGTCTGTGAAGGTTAGACTTAGTAAAATGTTTTCATCAATTGTTTATTACACCTAGTAACTACAGTATATCCTCATTCATATGCGATTTATTTGGGGATTCTGATAGCCTCACCCTCATGGACAAATTGCTTTTTTCTCAGCCAGCTGAATTAAGCCAATAAAGCCATCTTATTCAAAACTCATTCCTTATTAATGATACTTAATTAGGATTTACCTGTACTACTAAGTCTTTTTTACCGTTGTCATCCCTCCTTCCAGTATGTCACTCAACCCCAGCCATAGTGTTAGCTGACCAAGAAGAATGTTTCTTCACGCCTGGCATTCAATACAAGGAAACCTTGTCAGGATACTTTTAAATGCAGCATGTGATAATTTCTGCTGAATGCTTCAAAATAGATGAAAGCCTTACTGGGCTGAGTGGTGCTGCACTTGGTCTATAATTGCTTTAAAATGTCACAAAAAAGGACAAAAGTATAAAAACAGAGATCTGTGGCTGGGGTAGTGGAAACAAAATCATAAAGAGAGAACTGTAATGACTGTATAAACCACAAGACTCAATGTTCTGATTACCCAAAGGCAAAATATTATTTTGGCTCTCAATGAAAGCTAACTCAGATAAGGCATACAGCTTGCTGCAGTAGTGCACAAGTAGGTTCAAAAAAGTAAATCATCAGAGATTAGATGTAAATTATGTGAAATTGATTATTTCTCTTTGTTTTCCTTTGCTGTTTATTGAAAAACATTGTTTTTAATAAGAACATTGGTGGACTGGTACTACACTGAACTGCTTTGAATTCTGAAAACTAAACTAAAAAATTCACTCAAATGGAAGCAAAAGTAAAGATAAACTGAAGCAAAGTTCTAAATCATTTTGGTCATCCCAGTAAAATTTCTGTGTGATATCTTACTAGCTAGTTCCACAATAGAAAATGGTGAATTATATAAAACTATTCTTTCATAATACTGGAACATGACAGTTAAGGACATTGTAGAATCATTGCCTAAAGCAAAACAAAAGAGAACAAAAGGTTGCAGTTACTTAGCAATGACTGCAATACATACATATCACATCATGGATTAAATATAGGAAAAATAATTAGTGTTTTTTCAAATCAAAATTCTGCAACAGATTGGAATTTATAGCTTCTTAGTCTGCCTACCAAGTCACAATGAGCTGTTTCATTCTTTTTTGAACTCATCAGCTTACCATGCTTAAGTGAATATTTGACAAGGTAATTGAAGTGGTATAGTATGGACTAAGATTGTGGAAAGGGCATGATTATGCCCATAGTAATCTTACATGTGCAGCTTTCTGTAGTTCTTAGCTACAGACAGATATACAAATTTACAAATCTGGAACTTGAAAATAAACTATCTGCAGAAAACCACAGGTGTAAATAAAATACTAGTTTAAAAATCCAGTTTAAAAAAATAGCTTAAAAATTCAGTTCTCTGGTACAAGCACTTCTTTTATTGTTGAAGCCGATATCCTGGTTTCTTTCAAGAAAAGGCTGGGTGAAATCCTTGTGTCAACTACTGTACCAAATGGGTTAGATGGGCCAGGTGGCTTCCTGGTTTTTGTAGCTATTCGTATGCCCTTATGCTAGACAATGAAGTGAAAACTGTCCATCTATATCAACCTGCAACCTTAACATGTCACATAGCTAACTGTTATGCTGCAGAGCAGCTTTTAGCAAAGGGATGGACCCAATGTGGGTAAGATATCACAAATTACTGAATAAACACTGAAATTCAAGATTGAGGTCTAAAAACTAGCAAAAGGTTAAAAGCCAAAATGGAAACTAGACAAACGATATCCAAGACAAAATCCAGAAATCATGGTCAAAAAGGCAAGCCAAAAATCCAAATACCTAGACTGAGTCCCTGGAAGATATCACAAAGGAGAACATGTATAGCTCTCAAAGTCTAAACCAATACTGAGCACTGTGGGAGGAGAGAGTAGGGTTTAAATAGGCTAGGGAGGGGAGGGATGGTGATGTTAGAGTACTAGGATTGGTTATGGATGTCTGATTGAACTCTGCCTCCCCTGAGTGGATAAAGTAGGAGCCAGTGGTTTATGAGCCCTCTGGTGTTGGGAAGCTGGAACTGTAACACTAACTTTGATTAGTGACAGTTATATTTACAGTCTAAACATCTTAGAAATAATACCCTTCATGGTTATACAGTACAGTACATACAGTACATCTTAGCATGAATACATTTCAGCTAACTTCTGGAGAATATGGAAATCTGAAAGCTCTAACATTAATGTTCACACATTAGAGTTTTTTAATAATAGATGCTGAGCACTATCTGTAGATTTGTAGAGCATATTTTCTAAATAAGCAGTATATGAAAACTTTCCATGAGTTTTCTAAAAAAACAAGATTACTGCAAACCTCAATGCCAATTAAATGATTCTGACTCCAACAGGTAGTGAGTAATGAGGAATTGTGACCCACAAATAAACAGTTTGGATCAAGTCAAGTATAACAGTGAAAAGTGTTTTCTACAGTTGGATATTGATGTTAGATATTTTTTTCCATTAAATCAAATTTCATGGTATTGAAAAATATTGCTGAAGGGACAGTGACTATTGTTATAATCTAATTAAATGTTATTGCTTTTTGCATCATACTTAAAGCATTGATGAGTGAATTTTAAACCACGATGAAGTAAAATGTACACAGTCATGTGTAAAACCTATCAATTGACATCACAAAATAGACTAAATTTCCAGGCATCTGCAGTGACATATTGCTGTCATTGTCTGCAATTCAGAATGAGGCAACAAAACTTCCTGCGATGTGAACCGATCCTATTACATTATAAACAAGCAGGCTAGTAAACACATCTCTTTTAATGCTACAGAAATATTGGTCTTTACTTCAGGACTGTTTTAATAACAAATACAGTACTACTTGTTAACTCCGCATGCAGATCACATTGGAACATTTCTGTGTTGAAATGTGTGTTTGCACTTATTCGCTCATACATTGCATACATTATTCATTAAAGTGACTAGTTAGCAGGAAGGACCGCCGAGACCAGCAGTTTACGACAACATGAAGACCATACAGTACATTCACAAAGTTCATGATTATGTAAAATTTCGCGATATGGTTAATTTATTTATTTTATTTACTGAGATTTAATAACTGGTCTTAGAAATTGGAAATATAGTTTCCCTTTAATGAAATGAGCACCCCGTTCTGGCCAGCTGTAGAACAGTTACAGATGCAGCCATTCAAAGAGCGCGTTACAGACACGTACCGGAGGTAATTGGCTACGGCGTCGCGCATTGTGACGCAAGATGACGCGCGGTACCGCGGTACGTGATTGGTTGACCGACAGCGGCACTCGTGGTCCGTTGGTCTGTCGTAGAAAGACTTACAGTAAACGTCTTTGCTGTGCCCGTTGTAGATATTGAATTTTACCACTGAAGGGAAATCTTAGTAGCTGAGCATAAAAAGAATAGGAGCATACTTTAACGCGTGTGAAGGCCATAAACGATATTAATTTTGGAACATAAACATACAGTATATGGCTGGTCTTGGTACTTTAAAGAAAAAATACACACCAGTATTCCATTTCTCCCTAAACATTTTAAGCATCGAAGTCTTTAACTAAAGAGATACCGGAGTCAACAAGCATACTTTTAGAATTTGATTAAAAGGGAATATAATATGGAATCGCGTATCTAACGAAATTAATAACGATATAATTATATTCATGTACCGCAACACAAGAATAGTACACGCTGTACATTGTCTGTCGATAATGTTTCTGTAGTGCTTTTTCAGCACTCTGCATGTGACTGCTCCGGTGGCGCTGTGGGTTAGGTTCCTGACTCCCATGTCACACGATCTGTGATCGAATCCCACTGGAACTATGAGTTTTTTAACAAACATTTCTTTGAAAAAATGAAACGTTTCCCTTGGTCAGAGATTAAATAAAACCTCACTCGCACCAAACAAATTTATATTTCTTAATATCACAACATGATCGGATTTAAGTCTTTTTAATAACAATGAATAGTCACCTATGCGTTACAAAATAAACATTTATATTGATTTGAATCGCGTTTTGATTTAAATCGTAAACGCGTGTTTAAATAAATGTGTTTAAAGGCGATATACTGTATAAAAGCGCTGATTCTTATGGAATGTGTTCCGCCGGGGATTCAAAAAATTTATTTTTTTTAATCGCGTATCTAAGGAAAATAGCAGTATAACTTTGTTCATGCACATCATTATACAGTATCTCATTTTGTATTTCTATAAAAAAAAAATCGTTTGCCCAGCCACTATTGTTGTTATTGTTTTTATCCTGTAAAGCGCTTTGAGGAGCACAGCTTTTTCACCACTTAGATTACTCTTTGACACCATCCTTACACAAAGCAGAAACTGATTGTATTTTCCGATGACATACTATACAAGTGCAAAGATTACAGATTTTAATCGTCTTTTTTCTGAACCAGGGAAAATCTGATCATGTTTCTCTATAACAATAATAAAAAACTTTATTTTACATATCACCTTTAAAAGTGGCATCTCAAAACAATACAGTAGATGTAAACCACAGATTACAAGGTAAATACCCAGACAAACGCAAACGCGTTTTTAATAAAATGCTTTCATTCATTCAACAGAGAGAGAGCGTAAAACCTGGGTGTAACAGCTGTTCCTTTTTCTGATCACTCGCTCTCTGAGATACATGAGAATCCAGGCTTTTTTATCAACGCTTTCTTTTCCGTATACCAGATATTATGGAACCACTTCAGCAGGGTGTCAGCCAGTCAGATTCCAGGAATCGGTACTTTAAAGGAAAAATACACACTGGTATTTCATTTCTCCCTAAACATTTTAAGCATCGAAGTATTTAACTGACATGTGAAATAGCGTGTGAAAAAGTGGTAGTTTTAAGCTTTTCTGCTAATATAATATGGAATCGCGTATCTAAAGAATTTTGATATTTACACCCGGCGCGGCACTGAGGGAGCATCTGCATTTATAACTTAGTTTTTAAAATTAGTCAAGCAATATGAAGCATCTCCTTTTACTTTTAAGTCCCTTAAATACATTGAGCACAGCTTTCTCACCACTTAAGATTACTTTTTGATACCATCCTTACACAAAGCAGAAACTTTCCGATGACATATAGTACAAGTGGAAAGATTACAGATTTTAATCGTCTTTAATTTTGTTACGTTATATGTTTTAGGAACGTTTCATCTAAACAAACACCACAAAACTATTCTCGATTGTATTTCTGAATGTTATGTTACACCTACAGTAGTTCACTGCTTTAAATACATCGAATTAGGAAAGTAAGGTGTAGCACTTTAGATCTTTTTTTCTGAACCAGGGAAAATCTGATCATGTTTCTCTATAACAATAATAAAAAACTTTATTTTACATATCACCTTTAAAAGTGGCATCTCAAAGCAATACAGTAGATCAAAAAACAGTTAAAAGGGACCAAAGTAAATACCAGACAAACGCAAACGCGTTTTTAATAAAATGCTTTTATTCATTCAGCATTCAGATTTTCCCTGGTTCAGAAAAAAGATGATTAAAATCTGTAATCTTTCCACGTGTATGTCATCGGACATTAACGAGTACAACCCCCCTCTCTGCGGGAGTGCTGGCTGTGACTAATTAAACCGGTTTCACAGGTATTTTCAAAGTAGGAAGTACAGTACTTACTAGTTAAAAAGCTAGGCTCCTCAATGAAATCGCTTTAACATGCTAATGCGTTGGTGTAACAGTCCGGGCGTGGCAAGCTTCCAATGTCAACTCGACTCAATTGGAAGACAATGAACGTATTTTAGCCCTAAATGAATTAATAGCAAACATGGTTAACATAAAAGACATTTTTCCAAGAAAGTTTATAATAATACGATCTATAGTTGAAATCTGAGCCTAAATATAAAGGAAAAGTATTTTCAGAGAGCAATCACGCTGTGTTTATGTAGAAAAAGCGATTAGGTTCATGAGCAATCTAATTACCTATTCGCTTAAAACGCTATATAAAATAAAGTTTATTTAAAGATGAATGATAAGTGTCGCAGTTTAAATAATTTTCGTAGTAGGGCTTGGACAGATTCCAAGTGCATTTTTGCGATTTACGTTGCATTGTCCAATGTGCTGTTGTAATACAGTTTAGAAAACAGTAAGTCTAAACTGTATCAGCTTTATTTATGGGTTGCAATTTAGAAAAAGTCAAAAACCGCACTCAAAATGCAATTTAGAGCTTTCTGGCAAGAGGAGACACCCAAATTATAATGTAACATGCCACTGTTTGTGCATGAACAAAGTTATACTGCAATTTTCCTTAGATAAATAAATTTTTTGAATCCCCGGCGGAACACATTCCATAAGAATCAGCGCTTTTATACAGTATATCGCCTTTAAACACATATATTTAAACACGCGTTTACGATTTAAATCAAAACGCGATTCAAATCAATATAAATGCTTATTTTGTAACGCATAGGTGACTATTCATTGTTATTAAAAAGACTTAAATTCGATCATGTTGTGATATTTAGAAATATAAATTTGTTTGGTGCGAGTGAGGTTTTATTTAATCTCTGACCAAGGGAAACGTTTCATTTTTTCAAAGAAATGTTTGTTAAAAAATAAAGTCATAGTTCCATGGGATTCAATCACAGACCATGTGACATGGGAGTCAGGAAACTAACACACAGCGCCACCAGCACGGTCACATGCTGAGGGCTGAAAAAGCACTACAGAAACATTATCGACAGACAATGTACAGATTTGATAAAGCTATAAAATAATGTAATTAGGCACAGAACAAGTTTACAGCACAGTACAATAATAAATGCTGACCATGACTTTAGAAGCATAAATTACCTTACACTCAATTTAAACACAAGCTGTCTTTAGCCCTCTAAGCTGGTTCATACAGAAATGTAGAGAACCAGGCTCAGAACACACAGCTTCATTAGCGAATACATATGCAGGACAACTAGAGAAGACGTTTTACAGAGGATGGATTTTTAGAAACATCCAATCAGTGACATCACTGAAGTCAACTCCTACTGTAGGTAACTGTCGTGTGGATAGTTTTACAAGAATCAGACAAAGGTTTAAGCATCGCTTGTTCTAGATAAAACTGCAAAAAAAAAAACAACAACCCATAATGTACTTCTTTGCGGCTCTGTTTGCCCAAATCATATATTCACAACGTGAAATTAGAAAATAATATTACGTAACCAAAATCCGCAATATGGAAACAGAACCTGTGTAATTGTTGACAGATGATGTTCTCGTAACATTTTTACAAGACGAACTACAACATTTAAAAAATGACTTGTATGTACTTGATATCTCTAATCAATCCACGGCGATATAGTTAAAGCAGTCCCCGCACAAAACGAAACTAAAACGCCCTGGGCATACTGTTTCGTGCTTCTTATCAGTTGCTCAAAATTAATTTGACCGTATGAAATGCATAATATAAACCTAGAAACATATACAGTACGTGAGCAGTATTTACGTAGTATCGGTGTCAAGACATACCTCTCAAATACTGTAAATCAAGTTAAAAATATCTCAAGACCGATTCTGGTCATAATGAAACCATGTTTCGTGTATGTTTTCTTTAAAGTACCGAGACCAGCCATATACTGTATGTTTATGTTCCAAAATTAATATCGTTTATGGCCTTCACACGCGTTGCAGTATGCTCCTATTCTTTTTATGCTCAGGCACTAAGATTTCCCTTCAGTGGTAAAATTCCATATAAATATTCAATACTTAAACGGGCACAGTTAAGACATTAAATATACATATACATACTGTATACAGTACAGTTTGCATACGGTAATATGTTTATGTTCCTAAATCAATCTCTTTTATGAGCATGTGAAAGGCATGGTGAATCAATTCTCAAAAATTACTGTACTTTGCATGATTGGAAACAAATGCGTGATTGCGAAATGCTGTGGTGTTACTTTTACAAAGACGGTCAATGAAAAAAATAATGTGGACCAGGGCAATACTTTGAGTTTACAGCTTGTCCAAGGTCATTTATTATTAATACTATTAGTAATATCTTCGTTAAAGACTTTGATGGCTACAGCTCAAACATGAGAGGTTGAGCTTTATTAGCTCCACCTTGCGGAAATTCCGGATACTATTATTTTGCTAGCGGTATTTACCGGTAACTCGTGGTATTTAACGGTAACTCGCGGTAGACTGCGTACAGCGTACCGGAAAATATTGCGGTATCGCCCGCGCATTTTGAATGGCTGCATCTGTATAACAAAATATGAACATGTTATCTCAAAGGTGCATGACTGAGGAGTAACCTGATACCGAGTCTGGGACTTTTAAGATTTTAAGATTCACAGGTACCCAAGAAAAGATACAAGGTTTTGCAGTTTGAATTTTACTTAGAGTTACTTACCAAAAGTGATGTAATTGTCAGTTCAGTAGTTGGGTTAGATCCTAATTAATGCGAGAGACAGACAAAATATGCAGAGTATATTCGGTTTAGTTTGCCTAATTGATATAATTTGGCAACCACACCATTAAAATGTGCCTGTTCAGACCCCCTTTCTGTATTGCAAAGATTTAGCCAGGGAATTGCTAGAAGGGTGTAGATGGGGTGGTGGGAGGGGTTTGAGAGATGTGCTATGGTACAATAAGTACCTGGTGTGACTAACACAATTGAGCAGAAGTGTGCAAGATTAATTCCGTTAAGGACAAAAATAGTTACAGTACATTACAATTACATTGCAAAATAGTTTAATAGTAACAGAAAAGAACTAGGAGCCTAATTAAAAACTGGAATTATTTAGTGATATATATTGTTGTGACTGGAAGTGTATAAAAACAAATCACTTGAACTTCTCCTTAGTGTACAGTGTGCTTATTCCTTATCTCGTCATGACAAGGCAGTTTCCTAAAATTCATGGTGCCAAAAACCAGAAGCTCCTGAATATCAAATTGGGTGTGGAGTGTTTGAGCCCTCAGACTAAATTGTTGTGGAGGTGTTGGGTTGAAGAGAGGATCCCACTAAGGGTTTAATGGACAATATGTACGGGAAACAAATTCCCCAATGTGCAGATTATATTCTTCAGAGTCTCTGGGGTTCAGACATATATATTGCATTGGGGGGGCAAACAGATCGAATTTGTAGAATATATTCTGGGATTTGAAAAAGTTGTAAAACAGGAATATAGATAATAATAATTACAGTTGTGTGTTATTAGCAATTTTCAATGAAGTAATGTCACCCACGGAAATAACAGTTTATAAGAAAAGACATAGGGAAAGTGATGAGATCCTGACAGCAGAGTGACATTAAAGATAGCATGGTGGAGAAGTTTACAAGGTAGTGATAAAAGTACTGGCTAAGTCATTCTACATTCGATTTGTAAAACGATTTGCGAAATCATTCGACAGTATGGAATAAGGAATATGGGGAAATGCAGTGAAATCTTTCAATATTTTTCATCATAACAATTATAAAAAATAGGCACATCGCCAGACAGCAGTCTTCACAATGTTGGGATTCACCTGGGGACAACAGCCAAATAAATCACTTTATAAGCTAAAGGGATGCAGAAAGTGAAAACTACACTTGCCAAGCACCTTACAGATGCCTGGCATAATTCATGGTTTGCCACAACTGGGTAAAACTTTATGGGAAAGTTACAAGGCCAGTTCTTTGAACGAAACTCTATAATCTCCAAAGGATTATCTACAGTAACTTTCAACCAGTCCAATGAGATGAAAGTAACTATTGTCTTCACCTACAGTATCTGTAATTATAGCCAGATGAGACCACCCAAAGGGGGTAGCTGCTGGGAAACCATTGCATTTTTATTGCATATTATTTAGTGTAACATATTATGGATTATTTACTTCATAAAAATGAAGTTAATGTGAGCATCCTGCTCTGAGCAGTGTAGCTCATTTAAAATAAAATAAGAGCCTATTATCTCAGGAATTCAAGGTTGAAGAGTAGCCTGATACTGAGGCTGGTACAAGCTGGCTTTTAAGTTTCACAGGCACCCAGGACAAGATAGAAATCTCTGCAGCTTGACATTACTTAGGGTAACTTAGCAACAGTGACATACTGTAATTGTCAATAAGGACAGAAACAGTTACATTTATTACAATTCTCATATGTTGCCTGTTACCCTGAAAGACAAAAGGAAAACTGTGTGTGGGTCCAGGATGCCAAGTAAAAGTTTAAAATTACATGTTTTCCTTCTACTGTTGCTACTTGAAAACATATAAAATAAAATAGAACTTCTGCTTCATTCCCAGTTTTATTCCTGGCCCTCTCCCAAAAAGTGTCCTGTAGTTGCAATTTTGTAATGGAAAGTGTTGTAAAAAGCTGCAAAAAGTTTTATTCAGTGTTTATTTTATATCACGAGGCATTAGGTGCATTTCTGTTCCAGATTTTTTTACAACATTTCAAGTATAAGGCGGCATGGTGCCACAGTGGTTAGTATTGCTGCCTTGCAGCAATGGAGCCCTGGATTCAATTTTTGGGGAGCTAGAGGCATCGGTGTGGATTTTATATCCACAGTTCTCCCCATGCTCACATGGGTTTACTCAGGGTACTCTGGTTTCAATCCAAAGACATACTGTTAGTTAAATTGGTTTTTGGAAAAACTGGCTCTGGTGTGTGAGAGTGCGTGTGTGTGTCGGTGTGTGCCCTGCAATAAACTGGAGTCCTGTCCAGGGTGAATCCTTCCTTATGCCAATTGCTTGTCAGGATAAGTTTCTGCTTCTTAAAGAGCCTGTATTGGATAAAGTGGTTAGAAAGTGGTTGTGGTTGGATGGATGGAATTCAAGTATATTGTTTAGTGAAATGTTTGAAACTAGGGGCTTAATTCACCTTGGACCATAGTCTTAGCAAGTGTAGTTCAAATAAAGATAAAGTATGTGCTTACAGTACTGTATATTAAATGGGGGTTGATGCTATGATCTGTGCGTAGTGCATTAGTGCAGTAAAACATTACTATACAGTAGGTTGATTCTATATCTGTTGATTTACAAATACAATATTTTGAATAAGTCACTATTTGGTGCAGAAAACATAATAATAGTTATATATATAATATAAATAGTAACTTCTTTATGAGGCACCTTTCCAAACCTAAAAACACTGTACAGAGTATAAAGAAGAAGATGAGAAAAAAATACAATTAAACGGTAAATAAAATGAAACGAACATACAGAATAAACTGTCAGGCAATGAGACATAGGCCCTAGTTAAAAGAAGAGTTTGAAGTTTTGATTTGCAAAAAGTCAAAGATTTTGTCTCTCAATGAGCCTGAGTTGTTACATAACAATGGAGCAGTGACAAAAAAGCATGTTTACCGAAGTCTGGGATCTAATCCTAGTTACAGTGACCAAAAGACCAGCTCCATCTAAACAGAGCCTTTGGTAAGGAATGTAAACATGAAGTAGTTCAGAGATACATGATGTAGCCAGATTATTTAGAGTCTTATAAGTCAGTTACATGATCTTACAATGAATATGTGACTTTATAGGCAACCTAAGTGGAGATCTAATTGTAAGTGTGATATGCTTAGATGGTCTGGTGTGAGTTAGAAGTCTAGCTGCAGAATTTTGGACATATTGGAACTTATTGAGTAGAGAGTTAAGGAGCACACAGAGCAAAGAATTGCAGAAGTCAAGCCTAGATGTTAGAAATGCACCATTCAAACGCTTTCAGACATCAACAGAAATTGCAAATGTAGGCAATATGTCAAAAGTGAAAAAGGGTCTTAAATTTTTCCTGTTGGGCTCAAAGGACAGGAGAGGATCAAGTATGACTCCCAGATTCCTGACTAGAGCTGACACCTAAATAGGGATCCATCCACCACGAAAGTGTTCTTCAGCTTTTCGAGGTAACTTTTTCTTACCAGTAAAATGTCTGTTTTATCACTATTTAGGTTCAAGAAATTAGATATCAACCAAAGCTTGATGTCACAGAGGCAAGAGATAAGTGATAGAGGCAAGATATCAGAATATATACCCTTAATACATTATTGAAGACAACATCTCAAATTATCTCTTATCCTCTTTTCCAGCCTATATGGTATAAGCCTACATGACATCATACAGTTCAAACAAAACATGCTAAACATTCATACTTTATGAATAGTTCTAGGAAGATATAAAAAAAGATATGAAAAAATCCATGGTCACTTCCTGGACACCAGAGACACGCAGCGCATGTGGCAGGGCATTCAGACCATTACTGATTACAGGACTACCCCACATGTCAATGACGGTGATGCCTCCCTCCTAGATGTGCTGAACAATTTCTATGCACGGTTTGAAGCAATGAACATTGTGCCTGCAAGGGAAACCACACTTCCTCCTGAGGATCAGATGCTTTGCCTTTCCACAGCTGATGTAAGGAAGGCACTAGCCAAAGTTAATCCCCTAAGGCTGCTGGACCCGATAATATACCTGGTCCCGTGCTCAAGGAATGTGCAGAACAGCTAGCTGACGTCCTCACAGATATTTTTAATATCTCCTTGTGCCAGGCGGTCATCCCCGTATGCTTCAAATCAACCACTATTATACTAGTGCCGAAGAAGTCAGCCGTGTCCTGCTTCAATGACTATCGCCCCGTGGCACTCACACCAATTGTCATGAAGTGCTTCGAGAGACTAGTCATGAGCCACATAAAGTCCAGACTCCCTACCCCTCTGGACCCCTTTTAGTTTGCATACTGCCCCAACCGGTCTACTAAGGATGCTTTATCTCTTGCCCTTCACCTGGCCCTGTCCCACCTGGATAAGAAAGACTCTTATGTAAGAATGCTTTTCTTTGACTTCAGTTCAACATTTTATACAATCATCCACCAGAATCTGACAGAAAAATTGATCTTACTGAACCTTAACACTTCCCTCTATAACTGGATTCTGGACTTTCTGACCAAGAGACCTCAAACAGTCCAGAAAGGTAATAAAATCTCCAGCACCATCACAATGAGCACCAGAACCCCCCAGGGCTGTGTGCTCAGCCCACTACTGTTCACATTGATGACTCATGACTGTACTGCCAAGCACAGTTTAAAATGTGCAAACGACACGACAGTGGTGGGCCTCATTAGAAACAACGATGAGTCACCATAGAGAGAGAAGGTGGAGCAACTAGTGGACTGGTGCACAAACAACAACCTATCTCTCAATGTAAACAAAATTAAAGAGATAATCATTGACTTCAGGAGGGCCCACGCTGATCACTCCCCACTGTACATCAATGGTTCCCCTGTGGAGATGGTTAGAAGCTCCAAGTTTCTTGGTATACACATTACAGATGACCTCACTTGGTCCCTTAATACCACTTCCCTAGCCAAGAAAGCACAGCAACGTCTCTATTTCCTGCGGTGACTGAGGAGGGCACCCTTTCCCCCGCCCATATTTACCACTTTCTACAGAAGCACCATTCAGAGCACCATGACCAGCTGTTTGTAGGTGACCCCTCCCACCCCTTCTATAAACTCTTTGCCCTCCTACCATCTGGGAAAAGATATCGCAGTGTACGGGCTAGCTCCACCAGACTCTGTAACAGCTTTTTCCTGCAGGCTGTCAGGCTCCTCAACACCCTGGAATCTATTTGTCCACTCCCCACTCCCCACTCCCTCCAATTCCAGAAACAGGGTTTAAATCCCCCCCAATGTGTTGTGTATATTGTATTATGTATTTGCCCTGTTATTTGCACTATCTGCACTTAGCACTATGTGTATTCTGTCATAAATATACACAACACATGTCTTGTATGTCCTGTATTTGTACCGTGGACCAGGAGGAACGATATTTCGTTCCACTGTATACTTGTATATGGCTCGAATGACAAATAAACGTGAACTTGAACTTGATATAAACTATTTACCTAAATATACAGTCAGATGGCATATATTTCCACAATATAAAACTGACTGTATGTATTTGCCAAAATGAGTGAAGGCTACATTTTGCAGTTGTGATTCAACATTTTTTTGCCAGCATTTCTTCAGTAAAGATAAATTATTTATTTAAATACAGATGCCATTTTAACAACCTTTGTGTCATTATTATACAGTGCAATGCATGAGAAAAACAGGTTTAAACAATTGTTTGAATTAATCCAGTCATACATGAATGCTTCAGACAAATTTTCAACATAAAAAATCCCTTAGAATCTCAAAAGGAATGCAATTCTGTTTTTACTTTTAACATTTAGTGCTAGAATTATTCAATATCCCTTCACTGTTTTTTTCTTTCCAGTGAAGCTACAAAGTCCAGGAATTTTAATACGTTCTTAATATAACCCCTTGCATTTAACCCTTTATTAGCTCAAAGCACTTAAAATGTGTGTTGATCCTTGAAAATTAATACAGTACTCAGGAATTAAAATAAATAATAGAAAACTAAATGTGTTATTTAATGCATAACTTTGAAAAGGTGAGGATTACCTTTGTGTCTCAAAAGTAGTATTGATAAGAAACTGAATGGGGACACAAAAATGAACAAAGAAAGCTGCAGATATCCCCCAAAAAAGTGCTGAAAGACTTATGTTTAGAATAACACAAAGTGGAAATTAAAAATTAATGGGTGAGAGTATGTACAGTAACATCACTGCAAGTATAAGGGGACTAAACTGGCAAAATGGACAGACAAGAAAATGGATCATCTTTGGACCAAGCAAATATTGTACTGGATCCAAAGATACAAAAACCTACCAACAATAATACCTGCTAAATGACAAGATTAAATAAAGAAGTTGTGGAAATACTTCATCTAACCCAAATTTATCTTTATATAAAAAGAAAGTCGTGATGAAATGAAAAATTACTCTACAGTGCTGTTTTCTGTTTCTTTTGTAGGTCAATATAAAATAATATAGAATGATAATAAAACTAAATCTGCTACATTGAACAAGTGTTTCTGTTTTAGAAAGGCAATGTATCTGGTTGAAAAAATCATGTATCCTCTAAGACATTATGAAATGTGCAAGATACTTACTCATACACCTTTCCAGATGTATTATTAATGGAAGCAATTTTGTTGAAACTGAATTGACACTGAAAACTTAATAAAGTTTATTATAATATATTGTGTTCATTTTGTTTCAGAGTGCAGCTTCTATTCAACTGTCAGGATAATGGAATGAAAATACAGTGCACTGATGTATGTTTGTGAGCTTTCCTTCAATAGCTCTTGTTGAAGCAACTCTTTAATCCAGTAAAATGCTACTACATTCCACATTTATTAATTTAAGCAATTATCAATAACAATACGAAAAGTGAACATTTTAAAGTGTTTTAATTTGGGCTTAGAATTAATCACTGGTGATACATTCAGCTTTTGGTTTTCCTTAGTTGATGTCTTCCACTCTTTCATTTCTTGACTCATTCCAAATTATTAGAACTGTTCCAATAGTTATTCAGGAGTTACATGTGCTTCAGAGGTATACGGATCTAGTCTAGAACAGGTTTTAGAACACCAGGTTTTAAATCTCTTTCTCCTGTAAGTCTCTTTTACAATTCCTAGACTTTGAGAACTGAAGAAATGTTAAATACAGGTAAGTGCTGTTAAGCCAACTATTAAATCAGGTATGTAATAGAGATGAGTTAGAATGAAAATCTCCAGGACTGAAATTGTGCACCCTGTGTTATGTCCAGATGAGCGGGAGCTCACAGCATATTCCACCTGGGGCTACTCAGAACCACTCGGAACAGGTGTCTGAGACTGTTGATATAGTAGTGCGCTCAGCAATACTAAGCTGTGTCACTAAAGTACAGTATACTCTGCCTGAAAGACTACTTCCTGTACTGAACCTGATCTGTCTGTCAGAAAGCGTTCACTTGCCCAGCACTGGACCACAGACTCCAATCTTTCGGCCAGTGTCTCACACAGCAGTGCAGCTTCCCTGTCTGCTCTTGTCCTGAAGGCTGTGCTCATTTCCCTTCCACATTCTCCTTCAGTCTTTTTCCTATTTCAGCCATCTCCAGTGGTCTCTGCACTCCAGCAACCTCTGATTTACACCAGCCCACACTGGACTCTTTGAATTGGGATTCCCAGCCTGTTGGCTGTCTCATTCAGCAAGTCACATCATAACATTCTGCTGTATAGTCTTCCATACAATATGCAATAACTTATAATAAATATGTTCCTATTACAACTTGGCAGTATGAATGTAAGTACCTTTGTATCTATTTCAAATAAAACTGATTTCATATAAGGTGATCCCCTTGTTTTTGGTAACCTTATAAATATTGCCAGTTAAGACATTAAGAAACTTTATAGGTACTGTAAATAGCAAAAAGGAAAGTCATTATGAATATCATTATCAATATCATTATCAATCGTTCAATCGTTCTGATGATTCATTCTTTAAATATAATAATACATTAATTATGATAGCATTTGCTTTTTTAGGTTATTTATGGACTGATCTGTCTGTAAAAAGAAAATCTATAAACAGTGATATTTCATTGAGGGAGAAAATGGGAGAAAATGAATATACCCCACTGTTTAAGTCACCACTTAAAATCTTTGAAAAACTGCAGATTTAAAGTGCAGACATATTAGTTATTTTATGCATAATCAATTCAATAGCAGGTCCAAAATTTGATAATATATCAGAGTTCATAAGAATACATTTACACTATTACAAGTCATTATAGTTAGAAATTATTAGTTGTCAATTTTTCTCAATTAGCATTGTGTGCAAGAAATCTTATTACTTTTTCAGGTACACAATGTAATCATTAATTCCTTAGATCTCTTTTCAGTTGAATTACTAAAAGCCAAGTGCAAATACTTGTGGACATACTATTATTTTTCAGTTATAAAATCTCAGTCTACAATTTATTTATAGGCAAAATTGACAAAAAGTATATACAGTACCACTACAGTATACAGTAATTACAGTACTTTCAATTATGTAAGATACAGTACTGGAAGAGTATGGTAATTGCTAAGAGTAATTCACCTTCCACTTAGACTCTTTATTAAAACAAACATGGCAAACATTCTATTGCATATTCATTTAGTGGTATTATCAATAACGTATAATTGAGACCAATGAATTGATTCATGCAGGCAAGAGTTAGAAAAATACTGAGAACAAAACAAACACCCCTATAATAAGCTTGTCTGGTGGTTGTTGTAATGCAGAATCTGAAGGAAACATTCATGATTGAAAGCCAATTTATGATTTGCAAGAAAGGATATGGGTGTTATTGAAAGATTTATGTTTTATTGGAAGATTCTATAATATATTTTCTGTTTAAATTGAGTGCATGAACTTGGTTTCATGTTAAGCACAACTTCAAAGCTGTAACTTAATTTAAAAAAACTCAGTGTGACTTGTGTAGGACTGCTAAGTGTTTACAAATGACAGCAAATATCAATAAAATTGACTGATGTTATGTGTAGTTTGACAATATCGTCTGCTGGTATTTGCAGTTGTCACATAAATGTATTTACTTCTCTTCTAAGTCAATTCTTTCAAGGCATTTCAGTCTCCAAGGTATATTTTTATCTGAGTGAAAACCTTGTACATAAAAAAGCATACACTATAATTAAAAGAAAATGTGAAATGTTATTTCTTATGGAAACCTAAATAATTGGTTTTCCTGTAAAGAACAGATGCTTCACTCTGACATATTACCATATAACAGTTAAAGGAACTATTTTGATACCATTACTCTCTTCAGTCTAAGACATATACACTTTTTACAATTATTTTTAAACAAAAGGAGCATATGCTTGACTTTAAGATAATTATGCAATACTGTGTAATGAGAGGCTCCTATTCATTTTGATTCAAATAAAGTAGATCAGAAAAAAATAATTAAAAGCATTGTTAATGAATGACTAACAGAAATGCAATGATTTAAATATCAAGATGTTTTTTAATACAAGATGTGAACTTTGCCACACTACAATATTTGTCTTAGTGAAGACAACTAAAGCAATAAAGATTTATATCAACAGAATAATCCAAGCCAAATACTACTCAAAACTACAAAGAACTAGAGGAGTTTTTATTTTAGATATTTTATGCCCACCCAATTCAAATATGAATTGGCTTTGTTACGTCAATGCCTCTACTGCCTGGGAGAAAATGATACTGTATATATTCCTCTCCACCTAACCCTGCTGTAGACCTATTGGTCATTAGGGACACTTCAAACTTTACAGCATCAGACAGGCGAATCAAAATTGACCTGAAGAGAAAGACATCTCTCACTGATGGCACCTAAAGTCTGTAGGTGCTTGGTAAATCAGATAAATCAATTGGTTAGAAGGCCGAGAGATTAGCCTGGCCAACTAACCCCAGCCCTGTCATGGCAGTGCTGCGCCAATTATGTAATGCTACTTGGGGAATCCTAGTCACAGTTAGCTAATGTCATGACCCAGACACCAACCAGTGATGTCTGATACATTCTAAAACATGATACACACGACTAACATTCTGAGGATTTTGCCACCCAAGGAATGTTCACTCATTTATACGTTATTCTTTAAGGCCTTGTCCTAGTTTAAGGTAACCAGAACAGTTACAAGCATTTTTCCTTCTACCATGGTAATTTGAAAAGTAATGTGACTGTTTTTTTAAATAGTTTAAACACTGTTCAGAAAATTTAGCAAGGCAGAGGTCTTAAGCTGGCATCGAACACAGAAACTCACAGGTCCTACTGTACAAGATAGTAACCAGATTTATTTTTGTTTGTGAAATATACCACAGTCTTTATTTCTAAATGACCATACTGATGAGAATCAACAAAGATCCTAACGGTGTATAAAAAAATTAAACAAATGGCAAATGACAAAATGAAAAAACAAATGTGAATAGTATCTTTTTTTATTTTTAAAGTATTAAGAACTAAAATCTGGAGAAACAAAATACACATTATGAATTGTAGATATGTGTATACATTTTTTTGACCAGCGTAGACTTTAATATTACCAGATAAATAGTTTTCTATTTCTCTCAGTTATCAACCATAAACAGTACTTTCAATTGGTCAAAGTTAATAATGACAATGTGATTTTTCAATTAAAAAAAACTTTCCCCACCTCATCTTAACATTAGTAGTAGAAATAGCAGTAGTGGTAGTAGTAGAATATTTATATGTCTCTAAATTTCAAAACAAAGGTATACCTGATGATGTTATCATGGTTCTGAACGGAAAGCAAAAGTACTGCAATAAAGCTTTGTGATTTTAGTTAGCAAAAGTGATTAAACAGTGACACCTATGGGGCAAATTATTTTTCCTTGCTAGGAATAAATTCTGGAGTTAGTAAAGTAGTATGTTAGCAGTGCTAGAACTCCTTTTTAGCATTAGCTGATTTGTATTCAGTTCAGTTTGAGTACGTTTACAGCTCACAATAAACGTTGTTTTACATATTTTTAAATCTGCTGTATCCTCTAGTGCCTGCAAAAAGTATTGGTATTACAGATAAATCAGAATTAGGAAACTGACCATATGGTTTAAATCTTAGAGTAGGAAAGAGGGTTTTAGCTTTATATGGCATTGAACATGTGAAAGCTATGCAGGATGCATCAGAAACAAATGGACAAAGAACAATTTTTTTTGCATCAATCGATAAATAGAAGAGTAGGAGGATTTGGATCAGGAGAAAAATTAGAAGTCAGTATAAATATTAATCATATTATGTTATAAATAAAGAATATAGAGAAAAAAGTATTCATACTATAAAGTATACATACAGCACTCCTCAGAAAGAGAAACACCAACAATTGAGGTACATCTTTATAACAGTATAATGTCAATACATAGGCTCGAAAACTTGGGCCTTATAAAGGCTGAGCTTAATGTGTGACTTTCAGTTCACACTTTAAGACTATTTTGAATTTTGACACTATCATTTGCAGAATATAAGGTGCAAAAAAGAAAATCTGCGAAAGTTTAATGTTTTGTTATGCGATTACAATTACAGTTGTTGAAAGCAGGAAAATCCAATCTTAGACTTTGGATTGTGGATTTTACATGCATATAGTAGTTAAATTGTTTGGTTAGATCTCCTTTTTAGTATTAGCTGATTTGTATTCATTTCCGTTTGAGTAGGTTTATAGGTCAGCAATATAATTTTTTTACATACTTTTAAATTAATTTCTGGTTTTATAAGTAAATCAGAACAAATTAGGAGATTGACCACATAGTTTAAATCCTGGAGTAGGAAAGTGAGGTTTAGGTTTATATGGCATTGAACCCGTTTACTAATGTTCACTACATAATGTATAATATGGAACTACTTGGTCTGTGAATGACTTGTGCATGAACATTACAGATAAAACCAATCGATATCTATGTCTTATTTTATTTTTTGCTGGAGAAAATTGTGTTAATGTTTTAAAATCTGTCTGGGGTGCCAGGTGACTGCTGGCCAAGCTCTTTTAGTTGTGTCTTCTAGTGTAAGTATACTCTAGAGCTCTACTTTGGAGCTCTAGCTACACATACATGTTGCTGACTAAGTATTTCATTTCCAACCTTTGGCAAATGCCAAAGTGCACTACAGGTTTCTCCAGAATTTCTTTTTCAGAATTTCCTACTGTGATCCAATGGTCTTTCAAACAAAAAACATAGAACTGTGTTTGCCGTGCCCTTTTATATTCTGAGATGCAGTCTAATTACCAACAGCTCAGTCTCATTACATAGGAGATTATTTAATCATTTTCCCCTAACCTGCCGGGAAATGTACTTCTCATGGGAACAGTGCAGAGGGTTATCATGAATAGAGAATGATTCTGAACTCTGATCCTGGAGGATCACTGTCTTATGGTATTTGCTCCATCTGAGTTTTTAATTATGCCCTAACTGATTTCATTTTCAGTCTATTTGGGTCACATTTGAAAATGTGCTTTTAGCTCTTAAAAGGTTAAATGGGATTTATAATTGGAATCAACCCTGTGTCAATTTCTGAGGTTCAAGACTACCCTTATTCATGTGTATTGCTTGAAATGTAACCAACTGGGCCTCTGCAGAAGGAAAAAAATGCTTATTGTAGGCATCTCCAATGCAGTAGTATTTCAACCCATGTCTGTTCATCATATATTGATCAACGTGTAAGAACAGTTTAGTCAGAAATAACAGTAATCAAGTTGAGGAGATCGTACTTATGTTCTGCATGCTGAAGCTCTTGGAAACAGTACCCTTCAAGTAGATTATTTTTGACAGGACTCAGGACTAACTGAAGAAACAAGTTAAATATAAATCTAGCACTGGAGGTTTAGAACAGAGGGTTGGACAATACTCTAGTAGAGGCTTCTCAAAGTTTTTGGCATAAAATATCCATCTATTGCCCTACTCTACATTGTGTTACAGATTATATAGTACACAAATACTGTATAAACAATATTATTTAACAATATTATCTTATTTTTCATCTGTATTTTCAGGTTCCAGATTTTAATTTTATGCAACACTATTTTTAATGGCTTAGAAATGTGTCACATCACAGAACTTTGTTCTCCTGATGTCTGTGCAGACACATTAGCAAGGTGTAAAATTAATTAAATTTAGGTGAATTATATTCTCATAGATGACGCCATTATAGATTGAAACAGGAATATTGACATAAAAATACTCATGAGCTCCATATATGCCAATTTTCCTATTCATTAGAACATGAAGTTAATATCACATAATTGTACTAGCCTATTTGTCTTGAGAACACTGTTGGTGCAGACAGCTTTTGTGATTTTTCTTTTCATGAGATATCAGATATACTAAGACTAAACTTCCGAGCCCTCCTTCTAAATTTAGCTGGCTGTTGCTGCTTTGCTTTTCAGATATACTGTATTTCTCTGGACTGACATATGGGCTGGCATTTTTCTGAACACAGTAGCACTTTACATAGCAAGATCAAATACTAATTAAAATTCATTTTTTAGAATAAGAACACCCCTTAAAACTGGCTTGGAAGATCTTATTTAAGATCAAAATGGATTAAACATAGCACAAAACATCTGAAACAGAATCTACTTACCAGGCATGTGGTGATCTATTTCATCTTGATAGATGCACCATGTTTTGTTTTTTTTACTCACATATGTCTTATCCATAGAGAAAGGAAATTTCATTGGTTTCAGCTCAGCATGGTTTTCAGGTTCATCTCTACACAAAAGAGGTGTACTTCTTTATTTCAGAGAAGGAAAGTGTTTAAAAGATTCTTGTGGAATTGAATATAAACTGAAATTAACCAGGGGACAGCAGGTAGGTTGTCACTTGTAAAGTAGTAGTTTTTTTTTTTATTACACTGTAAGAAATACCTCAATATAACAATACTGGAAGGATATGGGGCTGGTTTTAAAAGTAGAAGAAAGGCACACAAACATGATGTGCTTGTTCTGAAAACACAAATTCATCCCATAGGAATTTTGTCAATCACGTAAAAAATGTTTAAAATATTATGCAACACAATGTATAATTAATTTGATTTAACAAAACAATAAAAAACAAAGATAAACAACATAAAACATAAGATATATATTGCTCCATATTGTACTGACTTTACCAAGTTAAAAAAATGTTCTAGACCCATAAGCTAAAGCTTGCAAAAATAATCATTAAAAATGACAGATGTAGCAAATGATTGCTTTCTTTTTTTTAAAAAAATGAAAATAGCTCACCGACAAGAGGGAATGCTCATCTAAAGTTTGTGTTATCAGTAAAAATCAGGACAGAATTCATAACAGTGAGATAATTGAACCACTGGGATCTAGCCATCATAACATTATTAAATTTTAGGTTTTATAGTGGTCCCAACCCATTAAGTCTAGCACAAAATATCATAATTTTATGAGGGCAGATTTTGATCAAACGAGAATTAGTATTCTAAATGTTAGTTAGGAAATCAATTAGCCAAAGGGCCCTATGAAATTATTTAGTGTAGTTTTAAAGACAGTTTTAGGAATATGAAATAAATGTATGAATAAAACTAGAAAAAGCAAATTTAGAAGGTTTTCCAGAATAGTGTGGTTATTCATCAGACACAAAATAAGACTCCGTTTTGTTCTGCTGAGTATTTTTATATTTAAATATTACATAAATTATAGAGTTGCAGTTTTGGAATCAGCTACGTTTGCCTATTTGTGTTCTGGCCTACAGTTAAAAGTATGCAAAGATAAAACAATATATTCAAAGAGCATCCCCTGCACAGCTTGCAACTGTATCTTGCTTCTGTAATTAGATATGCATTTGTGATCTTCACAATAGGTTAATTAACTCATTTTTTACACTCATGTAGTCTTTAGCACCAAGCAAATTAGGAATTCACTGTTTTACATGCAATCCATTTTTGGTTACGATTAAAAAATATTTTTCCTGGTCTGGCAATCACAGATTGCCAATCCACTGAAGTAGTAATAATTTTCTTTTATACAAATGCTAAGAGGCTCAGAAATATATGTACTTTTTTTGTTAAAGCACACTCAGGAGTGATAAAATGTAATCAGCATTACTTATCAAACCAGTTACAAACATTATGGATCACAAGTGACTCTGTGAAAGGCATTAGTTGAAACACGGAGGAGTATTGTACGTACCATTTGCTGACACCTGGTTGTTTTTCTTTAACTTCAAAACAAACAAGAAAACATAATTCTAAATTGCCTTACTGTACATTATGGAAATAATTTGGGTTCAAAATGTTACATACTGTATATAATTTTGTTTTTATACAGTAAGTATTCACAATAATGCAAGAAGTTGTATTTTAATTTGAACACACAACACCCATATGTAATATGGTATGTATTGCCTCGAAACAGCTATTCTAGGCAATTCTGCCCATATTCACCAGAAGGAGTGAAAGCCAATGGGATCTTAAAAATTGAGTCACCTAAAGGGTTTAAGGACTAAGTGCTAAATATTTGGATATCCTTTCAAGGAAATTCCAAAGCATGGTTATGTATAAGATAATCCTCCTCCTCTGTTAAAAACAAAAGTACTGTACTTCCAATCATTGTATTACATCAACACAGAATAGACTCCAAAACTCATATAATAAATTACATCTATATATTTTTACAAATCAAGCATAATTCTCACATTCTAATCCAATTACAGATAGTATAAGAAATATTTTACTAAATGCTCACTAAATATTCATTTTATTTTTTAAAGCTTAATGGATACCCCCCCCCCCAGATAAAGCCAAGGTAAAGATTATTAAGTATGATTTCTGTGTTCATGCAGAAAATTATTTGAACACTTTCTGAACTGACAATTTACCTGGAGCTTTTACTACAATAAATGTGATCAATTACTAGGATTTAGTAAATGGCTCAAACTTGTATGCATAGTGTCTCCTATACTGCTACCTCCCTTAATTTTTATTGCCATTTCAATATTTTGTACACCTTTACCTGTATCCATATATGTATTCTGCATCTCAGAATAATTTAACATTCACTATTTAAATACCAATTGTGAAGTAAATAGTCACAACACTACTGCAGTAATTTATTCAGCATTTTAAGAAACAACCTTGAATTTTGACATTGGAGATTAAAATGTGAAATGATTTGTTACTCCATAACTGTGAAATAAAGCCTGCCTTTGAAAGATTATGCAAGGCATTTTTAATTCAACTTCCCTGAATGACAACTTTTTTTTTTAGCAAAGTTAAGTAAAATTCCAGGGATAACTCTCTCCCCCTCCCACTGTGAAACCCACTAATCATTTAAACATGCACTCCAAACATAACATGCTGAGGGGACTTTCTTACTATAAACTTGTAGTATACAAGAATGATATTGGTTTTCATTTTTTTTATTAAAACAAGCATCCATTTTTTGCAGACTTTATGATCTGTTAAATGTTTTTAGTTTCAAATATCTGAAAAATTAACAATGAAGGTAATTCAATTTTAACTGTACATTTCAATTGTCTTTGACAAAAAAAAGTGCATCGATGTTAATTTCTAAATATGTTCCCAGTGCAATAAAAGCATTCTGATACCCATTATTTCCAATATTGAAACCGAGTATTAATTCAAGAACTTTCATTAGGTTTCTGCACAACCTCTTCAGATCACTTTAGCATTCCTATATCCGCATTTTTCTTTTGTTTAAGTTATCCATCATTACAGCTTCTGCTTAACACTACAATTAATGTTACCCCATGAAGGACAATTTGTGGGATAAAGACACTCTTCACTATTGTTCTCCTCAGCTAAACAAAAGCAATTTGTCTTACCTGACTATATTACTTTACTGAAAGAAAGCTTTTGGCTTGTGAAAGTAGCAAAGGCTAATCTTTCCTTTTACAAACTATACTGATGAAAGATTTCTTTCTGAAGCCCAAGCACTGAATTACTCTTCCTTTATTCCCCATTGTTTGTGTTCATACCTGTACACCATAAGGCATTATTCAGTCCTTAGCTACAAGCCAAAGGAATGTCTTTTTCCCCTTTACATTCAGAACCATGTACAAAGCAGCTGCAGAGTAATATAGTAGAGGTGCTTTATTCTCATTTAGCTAAAAATGAGATTTTATTCTGCATGATAAGCAACCTAAAATACTGTAGTACTCTGGGGTTCACATGGGCATGGGCCCTTACCACTACCGCCTCAGATCAGCCCCCCCACCACTGGGGACTTGAACCCAGGCTCTGGCATCACTCAACAGGGACCCAGCCAGTTGAGCTAAAGGGAAATCTCCCATCAGCCCAGCAGCTGCAGTCCCTGCTGTTCACAGGGAAGGGCAGTGACGTAAGCCAGCTTGTACAACCTCTAATGTGAGCTGTATGCGTTACAATACTCATTTAGTACTTAGGACTTCTCCCCATTATGCTTTAAGCATAAAACAAAAGATAGACCCTTTACAGGAGACTAGTAAACAAGAAGCAAAAAACCAGGAAGCCAAGATCCATAGTCAAAAAGTATCAAGTCCAAAAAACCAGGAAGTCAATCCAAAAGACCAAAAACAAGAACCAAATCCAAAATCAAGTAAGCAAACCAGAAGTCCAGAAAAACCAGAAAGCAGTCCAGACAACATAATACTCTAAAATACCCCCCCCACAAGAAGTTCAACCCCATACTAAGCAGGGAGATGACCGTGAGGCAGGTTAAAGTAGCCAGGAGGAGGGAGTGTGTCTGATTACTTAATTGAAACTGCACTGGAATGCAGAGAGCATCGGGTCCTCATTGGACGTGGTGTTACAGGTGTGTCCGATTGCTGAATTGTAACTGCATTAGAATGTGGAGAGTGTCAGGTCCTCATTGGGTGAGGCTTAATACTCAGGCAGGGTTGTAGGGCACAAATCCACGTGAGCCTGAAAGCCCTACATTACTATTCTGCATTCACCTGGCACTGCGCAGTTTTCAAATCTCTCTCTCTTTCTCTCTCTCTCCCCCTCGGGAGTGCTGCCTGTGCCGAATTTCACTCCACTGTCTGAGTCTCTGTGTTTGCATTGAAACAAACCGATTTCACAGGTATGTTCAAAGTAGAACAGGGCAACTCTTCCAATGAAAGACACACACCGCACCTTCCCCCACGGACACATGTTTTCTTAGAAAAACAGAATCACAACACGAAGCTGTGACAGTCTTCTGTGTAAAAAAAATTGGTTTGAACACCATGGGTGCTGTTTTTAAGACGCTACTGAGTCAAGTATAGGAATTTTCCTGCAGTCAGCAGTATCTTGTATATAGTTGACCCTTACCTGAATGAAAACAGGACATAAAGAAAGGGTTTCAGAAATCAAACAAAACTTTATTCCTGTGCTTACAGTCTGGGTAATTGGAGGCTATGCTGTTATGCTTCCTATGGTGATATACAGCCGGGGCATTCGGGAATGTGAGTTATGTGAGTCAGATTATGAATGAATAAAAGCATTTTATTAAAAACGTGTTTGCGTTTGTTTGGGTGCTGTACCAGCTGTACCGAAAAATAAAGTGCCCTTTTTCTTTCATCGAGTGTCTGAGTCACTGTGTCCGTCCTATATAATAATGCCACAATATGTCTTTTATGTGTCGCAAGAAACTGACTTGCTTTAACAAAATATATTTACTAATCCTTTCGCCTGGCAATCTACCTGAATGCCTAACTATCTGAGAAGCCCTCCGTGAAACCAAAAGAACCACAATTGAATGAGTGTTGATAATAAGAGAGAGAGAGCCCCCATTACCCCCATTTTGATTTAAATCGCAAACGCCTGTTTAATTAAATGTCTTTATTGATTCACAATCTGACAAATGCAACGTAAATCATTATCTTTGTCTTCTAAGTATCTTAATAAACTTTCAGCATATCTTTCTCCCCATTTAGATTTATTTTTCTTGGGATCTTGGGATCAAATGTGGAAAGATTAGATTGTTATCGTTTTTATTTTTTAAATACATTTTAGAAAAGTGTAATCTACACTAAAAAGCTGTATTTATTTAATACCACTTGATAGTTATATTAATAGAGATAAGAATTCAAGTTGATACTGTTCAGACTTTAAATTATTTTAAATTGTATTACAGCATCGTACACATGCTTAAAAGAGAAGAGAGAAAACGCAATGTTTCTCTCTGTGAAGCCTTCTTCAGGTGTGAGGGTCTTCAGCTCAAAATGAAACGCTAAAATGTAATGTAGACTCTGAACGGGTTAAACTATGATTTGGGCTCGCTTGACGTCACTGCCTTTCATCTGAAATCCTGCTTGAATCCTGCTAAACTAAAAATTAGACACAAGAAGAGAAGAGGCTCTGGTGAAATTTCTCTGTGAACTGAAGAGCTAAAGTGTAAAGTGTCTCCTCCTTTTAACAGGAAGAGACATGGTGCTTTAAACAAGAGAGTGTGGCGTTATTTTTTGTCAATGAAAAAGTGTGTGTGTCTCTCTGTACCCAGCTATACTGAAAAATAAAGCACCTTGAGTCACTGTGTTCGTTCTATATAATAATGTGTTTCCGAAATAACCACATGTAAGACTTTGAAGATTAAAATGTTTAGGGAGAAATGAAATACTGGTGTGTATTTTTTCTTTAAAATACCAAGACCAGCCATATACAGCTTGTAACGTAGGGATTTCTATATTTATGTCTTTATTTAGTGGTTACATTAGTGACAAAGGCTAAACTTTTAACTTTAATTTAGGAACAGCATCAGAGATATTTTTTTAACTGCACTGCATCGGAGAGAATACCATAGCGCATTTTTTTTTTACTCCCTGGCAGAAACGGGCTTCCATAAGAATCAGTATAGCTTCTGGGAAATACATTTTTCCTGCATTAAAGTTTAACTCTTTCAGAGCGCCCTACATTACAAACTCCAAGTGTTTCATTTTGAGCTGAAGACCCTCACGCCTGAAAAAGGATTCACAGCAGAAATGTTGCAGGCTGACGTGGCTACCCACCAAAGTAAATGAATTGCAGTAAATGTTTATATCATTATATCTAATTTTTTATTTCTTTTTTAAAAATTAAAAAAATCGTTTGCCCAGCCTAAGTGGGGGGGGTCTGTTCTCATTGACAGCTGACACTCCTCCATACACTCAGGTGAAAAATTAATAACACCAATGTAAACGCCGTATTTACTATATAATATTTAATATGTAACATATCTTATATATGAAAAAGTGTGTGTGTGTCTCTCTGTACTCAGCTGTACTAAAAAATAAAACACCGTTTTTCATTCAACGAGTGCCTAACTCACTGTCTCCGTCCTATAGAATAATGCCACAATATTATAAACTCCCTAGTTAGGCTGGGCAATCGAATTTTTTAATTTAAAAAAAAGAGATGTAATGATGTGTTCCTGCTTAACTTAGAAATTGCATGACTTTAAAAGCAATAAAAACAGGTTTCGATAGTTAATAACCACTTTTTGTGCACGAAAAACTGGTGATTTTTCTTTTTCGTCATCAGATCTTTCTTGGAAAAATATCTTACCTGCTGCAATTTGGGCACAGAAGGGTTAAAAAGAAAGTCAGACAGGCAGGGGGGAGGGTGATTGTGAAACTGTTACCTGTCCCGGATAAAGCTGTTAGAAAATAGGTGGTTTTACACCTGTGTAAAGCATTCCAATTTTAATGCGATTTGGAAGACCATATTCAGAAAAAATGATCTTGTACGGTGTGTAAACTGAAAAAGTATGAAGGAGACACGTTACGTATCGCCTCTTTTTACACTTGGAAGAACATTCCAATGTTAATGCAACACTGAAGATATTATTAATAAACTTTTAAATCTGAAGGGAGATCTAAAGGGATCCACACGGTACAGGTTCCTGCTACTAGCTATTCAGAGGGAAAGACGGTGACATTATTGCGCAGGCGAGCAGACACACCCTCTAATGTCAGGCATATGTGTTAAATATATTTAGATCTTTGAATTAATATCATTATTGATTTCTTCAGCCTCACAACATTGTCCAATAATACTCTTCGTGTGTCTAATTTTTAGTTAAGCAGGATTTCAGCTACAGACCATAAAAAACAGGATTCACTCTTTTCACATATTGATGATAATGATATCAGTAGCAGTTTGAAACTATTCGTTGTTATTAATAGATGACTTAGATTTGAACATGTTGTGATATTTAGAAATATAAAAAAGTCAATAGAGTGTCCATAATATTGCTATTTTAGTTTTTCAAAGAAATGTTTGTTAAAAGAAAACTTGTGGCAATAGCTGGATTTGAACACCAGACCTCTCGCTTATAAGTCACTCACTTAAATCATTACACCACAGATGCAGTCATGTGACAACCAGTGGAACAGCTGTACACATATACTACTGTTTGTGTTACAGGTCATGAATATAATTATATCGTTATTAATTTCTTTAGATACGCGATTCCATATTATATTCCCTATTCATCAAATTCAGAAAGTATGCTTTGTTTACTCCGATAACGAGCGTATTCGCAGAAAAGGTTAAAACGACCAGTTTTCACAAAGTATATAAACGTACAGTAATATGGTCAGAAGGAGCACGTAAAAATGTTTCCGAAATAACCACATATGAGGCTTTGATGCTTAAAATGTTTAAGGAGAAATGAAATACTAGTGTGTATTTTATCTTTAAAATACCAATACCAGCAATATACAGTTTACATAATATATTTATTTTCCTAAATTAATATCATTTATGACATTCAGGTGCATTATGCTCCACTTCTTTTTATGCTCAGCTACTAAAAATTCCCTTTAGTGGTAAAATTCTATATAAATATTCAATACTAAGCGTATTAAAATGTGCACAGTAAAGAGATTAAATGATTAAATCTTTTCACTACCGACCAATGCACCACGAGTGCCCCTGTCGGTCATTTTGGCCAGCCAATCATGTACCACAGTATGGCGCGGTGGCGCACGCGTAGTTGCCCGCGGTACGGGTTTGTACCATGCATTTTGAATGGCTGCATCTGTATAACTTGCAATATTGAGAGATAAACAGTAGAATCAGAATTATATTTGCTATTAACAGATATGTCAAATACAAATTCTAAAACAAATTTGAAATATTTTAATAATTAAGTTTTTTAACCCTATTTTGTATCCAAATGTGAGATCATGGTATTCCCAGTTGGAGTCATCCTTAGATTGTTTAGGGTGTAAAGATTCAGTGAGCATCAGGGGACTGTTTCACAAAGCGAGATTACTCAGTTAGCTGGATAACTTTTTTAAACATGTTGACAGAAGTCTGGATTTATGGTATCACAAAGCAGGATTGAATTGTATCCAATTAAGTACTGTAATTAAAGCAACATATCCTTTATTCTTAACCTGATTCAACCAGAGTATTCATTGAGAATACATCTTCTGCTTTAAAAATTATTGGCACAGCTGCTAAGTATGGTATTATGATGAAGTATTATGATATACTGTTTTTAAGGCTAAAACAGCAACTCTTATGGTTACTTATGGATATTGGAGACAGATTTAATTTCACAATTCTCACAAACAAACAGAAAATACTGGTATTCCAATGAGGAGCTTGTTGTGATATCCCGCTTGACACCTCTCACATTTTAAATTGTTGCATTAGTACATGCTTCACGCATAAACACAGTTTAGAAACACAAAATAAAAGTTAGACAGTATGACAGTATGGCACACTAGTCCACACACAGACCCAGGACACTAGAGCTGTGAAACAGGAGTACCCTCACACCACCTTACCCAAATAAAACACATTACATAATCAATTTTAAAAGGTATTAATCAACAAACTGTATCCTGAAACAAAAAAAATCTAAATATAGAATTGCAACTGATCTGGCATATTCTTGAAGATATTACAGATTTTAATTAATTTAATTAATTAAATGTTATCAAGGTGGGATGTAGCATTATTGAGGCTACAGCAAGCTAAGTATATAACATACATATACAGAAATATAGTATATATGATTTGGGACATTTGGGAGGGATATGAGCTAGATGAACTATGTGGTTTCTCCAAACACAAAGTTGAAATTGAGATTTTATTACAAGGTTTTGCAAAAAAAAAGGTGAATAGAGGAAGCCTTGATTAGTCTCAGTATTGAATAAAATAGTAATTTTTATACATACTCTTAGAGGCCCCATGGGTTACCTTAAGCCCTGTTTATTAAATTAAATGCCACCCGTAGGCATTTATCATGCAATCAAAACAAGTTAATGAGGTATTAAATATATGTTTCACTTTCCTTCATGGTATGCAACCACAGACTTCCTAATAAGTCAGCATGGGGTTCAAAAGCAAGGTGACACTACATTGGTATGATGAATTTCCAGTCTTCTGCATATTCTTAAGAGCTACAGCAACACTGGTCTTCAGTAGCTGGTGAGCTGGGTGGGCTATTTTTTCCCTTTATTGACTTTAGTTAAAATTCTTCAGAGAATGGGCTACTCTGGAGCCTGTCTATCCAGAACACCAGTTGATAATGTGTACATGAAGCAGGCATTTTGTGTTAGTACAAAATTTATGTTTCAAATATTTGACCACTTTTTCCAAGACTAATGTCAGTTGTGTCATTTCATGTGTTCAAAAAGCTTGAAAATTGTGAGATAATTGTACCAACAGAATCCATTTATCTAACTTCTTCGAGATTGGAGGTAACAAGTTTCAAGGATACAAAAGCTCTTTCAATAAGCATGAGAACAAAAAAAGCAGGTTTATAGAGAAAATAGTGATTCTTGAAGGCTTTTAAAGATCAATGTTTCATTTTTGTGTTCATCAAATGCTGATTTCAACTAAACAAAAACTCCATCCCAAGTCAAAGGTGCTGAAAACAATGCATAATTTTGTATTTGCACTATGAAATAATGTCTGGTGTGAGGAAATTTAAAGTCTATTTAATCAGAAATCATTGATTTTCCACATTTTATATTATATGTAATTCAATTTTAAAAAGGACTGCAAGTGCTTTTCATGTTTAAAGTACCTATATGAACCTTGTTTAAAGGACTTGAAACATAATTGGGGAAAAAACATAATAAAAAATTAACTTTCACAACTCTAATTCTTTACAAGTGTTATCAAGCAACTATTGTTTTGTAGTTTTGTAGTCACTAATGTTTTCAATAAACATGTATACTTCTTCTGTAAGAGATGTCCAGAGTAGGCCAGAAAGGACGGACTTGCTGTTCAATGGCTTTCTGTAGAATATAAAACTTGATAAAAAATAGTCTTGAGATTTAACTAGAAAGCAAATATTCTCAGTTTTGTGTAATTGGTTTTTTTGCTTCAGCTTTGACCTCCACCCTCTGTTCATTAACATTACCTTATTAAATAATAGGATGTTCTACAAAAGTTAATAAAAATTAATCTTGGAAACAAACACACTATTTTGAAATACAATTTAAATTGTGTTGCATTTACCTCAGAGATACTGCAGTAGAATATGTACTTATAATCAAAATGATTTCCAGAGAAGTTTAGATCACTTCATTGTTTTAACTCTACTGGGAAATAAATAGAAAACAGATGTGTGTTTTTGAAATATTTGAAGATATTTTCTTTCCTGGATAATCTCTATGAAAAAAAAAGTTATTTTAAAATCCTAAACTTGAAACTTAAATTTTCCCACCATAAATAATGAGAAGAAGCAAATATTGTGATGCAGTAGTCTCTTCTGTTTAATTTAACTGCATTACAAAAATACTTTTAATTATATAAAACCATTTTATATTACTAAAATAGTTTTTTCATGAAATGTGAATTCCAATACACCAAACTTTATCTTATCTCCATAGAATTTATTTTGAATTTAACACATAGTGACTATGAACTGTGGCAATGAATAACAATTATTTCTTGCTGTTTCATCATACTTTGAAGGCACAACCATGTTACTGTGCAGTATGTGAAACTTCATATACACAAAGAGCAATTATAATGTTTATTTAGATAGACATTCTAGCATTATGAAGTGATCAGAGGTATTTAATATTATCCCTTTCTCTGTGGCCCTGAGAGGAACTCATATCCTGTTCCGGAAAAGAGCAGTCATGTGTATGATGTCCACATACATGCCGCAGTAGGTCACGCAATGTACAGAGGTAACATGCAGCACCTTATTTTCCTATTTCTTCACAATTGTCAAATGCAGGACTGTACTACTTTGTAACACTGAAAGGTGGCTCACCGAAGACTTACATTTCCACACAGTGTGCTGTCAGATGAGGTCAAGGGTGCATGTAAAAACAATTGTGTAAAACTAATAAATACCACTCAAAAATCCAAAATATATCATTTTAATCCAGATCACTTCATTTAAAACTCAAAACAATATTTACATATGCTGGCTTTTCTTGATCACATAATGAATGGAGTGGTTTTGGCTTCTTAGTTGCATGTAGTGAGATTTAATAACTTTTCGCAAAGTGTGCCATAGGTGGAAAAAGCTTGGAATTGTTTCCTTAAGACAGACAAATTGTCACGATCGTAAACCCCTCCTCTTAAGGACGCTCCAGCCCTTCCTCATTTTCCTGATCTCCTGCACCTGCCTCCGGTTCCTGCCCCGTCCTATAAGAGCCAGACGTTCCTGCCAATCTGGGCTCAGCTTTGGAAGATGGACGCCCAGAAGCCCGCCTACCAGCGAATCCAGGAGAGGCTTGATGGCATAGGTTTGCAACAGTGTCCTGACCATCTGGGTCCGGGGCTGGGAGCGCCTGGCCCCTTTACCCCCTTTTATTCCCTTGACCCTTCGCCGGATCCCACTCCGGCTTTTAACTTTGTTTGTCTTTGTCAAGGATGGACCACCCGGCTCTGGACATTTGCCTCCCCACAGATTTCCCTACAAACACCCTTCGGACTTGTTTGCCTGGACCACGCCTCCCCCCGAGCACCGAGCACCTTTGTCACGCCCCCCTGTTCGGCTACCAGCCCAGTTCCAAGTCTCCTCCCCATGTCTGTTCACTTCCTTCTGGATTGTGCTGTCTGCATAGGGTCCTGAAAGACGCTTCATGACACAAATATGTACTATGGTAAATTGAAATGCTGTTAGTGTTAATGTTTTCATGTTCTGTTCATATAACAATTACTCAAAAAACATTGTATATAAACCCCTTTTCAAAATCACTACCAAGTAACAGCTCCATACACAATTTATCACAGCGCAACAATGATATTAAAATTACTGTTTTTAAGCACTATATACTGCATACAATAATTAATAATTATTATGTACATATAAAAATGAGAAAACCAGTAATTTTGTTTTATGTTACTGTTTATTATCTATATTTCAGTGGCAAAATAAACCATATATGTTAAGACAACAGTAAATATAATTGCGATGTAAGTGTTTATCACCTACAGATCCAGCCTTTCAAAATGTGCAGGGAATGCTGCAGTAATTTGCAGTGCGGGGTAACAGATTTTTTTTAAATAGGGCTGCACCACTTTGTAAAACTGCCAGGTGGAGCAGTGAAAGCTCCAGGTGGAGTAGCATGTGTAGCATTTTGTCACCAAAAAATGCCTGGTTTCGAATCTCGGTCAATGCTCAGGGACAATCTGCATTTAAACTGTGTTTTACACCATGTTATACATTAAACTGATTAAAAAGTAGGTATATTTTATAAAAGCAAGATTTCTCAGTTGGACAAAAGTACACAACAGTATTCCACCTTCTTTATTAATATTTTATGCATCAAAGTCTTTAACTTGGTGACTTTGTACATGGGTTATGGTTTTAACATGCTTGTTCTAACATTATAAAGTTTTTATACTGTACTTCATAAAAAGTTGTAACATTTTATCCTTTTCTAAGAATACATACTAAGAACACCTCTTGCTGTTATTGTAAAACAAAGTTGTACTGATTTAATACCACTTGATATTTATATTAATATGGAATTGTGTAACTAAGCAGCCAAAATATCACAAGTGGACATTTTGGAAACATTTTGACATTTGTTTTTTTTTAAAAAAAAACTTGTATTGTCCTTATAGTGGTAATGGCCAATGGACTGTAATGTAACATGCTGCACCCAGGTGGTCCAAAGCCCGATCAGAGAATTACTTTCGGTTTGTTTCTTACATAGCCGAATATATGAAAATAGTCCACTATTATAAGCTTGTTGTGAACACCATGTGTCTCTTTCAGGTTTACATCCAAATGAGAAAATCTATATTTTGTCTTAATCCAAATTTCAGCAGCCAGTAATCAGACAAAAATTTAACTTTAAATTTAAAATGTATACTGTACTGTACAGTATTGCGCAGTACAAAGACTTATTCTGGGATGCTTTTTCTCACCAAATTTGGGACGGTGTGAGTGTGTGTATCTGGATTAATTATTATATGTGACGGTTTTGTGATTAAGGATTTCTTCACCGAATTTAAGCATTCATAGAAAAGTTAAAATGTTATAGCTTTTCATAAAGTATACTGTATAAACTTAATATAGTTAAAACAACCACGTCAAAACATTTCCAAAATAACCACAGTAAGTGACCAAGTTAAAGGCTTTGATGCATAAAATGTTTTATAAAAAAGCTACCACTACCAGCCATATACAGTATACAGGTATATGATATATTTACAGTATATTACTAAATTAATATAATTTATGAGAAGTTATACTCCTCTTATTTTTATGCTTAGCTACCAATATTTCCCTTTACTTATAAAATTCCATATCAATATTCCATATTAAGCAGATTTAAACATGTGCAGGAGAGAGATTAAATGAAGCAATTGTTTCAAACATTATCAAACCTTATCAAACATCTTTGGCCAGTGAATAACATACTGCCACACACAATTGCACTACTTTTACCGTAGTTAGAAGGAATACTGTTCTGAGTGGCGGCATCTGTAAATAAGATTTCTGATGTTATAACTGTTTGCAGAGAAAGTGAAACCAAATGAAAATGGCTTAAGCAACTGGCACACAGCAGCAATAACTTATAATAGCATCCTAACACCTATATAGCGTTTTTTTTTTCTGGACAATCCAGTCAAAGTGCTTTACATATAAAGGGGAGGAGAACAGAGTGATAAAATTAGGTTTATTAGAAGGCCATGATTGGTAAAGGCCTGGGTGAAATTTGACCAGGACAATGGGGTAACACCCTTACTCTTTTTGAGAAACACCACTGGGTTTTTAATGACCACTGAGAGTCAGGACCTCAGTTTTGTATCTGATCCAAAGGACTCTGTCCTTTTACAGTATAGTGTCCTCATTGCTATATCAGGGCATTAGAACCCACACAGACTGCAGGGTGAGTGCCCCCTACTGGCCCCACTAACACCTCTTTCAGCAACAACCTTAGCTTTCCCAGGAAGTCTCCCAATCAAGCACTTGCCAGGCTCACACCTGCTTAGCTTTAGTGAATCGGCAGTTGCGAGTTGCAGGGTGATATACCCAGTAGACAGCTACTTGCATTTTATTGTGGTAATATTTAGCAATACTACATTAAAAAAGGAAAAAGACATAAAAATGAAACTGCACTGAAGTGAAGCAGTTTTTACTCTAATTGGATGTATGTTGTAATAATAGTAGTTAATAGACTTAAATCGAGATAATGCAGTGCCCCAAACATTTTAAAGTGAAGACACCTGTGGGAAATATGATGAATAGTTTACCACCACAATGACTCATCACAAGATAACAATTATTCCTTTCAGAGATGATTGTCCTTAATTAAAAATTGCAAATAGGTTACCAGACAAGAAAAATTGGTGATTGATTACTAGATGTTTTGTTCTTTCTTATGTATACAATAAGCAAGCATACAGGTATGAGTTTAACTGTTTCTCACACCTTTCTAACTGTATACTTCTGTATAGCTCTAGACCAGTGTTAATTTAGTCACAAGTTTTTGATTTAGTCATAGTCTTAGTCAAGTCAACTAAAATGTCTATTAGTCATAGTCACTTCCTAGTCACCCTCTTTTAAAATCCATCCCCTCCCCCAAAATGGAAATCAAGGTCACTGTCCTCCTGGAATGGATGTATCCTTTAACATCTTGAATTATCTCAGAAAGTATAGAGAGTACACAATTCTTTTTCTAGGTTTTCTCTAAAATGTATACGACCTTGGATAAAAAATTGAAAGTGATTGAACAAATATATAAAAGCCTGCATGTTTTTTTTTATAAAGACAGGACATGGATCGGCTTTCTCAGCCTTCCAAAAAATGTAAAAATAATTATGAATAAAATGTGAAATGTGACATTTTTACTTGTATTTCACTACTGCCGGTCCTAGAGAAGCTTTTTGTAATGTCTACAGGTAAACAAGTGTTTTTATACAGAAGCTTGTTAGCAACACAGAGAAAAAAATATTTTTGTGTTTAAACAAGAAACTGTTTGCATTAGAACTAGATACTTTTTGCATTTATACGAGATAACATAGCGTTAAAACACAGCCATTAATTTGCAAATAAAATAGCCTATTATAGTAGTCTTGCAATGTCGTGCAATATATATGCAATAATATTGTTCCACACAAATTAGCATTGGCTTTAATAACAGAAGAATATCATCAAACTCCTCTTTGTGAAAACTGTTAGTAAGAGTAAACAGCAAGCCAACATTGTACAAACTGTGTAACGGGTTGTGTGCCATACTGGAATTATTTTTCTTTTATTTTGGCATTCCTTATCTTTACATTCGTGACTGTGCAAACGGATACAGAAAAACAGTTTCTTCACCCTCCAAATAATTGTTTTTCCTGCATTTTGCTGTGTAGTTCCAAATTCAAATGTATTTGACGTAACCATAGTCTAAAAGCTTTTGAGGAATTATACTTTGTTTTAGTCACGTTGTAGTCATACAGTTTTATTTATTTGTATAATAAAATGTAGAAAGTTTTAAGTTTGTTTAATTTTAGTCTTAGAATATTAAGATTAGTCCTGTTTAATTTACAATTAACACTGTTCTGATTGGATAGGCTTATAATTGTGTGGCAACTTTAATGTGCATAAAACACATTAGAAACCTAAACTGCTACTCTAAGAAAATATTTCACCTGCTAGATAACATTTTATCATAAAGTCTTTGTTGCATACTCTGAAGTGTATTGATCCCCAGAGAGGTCAAATATCAAAAACAAGAAATAACTACAATAAATGGGTAAGTAATAAATAATGTTATACAGATACATCCGATTAATCTTTCCTAAAAAGACAATGTTAATGATAATTCTGTACTTTTATATTATAAAATGTATTTTTTAAAGTTCTTTTTTCAAAGCAACTTTTTTTTCAATGTTTCAAAGCAATATTGTTATAAATTTATTCAGTAGAGGCCCCTGGCAAAACTGAATTTGCAATAACTATACGGAAATTGCTGCAGAAGTTACTTAAAAAATACTAAAACTGCACAGGACAAGCAATATATATTCTTTATCTCATGGGTCTAATATTAATAATTATACCTTTCAACACCATATTGCTTGGTACCATACTACCATAGTCTAAGAGTAGTCTTAAGAATAGTGTTAATGATGTCGTCCTAGTATTATGCTAACACAGTGACAGGCCTGTGCTTCAGGTCTGTCACAGAACTTTCAATCCACACACATTCTTCTGAAGAAATAAAAATGAATGCCTACATGTGTTACAATATGTTGTCACTCCTGTTACACCACGGAAAACCAAGGACTGAGGTGAACAATTTTCTGCTATTGTGCATAACTCCCAACTGACACAGAATGGCAAAAAACTGCCAAGGCACCTAAGTGCCATAAAGCCGTATCCCCCAAACAAAAGCTAAACAGTGTCATAAACCCAAACCGATACTGTGTGTGACATAACAACTCAGATAAAACACCCAGCTACATAAACAACTTAAGTGAAATTAAAAACATTTCTTTCTGATGACTATTACATGCTGTGAGATGTACAGTACAATACACAAAAAGCATTTTACATATTTACATTTTCAAAATAAAATATGAACAAAAGAAATGTTTTATTCATTTTATTTCTGACAGAGCAGCATGCATAGCATGTTTGACCAACTCTCACATTTTAAGAAAGTAACTTACTTCTTATGCATGAGTGTCTCGCCAAGACATATAAATAGTAATTTCCTAATATAAAAAAACGAAACAAATCTGGTTTATTCTTCCTTAATTTTCTATTTAATTTGTTGACTTGCTACCATATAAAAATACTGCCAGGCTCCAGATGTTTTTCTTCCAGCTGAAAGAAAGGTATACTTGTGTCACTGCATCTTTTCTTTTTCTCATCAAGGTGCTCTAGTTTTAATTTAATCAAATTAGTACAGCATATACTGTAAATCTCATTGTTTTTCTGGGTGCCAATATATTAACACACAGTAAGTATTTGTGACATGGGATGTGGAAAATACTGGCTGGAAATGATGGACAAATACAAAACAAATGAGAGGAGGAACACCCCAATACTTACAGCTGTCACACACTAGTAAACCTGAAGGCACCATGAAGTCCATACATTATACCCGTTACAGCCAGACAGCTAATTGCCAGACAGAAGGTAAATGCGCAAAACATGAACCTCATGTGACAAAATTAATTTCGTTCATTCCTCATGTGACAGGTCATTTTGTCTCATCTTAATATACTCAAACAAAAATACAAAGCAATTTACTCTTTGTCATTGTGGGTTACTTTCATGAGTGTTTCATCTTTGTTAACTAAAATGAAAAACAGGTCATTGACCATATTGTATTTAAATTGGACCATTTTTACAATGATAAATTCACTAGCCCATCCATTTTTTATCTGTTTTATCCAGCACAGAGTCACAGCAAGCAATTGGCGAAAGCCAAGATTCACCTGGACAGGACAGCAGCCATGTCCAAAAATATTCCATTACTTACTGGAATGTTTTTGGACTGTGAGAGGAAAGCCATATGAACATGAAGGGAACCTGAAAACTCCACAAAGATAGCTCCCCAGGAACTGAACTCGAAGGCAGCTCCGTAAAGTTGTCCCCCTGCACATGATATTTTCCCCCATATCGCAAACAGCACAAACAATGACACTCACCGCACTTCGTTCCCGAGACATAGCGTCTTATTTTTCTGGGTGTGGCGTCACTCTGTGACGTTGCTATATTATTATATTTAGAATGCTGTATTATAATTATGATGTATCTATCTGATCTTTAAATTGAATATATCACTGGCCCCACTTTTTTTAACTAATTTAAGAAAAAATATTTTAACATGACAGCGAATACTTTGTAGTGGTTTGATGGGTTTACTGAGACAATTATTAATTGTAACAGTAATCACGAGGCTGTTCGTTGTAGCTTTTAGAAAATCAATCGTCAGAACAACTAACAACGCACACACACAGGTTCAATACACGAGTTACATTTATTAATATAAATTGTGCACCAAAGATATACTAGTCTGCCTGGATACGAGCGGCAGACCTTACTGTGAGGGTTATCAATATACAAGGTATATAATCTCGAAGAGATGCAAACACAAAGAGATACACAACAGAGAATATATGTCAATATATATCGTTCGGTTACCAAATCGCTAATCAGTGTTATTACCCACTGTTACTCTAAACTCGGAAGTAAATACATTACTCATGAATTAAATTGATAACAACTTGTGTTGAGGTACAATTGAATTCTCGAGACGCAATGTAGAACATGGGGTTTACTTATCCACTGTGTATGGATTTGGAATCTCCCAGCACGAACACCAAACCAGCTGACAGGCTCTGTTGCAGCCTCTGTTGCAGCAGTTGTCCAATGGGCGTTGTGTCGGCGTCCTCTGGCTACCGGCCAACCAGTCAAGGTGCAGCTCGGAGTAGGACGGGCGGAGGAATCTGACTGCGGCGCGCAGGGCAGTCGTTGCTCCGAGGGGATCTACCAGCAGTCCGGCTGGCTAGTAGAAAGTCTCTATGCACAGAGTGTGACCGCGAGTCCTCACAAGTCACTCTTTTGCCTGGGAAGAAGCTGGTTCGTTCCCGGTCCAGCGCTGCTTCTGAATAAGCTATTCAGGTTGTCGACGAGGGTCCAACTGTAGGCTGCCGTTGATCAAGCGGAGCATTCACGTTGGTAGAATTCTGAGTACGTACGGGATCCTCGGCCTCGCGCTTAGAACAAAGTCCAAGTCCCAGTGCAGACAACAGCAGTTGTCACGTGATTGTCTCTGAGGATGCGCGAAAATGGCCAAGGAGAGCCCCGATCTGAGCTTGCGCTCCCTTTTTGACCAAGACCCAGATGTGTGCTGATTGGTTGAGAGTTTGGCGGGCATTGGAGACCCACGTGGTATTACCACGCCCTGCCAGTCCCTGATTGGTTGGTCAAGATGAGATATAAGTCACTTACTCTTGACACTTAGGAATGCAGTCCAGATGTCCATTCGGCACTCCCTAGACTGATAGGCGCCAATGGATGACCATTGATCATGATAGCCAGGCTTAGCTAAGTGCATCCCCGTCTGGGAGCTTGTTCCTTATCAAAAGAAAACATCTTAAATCAGCCTGCATGAATACTTTCTCTGTGGCTGCACCACAGAGATGGAGGATGAGATGGGGCCTCCTTTAGGACAGCATACCAACGCTTAATTCTGTCTTATTAACAAGCATTGCCGCTACAACTTCATAAATTAAAAAATGTAATGCTTTGGAAATATCATGATTGTTACAAGAGGCTTTACATAATTTGTGACAGATATGATTTTATACAGTTTTTTCTTAGTTTTCGTGACTGTTACAGTTCATATCCTCTTTGTATTTGCATTATCTTTGCAGACGGGCTCATCTCTGTGACACAGCACCATTTGCAATGACTGAAACATCAATATAGTATACACATTAATTTGATTTGATTACTAAAGAATGATTTTAAGATTTTAATGATAAAATGTATTAGACATAGTGACTTTAAAATCTTTGTCTTGAAAAGTCCAGATTTATACTAAAAGTTTGGAGTAGTCAACTTTTGAAATAATTTGCCTTATGGTAAGGTGAATTAGTAACCAGGAGATGTAGAGATTGCCATGAAGTCACACTGTGGGGTTTATGGGAATTGGAGTTCCTTAGTTAAAGGTGCAAAAGTGACTATTGGAAATGTATACTGAAGATGGGGGAGTGAAAATAAAAGCCCAAACCCAAATTCCTTCCCCCCTACTACAAGGAGACAAAGCACCACCAAGGCACAGAACACTCTCTCTAGTGCTACATCAGAAAAGTTAAACTGAAATAGGTGCTATGCACCAAAACTGCAACTTCGTTGTTCTTGTGTATTTTCAACAACTTCTTCTAAAAAAACTACTAAAATTATAATATATAACTGATATAATATAATATCAACTACTAAGAAGAAAAAGTACACCAAAACATAAAAAATAACATTTAGATTTTAAATGTAATAATTTAAAAACATGGTGGTATTAAACTTTTGTTTAAAATAAATGTTATATATAAAAAATTGCATTACAATCTGGCTACTGTACCTTTTGCTCTTTCCAGGCATCCTCAAAAATGTTGATCTGGAGGTTAATTAATTATGGTTTTATTATTAATATTATTTTAATATTTGACATAGTGTGATATATAAAATTATCAGAAATGCGAATATAGTTAACATATTATTTTATTGTTAGAGAAAGTATTTATTATACCCAAGGGACAATTTGTTTAAAAGGTAACTTGGGTTTTGGCTAGAATAGAAACTCAGAAATATCGCATGATAGCACAGAATTCTACCGTTAAGCCACCAATGCATTGCTCTGATTTGCGTTTGAAAAATTGAGACGGGTTTTCATATTTTCTATTTTAATAAAATTAGTTTATGTGTCAAATACGCAGCCTACGTACTATGATAAAGCGTGCGCTAATACTTGAGTGGACACAAGAGCTACTATGTAATTATATACCATTGTATAGGATTGCGTGCTACAATTGTAAGTGACCAATTGTATTTCAAAAAAAGTTATCTTCAGAAAACAGGGAGTTAGGAGAATGTGCATGGTTTTGGAACACTGGCAATCTTGTGAGCACAGGAAAGCGTGATAGATAGAAAAATATTTAAGGACTGCTCTAGGTTAATTTGAGAAAATTACACCGAGTGCCTCTGTGTTTTGCTCCCATGTGCATAAAATAAAAACTTCTTTTAACTTCTGAGACGGACTCCTGAAACGGAAAGGGGGAAAAATGCAAGCTTGCGGATTGCCAAAGCAGGTAAGCCCCGCACTATTTGTGAAGAACTTTGTTTACTGTTGGTAAAAGAGCTGACACGTATTATGTGTGGAGAAAAAGGTGCTAAACAGCTCGACCTGCTGCACCCTTCGAAAGTCACTCATAGAATTATTGATATGGCAGATGATGTCAAAAGTACACTGATAGAGTGCATTAAGATGCATTAACTGCAATTAGATTAGTCTGTAGATGCCTTTGATTTAGCCAATGAACTTTTTTACTTTAGATATGAGTTTGAGGTATGTCCCATGAGGACTTTCTTTTCTGCAAGCCGCTACCAACAAAAACTACAAACAAAAACTACAGTAGGGCGCACATTTCAGCTTCTGAATGAATTTATCAAAGAGAATGGCATCAACTGGATAAAATGCGTCGGAGTTTGTACAGACAGTGCTAGAGCAATGACAAGCCGAAACAGCAGTATATTTCATGAATTAGAGAGGTTGCTCCAGATATGAACTGCAGCATCCACCGCGAGGCCTTGGCCATCAAGAAAATGCCTGACGATTTAAAATCTGTTAGACTCTGTTGTGAATTGTATCAAGGCTCGACCAATGAATTCACATCTGCTTTGCTCGACTAAACAGGCTCACCCCTCTCACTGAAATGGTCCTTTTTTATTGTTTATTTTTAATTGTTGTTAATTTTTTCATTCTGTAAAGCGCTTTGAGAAGCCACCTTTAAAGGCGCTATATCAAATACAGTTTATTATAATAATTATTATATGTGTATGTGAGTGTGTGCGCACACGTGCACTCATGTTGGTCATTGAGATTTTCTGGGGTTCCTATGAGAAGATGACTTGTAGGTGGTACTTGGATGCTTTGTGTGATCAGGGGTGGTACTTGGTCCAAAAAGTTTGCAAACTACTGCTATAACATCATCTCTGGCACCTATTGAATCTTTACACCCAGAGTATGCTAAACACAAGACCCGTTGGACACATCCTTATCTCACAGGCAGGTGGTTTAAAAGATTTCAAATTTGTTTTAGAATTTACATCTGTTGTAACTGTTAATATAATGGCTTGTACTTTTATCACCTGGTATTGCAAGTCATTCATGTGAGTTAGGTACAGTCTTATAAAAATTATAAAAAGATCCCTCTCATGCAATTGAACACCAAACAGCTTTTTGCCAAATGCTGTTCAGCTACCACTACCAGCTCTATTAACATTTTATATGAATATTCATAAATTAACATAGTTAATGACTTTTGTAATTTTATTATATTTTGGTTATTTTTATTTTCAGCTACCAAAACTTCCTTTTAGTTACCATATTAAGTGGATTTGAAAAAAAGTAAGCTTCTAAAACATGAATGTTATGGTACTTTACCTCAATGTAATCCCCTTTTCAGAAAAATGTTATATTTTAAAATGGATGTTTATATAAAATATAAAATATGCTATATTTTCAAGAAATATAATTATTAGACTAAGAAAAACAAATTAAATGTTTCCGTAACAACTAATGCAACAAAGTACCAACTCCAACTTTCAAGCTGTTTTGTGAAGACAGCTAAGAGCGGCATGCCAGACAGGACTGCTTTCAACTAGCAGAAATGTTGATGTGCTGCATGAGGTAATTATATTTTTTTAGCACCACATCATGCCAAGCACTAAAAATTATGCTTGTGGAATTTTTTGTGGAAAATAAGATGCCACAAATAAGACCAAAGTGAACATATATACTGTACATATTGCAACATATGTCACAATATGCATATGTGTTGTAACAGGATACTATAATAGGCAGGTCATGGATAGGGAGACTCGAATTCAGGAGTCTCTTTTGCTTTGTAGACGACCACGCCATCTAGCAGTAATAATTAATGTTTTGTCATACGTCTTTCCTTGCCATAAGCTTTATTCATTTGCTAGAATCACCAGTGCATGCACAGAGCAGCAACAGACACTAGTATGACCTGTGTGCACTTTTTAGTTTCTAGTGATTTCTAGTTTCTAGTGAATGTAACAACATTTAACACTGTACACTCAACACCCAGATCAACGATCAACACTATATAAAAAAGAGCTGTAATAAGCCACACATTCCAGACTGCCCACATGCCATTGAACCTCAGGTACCCAACAGATGCCTCAAAATAATCCAGTCCAGCTGTGCTGTGCTCCATGTTTGTTTGTTAGGCACCTTCTCTGGTCTTGGCTGAACTGAACAACGTGGTTCTGTCATCCACCCCCTATGTTAATTTCTGTTGATTTTCTGTTCCCTGTAGAGGACCTGGTGTCAGCTTCCTCTTCTGGTACCAATCCTGTGATTTATCCCACAAACCTTCCAAAGTGTCTCCATTCTGTGTTGACTGGGAATTTTTAAGCCTTCTGAACAAAGGCTCCTGACTCTTTCCCCTTGGAGGGATGTTTTGTGTAGGCAGAGCCAACTGCCCAGGGCTCATTCAGGATATGGCTGTACACAGATGGCCAGGTGTAATGATGCACTATTCCATTGTATCCTATTTTTTGGACCCCCTCTCAATCAAAGTCCAATCTCTTTGCAACCCTACACATTATCCCTGATTGATGTGGCAATTGCCCAGTGCTGTTAAGAGGAACTTTGATCTGGACAGGAAATCTGCTGAGGACAAGGCATAAAACCATATCAACACTGGGGCACCACTGGCTCATCAATGCAACTTAACATCGAAACAGCCTTCGACAACAGGTGCCCAAACACCTTCTCTCTGTGACACAGGTCCAGGACAACAGACACACGAAACAGCTGCAAGGTTCAAAATGACCACTGCAATGTATTACTAATGCAGGGAATAAAAAAGACAACCAAACAAACACCAAAATCGAAAGGCAAAAGGCTAAGCTCCTTTTCGAGATACTGCTTCTTGAAGTCCCTCTCTAACACAGCTTAGCAGGAAAAACTGCTTACCATCCTCAAACAAAACACTCTCCATCGAGACTCTTCTCAAAATTTTTCCCAAAAAAACTAAGTCTCTCTCTTTGAGCCTCTTCATCATATAAGTACTATAACTCACTAATTTGTTCTGTCCTCAGTCAGACATTCTAGCTCCCTAAATGGCACACAGAGAGGTTATACCTAATTCCCTTCATATGGCAGGCATTATTCCAACAAACTGACTGCCAAAAGAAGATACGACTTCCTGCTTCATAAAAACAGTCACTTGAGCAAATGTCTTCCTACAACTGGTCGGGTATCTGACAGCAGCAGCCCATTCCTTCAGAGGCTTCTACGGAATGTGGTTCTAACAGGGTTTTTGCACTTACAATATGTATACTGATGGAAAAAAGAAACGCAACACCTCCTCCTCCACACTCTGGCCCTCCCGTCTGTATACTCATCCGTGAAGAGGACCTGATACCACTGCTGACGAGTCCATCGCAGCCTCTGTCTGGCCAAAGCCAGTCAGGTGTGATGTCTAGGAGGTGTGAGCAGAGGGCCTCTGACAGGTTGCCTAAGGCCAGCAGCATGGAGCCTCACTGTCCTAGCATTGCGAGCATTGTGTCTTCCGGCAGTTTCAGCAGCAGTATGGGTGGCAGTCTGAAATGATCTCTCAGATGTACCAGTCTGATGTTTCGATCCTGCTCTGGTGTGGTCACTCGAGGGCAACCGGATCTTGGATGGTCATATGTCCTGCCGGTCTGCTGAAACCTTCTCTGCAGTCGGGACACAGCTAACTCCATAGTGTCTGGCAACGTTGGCACATGACATGCCCGCAGCATGCCAATGACCCTATCACTTGCTTCTGGTGACATTTGAGGCATTATGGAATGCACAGAAAACTGACTAAGTGTGGCCTTTTTCTTGCAGTGACCTAAGCTTTGATTTAAGGCCTTTTTAAAGGTGACCTAATCAGGCAACCTGGACCTCGTTGGGTAAAAGTGCACCTAACAAGCTTTTGTGTGATGGCAATGCCTCACTGCACAAGCTATATTGCTGGTCAGAGGGCTTAAAACAAATTTTGGTTATGCTCTCAGGCCACATTTAGTCAGTTTTCTGTGCATTCCATAATGCCTCGAATGTCACCAGAAGCAAGGGAGAGGGCCATTGGCATGCTGAAGAGGTGTTAGTGGGTCCAGCAGGGGACGCTCACCCTGCGGTCCATGTGGGTCCTAATGCCCCAGTATAGTGACAGGGACACTATACTGTAAATAGGTGCTGTCCTTTGTATGAGACGGAAAACCGAGGTCCTGACTCCCTGTGGTCATTAAAAATCCCAGGGCATTTCTCGAAAACAGTAGGGGTGTAACCCCGGCCTCCTGGCCAAATTTCCCATTGGCCCTTACCAATCATGGCCTCCTAATAATCCCCATCTATGAATTGGCTTCATTACTCTGCTCTCCTCCCCACTGATAGCTGGTGTGTGGTGAGTGTTCTGGGGCACTATGGCTGCCGTCACATCATCCAGGTGGATGCTGTACATTGGTGGTGGTAGAGGGGAGTCCCCATTACCTGTAAAGCGCATTGAGTGGAGTGTCCAGAAAAATGCTATATAAGTGTAAGCAATTATTATTATAATTAAATTGACAACTTTTTGTGAAAGTACATAAGCTATAACTAAAGTATTCTCATTCCAGAAAACGTTTCTTATTTCTATCAGTATATTTTACAGGGAAGACCTTTCAGGCTTATGATGCCTTTTATAAGATGTGTCTTTGAATTATGGTAACCAGTATGCAGTATGAGAGGTGGAACTGTCTAAAAACACTTCTAGTTCTACTTTATCCATACATAAAGTCAGTCTGCAGCCATATACAGATCTTCTACCTTTAAAATACAATATGTGCAAATTTAATTTTCATCTTTATCTGTTATAAATTAAATTATTTATTACAGCCAGTAGTAGTGACTCATATGTGTGTAAACCTTTTTCTGGAGTAAAAAATTGTTCCAGTACAAATTAAATCCTCTATTGATGCACAAACGTGTTAAAGAAATAATGGTCATCAGTCCAGAAGATTAATCCAGGATTGCCTGCAGTAGGAAAAATGATTAAAAGAGTGCAATCACTGAGGATATATAATCCTACAAGAATTATTAGTTTTTGTCTCCCAAGAGAAATGATATTCATGGCAATCAGAGGTGAACATTAATTTTTAAAACCAACCAAAATTTTGTTGAAAGAAAAAAATTAAGTGTTGTAGTGGAAAGCATGTCTTATTGTAAATAATAATTACATTCCCAAACAATTCCTGAATTGTAACACAGTTGAGGTACCAAAAATTGCACCTGCCTTCATCATGCAATGGGTCAAGCTAGGCCAGTGGTGTTATTTGGTCAAAGAAAGACAATCAGTGCTTTATTGAATGGAAGGAATCCACGTTGGAATGGACTCTAAACATAATATAGTGTGGTTTAATGAAATTATCTCAGTAGAATTGGGTTGACCCTTGGATTTTTATTTTTATGAGAAATACTCTCACAAATGTGTTAATATCCTTGGAATAAATGAAAAGTAAAACAATTCAAATCCAAAGTATATCAATCCGGAGTATATTATATTGCATCAAAGGCCCGATAAAGCATATACACATCTTAAAGATAGAATATTAAAAATATCTGAGACAAAGATCTCTCATTTTAGTGGCACCAATATTCTTTAAGTTTAAAAAATGTCAATATGATTAAGGAATTGTGATTACATTTAAATCTAAAATATAGTTAAAAATCAAGTCAGTTCTTTAAAAACTGAGACCGAAATTCAAAAAGTAGTGTTATAGCTTTAGGTGACTAGGAAGTGTCTCTAAGTGTTTAGATGAAGTGTAAACACATCCAGCTTTCTAAGAAGAGGGAATGTTTGCTGAGATATAGGAGGTCCCCTGATCAAAAACAATTGCTAAATTTACCTTGGTATACCTAGGTAATTACATTGTGGGTTAATGATTGTCAGTGACCAGTCGAGAAACACACAGTATAAGATCACATTAAAACCATGGAAAAGAAAAGGACAGAAAAGAAAGGATAAGAAGAAAGAGGCAGAGGGGAAAAGATAGGAAAGAAAGAAGGTCAGACCACAAAAATATGTTTCATATCAAGGTTTCTTTAAGATGAATTCTTTCTGCAGTTCAGCAATGGTTAGCAATAATAATCTTGTTCAATTTATGTTGTGACAATTTATGATCATGTTAATTAAGGTGAGATCTTATTCACGTGTAAATAATTAATTAAGGTGGAATTTCAAGCAGCTCAAATAGCAAAGGTGTTTGTTTGGAGTTGAGTGTTACTATCTAGATATTTTATTTTTAAAATCTGTGCTATGTTACTGTCTATGACCAATTACTGTCAATGTTTATTCTTTCAGAGGTTATGTACAATTGGACAAGTGCCCTTTAGGTTGACAAGATATGAGTTAGCCAGAGGTTTTCAGCTTGCCAGAAGTGGGAGTTCACTCCATTAATTGATTTTAGCTCTCCAATAAGATACTATGGAGCTTGTAATATGTAAAATGAAAAATGATTTAACCCCACAAATAGGTTAATTTGACAAGAAGAAAGCATTATTGTCTTATCATTATTCTTTCCAACATTATGCTAGTAAAATAGTATAGAGCTGAGCTGCAAATTACAAGCTGTAAATTTGAAATTCTAAAAGATGAAGAAGGCAGGGTGATTTTTCTTTTCATCTGTGCTGATTCCAGTCCCAACCCATTAAAAATTTACTAAACAGTCAAGATGGACAGAATGACCCCTCATGTTTGCAGAACTTTCTTATGTAAACATCAAAAGACATATCTGTGAAGTTCTTTAAAGGACTAGTAAGAATGAATATTTTCTTTATAACTTATAATGCTCAGGCCCATTCAGTATCTTGTCACAAATATAAAATGTATGGCCCTGTGAAACATCAGACTATGCTGACCACTGCACTACGCTGACCACACCTTCCTTTGGTAATTTCCAAATTAAGTAACTTTCAAAATGTTACTGATTTGCAATCTAAAGCCTATAAGATATAGGAGACTGTGATGTGAATGGTCATCATTTTTAGGAAAATCAATATGGGACCTCCTGGGAAAAACTAAGGTTGCTGCTGGAAGCAGTGTTAGTGGGGCCAGCAGGGGGCGCTCACCCTGCAGTTCATGTGGGTCCTAATGCCCCAGTATAGTGACGGGGACACTATACTGTAAACAGGTGCCGTCCTTCAGATGAGACGTAAAACCAAGGTCCTGACTCTCTGTGGTCATTAAAAATCCCAGGGCGTTTCTCGTAAAGAGTAGGGGTATAACCCCAGCGTCCTGGCCAAAATTTCCCATTGCCCTTATCAATCATGGCCTCCTAATAATCCCTGTCTATAAATTGGCTTCATTACTCTGCTCTCCTCCCCACTAATAGCTGCTGTGTGGTTAGCGTTCTGGTGCACTATGGCTGCCGTCGCATCATCCAGGTGGATGCTGCACATTGGTGGTGGTGGAGGGGAGTCCCCATTACCTGTATAGCACTTTGAGTGGAGTGTCCAGAAAAGCGCTATATAAGTGTAAGCAATTATTATTATTATTATTTTTATATCAGGAAAAGTGCAGGTCCAGATAATGTGTGTGGTAGAGTCCTACAATCTTGTGCAGATCAGCTTTGCAATATTTTTAGTTTTCTCTTCCAGATGTCCTTAAACTTAAACTCTCTGTGGAAGAAATCCATCCTTATTCCTATTCCTAAAACCGCCAAGCCTAGTGGCCTTAACAGCTACAGGCCAGTTGCCCTCACATCTCTCCCAATGAAAACTCTTGAGAGAATAGTGAAGCAACACATCACAAAGAGCACACAAGCCCTCATTGACCCCCTGCAGTTTGCATACAGGGAAAGGAGGGGAGTAGACGATGCAATACACACATATCAACATCTGGAAAAACCAGGGACCTTTGTAAGGATTTTATGTGCTGACTTCTCCTCTGCTTTCAACACAATACAACCACTGTTGCTTGCACAGAACTCTCAAAGTACTTCAATCTGAATGATAACTTGATAAGGTGGGTGCTAGACTTCCTAACTAACAGGTCTCAACAGGTCAAATTGGGGAAGTGCTTATCTGACATTCGCTACACAACAATTGGATCACCACAGGGCTGTGTCTTGTCCCCTCTGCTGTACATTTTGTACACTATTGATTGCATAAGTAAACACACAGATAGACATCTCATTAAATTTACTGATGACAAATTCCCTGGTCAGTTTATTAAAGGACACAGAATACCATCAGGGGCCCATTCTAAATAATTTTACTAACTGGTGCAACGAGCTCTCCCTAAAGTTAAATGTTTCAAAAACAAAGGAACTGGTTATTGATATTAGGAAAAATACCACACCCCCTCAACCCACTACAATTGATGGTCAGCCTGTTGAAATTGTTGATGACTGTAAGTACTTGGGACTGGTCATTGACAAAAACCTAAAATGGGACAAATGTGACACTATGAAAAAGAGTTACAAGAAAGACTCTTCTTTCTTAGAAAACTCGGCTACTTTAAGGTAGATAAAACTAATGTCGCAGGATGTGGGCCGTTAAGGCAGGCAAAGGGTGGGGATTGATTGGGCTATGTTGATTAGTGTTGCAGGATATGGGCCATTTGAGGCAGTAAAAGGCTGGGTGATTAGGTTATGTTGATTTCCAGGGTGGTGTCAATGTTGCCTCTCACCCTAGGGGGGGCGACTGCAGTTGTCCCAATGAATACCGTCTAGCAGGAACAATTAGGTATCGAGACTTGGAGGTGTGAGGAGTCGCAGAGCCAGTTGAGCCAGACAAAAGGAGGAGTAGAGAGAGCCTGTGAGTGAACAATGAACTGAAAGGGTCCCATGACACCTAGCTCGGCACCCCACAGTCCTCAGACAACAGCAGCTTCCTTCTGGAAAAATACTGGGCAAACCTGATTCTGACTGGGACTGTGGAAAATCCCCTGAAAGGGATTGGCTAAGCAGAGGGATAAAAACACCTGAGACAGGACAGAGGGCTGTCGAATCCCACTGGACCCTAGAGACGACACAGGCAGCACAAGGGAAGCTGCAGAGTGCGAGACCACGGAGGAACTGTGCAGAGACTTCTAAGACCTGGAGGCACGACCTGGAGGCACGACCACGGGAGACATTGGCATTGGAACAGAGGTACTGTACAGAGACTTTTTACACCTGAAGGCACAGAACAAATAAACTGGAACAGCTAGCCGATTCAAACTGAGGGGAATGTAATACAGCCCGCAGAGGATTTCTGTAGTTACCAGAACGGAGACTGGGGAAATAGGACTGGGCGATACCCCTCTCCTTCAAGTGGGCCATCAGAGACTACAGGGACTAAGTAGAAACGTTTGAGTGGCCCTCTTCAGTATTTTACAGAAAAGACTGCTGTCCCTCTGGATTTCATTGTGCCCCTTTGAACTATTTTCTCATTGGATGTTCCTTTTTTATGCTTCTTAGAATAATAGATTGTGTTGATGTATGTAGAAAATAAAGAGAGCACTTATACAATACAAATGCTTGTCGCTGGTCTGTGTGTGCATTGGTGATTCTGGGGGATAAACAGAACCTGTGGTAATGAAGAGGGGCCCTAGCACCCCGTTTGTATTGCTAGGTGGCATAGTCGTTCACGAGGCAGGAAACATTCCTCGCCCATAGGATTCACCTTACTGTGACACTATTCTTACATTTTTCTACAAATCATTCATTGAAAGTGTCTTAACATACTGGTTCACTTGTTGGTTTGGCAACATAAGTACCGGTAATTGTAATAGGCTGGGTAAATGAGTGAATATAAGTGGCAAAATAATTGGGAATAATCAAATCAACTTAAGCATCCTTTACAAACAGAGAATGACTAAGAAAGCCAAAAGCAGCATGGGATGTTTGTCTTAACCCCTCCATTGCGAATTCACACTCCTATCTGGGAGACGCCTCTGTGCCCCCAGGTGTAAAACCAACAGACTCAGGAAATCTTTCATTCCCACTGAAATTATACTCTTAAACAATGCAAAGTAACTACCTTGTCTCTTGTTTCTTTCCTCCTGTAAATTCTCTTCCCTTTAGATGATGTTTATTTGTCATTATGTTGTGTTTGACTGCCTGTGCCGTAAAACAAATTTCCCCTAGGAGACAATTAAGCTTGAATTGATCATGGCAATGAGTTGCTCTCATTCTCAAACTGACCATTACTTTCACAGTATCCAATCTCTGTTAGTCATTTACACATTAATAGCTTTTATCAACAAAAGTAAATGTAAGTATGGTATCTTATTTTAATCTGTTGTTCTGCTTCTTTAAATCGTCATAATATGGAGTATTATGGAATATTACTATTGAATCATGTAACTAAAGGGAAATTTTGATAGCTGAAAAAATAACCAAAGTATTGTAATGACTACAGGTTTGTTCAGAATAAAGGACAAGAGGAGACGGTGTAGGCACACAAGAGCCTGCTCTTTTTCTCTTTTACAAAAAAAAACAACACCAGGATTTACACATACATTAGGGGACAGACGGTACACGTACACAGGTTTAGGATTTTAACTCTTTAACAGACTCTACACACTTAACTTATAGGACACTAAGCTTCAGAGAACACTTTAGCTAACACAGGTCTATTTACATGAGCAGGGTCAGGTGCTGGTCATTTTACGGACCCCCAGACTCCCCCCTGCTAAACTCCCTGCCTGTGCCGAGATACCCTCAGCGACTGGGTGCACTTCGCACTTCCTCCTCACTACCGGGTGAAGGGTACTACTGTATAATAACTTTTCTCAATATCATTAACTATAAATTTATTAATATAAATATATGATAATTATGTAGTTGGTAGTAGTAGCTGAAAATAAAAAATAAGGTACACAGTATTCCACCTTTTTTATAAACATTTTCAGCATCAAATTCTTTAACTTGGTCCCTTGCCAGTGTTATTTTTCTGAAGAGTTTTGATGTGCTAATTTTAAGTGTATGTTTAATGTATATATACTTTTAAAAAACAATATAAATTTTAACTTTTTTTATTTGAACACTTGCTGTCATTATTATTGTAATAGATAATGAAATGTTAACAATGAGCTTCAATGAGCTTCTTTGAAACTCTTGTACACAATGGAAAAAGCAGTGCTTGTAGTGTTTAATTTAGCTTGTCCAAACAGAATGATACGTCAGTTAAGTCACAAAATTCTTGCATGCTGCGTGGAAGGCCTGTGATTGATTCCTGGCTAATGAGCAATCTGTACTTATAACAAATAAGATTTTTTCTCTAATAATAATATACAATATAATAAATAATATGTGTACAATATGGAAATTTTTATTATTTTTATATATCACAGTGTGTTAAATATTAATAATAGATTAATATATGATGAAGAAAGTAGAATACTGTTGTGTATTTTTTAAACTTTTAGGTACCAGTACCATCCATATTACATCATAGTACATCATTACCAAGAAAGCAATGATGCTTGGAATGGTCAGTGGAACAAGAAGACGAGGCCGCCATCAAAACAGACACTGGCTTAGGCATAGAACAGCTGAAAGAGAAAGTCCAAGACCGGAAAGCTTGGCGAGAGATGGCCTATAGAATCGCCGAGAGTTGGATCCGACTGACCGGATAACATCATCATCATCATATTATATTTTATTTATATTTTAAATTGATATTTTTATGAGGTTCAGAGATGTAATGCTCCTGTAATTTTTATGCTCAGCTACCAAATGTTCCCTTTAGTTATAAAATTCCATATTAGGAATTAATATATGTCATTAGAAAGCTTCTGCTTTGTTTAAGGATGGTTTCAAAAATGAAACTAACTGGTGAGAAAGTTATGTTTAATGATAATTAAAACACTTGAATTTAAAAGAAACTTGATTAATGCTTGATTAATTTTAAAAACTAAGTTTCAAAGGTAGATGTGTTTGGTGCGTAAGCACTCTAGGATTCTCTGACTGAGCTCCATTGGCGGTGTGCTATTTTCTCAGTGACCTGCTCATCTGCTTCACACCACGGGAAGACAGGAGAATGTGATTTTTTCTGTACAAAATGCATGTTGCATTTACAAAATTAAAGTGTTCAAACCATTTGATTAAAAAGTAAAAAAACAGCTGATCACAAGGAAGAAAATTCACCTGTTCTTTTATAGCTCTTAAAAGTCATGCAATGTCTAGATTAGGCAGTGACACATCATTGTTTCTTATTTTTCTTTAAAAAGTGGAATCAGTTGTCCATTGTGCCGTACAGTATTATGTTACATTTTTTACATTTTTGAGAGACTTCAGAACGCTTTAACTGATGCATAAAAAATTCTGCATTATGGGGTTTTACTGCACATTCTGAATAGCTACATCTGTAGTAATCAATAATTAATATTAAAATTTGCACTGTAAGAAATGTAGCACTTCTTCCACATATTGTAAAAACATTAATTTACAAGACTGTTCAAATATAAGTTAAATCAGAAAATAAGTAAAATACAAATAAAAAATTTTTTTTGGTAAAAAAATTGAGGTAAAATTTAAAACTAAGCTAAGATTAACTTTTTTTCAGCTCTCCCTACTCTCTCTCACCTGCTGCAATTTGGACACAGAATGGTTAAAAATGGGGACAAGTCAGGCAGCTGGGGGCGGTCATCTTCCCACCTCTATCACTAAAATGCCAAAGAGGAATGGCTTAAGCAACATACAGAGCCGTAAATTTATCAGTGCTGTCTCTTTCAATTTAGATACCGTCCTCATGGAAGAATTTTCAACTCGAATGTTTGAACACCAACTAACAAGCAGACACAAACTAAATAACAATACAAAATATATTTGCAATTAAATGTAATAGCGATTACAAAAGTTAAAAAAAACATACTGTACTTGCAAGATCACAGTAATACACAGTTATATGAAATCTAACACTGTATGGGCACTACAGGGATGCCGCCCACTAACCCCCTTTCCTGAAAACTTTGTCATGTACAGTAGCTGGATACAATTTTATCTTACTTCGTGAAACCAAAAATCCAGACATTGTCAACATGTTGTAGTGCATTCATCTGGTGCTGTGGCCAAAGAGCGCCCGGCTGGGGTACGCGGTGAGGGGCAGGACAGGAGTAGTTGTGGTTAGGGCCAAGACTAGGAAGGCTGCTGACCAGTGCAGCTGACCCACTGCAAAATGGGCGTACATTCTGGTGAGATCGCCCGAATTCGTGTAAATAGTTCCCTGGTTTCGTACCCCTGTTTTACTTGTACCCAATTGACACCCCATCCCTGTGTAACTACCCGAATAGACCCCTGTGTGTTGCTCTCTCTCTCTCTCTCTGACGCTCGCTCTCTCTCTCTCAGCTGGGCGTGCGGGAGTGCTGGCTGGCTTGTTGTGCCGAAATGAATAAAGTGCCGTTTTTTTTTACTCCACGAAGTGGGAGTCACTGTGTCCGTCCTTGCCGAACCCGAAATTGCTAAAATATTTACTCAAATTATCCGTCTTAGTAATCTCACTGGGTTCATCTCACTGTGCGCCCCGCTGCTCACTCAATCTTCACACTCCCAGTATAATAAAAAAACGGTATTTCCAGGTGTGAAATATATGTTGTAACTGTTAATATAATGACAAATATAATTGTTATTCTCTCACAATAAAATACTATGGAAACTGTATTCACATTTCTGATAATTGTAAATACCAAATATTAATATTAATATGAATGATAATGTAATAACATGAATGAAACACCAGACCATCTCAAAGATGCTTGAAAAGAACTCAGGGGTGATTGTTTCATGCCAGTCAGCGTATTATCATCTCGCACTGGGGGAAAGGAAAGAGCTAGTTGGCTTTATTTCTCTCTCCATCACTCTCACCAACCCCCCTGGACAGACAAAGGTGAAAAAGGTGATACAAATTAATTAACACAAACTCTGCTAACGGAGCCGCTTGTTAGAGCAAGGTGACTTTCTGTTCAATTAAATGAAAGCTACGGACAGACATATTTTAAAATCTTCAAGCACAGTTAGCTGTTTGTCAAAATCAACTACTTTGCAAGTAGTACATGAATTCTCAGAAGAAACCTTCTGTCTCTCATGCAAACTCAACAGAGGTTTATTTTTTTATAATTTCAAAAATCGGACTGTATGCCTCAGGGACTCAATCATAGTATAATCAAAACAAAGCGTTTCCCCCCCTCCGCCGGGTCTTTGTCACCTGCAATTCCACACACGCAAATCCCATGAAGTCAGATCCGCAGATGTACTGAAACAATAGCGCACATGGCAATGAACGGCAGTGTGATTGTATAATGTATATACAGTATGATACTGTATGGTTTTAAAGCCACTGCAATATAGTATGTGTGAAATATTTTTATAGATGGTGCTCACTGTGGTTCGCTGGAGTCCCAAAGCTTTAGAAATGGCTTTATAACCTTTTCCAGACTGATAAATCTCAATTACTCTGTTTCTAATTTTTCCTGAATTTCTTTGGATCGCAGCATGATGTCTAGCTTTTGAGGATCTTTTGGTCTACACTGTACTTCACTTTGTCAGGCAGGTCCTATTTAAGTGATTTCTTGATTGAGAACAGGTGTGGCAGTAATCAGGCCTGGGTGTGGCTAGAGAAATTGAACTCAGCTTTCCAAAGATGTGATAAACCACAGTTGATTTATGTTTTAACAAGGGGGGCAATCACTTTTTCACACAGGGCCATGTAGGTTTGGATTTTTTTTTCCCTTAATAATAAAAACCTTCATTTAAAAACTGCATTTTGTGTTTACTTGTGTTATCTTTGTCTAATATTTCAATTTGTTTGATGATCTGAAACATTTCAGTGTGACAAACATGCAAAAAAATAAGAAATCAGGAAGGGGGCAAACACTTTTTCACACCACTGTATGTGCTAACTGTGGCAACAGCACTCTGCCAAAGTCAAGGAACACTGCCTAATTAACTAAACCTTTGAAATGTGCTCCATTCAAGCACATCAGTTGGGTTATTCATGCACAAAGCATTATAATTTAGCTGAAATTTTAAAATAAATCCCACACAAGCCCATTTTCTTCCATACAACATCTGTCAATTATTTTTCCTATATCAGAAAAAAATACCAGGATGCTTCTTACATTTTTATTGCTTAAGGAAGGTGAACAGGTGAACATCATTTTGAATTAAAGTAGCATGTTGTGAAATACTATAGCTTAGTCATTTTGGCGGGAAAAAAAGCTTGACTGTCATTTATTTAGCTATCTTTTTACCTTATTTTTATATTATTTTGAACAGATATGAATGCAGCATTATTTGTGTACCTTCAAATTTTATTTTTCAATCTGCTTTACATTTTTGCAAGTTCCATTTGAATTAACACCTTGACACCCCACAGCCCAAATCGGCTTTTTCTAGAAGAAAACAAAAAATTGCTCTCTTCAAGCAAATGTGAAAATATTTCAGAGGAACAGAAGAGGTGATCTCTATAATTGGAATAGCCTGTAACAAATATTTAGGACCTGTTCATTAATTATGATCGCTAATGCAGAGAAAATGACATCTTTGTGCACCATTCTTTGGTTACCTTGCCAGCTTTAATTGCTCCTCAAGGAGAAGATGTATACTTAATGAATTACACATACAGAAGGGGAGGAAAAACAAATAAAAGCCTAGTTGTCTAAAAGTAAATTAACTTTTTCTTTCTGTAGTTAATTAACCTCAATGTCCTTTGCAGATTAGCCAATGCATTCCATGCCTTGCATACTTAATTTATTTTATGTGGACACTGGAAGAAAGCATTCTTTATTATTTACACCTAGCAAGCATTTTTTGAGTTTCTATTGCTTTTGTACCATTATGTTTCATGCATTTGTACTAATCATCAACAAAAGAATGACACTGAAATTTCTCAGTAGATGTATCTAGAAGAAACTTTAAAAACAAAATAAACACTTCCTGTATGTACTGTTTTGCAAAGGAAGAAAAAATATAATTTTATATTTACTGTAATTCCATTATGTTTAACACTAATTTTGGTGTACGGTATATCATTGTACAGCAATCTTCATGTTCATAATTAAAGTTGAGATAATGTTTTTATATTGTTGTTATGAAAGTAATACGTTTAAAAATAAACAATAAATCAACATTATAACAGTTCAATAAAATATTTTAATATTTATGCTGCCATTATCAATTATTATTTTTATAACTTTCATGTTTTGTTAAACGTTTGACCTTTAACACAGTTTAGACTGTTGATGTTTTTAATGCAGAAATCTGATTTCACATGGGACTACTGTGTATACAATAAATGGAGTGCTGATGGATCATAATTTGTCCTGCATTAAAAATTAAAGATAGACAAGAAAAATATTCTAGTCATTTGTTAATTGTCTTTTAAACACATCTACATTGGTGCATATTTAAGATAACATTGCATTTTACAAAATAAAACTAATGCTCTAAATCCATTATTCAAAAGATAGAAAATGTCAACTGCGGTCAACTTTATTCTCATTAATATAATTTGCATAATTCTCTTGAATATACTGCTTTTTTGGAATAATCAAATCTGTGCAACAGCATTTCAGTTAGTAAGCAATTTAGTTGGCTATTTTGTATCAATTATTCCAGAACAGTTAGTAAATTAGTCAAGTTTGCAAATGATATGAAATTAGGTGGATCATCAGACCTAGTAGAATCTGCAAATGAAAGTCAGATAGACTTAGATAAAACTAATTCAATGTAGGTAAGCATGGTATTCTATACAGTTAATAAAAAAACACAAATTATAAATGGAAAATGGAAAAGGCTGAGCTTGAAGAGGTTACTTATGAAAAAGTAGGTGTTTATATTAACACTTCTAGACACTTCTAGACAGTGTGGCATAACAAAAAAAATCAAAGCTTATTATTGTATAATGTGCTAGTAAGATCTCATTTAGAATATTATGTATATTTTTGGTTACCAGATTATAGAAAAGATACTGCTGCTCTGAAAGACATTCTGAGAATGATATATATTAGGGCTTAATGTTCTACACTGTAAGGCTAAATAAAGAGGCACATCTTTACCCAAAAGGTTATGGGAGTATGGAACAAGAAGTGACTGGATGGGATCCTTGGATTAATTTACTACCAAATGGGCAAGCTGGGCCAAATAGCCTCCTCTTGTTTGTAACTAACGACACAAATTTTAATCCAGTTTTTTTTTCATGTTCAACACAACAGTGTTAAGTTCCTGTCATGTTAAACTTTATCCTTTTCTATCTGTAGGTCAGACTTAGACAATGAAACCTACTGTCATATGCTACATTTCTTTTGCCTACTGCCTTGTCTCTCTCACACCTGAAGAAGGCTCCACGGCCGAAACGTTGTGCTCTCTTTCTTCTTTTTTTCAGCATGGAATAAACCTATTACTTGTTCCTACTGTCATATGGTAAAACAAAGATAGACAAGCACACACAGACACAATACACAACTGAATGAGATCCAGATTTCAAAGAGGCATGCATTGCACTAGGTAGGTAAACAACCTTAATGTGCAGAATATTATGTAGTGTCTCCAGGATTTGGAAAATGTGCTAATTTATTTTGCGTTTGTGCTTTGAAGCAAAGATATTGTAAATGGAAGCATTGGATTTAAAGACATTTGATTCTGAAACTTCAGTTGAAAGATTAAGAAAAGCACATGCTCTAGTCCAAACCACAGTTAGCTACTGCAGCATCATGTTGTTGTTGTTTTTTTGTGTGGGATAACAGTTGTTTGTGAGAGAGTTAAAAGTCCAGTTGTTTGTAACTCCATTAGTTCCCCATGCTATTCCAGTGTTAACAGATGTCTTTTCAGGTCCTCACAGTAAGCTTGTGTAACCCTCTCTTAAAGTGAGCCAGGCTTTAAAACTGGCTATAGTTGCTCACAGACGTAACATTAGCTTATGAACTACAACTCCCATAACACACTACTCGAGTTCCTAACGACATCTACATCACAGTTCCTATTCTGCCTGGCTGTGGTGATGTCTAGCGGGTCCCTCCTAGTTCTGGCAGTTTCACCGTTGATTGTGGGCAGTTACCAGCTGGCGCAGGAGGAACTCACACAGGACTCCCCTGTATATGTACAAGTTAGGTGTACAGCAGACTGGTAGCGAGGATCTAACTACCCACTCTTGTACATGTTATTTTCACCTGTTTAAACATTTACTATAACATAACACATTTAAACACGACAAAACATAATCATTTCTAATATTAATATTACAATACACTTAATTCACAACACACGGACACTTTTCACCTAGCGGTTTAACACAATTAGCTAAAAAAGTTCTGTACTCATCTCTGTCACACAAACAACTCCTGTGTGGGTAGTGTTGGTCGTAGGACGTTTTGTTCACAGAGAGAAAATAATTCATGATGGCAAGTCAGCACACAAACAAACCAAAAGGCTAAAGTTTTATTGAAGTTTACACAGCTGGCCACATAAACACTCACTGGGTCTCTTCTTAAGTATCAAAAATAAATAAAGAAACAACCTTTTTACAATATCCACTCATACCTTGCTCTTATTCCCGAACTCCTAACTCACCACAACCAACTCCTGACTCCCAACAAAACCTAGTGCTCACCACACCCTTAAAATAGGATTTGGACTTTACCATTATGGATACACTAGGTGTAGATCATAAAATTCACCACATCACAAGACAAACACCACATAGCACAGTAGTCCGGACTACTTGGACACACAAATACATGAAACCCTTAACAATACCCAGGACAGACATTCATTAGGTCTTCTATACCTGGTCACCATTTTTAGCAAGAGCATTAGGCTCTGATAACCTCACCTTTCAGCATCCCAGCAATGGTATGTTCCACTAGCTAAGTTTTAGGCATATAACCAGTCTCCTATGTGTTAGCAACCTTTTGACCTTTCTGAGGACCCCTCCAAACAAGTAGGCCCTGGCTTCTCTTCTCATGCAGTGCTGTTAAGAGGTAAGCTAGTGGCATTCTACACTATGCTTTGTTTCTTTAGGGCCTTCTCTATACATAGTGTTCTTCACCAGTAGTTTCCCCTCCTTTCCACAACCTGCGTGTGCACCCACAGGCTGAGAAACTAACAGGGAAACTGATGCAATTTGTTTTAGAAAAACATAAGCTCTGTTAACTTCTGCCACCCCTGTCCTAGCATGTTCCACAGTGAAAGACTGCTCTGTCACAATCTCCGACAAGCTGCAGCCCCAAATACACTTTTGATACCCTTAAAACAAATATAAATGTGTAAACCTTATACTGAAACAGTAACATTGGTAAACACAAAACTACAGACCTTTTAAAAAAGCCTTATTACTTCGGGTTCACGGGTCTTACGTAAAAAAAAAATAGAAAAAAACATGGGAGGGTTTACAGGGATATGTACAAGTCAGGCATACAACAGGCTTGTTCCGAGGGTATAACTACCGGCCTGTGCGAGGCGCTGTGCTGACTCCCATGCCCCACACCTAATAACCAGATTACACTTGTTTTCCAGGTAGTCCAATGAGTTGAAAGTAACCTTTGTACTCACCTATTCTGTATTGAAAGCAATATGTATTTGCCCAGGCTTCAAGTCATGCTTACAGATGCAGCCATTCAAAATGCGTGAGGTATTTCGCGGCATACCCCGGTGGACGTGTCACAGTATCACGCGGTATGACGCAGTTAACGTGGTGTCACGTGGTTAACTATCCGGCGTCGCCTTGTAAAACCGCCAGGGGGAGCTTAACCTCTCATGTACAGCATTTGAGCCTTTAATTTTGAACTGTGTATTACAGCGTGTTAATCATCAGTCATTAAAATGTTGGTATATTTTATGAAAGCAAGATTGCTCAGTTGGACAAAAGTACACAACCTACCTTTATCAGAAATATTTATGCATCAAAGCCTTTACTGAAGATATTACTAATAGTATTAATAATGGATGACTTTGGACAAGCTGTATACTCAAAGTATAATTTCTTTAGCACATTTGTACAAGCACTTGGAATCTGTCCAAGCCATACTTTGTCAGGCATTTTGTTTTACTTCAACGGGCATAAAAACTTCCTTGCTTTTAACAGGGCGTTTCATAATTTCTAACTACGAAAATGATTTAAAATGCGACACCTATCATTCAACTAGAGCTTAAAATATCACAAGGATCCTCAAGAGCACAGCAAAGAGTGTATTAAAAGACACTTGTATTTATCAACGTTTTCTTTTCCGTATACCAGATTTTATGGAACCACTTCAGAGGGGTGTCAGCCAGTCAGATTCCAGGAATCGGCACTTTAAAGGAAAAATACACACCGGTATTCCATTTCTCCCTAACGATTTTAAGCATCGAAGTATTTAACTAGCATGTGAAATAGCGTGTGAAAAAGTGGTAGTTTTAAGCTTTTCTGCTAATATAATATGGAATCGCGTATCTAAAGAATTTAATAATGGTATTCGTGTGCTGCGACAGGGCTGTGTAGGGCTGTTTCGCCTGCCTGTTCATGCGAGCTGTCTTGTAGCCGACTGGTCTAGGTGCGTGACTACCAGCTGGTAGGTTGTGTGTTCGAATCCAGCTGGTGCTGGACTTTTCTTTTAACAAACATTTCTTCGAAAAAATAGAATAGCGATATTATGGACAATCAATTGACTTTTATATTTCAAAATATTGCAACATGATCGATATTTGCGATATTTTGAACATATCTTCCCTTCTGACAGCGGTTCCTGCTTCTATTGTGTGTGTGTGTGCAACAGAGTAAATTTTTATAGAGAAATGGAGGCTGGACAGAATGCGTTACAATATAAACATTTATATTGATTTAAATCGTGTTCTGATTTAAATCGTGTTCTGATTTAAATCGCAAACGCGTGTTTAATTATGTGTTTTTTAATCATAATCAGGCTAATGCATTTCTACATTTTCTGTATGAACCAGCTTAGAGGTTCATACAGAAAGACAGCTTGTGTTTAAATTGAGTGTAAGGTAATTTATGCTTCTAAAGTCATGGTCAGCATTTATATTGTACTGTGCTGTAAACTTTTTCTGTGCCTAGTCACATTATTTTATAGCGTTTTTACTGCGTTATTAAATCTGGTGGTGCTGTGTGTTAGTTTCCTGACTCAAATTATTTAAACTGCGACACTGATCATTCATCTCTAAATAAACTTTATTTTATATAGCGTTTTAAGCGAATAGGTAATTAGATTGCTCATAAACCTAATCGCTTTTTCTACATAAACACAGCGTGATTGCTCTCTGAAAATGCTTTTCCTTTATTTTTAAAGTAGGCTCTGATTTCAACTATAGATCGTATTATTATAAACTGTCTTGGAAAAATGTATTTTATGTAAACCATGTTTGCTATTAATTCATTTAGGGCTAAAATACGTTCATTGTCTTCCAATCGAGTCGAGTTGACATTGGACGCCTGCCACACCCGGACTGTTAAACCAACACATTAGCACGTCGCCAGTATTGGTTTTAGTATTCCCCCCCTCTCCCCTCAATTCAATTCAATTCAAGGTGTTTTATTTGCATGACAGATGGGTACAAGCAGTGTTGGGTATGTATATTGTAACGCTTTACGGCAGACAGGCACTGTGTAAGAGCTGGCGCACCAGAGCAGCGCACCGAGGGAGCGTCTGCATTTATAACTTAGTTTTTAAAATCAGTCAAGCAATATGAAGCATCTCCTTTTACTTAGTGCCTGAGCATAAAAAGAATAGGAGCATACTGCAACGCGTGTGAAGTCCATAAACAATATTAATTTTGGAACTTAAACATACAGTATATGGCTGGTCTCGGTACTTTAAAGAAAACATACACACCAGTATTCCATTTCTCCCTAAACATTTTAAGCATCGAAGTCTTTAACTAACGCGATACCGGAGTCAACAAGCATACTTTTAGAATTTGATTAAAAGGGAATATAATATGGAATCGCGTATCTCAAGAATTTAAAGACCAGACAATCGCAAACGCATTTTCAATAAAATTATTTTATTCATTCAGCAGTTTGTGAGAGGGACATCCAGCAGGGAGAGACACACACACCGGTTTTCATTGACAAAATTGGTTTTTTTCAATTCCTCTTGTCTAACAGGAATGTTTTGTTTGTGGACAGACTGTTAGACAAGAGGAAAAGAGCGCCTCCTCCTACGAAGCATTTCGTTGATCCGATCACGAATTCTTTTCCAGTCGTACGCAGCAAGGGTTGAGAATCTCCGATTCACCATCGTACTAATGGTTTCCCGGAGATTGCAAGGCAAGGCACTTTTGCCTCTGGACCCATCGAAATTTACAGACGTGGTCCACCCCCAGTAAATTTCAAAAGTCACAAGATTTATTGTAGATATATTATAATATATAAGATATATTGTAGAACCGCTGATTCTTATGGAATGTGTTCCGCAGGAGATTCAAATTTTTATTTATTTTTTAATCGCGTATCTAAGGAAATCTCAGTATAACTTTGTTCATGAACAAACAGTGGCATGTTACATTATCATTAGTTTTTTTAACAAGGCTCGCCAGCTAATGTGAATCGAAACCTGTCTTGCTAGCTTTTAAAGTCGTGCATGTGTAAACGACAATTGAAATAGAGAAAAAAAGACCTGACTGACAAGCCGATACATACTCTTAGAGTTTGATTAATAGGGAATATAATACAAAAATACAGTAAGGGACTTAAAAGTTAAAGGAGATGCTTCATATTGCTTGACTAATTTTAAAAAAAGTTATAAATGCAGACGCCCCCTCGGTGCCGCGCCGGGTGTAAATATCAGATTCCTGTTAGACAAGAGGAATTGAAAAAAACCAATTTTGTCAATGAAAACCGGTGTGTGTGTCTCTCCCTGCTGGATGTCCCTCTCACAAACTGCTGAATGAATAAAATAATTTTATTGAAAATGCGTTTGCGATTGTCTGGTCTTTAAATTCTTGAGATACGCGATTCCATATTATATTCCCTTTTAATCAAATTCTAAAAGTATGCTTGTTGACTCCGGTATCGCGTTAGTTAAAGACTTCGATGCTTAAAATGTTTAGGGAGAAATGGAATACTGGTGTGTATGTTTTCTTTAAAGTACCGAGACCAGCCATATACTGTATGTTTAAGTTCCAAAATTAATATTGTTTATGGACTTCACACGCGTTGCAGTATGCTCCTATTCTTTTTATGCTCAGGCACTAAGTAAAAGGAGATGCTTCATATTGCTTGACTGATTTTAAAAACTAAGTTATAAATGCAGACGCTCCCTCGGTGCGCTGCTCTGGTGCGCCAGCTCTTACACAGTGCCTGTCTGCCGTAAAGCGTTACAATATACATACCCAACACTGCTTGTACCCATCTGTCATGCAAATAAAACACCTTGAATTGAATTGAATTGAGGGGAGAGGGGGGGAATACTAAAACCAATACTGGCGACGTGCTAATGTGTTGGTTTAACAGTCCGGGTGTGGCAGGCTTCCAATGTCAACTCGACTCGATTGGAAGACAATGAACGTATTTTAGCCCTAAATGAATTAATAGCAAACATGGTTTACATAAAATAAATTTTTCCAAGACAGTTTATAATAATACGATCTATAGTTGAAATCTGAGCCTACTTTAAAAATAAAGGAAAAGCATTTTCAGAGAGCAATCACGCTGTGTTTATGTAGAAAAAGCGATTAGGTTTATGAGCAATCTAATTACCTATTCGCTTAAAACACTATATAAAATAAAGTTTATTTAGAGATGAATGATCAGTGTCGCAGTTTAAATAATGGGAGTCAGGAAACTAACACACAGCACCACCAGATTTAATAACGCAGTAAAAACGCTATAAAATAATGTGACTAGGCACAGAAAAAGTTTACAGCACAGTACAATATAAATGCTGACCATGACTTTAGAAGCATAAATTACCTTACACTCAATTTAAACACAAGCTGTCTTTCTGTATGAACCTCTAAGCTGGTTCATACAGAAAATGTAGAAATGCATTAGCCTGATTATGATTAAAAAACACATAATTAAACACGCGTTTGCGATTTAAATCAGAACACGATTTAAATCAATATAAATGTTTATATTGTAACGCATACTGTCCAGCCTCCATTTCTCTATAAAAATTTACTCTGTTGCACACACACACACAATAGAAGCAGGAACCGCTGTCAGAAGGGAAGATATGTTCAAAATATCGCAAATATCGATCATGTTGCAATATTTTGAAATATAAAAGTCAATTGATTGTCCATAATATCGCTATTCTATTTTTTCGAAGAAATGTTTGTTAAAAGAAAAGTCCAGCACCAGCTGGATTCGAACACACAACCTGCCAGCTGGTAGTCACGCACCTAGACCAGTCGGCTACAAGACAGCTCGCATGAACAGGCAGGCGAAACAGCCCTACACAGCCCTGTCGCAGCACACGAATACCGTTCTTAAATTCTTTAGATACGCGATTCCATATTATATTACCTTTTAATCAAATTCTAAAAGTATGCTTGTTGACTCCGGTATCACGTTAGTTAAAGACTTCGAAGCTTACAATGTTTAGGGAGAAATGGAATACTGGTGTGTATTTTTTTCTTTAAAGTACCAAGACCAGCTATATACTGTATGTTTATGTTCCAAAATTAATATCGTTTATGGCCTTCACACGCGTTACAGTATGCTCCTATTCTTTTTATGCTCAGCTGCTAAGATTTCCCTTCAGTGGTAAAATTCAATATCTACAACGGGCACAGTAAAGACGTTTACAGTAAGTCTTTCTACGACAGACCAACGGACCACGAGTGCCCCTGTCGGTCAACCAATCACGCACTGCGGTATTTTGCGTCATCGCGCGTCACGATGCACGACGCCGTAACCAATTACCTGCGGTACGTGTCTGTACCGCGCACTTTGAATGGCTGCATCTGTATAAGATTTCCACAGCTAAATAACCAAACTTAACTACTCAAGACTGCTGTCACATCACTCTTAATTACGCAACATATACTGTACGTGTTGGACTTTGCAGTTCCATTCTGTTCTTTTGATTCAAGCTGATTCTACACCCTTCACCAGAACCTGGCTTATCACACTCACTGGTATTTCACAACAACCAAAGGGTATTTCACTAATCTTTTCGTTTTAGTACAGATTCCTTTAACATGAATGAGGTTTTCCTGCACAAATGGGTGTTCGTTGAGCTGACTATGATGACCTGGTGTGATCAGCCAGTGTATAAAAATACAGATAAAGATCCTGATTGCTTGCTTCTAGAGACATTACAGAAAATCCTGTCCAAAGTGGCCTGATATGTAGGTCTTGAAGAAAGACTCAGGCATCAAGATTCTACTGTTAACAACAGATGTCAATGTTGGCAGTGAGTGAGCAATATTTGGTAGAATGACTGCTTTGGAGGCAAGAAATGTGAGACAGCGTTAATGTTTGCAGGTGCCAGGGAAAGAGCAAGGTGAGAAGATAAGCAGAAGGTTACAGGGAGCATCCCAAGGGAGCTCCAAGGGGGATGACATCAGGAGGAGCCTGTACAGAAGTGCAGACAACATGGTGACCAGTTGTTATCCATGGTTATTTCACACTATCCGGCCATTGATATCAGGTTTTTCTTTCTCCTTCTTTTCTTAAAGAAGTCTCCACACAGAATTGCAGTGGTTAACTCTGTATTACAGAGGATGGGAAGAAGGATTTTTAATGTGTAAGGAGGTTGGAATGAATAGGCTTGGTTGGAAAATAAGCACTCGGCAAAGTCAAAGGAGGTAAAATGGATTCTGGTACTGGAAAAGCTATGGGAGGACTGATGCAGCTAGATAGGGATAGATGTAAGTTGGTATAGTGAGACTGACCACTAGAAGACATGTGAGAAGCAGAAATAAGATTTTCTTACTTTCAGTTTGGTTCTGCTTTCAAATCAGCTGGGGTACTGTGACCTACAGAGGATGCCATGGAAATTAACACAGAAGGTCTGACTGCAGTCAGAGGAAACACAAAAAACTAAAATGAAATGTGAAAGTGAGTAAGCAAGAAGCATGAAATGTATATGTAGGTAGATGCATGTTGTCAAGACTAGATTTTGACCACCCCCTGAACTTTTGTTTATAGCACCATAATTTTATTTATTACAAGTAATGTGCATAAGGTTTTTCTAATTTTCTTTTGTATTCTATACTATCATGATTTAAAAACACTTAAATGTCAAGAAGTTCAACAATGTCAAATCTTACAAAGAAGATATACAGTACAGAGCTAAATTCACTGATTGCAATAGTTTTCAGCCCCCTGAGTTACCTATTACAAGCAATTACAGCTGTTAATGTTTTTGGATAGGTTTCTTTCAGTGGTACACAGTGGTTAAGTGTATTTTTGTCCACTCTTCATGGTAAAATTGCTCTAGTTCTGAGAGGTTGTTTGAGGACAGTTAATAGATAACAATTATCAAGCCTAGCAATAAATTTGTATCGGATTCAAGTCAGAACTCTGTCTGATAACCTTAGTGTGACATTGATCTTATGCTTCAGGTTATTGTCCAGCTTAAATGTCAATTGTCTGCCCAATTTTAGATTCTGAGTGACTGAATCAGGTTTTCCTCAAGGATGTCCCTAGAGTTTACACCATACATTTTCCCTAAGTCTTGACAATCTTCTCAGTCCTTGTTAAAGAGAAGCATCCCTATAAAAGAAGCTGCCACAACCATGCTTGACAGCTTCAGTGGTGGTGCTGATGGGAGATGTACTTACTGTGCTGGATTTGCATTACACATAATACATTGAATTTACACTGAAAGTTAAATGTTTGTGTTGTCTTAACATAAAATCTTCTACCAGTATATGTCAAGATACGTAAGATGGATTTTTTTCAGCAAATGTGCCTTTCTTGCCACTCATCTATCCCATACCAGGAAAAGCCCTTGGATTTATAGATATTCTTATGTTAACAGTTTAGTATTAACTGTCCAACTATCCTTGTTGAAAGAACAATAGTTAAAACTTAAACAAGTCTAAATTCAGACTGATTAGTCTATATAGTTTATTAATTCTATTTTATCTAACCTCAATTTTAATGAATTGCTGTTACATTATCAATTATCCAATTTGTTGGTGCTGCTCCAATTCAAAGAACTGATGTTTCCTAAATATGAGTCTGTGAATAATATTAAGAATAATTGTGAAAATACCATTAGGCACTGGTAATCAGTTAATTTTTAGCTGCCCTGGCCCTTGTAGAATCTCAGTCTCCATTATTCTACAATTATCTAATTCTGGTGGAGGTTGTTCTAAAACATGTTATACTTGATTCTGAGGCTGTGTGGTGTAGCGGCAAGGCTTATTAAAGTACAGGAATTAAGGTTTCTGCTCCCTTGCCAGTCCCTCTCTCCTTCATCTCAGTGATGCCTGATACAGAGAGGCCATTCCATTTGGTTCACAATTAAGGTGTTTTTCTAGCTGATAGAGTGTCCTGATAAGGAACAACTCCCCAATGCTGAGATTCTCCAGCAACCCTAACAAATCTCAATTCTGGCGCCTTAATGTCTGGGAGATTCCAAGGGAGTCTTATTCAAAGTTGGTTTACAACTCTAAGGTCAGAGTGCAGAGTGCAGGTTACTCATCATCAGCCAATCAGGAACTGGTAGGGCAGGTTAACCCCACATGGGTCTCTGATGCCCATGAAACTTTCAACCAATGAATGACCTGCAGTTCCTCCAGGTAAAACAAGCAACACAGAGCGCCTGTAGAACAGTTCCCAGGAGCAGGACATTCTCACAGCACGCCTCCTGGACATTCAGCCTCAGGGCTCCTCCTGAACATCCTCAGACTCAGCCCGGACCACCACGTAATGGCCAGTGTGTCCGAGTAGCAGGACTTTCCTTTGTTGTAAGAGTCGAGAACGGAGGTTGCCAGCAAGTAACCAAAGGATCCACCCAAGGTTAGCCAGCCGCAAGCCTCGTGAACCCAATCTGAAGCTAAGGATTCAGAACTAGTGCTTCATCAGGAACGAACCGGTCTTCTTCCTGACCTTCTGGGACCCGCAGTCACTTTTCTCCTGTGCACAAACTCTGCTAGTTTTAGCCAACACTAACTAGCCAGTCTTTAGTGAGCATTAGCAGTGCATCGCCGCAGGAATCTCTTCCACCACGTCACACGCCGCAAACAGCACTGCCTGGCACCGGGCCAGAGAACACCGATTGGACAACAACAAGCTTGCCACTGCTTCTTTGTGTCTGCAGGAGATCTGACTCCACACAGATTGGATGAGTATTCAACATTCTGCATTACAACTCGAGAATTCAATTGTTACCTCAACCTGAGTTGATATCAATGTAATTCCTATGAGTGATGTACTTGCTTTTGAATATCTAGTGTAGAAGTTGTAACCAGGTTCATTTACGAAACGGTCTAAACAAATGATATACTGAATGTATGTCCCTCTTGGTATTTGTAACTCTTCGTGATTGAATATATACCTTTTGTATTCTGCTAACCCTCACAATAAGATCTGTTAGGTTTATATGCACATTTTATGTATTAATAAATGTATTTCGTGTATTAGTACCGTGTGTGTGCGTTGTTTGAGTTACAACTCGCAAGGTTGGATTCTAATACCATCAAAAGAATCATTTTGTGACTTACTGCCACAATTAATAATTTTCCCAGTTATGCACAAGCCCCTACATTTACTGGTGCCTCGTGAGAGGATACCTACAGTGGTCAGCTTGCTGTTTTTGTTCACTGTATGCTACGATCCTGCCTCTCTTTCTGCATAGTCCACACAGCTTTTACACTGTTTTGGATTTTTCTACTTCATTTTGATTGGCACATCCTCTTGCAGTTTGTATTGGCCTTGTTAGCTTTTGTCACTAACTGAGCAAAAACTAAACAAGATGCAAAACTAAAAAACCTTATGTTAGTAAAGAGTGAGACAAACTTTGGCATTTTCCCCATTCCTCTTCACGTTTAGGCACCTGCAATAGCATACTCAGCACAGCCAAATGTTATCACAAGGTTATTGACAGAAACATTACAGTTTTATGCCTTTTAGAGCTGGAGTGGTGGCTCTGTGGTTAAGGAGCTGTGCCTGTGGCTAGAAGGTTGCTGGTTCAAATCCAGTAGCTGGTAGAGGACTCCTACTTTGGGCCCCTGAGCAAGGCCCTTAACCCCAACTGCTCCAGGAGTGCTGTACAATGGCTGACCCCTCTGATCCCAAGCTTCTGTCTGTGTGTTTAATGGAGAGCAAGTTAGGGTATGTGAAAAAGACAAATTCCTAATGCATGAAATTGTATATGGCTAATAAAGTGATCTTTGTATGACTTTAAGTGAGCTGATGTGACCTGAAAAAACAAGGTTTTCTGATAGAAAAATACAATATCTTATACAGATGAGCAATTAAAACAAAAGGTTTTATTCATTTACTTTATAGGTATTAGAACACAGATAGAAGCATTTCTGTTTATATTCATTCTTTTAGAATTTTTCAAAGGCATAAAGCATCATGTAATAGGCCAGCCAGAGCATGATACAGACCACATCACCTCCACCTCCAGTGTCGGATGGTCAAGAAAAATGGTGGCCCTTGCCCCACATTCCCCAAGGGCCTCTATGGCCTGAAAAGGGACCTACCTACCTATAAAGTTACATGTATATTTATTGATACATAGACACCTTTTGTAAATCTTAGTTATGGGCATATTATTTAGCTGTCATCATTTAATAATGCTGAAGAGCAAAAATGACTTCTTTTGTGCATATAAATTGATATAGCAGCCACAGAAACTTTTGCTCTTACAGGGCTCACCAATGTAACATACCTAACTTTTACCAGTGAAATAGACATTGTGATGCCCCTATGAGTGTAATAATGGAAGGGCTCTACATTCCCAGTTGGTTCATCAATTTATTTGATATTTTGACTGCATCAAGATAGCTGTAGACAGAAACCAAGATGTACGATGGTGGCGAAGTCATATCTGGAACTAGGCACATATAAATTCAGAGGAAAATGGAGAAACAATTTTTCAATTTTTCCAAGAGAGAGTACTGCAAGAGAAGACTAAACCAATACTATGCTGTTTTTTATTTATAAATAGCTTCTTCTTTTTATTATAAATAGCTTACAAAGGCATTAAAGTTGCTGGAAGTTTATATACTAAAAAAAGGTATCAGCAACATAAACAGAGAATATACCTGCTGGTTACCTGCTGTTTGGAGGCTGTGTTATATGAGAGAGAGAAGAACTGTGAAGACAGAATAGAGTACTATTGTAAAGAAAGTGTTGGCTGGGAGAATGAAAACAAATAAGAGAATAAGAAAACTGAGAAAATGAAACGAAAAGGGACAGAAAAGCACACAGGGAGAAACAAAAGTCATAAATGTGAAAAGAAAGAAGACAGATGCTGAAAAGTTAGAGAAACCCAAAAGCAAATGCCAAGCAAACTTAAGACGGAAATATATTTTACTATATTTTTTCAATACAATGTCGAAAGATACTTTTACTTCACTCATATCTCTCATATTTAGTTAGCGGAACAAGTGAGGTAAAATTCCCACACATGAGCTAAGCTTTTGTTTTCTCTTTTATTGTTCCTATTGTTTTATTTGTGTATATAAATAAACAAAGGTATGTCTCCTATGGAAGTAGTCTCCATTAGTCTCCAAACCAGCCTACTAAGATTCCCATATGATGCCCACACTCCTAGCTGGATCACAACATATAATATATCTAGTTCAGGTGGCTAGCTGTGTCAGCATGTGTAGGCTGCAAGGAACAAGTAATAGGTTTACTCCGTGCTGAAAAGAGAAGAAAGAAAACACAACGTTTCGGCCATGGAGCCCTCACACCTGAAGAAGGCTCCACGGCCGAAACGTTGTGTTTTCTTTCTTCTCTTTTCAGCCTGGAATAAATCTATTACTTATAATATATATATACTTGTACTGTATACGTCTTAAAAAACACTATTCTGAATTACTGTGTTTGTTAAGAGCAAATAACGGCAAAATAGTTGTCTGTAAATACTGTTCTTGACATAGTATATAAAACAGATTTAGAAACCTTTTTTTAAACAGCTCTACTTTAAATCGTTGTAATATGGTCAAGGCTAGTTGATATTCATAACAGATAGAGAGTATCTCAGAGGAAAGTTTTACTCCTGTCTATGGCTCAGAGCTAGCTGTTCATTACACCATGAAAATGCATGACTCTGCAGGACTGTTATATTATTAGTTGAGTCAGAGTTTCTTGTGTACTTCCAGGTACTTGGATATTTGTTTAGTTCTGAACATTCTGGAATCCTATTTGAGTGTGAAAAAATAACAGAGGGCAGCACATCTTTATTGTTAATGTTGCTGCTTAACAACAGATAATGTTGCTTTGGGTATTGAATGAAAGCAAAATATATATTAGAAAACCAGTTTTTTTCATTACAGAGATATCTCCCTTAAAGTTAATGTTTAAATAAAAAATATCTGCTATGACAATAAGAAATTCAAGACAAACCAACTGCCACATATCATTACAAACCAAGGTGCCGCTCCAAATTTTTGGAACTGGATCCACCAAATTTAACAGTGATATTTTTTGTTTTTCTGGTTGGAAGCATTCACCTAATACGCATATTACAGTTTCTCCAGACAGAATCCTGCAGCAGCGATTTAGCTTAAACCTCACTAAGAACACCTGAAAAACATATTTACAGAGGAACAGCCATACTTTATAAAAGATCATTCTCCAGTACAGATATTTGATAAAATACATTTTCTTGTGTAACTACTTTTCCCAGCACATGCATTAAAATAAAAATGCCATTGCTTTCCAGTACATTTTAAATATAGGTTCCGTTAGTGGATCTTCACAAAAAAATTATGATAATACAAAATTAATTAGAACCCATAAAACTGCATTATCCCTTAAACTGGCATTTATCAACTGGTGGAACCCAAGCACAGTGGTGTTCCTTCAGACATTAATGGTTGTGCTGCAGTATTTTGTTAAAGTTACATGCAAAAAAAATATTAAATATTTGTGGAGTAACCAAAGTGCTGTGTTGCACATTCAGTGTAGACATAACCAGACAGAAGACAGACAAGACAGAAGACACACTCTTTGTGATACATATTATTCACATTATTATCCCATATGGTGCAAGGTTTTCAAGTGTAATGTACATACAGTATGAAACCAGGACAGAGAATATCTGACAGTGGCTAAGCAAAGGCTCTTTTTTAACTGTTATACATTTCTACCAGGAAAAGGTGACTATGCACATCGAGTCAAACTAGGATATAACATTAATTATAATGTGCTTGGGCCATTGATGTGTGTGTGGGGGAAGGGGTTGGTGAGCCACATTTCTTTATATTTTATGTAGGTGTGCAGTGGGATGAAAAATGTTGAGAAATACTTCCTTAAGTAAAAGTAAGAACTCTGTAATAATACAGTATATCAAAGTACCCCAAGCAAAAATTAAATTTTGCATAAAAAAATAACTGTTAGGAATAATTGAACAGTTATCTTGTATAACATTATGTAGAAATCTGACTCTGGCCTGGGGTCATTAGTCCTGATATGGCTTGAGTGAATTTTTAAAAGACACCTGCTGTTGTATGTACTGTAACAGGAATAGAAGCAGTGGGCAATGGTCTTTAAAAAGTTTTTATACCCTTTTATTGATCTTTGTCTTTATCACTTCATACTGAGTTGTTTTGTAACAACTTGGTTTGTTATGGTTTCCATGGTTGAGTCTTTGTCTGCAGTGTGTTGTTAGTACATTAAGTACTATTGCTATTTAATAGTGCTATAACTTCAAGCTTTAATGCAACAAAACATGAAAACTGTGCAAGGCTCTGAATAATTCTGCAAGAAAATACACTATACATATGTCAGATCATTAGTTCAATAATTAATTCATTCACACCACCAACACAGTTCAAAAAGTTCACATTCGCTTGGAAAAACAAACAGTCTTTGGTGTTTAAGTTTGGTATTTTTACTTTCAATTTAACTAGTTGGCATAGATAACATGACCACTCCTACAAAACATCACATACTCTGACAAATTTTATATATGCTGTTAATCAGGCTATATTTTTGTACGGCTAAATTATCACAGTTCCATCACCAGAAATCCCCAGGGTGATAACATGAAAGTGTATTTTAAATTAATCAGTAGGCTGATGATGAAAATTGCATCGAAAGAAAACTCTTTTCTGGTTATGCATTTTTCTTCTGAAAAAAAAAGAACAGTACAAGTGTAACCATTTTTAAATGACAAACCAATGAGTATATATAGCAACATGGATAATGTGTAGGTGTGCATGGAGCTTCTATTTCATTTGCGTTCAGAGGAGCATGCAAAATACAAAGTTAATTAAAAAATCATTATAGTTAATTATACAAATCTTCTTGTGATTTTAATTTTGTGAGATGACTTTTACCCCAGACAAAGTTTAAAAAACATCCTATTGTTACATTTTCAATGGCATAGACTGAATTCCCTGCAGAATATGTATTTTGCACATATATATATTGACTTGGACTTTTACTGTCTAGATTTGAATTACATCTCTTCATTAAATGGATCTCATGTGGAGATAATTGTGTATTTGAAGTGGCTAAAATGCATGTTCCAGTATGCCTGTCACTCTTCCCAAAAGCTACCATAAAACTAGGACAAAATGAAAATGAACTGTGTGGGATGTTGATGTCTTAGAGCCAGAGGCTGATGGAACATACACCAAACCTCAGTTACAACCTAAACTGTGCATAGACATGTCATTTTAAGAAAAATATCACCACAAACATTTTGTCTGTATTAAAGATTATAGACATGGGAAAAGCGTTCTGTAAAAGTATAAAACATAACTTGTATCAAGACGAGTATAGATAAAAAGCCAAGATCACCATTTCATGTTTTGAATAAGAAAAAGTAGCTGTCATCCTCGGGGTTTAATTATTTTTAATATGAATTCTAAGAAAAAATGTTTATGAGAGTGTAAATATAAATATTCTCTTTATGTACAGCTTCAATTATGTACAGTTCAATTCCAGACTTGGGTGCTATCTGTGTGGAATTTGTTTTTCCTCTTGGTATTCCTGTTTCCTCCCACAGTGCAAAGATCTTCTAGATAAAGTTGGCCCTGGTTTGATTGTATGATTGTGTAGTGGCGAGGCTTATTAAAATAAAGGAATTAAGTTTTCTGCTCCCTTTCCAGTCCCTCTCTCCTTCATCTTAGTGGTGCCTGATACAGAGAGGCCATTCTATTTGGTTCACAATTAAGGTGTTTTTCTAGATGATAGTGTCCTGATAAGGAGCAACACCCAAAAGCTGAGACACATCAACCTTGTAACAAATCTCAATTCTGGCGCCTAAAAGTCTGAGATTCCAAGGGAAAGTGTTATTCAAAGTTGGTTTACAACTCTAAGGTCAGAGGGCATGGTTACACATCATCAGCCGACCAGGAACTGGTAGGGCAGGTTAACCCCATGTGGGTCTATGATGCCCATGAAACTTTCAACTAATGAGCGACCTGCATTTCCTCCAGGCAAAACAGGCAACACAGAGCGCCTGTAGAACAGTCCCCAAGGGTAGAACAGTTCCCAAGGGCAGGACAGTTCCCAGGAGCGGGACATTCACGCAGCGCACCTGCTGGACATTCAGCCTCAGGGCTCTTCCTGAACATCCTCAGACTCAGCCCAGACCACCACGTAACGGCCACTGTGTCCAAGTGCAGGAATTTCGTTTGTTCTAAGAGTCGAGAACAGAGGTTGCCAGCGCGTAACCAAAGGATCCACTCAAGGTTAGCCAGCAGCAAGCCTCGTGAACCCAATCTGAATATAAGTATTCAGGACTAGCGCTTCATCAAGAACGAACCGGTCTTCTTCCTGAACTGCTGGGACCCGCAGTCACTTTTCTCCTGTGCACAAACTTTGCTAGTTTCAGCCAACACTAACTAGCCAGTCTTCAGTGAGCATCAGCAGCGCACCGCAACAGGAATCTTCTCCCACCATGTCGCAAGCCGCACCGAGCACTGCCTTGCACCGAGCCAGGGAGCGCCGATTGGACAGCAACAAGCCTGCCACTGTTCTTTGTGTCTGCAGGAGATCTGGATCCACACAGATTGGATGAGTATTCAACTTTCTGCATTACCGCTCGAGAATTAAATTGTTACCTCAACCTGAGTTGATATCAAGGTAATTCCTATGAGTGATGTACTTGCTTTTGAATATCTAGTGTAGAAGTTGTAACCAAGTTCATTTACGAAACGGTCTAAATGAATGATATACTGAACGTATGTCCCTCTTGGTATTTGTAACTCTTTGTGATTGAATATATACCTTATGTATTCTGCTAACCCTCACGATAAGATCTGTTATGTTTATATGCACATTTTATGTATTAATAAATGTATTTTCGTGTATTAGTACCCGTGTGTGTGCGTTGTTTGAGTTATCCCGCAAGGTTGGATTCTAAAACCATCAAAAGAATCATTTTGTGACTTACTGCTACAATTAATAATTGTCCCAGTTATGCACAAACCCCTACATTTACTGGTGCCTCGTGAGAGGATACCTACAATTGTAATACGCCTTGCTTGCTGGTTTCATACCCTACGTATGAACCACCATGTCCAACCCTTTAAATCAGCACTTCAAGAACAGCACAAAAACATGCTCTCATTGCATCATTTTTAGACACTCAACACAAACTAGACATTTACTGAGGATGGAGTCAGTGTTTCTGTGAGAAAACGGAAGTACACCTTCCAAGTAACCCTTAAATCTGAGGGGAAAGAACACATGTATGGACATTTCTGGGCACTCTGTTAAAAATAACTTATTCTGTCTAGCATTGCACAATGACCACCTTGTTTGTTGCACAGAGACCCTCCCCTTGCACAGAAGTAGAAAATAAGCACATCGTAATTAAATTTTACTTGATCAAAAACCATATACATGGTGTGTTTAGCAAGGGCCTAAGCATCCCAATTCCATCTTTATCAGCTAAGTTTTTTTTTTAAGCAGCAGGTCTTAATGCCAAATAACTGCGTATTTGTCTTTCCTCCTAATATGTTCACATGCTGGACATTGTTAAATAAGGAACAAGTAATAAGTTTATTCCATGCTGAAAAGAGAAGAAAGAAAACACATTTTGGCTGTGGAGCCTTCTTCGGGTGTGAGAAAGACAGAGCAGATGGCAAAGATTAAATAGCATAGGAGAACAAAATCTGGGAGAGTGGAGGAGGCAGGAGCAGGGGAGAGGGGAGAGGCCACTCAGGTGGTGCGAAGTGGAGAGAGGTGAAGAGAGGTGTGAAGTCGAAACCTGCGTATGAATAGAGAGGTTTACATGAAAACAAGTTTGTCATTGAGAGAAGGGGGAAGGTGTGAACCAAGTTTCAGGATAATTTTTGTTTCTAATGTCTTTCTTCTATGGGAGTTAAGAAACCCTTCTTTGAGAACACAGACGGAGAGATCAGTGTGATCATGGCCGTCTGAGGTGAAATGAGAAACTATGGGCTTGGAGAAATCTTTAAGCTTTAATTATTGTTAAATAAGATTATATTTTGCTGTTGTTAATATTGTTTTCAATACTGTCCTAATGTAAGTTTTGATATCTCCTTTTATTTTGCAACTTTTATATCTTACATATTATATTATTACAAGACTGATTAATTGATTATTTAATAGGTTTAAGTCTTTTAACTAGAAGAATAGTATTAGAATACCCACTTTTTAATAAATATCTGAAAATTCAAATTCCTGACTTAAAAAAAATCCATGATAAGTACAGTATATACAGTATGATTAAAAAAGGTACTTTTCCTGATGACCATTCACTTTGAAGTGGTTGAGGGGGCAGTAGGTTCAGACAATAGAGACATGTCTGAACTTCATTCCCCAGATGGTAATTGTTGTGGGAAATTCTTCATCAGAGGAGCAAGACACAGTCTTGTGCAGATTCAGTTTTATTGAGCTCAATAAGTCCGACAAAGCGCGCTGGGACTGCCCCACAGAACAGACAAACTGCAAGGGTTCCCCAGCTCTTATATACAGTCAGAAGAAAGTTTGTTTCACAATCTGAGTGCTTGTCCTGTTCTTTGATATGTAATTACTTCTAGTCTTCTAGTCATGTTCTGTCTTGCTCTAGGTTCTGTCCTTTGATATGCAGCAGACATTGGTCTGGTTTATCCTGTTTGTGGATGTTGTTCCTGTCTTTTATTATGTAGTGTTAAGTCACTGGGGCTGCTAAAGCAAGTCAGCTTTATGGCATCTTAGTGTAACTTTTGTTTGAGGCTAAATTAACATACCCCATCAGCACCTCTCACAATGTGCTTAAGTGGTGATACTGTGATGCTGGATAAGTGAGATATATACATGTCCCACTTCAGTAATGGAATATGAACCCCCATCTCCAAAGGGTCCATTGGACTCTGCAGGCTAGAAAGCCTTTGTTTATAATTTTACTAGATAGATAAGGGATCAGAAAGGAAGCAAACTGCTGAAACCAGATATGAAAATATACTGAGTTTCTTTTGGTCTCAGTTAAAGGCTTATGTTGAGAAGCCAGTGTGTTTCATAGCTGCCTGGTCGTATTTATAGAAACAGAATGAAGAATAGCTAGGCTTGTGTTTTGCTTCCTTTGTTCTAAATGTAAGAATAAAGACATAATTTTCTTACGTTTGTGTTCAAGTGCAGTATTTTTGTGTTCAAAGGTCCTCTTTCACGATTCTAATCTGGAAAAGCTATGATGAAGTCAGTTTTGCACCATGTTTTCTTCTAAAATGTAAAATATAGCAGTAACCCACTATAAACCTAACCCAAAGCAAATCTTATTGATTTTTTGAAAGCAGGAGTGTTTTATTGATTTTCTGCACAAATGAATTAGGAGAAGAACAGGACAAACACCCCACCACTGCATTCCATCTTGCTGGAATTTGTAAAGTATGTAGTCTGTGCCCTCGTGTTTAAGCTTGACGAGTATTCTAATATGAGGATAGAGATTTATTGATACGCAGGTGACATTTATAGAGCTGCAGCACTCAAATTAATCAAAGGTGTATAGACAGTGATTTTCTGTCAACCAAATTAAGATGTGCCTCAGTAAAACAGATAACTACTTTATCTCTAAAGGGGAAGTGTATCAAACTTTGAAGCCATAACCTTTAAGCCTGAAATTTAAGGGATAAAGGCAATCATGAATAAACTGCAATCATGTGATTTCTTATATTAATACATAAAAATGGAATAGTTTACAGGTCAGATCTGATTTATTACTGTCATAGATGTTCAATAAACATTAGACAAATAAATAACATTTGAAGTTATGCATTTAGCATTATGCATACAAATAAAGTGATAATAAAATTTAGATAATTGTTATGTTAGACATGGTAGTATATCTTTTACAGGGACTAAAAGTAGAAAGTAAAAGTAGAACGTGGACATAATCTAATGATGCTGATCCAGTCACCTGAGTTACTCACTTTTCCCATTTAGTGACATGTCTCACTCCAGTTAATTAAATAGTTTTTATTTTCTTCTTTATTGCTTTTAATGAAAAAAGACAAAGTTAAAAGATTATTGTAGTGGTAAAATCACCACTGTCTCAAACAAAAAGTCATACATTTTCAAGGAAATATCCACAGGTTATTAGAGAGGATTTAAATAAAAATAAAAACATAGTTCAATATCAATAGACAATTGTGATATATGATTGCAATGTGGAAAAAATAATGTACAAATTGTAGATTATTCAAATATGGCAAATAAGGGGATATATAGCTTTCTAAACCACAGTTTTCAAAACATAAATTTCATACATACATACATTTTTTCAAAACACACAAAACATTTAGAAAATTATTTAATAGAATGTATCATAAAATAACAATAATAATAATGTTAAAGTCATTCCTTTAAAAAGAATGGCCAGGTCATTACAAGGGTTTCAACATACCTGAACTGTGCTTTACTGCATTTTACCATGGGAGTACCTTGATATAATATGAAGTGAAAAGAATGTTTAGATATTCCCATATATCAGTGTAGCACAGTAAATGATTATGAAACCATAGTATTGAATAAACCTTTGAATAAAAGTTTTAATTTTAATAAAATTTAGCCTTCCTTTAAATATTTTTCTAGATCTCTTCATCGTTCCTTCTCTTTCTCCCTGGGCTACTTGCTCCCTCTCTTACTAAACCAGCATTCTGTACCTTACATCCGAAGAAGGCTCCACAACCGAAACGTTGTTTTCTTTCTTCTCTTTTCAGCATGGAATAAACCTATTACTTGTTCCTCAGAAACATGAAATGCTGCTTTATTTTTTTCAAATAATCTTATGCACTACTCTGGATCCTTAATTTACCACAGCTGCATATGGCTTTCACATGAATCTAATTTTAATTTAAAAAAATACATGTTTATTAACCCACGGGTGCTTTTCTGCACTAATCATACTATTCAGTAGCATTAACACATTTTTTTTCACATACAGAATACAGAATTATTAGTAATTGTGTATGAATTGCAATTAGAAAACAGGTAATTTTATGTTCACCTATTGCAGGAAATGTTGACACAGTCCAGGTTTTCCCCATTGTATCTGGAATCTTAACGACACTTCAAGAGTCATAATAATTGTAACACTATTTGAATAATTTATATTATTATAATATTTAACATACTCTGGTGTAATAAAAATATCAATATTGCATACATATTATCTATTATATTTTAAAAAGTGCTTAAATGCTTAAATAGTTTGATATTGTTACAAATGGGGGGGTTACGAAAATGGTGAAAATCAGGAATTGACAGAGCGGTTTAGTCAATAAGTAAAATAACAATCCATAACCCCCAACTTGTAAGTGATTTCTCTAGAATATACCTGAGCTGCTTGTATGATTGGAGACATGTGAATTATTTGTTCTCTGGCACAGTTTTGGTGAAAAAAAACTAATAATCCAGGCATATTTGGTTAAACAAATATTAAAATAACAAGACACAAACTATACTACACAAAACAAAAAACATACAACACCCAACTTACACTATGTATAGTATTTACAAACAAGGCGTTTCAGAGGCCTAACATTCTAATCACCCAGGAAAAACCCCCAGACTTAAGAAAGTCTTCGATAATGTCTACAGAGGCCAAATATGAGATAAGCTGCCTTCTAAATAAATGTAATACAACCTGCAGTTAAATCTCTCTCTCTCTCTGTACCCCCCATATGGCATATGGGGTGCTATTCTCCTTAATTTATAAATGCACTCTAAGCAGGAAAGATGTTTCTAACCGAGGTATCTTTTGTCCAGGAAACTCAAGTTCTCTTAAAACACAGAATAGCTCGCTTTCTTTAGCAAGGTTCAAATACTTAACTCCAGTCAGGTTTTGTTTGAATGATCATGAAATAGGGGCTCTTGGCAGGCTCAAGCTTCAAGCTCCAACTCCGCTCTCCTTTCTTTTTTCTTCTTGTTTCTTGTTGTACTCCTTCCTTGTTGTCATCTGTGTTCTTAATGTGATCTTATAGTATGTGTTTCTGTACTTCTCATTGACAGTCATTAACCCACAACTTACCTAGGTATACCAAGGTAAACATTATAATGGTTTCTGATCAAGGGACCCCATATCTAAAAAACATCCTCTCTACTTTGAAGTTAGACATGTTTACTCTGCCAAGCATCACGAACTGTACCTAAAATTTAAGAGACACCTTCTAATCACCTAAAGCTGTAAAAATACAATATGTGCATTGGCCAGGAATTGAACCCAAGCATCCTGTGCAACAGGCAGAATTCTGCCACTGAAACACCAATACATTATTTTACCTTGACAAGCCAAGTTAGATCCATTACACTGTAAAGATACATTATATAATATATAAATATTATATATGAACACAAATCATTAAAATTACTTATGTTATAATCGCTTGCAGAGCAAGTGAAACTAAACAAACAAAAACTAAACAAAAAATAATTTTGATATAAAACAATGATTAAAAAGCACTGAATGAAAAATTGCATGAAATTACTGAGAAACAGAGAATAAACAGCATATTATTAATAAAAATATTTTATAAGTTATAAGAAGGTATGTAACTCATGTTTGTTCAAGTATATGTTGTTTATTTTTTAATCCTTGCAAGTGTTCATAGGAACTGACATTAAAAAGAGCATGTCAAATCTTCCCAAAATAACCACAGTGTGTGACCGAGTTAAAGAATTTGATGAAGAAAATATTTCTGAAGATGGAATACAGTTGTGTACCTTTTTTTTATTTTCAGCTACCACTACCAGCTATATAAATATCATATATTAATATTCCTAAATTAATATAGCTAATGACATTAAACAAAATTATTATTACTTCTGTAATTTTTATTTTCAGCTACCAAAACTTCCCTTTAATTACATGATCCCATGTTAACATTCCATATAAAGTGCATTTGTAGAAGTAGTACAACAGTGCACCACAAATGCCACCTATTCATCTTCTTTGGGCATTGAAAATTATTTGGGCAATATAATTATGCATGCCTAATCATGCTAATGGAACAAGCTTGAGATCTTCAGACTTGTCCAAAGGTCAAAACTTAGAGGAGGAGAACCACAGAAACATATGCATGCCCATATGTTGTAGTTACTACACAGAATATTAATTGGTTTTCAGTAGTATTGACAAAAGACCACATGTATTATTTACTTGTATAGGAGTAACAACATTTGCAAGCTCATCATAGAACTTCTCTTGTTGTAATAGAAGTCATGGGCAGAATTTTGGGTAGTTAGTTTCAGTTGCAGGCAGGACAGGATATGTTGATGTTACATGATTCAGTTTCAATCCTGTCAGACCTGTGAATTTGCCAGGTGTTTCCAAGAATATCACAAACTGCTGTGCAAAACCTTTTAAGTCATAATGTCATCTGTAGTGATTGATTGTGACATCATCAAGTGATATGTCCATCGCCATGTGGCAGATATTCCTCATCTGCAAAAAACTCTGGCCCTGCAAATGGATTTCTTACAACGCTAATTCAAATTGAGGATTGTTAAATATTTTTTTTACAGATTTTAAAGATTGATTTCTTTTTGCAGCACCTGAAAGGTGCTGTAGGTAACACATTTTTTCATGTGGATCTGTTGCCTACAAATTGCATCACCTGGAAGGTGAGTTGAAGTTGAGTACACCAGAATAGGAGCTGAAGAGAGGACAGACGTGAAGGTATTGAAAGCACCTTGGAATTCTGAGTCACCACTGTTTTGGGTGGACAATTCAACAAAATAATGGTACCAACCGATAAATCTCAGAAATTGCTTAACATCTTTTACTGTCTAGGGAATGACAGCTTGAATAGCTTTAGACTATTCAGTCTACTGTTAGTCACATCATTTCCAAGGATATAACTTTTTTTCTAATGAAGCATTTTCCAAGATTAAATGTAAAGCTAGCAAACGTTGCAGTTCTGTTGAAGAAAATAATAATATTGTCAATGTAGAAGATTGCCTTCCCATGGAATCCTGCCAATAGGCCTTTGGAAAGAGGCTGCTGTTTTCTTGAATCCAAGTGGAATTACTTTACACTGATATAAAAATGTGTTTTAGTTTCAAAATCTCTATCCGTGGCGACCTGCCAATAACTTTCTTTTTAAAGTCAAGGGTGATTCATACTTTTATTTAGCTTTATCTACTGAGTCAATACTTTGTCAAATTATCACATTTAGATGGGAAATGCACAAAGCATCTAAACTGCTCTTTTCATTTAACCCCCCCAATAGCTTTAATTACCTTCATCCTTTTTAATCATCACAATCGGTGCTGCCAATGGTGAGTGAAGGAAGCTCAACAATACCTTTCTGAAGTGTTTCATATACTGTTTGTAGTTAGCTCACACCTGAAGAAGGCTCCACTGTCGAAACGTTGTGTTTTCTTTCTTCTTTTTTTCAGCATGGAATAAACCTATTACTTGTTCCTTTGCAGCCTACACATGCTGACGCAGCTACCCACCCACCTGAACGTATACAGTTTGTGTCACTTAACATGAAAAACTCTATTAGTCTTTTATTTTGACTGATACATCATCACATAAATTGATTGTGTGTCTGATGCGGATTTTCTTTACAGATTCCATTGAAATAGCAATGGAAATAACATTTTATATTAATTTTCACGCTGCAGCCTCTGCTGTTGCTATTCTTCCTACAGGCACAATTATTTAGAACAGTACAAGCACAGACAAGCTTAGAACTATGAGTGAGTGGAGCTGTTCCCTTTTGCACATCTTCCAACCTGAAGACTTCCTTTAATAAAGCATAGAACACTCTGGTCTTAGCCTGTTTACCTCCATTACAGTGATATGTGAAAATCAAAGGTTGCCCCTGTTTTCTATAGACATTTTCAACCCCAAATATTAAAGTCAGGACTTTGACCAGACCACGCAAGGGCATTCCCTTTCCTTTTCTGAAGCCACCCCAGTTTAGTGTTGGCCTTGTACTTTGAATCATTGTTCTGCTGGAAAAATAGTTTTTCCCCAGTTTTCGGTCTGAAGAAAGATTTCCTCTAAGATTTGTCAGTACTTTGTTCCATCTTTGTTCTCATCAGTCTTGACAAGAGTCCCAGTCTCTATTGCAAAGGACAAATCAATGTGAGAAGCTGGCAATCGAAAAATCATTCTGCATTATATACAAGTTTACACTACTGAGGGACCTACTACCACCTACCAACACAAACAAATGTTCTGGGGAACACATCAGAACTATATCCTCTTAATGTAATCACAAAGTTCTTCTCACATCAAAGTATATGTACCATTAGTATCTATCATGGCCTTAGATATCTCTAAAGGAGTGACTCTGTACTCTAATTCTTTTACAGGGTTTGGTTTGACTCACTGAGTTCCCCAATATTGCTTTTGCATTACATAGTCAGATTCATTCATGTTACCTGCGTGTACTAACTCATCCACTATTTAAACACTCTCTGAGACTTTGTAAAAGAATCCTAATTCTTTTAGGCCTATTTTTACACCTTTTTTGACTCATTTTTATACCCCACAGATTCAGAACCACATTCCTTAGACATAGTATTGAGAGAGCTAAATGTCTGTGTAAGACGGTGAGTGCACAGTAAGAAACTCTCTGAAAACCTCTCCGCATTTCTCAATGAATGAATGATCCCTGTAGCGTACGTTGATCTACTTTACTGCAGACATTCTGTAGACCTCTCACATTGCACCTATTGTAATGCATGCTTTGATATATGTTGTGCATTGTAAGAAGGTTCCAGTACATTTTGACTTTAGCTCAGACTTCATGCAATTAGTGCTTTATGGAGTTGTGTTTAGGCGTAAAAAATGCAGTCCCTGTGTGGTACCTATATTCAGGTGAAATATATGTTTAATAATGAAAGGAAACAGAATATGTTCATTTCTCACTAAAAAGACAAAACTGTGGAGTGTGGAGCTAAAATATCAAATAAAAGTTTGTTTTTTCTGTTTACATTTTGCCAAAACCAAAATAATTTTAGCAAGGAAATAATGTCTGCTGGTAATTTTTCCAACTTACACTCTTTAGCAGGTCCCCACTGTTACCTGTTCAGTCTTTTTATGTTCTTGTTTTGCAAAAATCACCTCAAAGACAAAAGAGGCATTTGTTTCTTGGAAGTCTTTTGCATTTATGTTATTATTAAATAGTCAAATTAAAATAAAAATAACCTATAGGTGACCAATAGGTTTATATAGAAATGTCTACAGAGAATGTCCATTGTGTATAGAAGTACATTCTATAGAGAAATGAAACATTTTTATAGAAACCTTAAGGTATTGTGCTGCAAGGGCTGATAAAAGGAACTGCTAACAACTCTGGAACAATACTGCTGTAAAGCTACAGAGATTCAAAGAATAAAATATGTCTTATCATTGGTTGCTTTTGTTAACCTAGCTTCAGTAATGTTTGGCCTGCAAATGTTAGCTTTCCCTATATTTCAAATTCATGAGGTTATTTTTCAAACAGTTGATGTTTGAAAGATGTTGATGAAACAGTTGGTGTACTAACCAAAGAATACATACAGCAAGCAATAGTATTTATTCATGATATATAACCTGCACGTGATATAGGCAAATGTGCATTTTGTAATTTTATGTACATAATAATTATATTAATTCCTAGCATTTATATACCACTAGGCCTAACATAATTTACATAGATTCAGACAAGTCAGATTTCTGACATGAAAGAACTGCTATGTAAAAGGAAGCAGAAATTTGAAATATTCACATTTAAAGACAATTAAGACAAACAACACAGCATATGAGGTATCATCATCATATCATCATATTATCATCATAAACTAAATTTGAAAGGACCCTATCAGGGTCATACTGTATGTGAAACAATGGTCTTTAATGCAATCTAGAGGCAGATTATCCCCTAATTTAGGTGTCTCCAATGTTGATCCTGAATCCTGTAGATATTACAGATAGCGTATCAGATTTGGAGCAATATAATAAGCATATGATTTGTTAAAATTAATGATTTAGAATGCCCTTAATCTCTCTAGGACCACAATTTCCTTATCTGAATAAAATACAACGTTTCCTTAATTAATCAAGTTCCAAATTTTTAGCAATGGGTGATTTTTGCCGAACGAAATTATTTAACTGGACTGAAGCTATCTAGGCACATGTTAGAAGACTCCTGCCCTAAATGACCTTACTTACCCTTTAGTCCTGGGTCCAAAAAAGACTTTAGGAACCAAGGTATCAAGAAAATTGTTTCATTCATATCCCAGCAGTGCCTCCATCCTATAACAATCCTATTGACATAGGAAGGTTCATTCGCTCCTAAGAAAATGAAATACAATCTCAGAACAAGATATAAATGAGAAACTAAAAATATATTTTATAAAAATGTTGAATGTGATAGATTTAGATAAATAAATAAATACATCCTCCTAACAGCAAACAAAAGAAACTCATGAATGTAACACAGTTACAAGTATATACACAAAAGTATAAAGATTGTTTGGATGAAGAATAAATTTATTGTAACCACTGCTCTTAATTCCTCCCTGTTGTAACAGAAAGAATAAGGTTCTGGATCCCGAGATGAAGTTAAACAGATGAGTTTATTGCATGCAAGGAACAATAAAGTCTTGTTTCCCGCAAGAAACAACAAAACCGAAATATTGTTCAAGGTGCCGGTACAAACTTTAGGTTTATATAGTCCTTCCTTGCTGCTTCGGACGTCATTCGTTATTATGGTAAAGGGGGGACGTCACGTGTTTCGCCAGTTTACAGCCTTTTGGCCAAATGGTCAGGGATTAAGTCCCCAGGGGTTTTCCTAGCTGGCATCTGGAATCCTTATCAGTTAACCCCCTTCCTGCCATAAACTCCAGCCTTAGAAGTCTAATCTTCATGCAGAAAGGACTTAAAATTAACCCCGTCTTCACATCTTACTTCATCCCCTAAACGTATATGTATACGTATGCAAGCAATGGATCATGAACTGAATGCGAAAGTAATGCAGGCTTCAAGATGATAAAATATTTTGAGGGGGTTGTTTCTGCAAACCTGGACATATAAATGGTATGAAATTGTATTTCTTTGTTTCATTTTTAAAATACCACATTTCTTCAGATATTTTGACAATTCCCTGCCCTCTGTCACTGTACTTGTTTATTTACTTCAAATAAGTAGCATACACTCAAACATACACAGAAAAACGACTGAACTGCCTGTGCAGCATTATACAGAACCATTGGTTCCAATAATTATTTTTCACTCAACATCATTCTATTAGATATGTGAATAGCCCTTAGAAAGACTTTTTCAAAAGCAAAATGCCTCCCTCACGATCAAAGAAGGAGTTTACAAAAGACTATACACTAAGATAAATAAAATAGCCAAAACTGAAATACAATTGAAAGCCTTTGTAAAAATGGGCTAAATTAATTTGTAATGCAATATAACAGGTAAAATCAGGTGTTAAACTTAATTGTAACACCAGCAAGTACTGTATCTATTTGTTTGAGGGGGTCTGAGAAGTATAGTATAGAATATATACAAGTATAGAAAATAAACAGCAGAAGTAGAATACAAACACTTTTTATTAGGTTTGTTTCCTTGAAGGAGGTTAATGCATTTCAGGTATTAAATAAATTTTGTAAACCATGATTTTCCCCCTTTGTAACTTTATTTACTTTTTGAATTAGGAGCAATAGTTCACAATATGTTAGGGGTGAAAATCAGTCAGAATTCATAAATGAGCTGAAATTGCATTCAGGTGTTGTTTTCTATGGGAAATAAAGAAGAGTAATGTTGTTACTCAGATTCAGTTTCAAGTTTGTGCTGTACTTTTCCACATTATAAGTTGTTAATTAACTTACTTTACTGTACAAAAGAAAATGGGTGGCAAATCAAATGACCATGCCTGGTCTGTCTTAGTTTACAGCCAATATTGTGAATGACAAATAACTCAGGTTCAAGGAAAGTTTTCAACATGTGTTTTTTTAAGAATATATAACTTTTAACCAGGATAAGAGTAAAAAAATTTAATTACCAAAGTTCAAAAGATTGATACAGATACAGCCATTCAAAGTGCGCGGCACAGACACGTACCGGAGGTAATTGGCTACGGCCTCACGCGTCACGATGCAAAATACCGCGGTACGTGATTGGTTGACTGACAGGGGCACTCGTGGTGCGTTGGTCGGTCGTAGAAAGATTTAAATGTCTTTACTGTGCCCGTTTAAGTATTGAATATTTATATGGAATTTTACCACTGAAGGGAAATCTTAGTAGCTGAGCATAAAAAGAATAGGAGCATACTGTAACGCGTGTGAAGGCCATAAACGATATTAATTTTGGAACATAAACTTACGGTATATGGCTGTTCTCGGTACTTTAAAGAAAACATACACACCAGTATTCCATTTCTCCCTAAACATTTTAAGCATCGAAGTCTTTAACTAATGTGATACCGGAGTCAACAAGCATACTTTTAGAATTTGATTAAAAGGGAATATAATATGGAATCGCGTATCTAAAGAACTTACGATTAACGATTTTTATTAATTAATTAATAAATTAACGATATAATTATACTCATGTACCGCAACACAAGAATTGTACACGCTGTATGATGTCTGTTGATAATGTTTTGTAGGGCTTTTTCAGCACTCCTCATGTGACCTTACCGGTGGCACTGTGGGTTAGGTTCCTGACTTCTCCATTACACGTTGCGTGTTCGAAACCATGACTTTTTTTTTTAACAAACATTTCTTTGAAAAAATAAAACGTTTCCCTGGCTCAGAGATTAAATTAAACTTCACTCGCACCAAACAAATTTATATTTCTAAATATCACAACATGATCGAATTTAAGTCATTTTAATAACAATGAATAGTCACCTAGGCGTTACAATATAAACATTTATATTGATTTAAATCGCGTTTAAATCGCCTTTATTTAAAATCCATAAATAAAGCTGATACTGTTTAGACTTTTAATTATTTAAAACTGTATTACAGCAGCACAATGCACAATGCAACGTAAATCGCTATCTTTGTCTTCTGCGTAATAATGTTCACCTCTCTGTCCAGCAAATTAACAATGGTAATAATAATGAACTTTATTGTATATGGCGCCTTTAAAGGTGGCTCCTCAAAGCGCTTTACAGGATAAAAACAATAACAACAATACTGTAAGGCTGGGCAAACGATTTTTTTAAAAGAAATACAAAATGAGATATAATGATGTGTTCCGGCTTAGACATTAACGAAGAGCATAACACGTGGGCGGCCAGCGGGAGTGCTGGCTGTGACGAATTAAACCGGTTTCACAGGTATTTTCAAAGTAGAAGGGGGCGAGATTTCTAGCGAAAGACACCTCCCCCCCTCCTAAACCACCCAGTAAGTACAGTACTTACTAGTTAAGAAAGCTAGGCTCCTCAATGAAATCGCTTTAACATGCTAATGCGTTGGTGTAAGAGTCCGGGCGTGGCAAGCTTCTAATGTCAACCCGACTACGAAAGGAAACCCTTCTTTCATTGGAAGACAATGAACATATTCTAGCCCTAAATGAATTAATAGCAAACATGGTTTACATAAAAGACAAGAAAGTTTAGCCTTTGTCACTAATGAAACCACTAAATAAAGACATAAATATAGAAATCTTAAGATTTTTAAAATACATGACTTTGCTAAAATTTATTTAAAAATAAAAACGATTACAAACGCCAGCGGAGAGAGAGAACAGGGGAGGGATGTTGGGTTTGCATAAGGGGCGGGGCTATGGAAATGAGGTCTATTTGGGAATGTGGAGTTACATGTTTTGGCTGTTTGTGAATTATCGTTGTTGAGTTGGAGTGTTGAGGTATTGATTTTGTGTAATGCTTTATGTTGAAAATTGAGGTGGATTTTGTTTATGATAAAGAGGATAAACTGGGATGGGAGGAGGGTTTTGCATAAGGGGCGGGAGTATGATAATTGGAGGAATTTGAGAGAGTTTGCGGGCTATTTTTGGTTTGTATTACAAATAATTCGTACAAGATATTGAGATTTGTTGATAATTGGAGGACGGTTTTGCTTTAATGGTTTGATATATTTGATTTTGTATTGTGGTTGTTATCTATGTGGTTGTTTTTGTTGGTTGGTCGTTATTATGGTTATTATGTTTATTGTGTCATTTTTGATTATTGGATGTAATAATCAAAAGAGAGAGAGAAAGAGCGAGCGAGCACCTTCTTTTTACTTTTGTAGCCAAAGGGCCTTGCAGATCAGATTCCCTTCCCCCTACGGAAAGACAGACACATGTTTTCACAGTTTAGAAGCCGCTCTGGAAAGATTAGATTTAGAAGCCCGTGGAAAGATTAGATTGTAATCGTTTTTATTTTTTAAATAAATTTTAGAAAAGTGTAATCTATACTAAAAAGCTGTACACCACCTGCTATAAAGATACATATTGTAATACTTTCGGGTTGGGATAGGACGGACACAAGAACTCAGACTTCAGAACTCAGAACTCAGACTTGCGGAGTTAAAGCAAGTTAAAGTTAAAGCACCTTGAATTTAATTGAATTGAATTGAGAGAGAGCGCAGCCAGGACAGACAGGCAAATAACAAATAAATAATTCACAACAGCGACATATCATAAAACGTTTGCACATATTGTTAAATTATTACTTCTTTTTCAGGAAGTTAAAAAAACACTTGAATTACTTATGCAGTCTCTCGAAATAAAATTATTCTTCAAGCAATGCAACTAACGTCGGGCAACGTGTTTTTTTAATCCAACATTGACAGCCACATCTTAAATCTTGTCAGTCAGCTCTTTTTTCTCTATTTGAATTGTGGCGATTCAAACAACTTGGGATAACAAACGATATTAGATATTACATTTTAAGCATCGCAGTCTTTAACTAATGTGAAATAACGTGTATAAAAAGTGGTAGTTTTAAGCTTTTCTGCGAATACGCTCGATACCGGAGTCAACAAGCATACTTTTAGAATTTGATTAATAGGGAATATAATGTGGAATCGCGTATCTAAAGAAATTAATAACGATATAATTTGGTTTCTGTCAAAGCGCAATGAAACCTATAACTTGATTCTTATGGACGCCTGGTCCCGCCAGGGATTAAAGAAAAACATTATTCATTATTATTCATTCATTATTAATACTATTAGTAATATCTTCGTTAAAGACTTTGATGGCGACAGCTCAAACATGAGAGGTTGAGCTTTATTAGGTCCACCTTGCGGAAATTCCGGATACTATTTTACTTGCGGTACTATAGGAGAATTTACGGTAACTCGTGGTAGACTGCGTAAAGTGCACCGCAAAATAATGCGGTATTGCCCGCTTGTTTTGAATGGCTGCATCTGTATATGGGGACATAATGCAATATATGCTGTATATTCACACAAGGTATTACTGTACCTGTTTTTCTAATTTGTATTTTGATCTTTTTTCCAATCAACCTTATAGATTGTTTGTGATTCCTAGATACCTTATAGATAGAAATGCAGTATACTATTAGATGACTAAATAAGATAAGGAAAATTACAAACAAGTTTTAAATAATTAAAAAAAATGTTTTTTTTCTAGACAGCTGAAGAGTTCCATTGTCCAAATCATCATTAAGCAAATTATTTTTTAATAATTTAAACCATGTGTACACCTTAAAAATATCCCAGACTTTGCCACAGAAAAAAATGTGATAAACACAAAACCAGATAGTGTAGCTGTTTACAGTAGATGAATAGATGTACTTTAAATCAGACACTCTTTTGTTCACAGAAATCAACAGTAGGTGTGTTGTCATAAATATTTGAAAGGAAAATTGCTGAAGGTACATAATGTTGTCTAGAGCATAATATTCAGAGATTTACTGAGAGAATGTGACATGAGTGCTAGCCTCTTCTGCTTTGCATTTTGAAAGTTCCATTGTATGCAATGAGATACATTTAAAATTCCATAATAAGGCCTGTTGTAGTCTTTACTGGGGAGGAATGCTGATTTAGCATCTTATCAATTTTTGCTTGGAAACTGTACAATGTAATGAAAATAAATGTTCCAGCCTCAGAACTATATCAAGAACACTGCAGAGCATTTATGATGGTAAAATCTGAGGCTACAATGTACTCTCCACTGCCAGAATGTTAGGTCTTATACACCTAATAAAAAAGTCTGCATTATTCACACCTTTTTTCTGCATTATTCACACCTTTTTAGAGACACACTTAATTAAAAAAATACTAAGGTTAGTGCTGTAAATGTTTAATTTCAAATATTTAATTAAGATAAGTTTTACTCCAAACTTTATATGCACAATGAATTTTAGAAGAACTGTAACAATGTATAACAAAGTGTTGTTGTATTGTTTTTTTGTGTTGAATTAATTTCCTTCAATTAAACTCAACACTGATAATTGTTATTGCCTTTTAGTTACTATATAAAATAACTACATGAAACTAATTCTAGATGTTTACCACAGATGCCTCCAACTTACAGCTACCTGCTCCACATATAATAAGAATTGCTTACACGTATATAGCACTTTTCTGGACACTCCACTCAAAGTGCTTTACAGGTAATAGGAACTCCGTTCCAACACCACCAATGTGCAGTACGTAGCAGACGGGTTCCTCTGCGTTGTGTCAAATGAACACCCAGGGACACCTATTTTATTTCCTTATAGAACATAAAACACGTGGGCGTTACACACGCTAAATGTCTCTCTCTCTCTCCCGATTGGCATCCACAATGCGTCTGAGAAATCACCTTATAATTATATTATATAAAATAACAGAATAATAATATCTAGAATGATATATAATATATAAAAATATTAGATTACATATATAAATGTAATTATATACTATCTTATATTATTAACACAATACCCACCATCTATGTACATTCACATGACTACACATATATAATATCAATATCAAATCAATTACAATGGTCATAATGCACGCATAACTCGCCCCTTTCTTTTCCCATGTTTTATCTCTCATCACATTATACGTACTCACCACGATATAAGCCAATACACGTTATCTTACTCTACAATGCAACTTTTCCACTGTTGTACGTTAACATTTGGTTAATAAAATTGACACACCTAAAATATTAAAGAAGAAAGAAAAAAATTATAACAAAATGGACGACATACCTTATAGAACATAAAACACATGGGCATTACACACGCTAAATGTCTCTCTCTCTCCCGCTTAGCAAAATATAACACGTGGTTAAACACCGTATAATGCATTAAACATTACCATTATGTACTACCATGATTAACTTGGCACACAACTGTAATATTCACAGAAAGAATATATATATATAATATTGCCTCATAAATATGTAATAAAAATAAATTAAAAAATAACGCTCGCATGCTAACCTGCATGACCACGTTTCGCTAGCACCACACTACACTCAATTACGGTACGTTAGCATATCGCAACAAGCCCTCCAGATCAGACATCCTAACTTTCTAATTAATCAAATAAAACATTACGTGCAACCTAATAATGCGTCACAGTCTTCGTCACATGGTCACCAATATATTACGCCACACTAGTAATCGTTAAAAACAGAAAATAAATGGGGATTATGAGGAGACCATGATTAGGCCAGGGAGGAAATTTGATCAGGACACTGCAGTTAAAATCCCTACTCTTTTCAAGAAACGACCTGGGATTTTTAATAATCACAGTCAGGACCTTGGTTTTACAGTATGTCTCATCGAAAGGATGGCACCTTACTTACAGTATAGTGTTCTCATTACTATACTGTGGCATTATGATCCACACAGACTTCAGGGTGAGTGCCTCGTGATAGTCTCACTATGTTATAAGAAGAAAAAAGCCTTATGAGTGGAGCCGGTACATTTCTGTAAAATCAAATGCTTGTCGAGTGTTATGAGTAGAAAAAATCCCTTATCATTATATTGGCTTTGAGCAGTGATAGTTTTTTAGCCTATGAGGTTTATCCGAGGCGCGATTACTGTGGTCATTAAAAATCATAGGGCATTTCTTGAAAAGAGTTGGGGTGTTACCCTGGTGTCCTAGCCAAATTTCCCATTGTCCTCTACCAATCATGGCCTCCTAATAATCCCCACCTATGAATTGGCTTCATCACTCTGTTCTCCTCCTCACTGGTAGCTGGTGTGTGGTGAGCATCACGTGCAACACTATTGCTGCCGATGCATCATCCAGGTGGGTACTTGTAGCCAGGTGTGTTGAGCCATGGTTATATGATGTAATCATTTATTTTATGTTATTTTATTATTTTATTTTTGTGAACTTCCCCAAAATTAATTCAGTTTTTATGTATATAGTTGGCTTTGCGACATACCTTGGGATTTGTTGTTGGTGGGGAGTCAATTAAGGTGCACCCTGGGTGTCATAGGCGTCAAGTTTTTCTGGTTATTTCTCAGATGCATTGTGGACGCCAATCGGGTAAGACGCACATTGCTTCCTTTCTCCAACAAACTTTTGCGACTTTATTTTAATCAATTTATCAATTGGCTTCATTAGTCTGTTCTCCTTCCCAGTGATAGCTGATGTGTGGTCAGTGTACTGGCACACCTTGGCTCCGGTCATAACATCCATGTGGGTGCTACACTTAGTTTTGGAGGAGAGTAGGATATAAGAGAGAGTAGGAGAGTAGGGGTGTTACCCTGGCGTCCTGGCCAAATTTCCCATTGGCCTTTACCAATCATGGCTTCCTAATAATCCCCATCTATGAATTGGCTTCATCACTCTGTTCTCCTCCTCACTGGTAGCTGGTGTGTGGTGTGCATACTGTGCAACACTATGGCTGCCGTTGCATCATCCAGATGGATGCTGCACATTGGTGGTGGTGGTGGAAGGGAGTCCCTTTTACCTATAAAGCGCTTTGAGTGGCATGTCCAGAAAAGCGCCATACAATTGTAAATAATTATTACTTATTATAAAGCTCAACCTCCACTTGAAATCCCTTACATTTTCCCTATTCTCCAATATCCATTCTATTTCCATTTCTGGTGTCCAACATGCCCCAATACAGACACATTTAGTGCCATCTGCTCTGGATTTCTCCTCTTTGTTCCCTGCTAACCTTAATGCCACCAACTTGGTCTAGGGTCTGTCCAATATCCGGCTCAGTCAGTAGCATTTTACAATATCTTAATACAATGTGTACAAAGGTGTCATGAATGTCTCTGCAATTTCCCTCACGGGATCAATAAAGTATCTATCTATCTGTCTTAATATTTATGTCACGGTTGTCAGAAGGGACAAACCGTGGAGAGGCAGGAGAGTGGAAAAAGACCCATATGCGTAGCGGCAGAACGGGGAAAAAGCCCGGGCTCAGCAGTTCAGGAGTCGAATAGAAACCTATGCCCTCAGGTAGCGGACGTGGGACGACCTGGTGCTAGGCGGGTCTCAGGACATCCAAACGTCTATGTTGAGTGAAGCAGAATAAGTGACCCAGAAATATATAGCCCCAGAGAGAGACACCGAAAGGAGAGCAAAGGACAGGAAACTGGGGACAGGACAGAGTAGGAGCACCCTCTGGCTGCAGAGGGCATGACAATTTACTACAACTTGACTTTGCATTAATAAGCATGAATAAGTTCTCACTTTAGATGAGATGCTGGAAGCAATGTGTAAAAAGGCTTCTAAAGCCATTACAATGTCTGTTAATAATTTAGAACATCCCAAGAGCCAAGAAGGTTCTTCAAAAGCCTGATTCTGAATTTGAATTCTGTAGCTGCACATCAAAAAAGAGCATACTGCAATTCTGCCACTGTCTTGGATGGAAGGAGTCAACATCCCAGAAGTATATACACATGCTCTTCAGGACATCTACAATAACAAAAGTGCTGGATATCTAATGTAGGTTGGTTTATTATTACCAAGACAGTAGCCGCTGAGGACACACATTTACCAAAAATATGTATTATGCCATCATGATCTTTGTATAATGCATAGAAAGCTTGTGTTGTTCTTATATAGAGCATAGACTTCAGGTTTAGCAAAAGAGAAACTGATATTTCTTCATATGTTGTTCATTCTTTATAAGCTCTGATTTTATTCCATTTATAAAAACCTTTACAAAGCATGAATATCAAAGTTAACAAAGGCATAAGTAGTTAATTAACACTTAATTAATACTTCATTCAGTTCATTTCAATAAGCTATAAATTATTTTTAGTTTCTTTGTAGTTTTATTCTTCTTAGTTTTATAAGTGACGTATTTAAAAAGCCTTAATATTGGAGCCTTATTCTAGAGTGCTACCTAATATTGGACTGCGTGAAAGTGCTTTCAATCTCTCTTCTAAAGTCCATCCATCCATTTTCTAACTGCTTAATTCAATACAGTGTCAAGGGGGGGATGGAGTCTATCCTGGCCAGAAATGGGCACAAGGTAGAATACACCCTGGACAGGACACCAGTGCATTGCAGGGTGCACACGGATGCAATTGCACACGCTCACACCAAGGCCAATATTCCCAGAAGCCAATTAACCTACCAGTATATCTTTAGACTGTTGAAATAAACCAGAGCATGTGAACAAAGGGATTACATATAACCCCATGCAGATAACACCCCAGATCTGGAATTGAACCTAGGGCCCCAGTGCAGCAGCCAGTAATGCTAGGCACTGTGCAATCAAATTAAATTTTAACTGAGCAAGTTAATGTTTAATAAACCTCAATAGAGAACCCAAGGCGAATCTTTCACCAATTCTCTATCAAGATAATCCTTGTAGTGTCTCATAATTGGCCATAATAAAAAGTCTACACATCTATTTATTATGGAATTGATCTTATTGTTTCCATCAGATATCTTCACTTTTATAAAAGGCCTTGGCCTTTTCCGTAGGTTGTGCAGTACAAAGGCCCAGTAAAGCATTGTATAGCACAGTAGACCCAGATGAAAAGATTAAATAAGCACTTATTCTTCAAATTCCAAAATAATTCACATTCCATTACAAGGGTTTTACACAATCACATTTTCAATCAAAAGAAAAACCCTTGAGCTGTTGATAAGAGAAAAGAGGACTGTTATTTTTCTAAAACCATTTCAAAAACAAGCACAAATGCAAGAAATGAAATATCTTCTCACCCACATGGCTGACCTTTGAGAAGAGTTTAAGAAGAAAAAAACAAAGCATAAACAGGAAACTAATTATCTGGATAACATGTCCTCCAAAATTTTCACTATAAACTTATCTCCTTAAAAAACATGACTGATAACTACAACACCAAAGTTTTTTTTTTTAATTACGTCAATACAGTTTTAATCTTTTGATTCAATTAAATTTCTAGTGCTGAACCTCATTATTTGAAGCAACTGGGACAATCAGCTTACAGGTGTCTCTTGTTGGTCATGTGTTTGCAGCTGGGTACTTAGGTACTTCTTTGGAAGTAAGCATTTGGAGTCCAAAGTCACAGATTAAAATAAGAATAAAAAGAAAAGCTCATTCAGAGCCAAACCAAAAAATGGGCATACTGAGATGAGTGATTTAGAATTTATGTCATGGTAAAGTGGCCCCTCCAACAAGAACACTTTTGCTTTGTGCACACCTATGCTACCTAGCAATTATAAAGAGTGCTAGGACCTTTCCATTTGCCAAAATCACCAGTGCATGCATGGACCAGCAACAGACACTAGTATGGCTAAAATCCCCTTTTTATTTTCTACTGGTTAACAACATTAAGCACTGTACACTCAACACACAACACACAACACACATTATAAAATACCCCCACTCTAAAATAAACACATTCCAGACTGGCCACAAACACCCCATGGGACCCCAGTTTCCCCCAAAAATTCCAAAATAAATACAGTAAAGGAGTTCTGTCCTCTGTGTTGCTTCCAATGAGGAAATAGTGTTCTGCCTGTACTGTTACAACCTCTACCAATTGCCCTACCTTACAATTGATATCCTTGCCTTTTAGACCTATGTGTACAAAAGATGTTATCGATTACTTTCTTAAGATTTTGTTTACTGTGTTCATTATTGTAGGGAAAGGTCCGTACTTTTGATTTAACGGACAAAAGATTTTGTTAATTAAAACCGAAGTCTGTTAAAGTGAGATCTGTTATACCTGGGGTTTACTATATAGTTAAATAATGGCTGTAAACAAAAGCAATTGTTTGATATACAGTAGTGCTGCCTTTATTTGGTTAATTATAATCTTAATAATAATCTAATGTAACCCCCAAGCATTGGTTACATTTGTCCCTTTTTTCAATAAAATAAACAGAGGTGTAGATACAGCAAATACGACATCTGATCATTCAGTAATCTTAGAGATGAAATTGGATTTGGATTGAATTAAGTGAAATTGGAACATTGAGGTGCCACCTTTCATCTTATGCAATAGAGCAGCATGTGGTGTGGATGAGATCAGCAGTGTTGTAGGTTTACAGGACATTTTTACACACATTATGTATTAGAGAGTAGCAGCAAGTAATGTTAGTCTTAAGATATTCAGATGTTGAACACTTATTCATTCTCAATCACTTTAATGTTTCAAAGCATTGTGCAAGGATTTTGCATGTGTCTGAATTCTGAAGTTATCAAGATATATATATATATATTGTACATTTGGAATTTGTTTGTCTTTGCAACATTAAAATACAGGCTAATAAAAATGAATACTGCTCTTCATTCAATGTATACTGTCAATAGATGGCTACAGTAGTATACATAGACAAGATAGCACAGTCATCAGTGTCCAAAATAACCATCAATGTAAAGACTAAATTATTTGGAAGAGCACATAATTTTACAGAATTTCTGAATACCAAGCAACAATGTACAGTATATATAGTCACAGTCACATAATCTGTACTGTAGTTTACTCAACATGCATTAGATAGATAGATACTTTATTGATCCCGTGAGGGAAATTGCAGAATTATTATTAATTCTGAAGAATCATTATTAACTTTAGAAATACACATTTAAAACTTCTTAGTGAAGTTATTGGAGAAAATGACACAAGGAAAGGAAATATCACCATGCTCTTTAAGATCCTTAAAACTATCAAATTAGTTATTCAGTCTTATTCCATCATCAAAAATGAATTTATTGATGGTAAGGGTTACATTAACTAAAAGCATGTTAATGGAAGCATAGGGCAAAAGGTACAGTATAAGTAGAATCTTGGTGGGCTGAAAAGTAATAAGCTAGCCAAAAAAAATAAAAGCTCTAACAAGCCTGTTTAATTTCTATTTTCCTTAAAAATAAGGAACACAAGTTTGTTTCAAGACATTGGAATTCCAGTGCTAAAGATCTAAGATGACTATGTGTCTGATCATTTATTTAGAAAAACACTATACAGAGTACAGCATGCACGTTTTTAATATTTCAGCAATATTATCCATTAATTTACGATGACATTTTGAAGGAACCAGTCTATTTTTGAGGAGAAATCACTCTGTTTTGGTTTTCAACAGACCACAAACATCAAAGTAAGCGACACTTCTTCTGAAAGTTTTGTTAATATAAGTTTGATTTTCTATAAGCCTTACCAGTTGTCTATTGACCACATTCTAATGTGTATCTTTCATTGTTGGCTTTAGGGTTGGATTTAAGGAAAATCTGAAACATAGCAGGCTGCTTGGTTATCTAGTCTTGCATTAATGAAAAGCATGTCCTGAATCTGTCAAGGGAGATTAGGTGAATGTGATTACTGTTGTCCTTTTGCAAATGTAGATTCATACCCATAGGGATTCTGGTGTATCCAAACAGATGTACATTACTTTTTAATAAAAAAAGGCGAGACTGGTATGGATACAATAAAGTGTCAACTAACACTTCATAGAATTACTGCTTTCAAGAGGTGCAGTAAATACTTCAGGACTTCTTTCTGTGACAAAACAAAATAAAAATGAAAGATAACATCAAGTAGAATGTAATCAAATCCAATATAAATGTAGCATTTTTAAAGTATAAACTGTGTACTGAATATCAACACATAACAACACTGTGTTCATCGCCATATTACTTTTTCTGCTTTAGCCACCATACTAAACTAAGCGATCATTTCAAAGAAATTAATTTGTATTTAAAACATTTAAGATTTGTTATTATTATTTCCGGTGTATTGCAGTGTAAAATTCAGAGATATCTTACATGGAAGAATAACTTCCAGAAATGCCACTCTGTTGCAATTATATGATCTAGGCTGTTGCTTGCCTTGTTTAAATATTTATTTCAAAAGTTGTACTTTTATGCTGATTCGAAGAAGAGGTTTCTGGAATTAAAAAAAAGCTAAAAAAATTTAAAAGATTGAAAAAAGGATTGTGAAGGTCACTCAAGAAATTTATTTCATTTAAGTATTCTCTGAAGAGTTATAAATTGTTTTTCGAAAAGAAATTGTGAGAGGAATATCCAGGTCTTAGTTTAAATATGCAAACATTATGATGCACCCTTAACTAAACTAAGAATGTATGTGCTACTAAAAAGACTATAAATAGATCGTATCAATTGATTAAATAATTAAAGGACTGATTGCTCTCTTGTGCTGAGTAATTCAGAATGCTAAAACCAACAACAGCCAAATGTTTCATTAAGAGTGCATCTCTAGATCACACTTAAAAAGGAAATTGCTCTGAATACATAAAACCTACCATATGCCAGTAAGATTCAGATCTATTTTAAATGAGGGTATGACTTCTGAAGTACTGAAATATGTAATATAGGCAGTTGATTAGCTTTATTAAAAATGTGGTGGATAAGTATTATTAGAATATTAAGATGGCGTGATCAGAATTATAGCAGTCAGAATAATCAAAGATATTAAGCTAAGAGTACCACTGAGTAATTATGAAGTCTGTCCAAAGATTGTGTAATCAGAATTCAAATGATAAGAGGTAAACAAACCACAAAAGGGAAAAAAAACATTAGGAATTCATCATTGCATTTTAATCACCATCGTGATGGTGTATATTTCCAGGCAAGGCATCAGCAATCGCATCAGCTTGGTTTGTAAGCATCTGTAGACAATTTTTAAAAGGCACATTGAGCCATGTTTATCCCAACTGTTTCCTATAATTTACCCTTTGTATCTGATATCTCCACTTTTTAATAACTGGGCCCATTTTTTTTAAATTGGTAATTTTGTTCACAGTTGTAATGTTTTTATTGTAGCGATCATCTTTTTGTATTGCAGCTGCTATGCACAATGCAAAGGGACTGTGAGACTCAGAGGCCCTGGGACTGGGGTTAATGTATAATGAGAGAGTCAAGATGGTGTAGAGCCTGTTGCTGGCAGAAGTTGCTATGGTTTCTGCTGCCAGTGGAAAGAACTCACGTCATGCTTGGCGTCACAGATCTGGTGAGGCATAAAATGTGTCTGTTCCTTGCTTGAAAATTCAGGATTTATCAGGTGTAGAGGTGCATGTTCATTACTTGTATCTTTCCTTTCTTCTCAGTGAAAAAAAGGAAACACATTGTGTTTGAGTCTAGTGCCTTATTCATTTAGTCTCCTTTTCAGTGCTAATTAACATTAGACTGTTTTTATTGTGTTGAATAAACTAATGATAATAAAAATGTTTTATTAGATTTTTCTGTGCAATAGGCGAACCATTGCCTAATGACATAATCAATATAACATTTAATAACAGAACTGACTAAATAAACTGACTGTTGACAAAAAAAACTTGCAACACATTGAAAAATAGTTAAAAATAAACTTATTACATTTAAAATATTTTAATATATGCACCAAAACATTCTATGCAGAATGTTAATAAATTCTCTTTATGTCATTTGTAACAATTCAGCAGAATTCTGTTATTTAACAATATACTGTAAAAGAATTACTTGTTATTTGAATTATAGTGTTATTTGTTACAATTAATTTAATGTTTAAATCCCAGTAAACATAAGAGAGAAAAAAAAATACAATTTAAAAGCTACATTAATGTGTTCTTTCAACATGTTTAGAACTTCCATGTTTAGAAGTTTAGAATGTCAAAACATTTCAAAATGGCTTATTTTTACAGCATACCCTAAAAAGGGAAAGCGCCTTACCTTTACAGTGTGACCATATTCTCCAGACAAAACCTCATTTTTTACTTTATTTATAAAACTAAATCACTAAATAAGGATTTATCACATTAAAAGTACTATACTAGCTCATAATGAAAGTGAATTTAAAGTGTGCTGTGCTAATGCCTGCCTATATAGAAATGTCTATATAGCAAAAGTCTAATTGTCCTTGGTGATATACAGCAGTAGCAGTTCTCATGCATATTAACAATGCACATATTAACATTAGCGTTAGCAATAACAAACATATTACAGCAGTTCAACTGTGAACTTATCTACGTACGATCAAGTTAAATCCACTTAAATCCTTATTTACTAACATAGCACCATATACTGGATTAGTATAAAAAGTGATTAAAGATAACAAACTATGTCCCAATTAAACATACGGTACACATTTATAGAAAAAAATGTGTGTATTGAAAATCAATTATATTTGTGTATTAAAATTTGTGTTCTTTACTTGTGTATAGATAATAAATTGCTCCAAATTTATTAAGTAGTCAATGACAATGTCAATTTTTATTATTATTTTCAATGTGAGGATGATTTTTGTCCAATCAAGGACAAATGATTGATGTGTAGTATGAACAGCCTATAAAACAAAGAAAATTAAATTATTCCTGGGTTCCCTTATTCTTGCATGTAAGAATGTAATTGCATGTACTAAATAAGGCCCTTCTAGATTAATATCCCTGTCATTTGTAATATTTCATCCCTTTTGTGGAGTCCTATGAAGAAACTCACCTTTTTATGAGTTTTCCCCATTTCTAAGTAGTGTTCAATGAAAACAGTAAATAATTTTGAGAAAATGTATTAAAATGATGTACCATGAATTGTATTGTAATAAGCATGAAGTTAACTGGGTTTTTAAACTGTTAATAAATTTATTCAATTTATTCCATATAAGGATGAGTGGGAAGATTACCTGGTACAGTACATAAAACAGAACCAGAAGTCACATTCAGATGTGATTAAACAAATAAACAATGGAATGAAATTTGCTCTACATAGTTGTAAATTACTGCTAAATATTCATAATTTACAGTTCAATATGCAAACAAGTGTAAATCTTCAAAAGTGGAAATAATTGTTTAATCAGGTGAAAGTCAACTAATGAAAATATAATGGACAAATGCTAAATTACCCTTTTCATTCTGTTATGATGTGATAAACTTCAAGTAGAAGAAACCCAAAGACTTCTTGACAGTCTGAATATAATATGTTACCATGTTACATATTTAAAGAGTAATAATAAAGAGAAATCATAATAATGACCTCTGAAAATGAATAGACATAATGGCACCTTTTATCATTCAGTATTCATTGTCCACATAGCTCTAAACTTGCTTTTTGTCAAACTGAAATTTAAGGATGAACTTATTTGTTTAAATAACTCAAATCAAATATACACCTTCTAAAATGATCTCTGAAATTAGATTGAGACCACCTCAGCAGGTTTGCCAGTGCATATAATGAAAATAGCATCTGAATGAATAAAACACTGCAAAGACAAGCCGCAGGAAAGTCAGAAAATAAAAATGAGGAACAGTGGGGTATCTTTGGTCTGAATCTTTAGGAACACCAAAAAATAATTAGAAGTGTCTTAGATATGGCTCTGTATAAGAAGATAGCAATTTCTATCTTTATCAGAAGTAAAACCTGTGTCTGTAAAAATAAATAAATAATGGTCACATTAATGTATAAAGAAGGCTTGTGTGATGCACAGGATCAAAGGGTTTTCTGAGATCAATGAAAATTTCACAGATCGTTTTATTTATTATTTACAAAAAAATAATCATGGTACATGCAGAGATGAATCATATGGCTTAAAAATGGGATCTAAGTGGTAGCATCTGATGAATGACCTATTAAAATATTAATTCAAAATACTCGTAAAATTAAAGGTGGGAAGAAAACGTCGTAGACATCATCCTTAGTCAACATTTTTCAATAGGAAAAGATTTGTATATTTTTAAAGAAGTGTATTAAAAATGGCCAGGGAGTGACAACATACAAGTAAATGTAAGAAAAGTTACAAGCAAACTAGACACTTTGGCCCATCTAGACAATTTGGTAGTAGTTAATCATATCAAGGATCTCTCCAGCTGTTGAAACCTCAGAAAGAAAGGTAATCACTACTTCATTAATTAGTTATATTTTAATCATTATTATGCACTAATAAAGCAATGATTCATGTTTTTCCAAGCAGCTGTTATGTGAAAACTGCACTTCTGATGAGTTGCTTTTTCCAGGATTTTACCCGCCTGTTAATGGCCTATTCAAATACCATGCTGAGCATAACCAGCTGGTAGAGGAGGGGCATTGACATCTGTGGGTTTATTTTCCACCTGGTTCCTGTCACGGATTGCCCCTTGTTCAGAAGTGCCTTGAGTTTCTTCTTTTACGTCTGAGTGGGTGGGTTCAGCAGAAGAAGGGGGATTTGGCTCCAACTTTGATTTTAAAATTTGTTTCACAGTAGTTGGGGACACTGTTCAAATTTTGATTTCATACAAATATAGCACAAATTCTAAATAGTGTTCCACAACTGCTAATGCTGTCCTTCCCATCATTTTTTCAATTACCTCTCATTCTTTATTCATTTAAGATATTTTTTTCTTTTGCAGTCTTCATCTGATGAATGTTGCTCCTTTTGTTTTTATGTTAACCCTGGCATAGTGCTTCTTAGGTTGAGAGGCAAATGGACTGAATTTTGGTCAGAGCTTATGCTGCTTTCTTTGTACTTGTTAATCTTGTAAGATTCTTATTTTTATATCCACTCCATTTTAGAACAATTGCTATCCAGTTGAATCGTATGTGTTTTTTCATGAGGATGTAGACTGAGCTTTAGGCTTGAGAGCAAAGCAAAGCATGAAAAAGTGTGGTTTCCTTGGCATATCTTTTTAACTAGTTCAATATCAAGCAAAACCTTTTTAGGGTACAGATGATGATTTTCATTGCAATTATTATATTTATAATATATAGCAAAATCCTAATACACAATTTACAAAGCCAGAAATATCTTAAACCAAATAATATATATAATATTCACATACGTCTTTGATAGTATGCCTTAATTACTAAATGTTTAGGTTAAAATATTAAATTGGTGTTTGTGTTTTCCATCATTTCATTTTTATACAATCTTACTTTATTTACTTATTTTATTTCTCCAGATGGGAAATTTGCTTTCCGGTCAGGTAAAACACATAACACAATACACAATACATTTAACACAGCATGAGTGCTTAACAAATAAGAGATGTACATGTATGATGAGAAATAAATATACAGTATATAAATATCTAGTTAATAGCTGTGAGAATAAAATATGTATTTTGTTTTCTTGCATTTGAATCTAGGTAGTCTAAATCAACAGCGATTATATTGGCCTTCCATGCTATTTGTTTGATGTAGAAATCTGAAAGCTATTTTGCTGGCTTACTTCACAGTCCTGCTCAGTCTGTTTTTATTGCACCTTTACCAAACCAAACCTACCACAGGCTACAGGCTACCACAGTGAATATTAGGAGAAATTCAATGAAAGTTCTATAGAATAAAGCCATTGTTATAGTACACACTTTAAAGAGTGTTTTTTTTCTTAGGAAGGTTCAAAGGTTAGTTTGTAATCAACAATAGTGCAAGTGCAACTGTGTAACTGTTGCCAATTTCAAATTCTTGCTCCTCAGTGACTATTGGTTTTGCAGCTGGTGGTTGCTTTATATAATAACTGATCATGTCTTTGGTTTTAGACACTTAGTTGAAGGAAAGAGTTGTAAGACTATTCAACATAATCTTCCACTATATACCTATGATCTACATCTTGGAGGAGACTGACAATGACAGGGTCATTAGCAAATGTAATGATGTGTCTGTCCTCAAAAGGGTTTCTATCGCTGTCTGTATACAGAATTTACAGGATGAGAGACAGCACAGTCTGAACAGTATAAAACTTTAATTCTATAATTGGAAAAAAAATTCCCTCAGCATTAACTGGGATTCGAAATCAAGCATTTTCTGGCGACAGCCTAAATGCTTCCACACGCCAGCTTAAGCTTTCACTGTGCCACCTGGCGGTTTTATAAAGTAATGCAGTTCCAGAACTAAATGTTTTTAAAAATGTGCAGTACTGCATTATCCAGCGTGCATTCTGAATGGCTGGATCTGTAAGACCGTTTACCCTCATTATTTGTGATCTGTTGGTCAAAAAAAATCTAGGGTCCAACCTACATTATTAAAGTTAAAGAAGCACATGCCTTTTAAAAATTTTCTCAACTGACTCCATAACTAAAGAGGTCAATACCACTGGTCTGAAATTATTCAATGTCTTGGGAGATTTGTGTTTTGCAACTGATATGATTGTTGCCTGTTTCCAGATTATACTATGAAGATGTGAAAGAAAATATGAACATTTATTTAAAAAAAATAAATAACGTGTTACACATACTGTAAGAAGCTTTTAAAATAAATATAAATCATCTGGAACTTTTTTAAACCTTCTAATTACATGACGTACATTACACAACTTAAATTTCAAGTTGAATGCACATTTACAGTATACTACATGCCTACTTGTATCAATAAGTACATTTTAAAAGTTAAAATCTAGAGGTAGTGTAGTGGAGCACAATAATGTAATTCCTTTCGCATCCTTCAAAGCCCTTTTACATCTATAGGACTTAGTTTGACTATGGTTTGGTAAAACAGTCAAATAATCTTAGTGGTTTCAGATTGAGCTGGACATTAGTGCATGAAATATTTTCAGTGGGACCTCTTAAAATAGTGACCACATAATAAACTACATTCAGAGAGAGTGATAGACAACTTCATCCATAAATAGAAAATCTGATGTCACATGTAAAAAACAAATATAAAATGCAGTCCAATTTCTGTACTATTGGTTAAAATAAAACTATTACTATTTATTTTTAGTGCCTGTAATGTGCCTACTCAAAACCTATATTATACATTGGCTTCCCTATGCAACCATAGTCTGTATATTTAAGTCCATTGTATTTATTTCAGTTTAGGGTAAAGAGCTAATTTGGAAATGCTGTACTGGATCTAGACTATTGCAGTATTGGACCAAGTAGCACATAATACCACTAAACATTAACTCAAAGAAAATGTAGAAAAAATCAAAATTGAACTAATCTTAGTATTGAATGAATTGTTGAGCATTTTAAGAAGTAATTGTAGCTTTATCTTGCTTACAGTATATGAGCAACTGAGAGCCTGATAATTAAGATGAGGCTTTCAGAAGACCACCCCCCACTAATTGCAATGAGGCAAGGAGAAGAAGGGCAAAATAATAACAAGGACAAATATGAAATAATAACAAAATAACAAGGAAAGATATGAAATAAGGGGTGATCATTTTCTATATTTATACTTGACAGCACCCTTCCCATCTTATCACATCTCTGTAGTCAAGAAAAGCTTGGTAAATAGTTGAATGGGAGAACTCCAAGGAAACCAAGTTGCTGCTGTCATTGGTGTTGGTGGACCAGTGCATAGCACACTTTATTCTGAATGAAAATTTCCAAATCAATCTCCCAGTATGGTGTAAAGGCACACTGTGTTATAGAAGATGTTGTCAATTGAATGAGATGTAAAACCTGGTCACCGTGGCATTTTTAGAAAGAGTAGACTGAGTATAATCTTAATTATAATTCAGATATTTGTGTTTGGGATCTCCAAAACTGCAACGATTTTTCTGACTTCCAATGTATTTGAAACTTCAGGGAGATCAATGCCAACATTTTCATTTAGAACAGCTGTCTGTCTCCTTTGGGCCTCAAATTTTAATTCCTAAAAAAATTGAACTGACCTATTGCCTGACATGTGTATTGTAGATAAAATCTAAAATGTGCATTAAGCTTAAATTGCTCCAAGGGTTTAGCCAAGAGCAGAGTAAATTAAATAGGCTGGATCTGCTAAGTCTGAAACTTTTGACTTGTGACTTATGTACAAAGAGGGGAAATTAGTTCTTGACAGACCTAAAGTACTGAGGAAGGCAAGACAGATTAGCTGTGCTGATGTGGTATAAGAAGTGAAAAGTGCTTGTTGTTTGATTTTCCACGTAAAGGTATTGTAACCACTACATGCGTCGGAAGTCTACATTGCCAGATGTGGACAAGTATGCAGTGTCCTTGAACTATGAATATTAATTCTTCTAGTATTGTGACAACCTTAAATGTAACATGAAATTAGGGATTCAAATGCTGCATTTAGAATGACCTAATGATTCAAATACAAATAACCATGGAAATGTGAGTTATATATTTCGGGAATCAGCTACTTTTTATCTGTCCTATGTTTTTGTAATATGTACAATAATCATAGCTTTTGAACACTTCAAATTTATATCTGTCTTGTACATTGATTATTAGTTATTCTTTGCTGTTTCATTCTCACAAAATATTACATGTGTAGTTAGGGTACAAACTAAACTGTGTCATGAGGTCTTCAGAAAACACAAAGCTTCAGATAAGAGTAATAAAATCCAATTAAATCCTTACAAAATAAATAACATTATTTTCTAAATATATCTTTGGTAGAAAGGAATGTTTCCCTTATCACTTCTATATTCGCATTACTTGTTTTTCGCTTAGCTCTGGAGAGTCAGAAACATGCTATTCATCTTTGAGGATGGTGGGCACCTGTGCTGCATACTGGTTTTTGAAAATGCAATGAATATACTCTAATTCTCAAATTATAAACTTGCATACTGCAAATAGGTCAGCACACACAAAAGAATAATTTAGCCGAATAAAAATTATGGCTTTGTTTTCCAGGGTGAAAACAGTATAAGCCTGGCATGTATGCGTGAGATTAGTCAAATTGAAAATTTTCTACACACAGCATTTCTTTATACTCAGTACACTGATTTGTTTGGCAATAGCTTCCTTGGTTTTGATTTTAGAAAGGATGTAAAACTGTTTACTATACTACATTTCTCTCCCCAGTTTCCATTGAATCATTGCTTCTTGGGACAACATATTTTATTAGTTTAATTTTTATATGGTTTATTTAGTGTCTCATTGGTGTGGAATCTCCCCCTCTCATATCTTCAAATCTTATCCAAAGTTAGCCTTGGGCAGACTAAAATGACTCATGCTTAATCAATATTTTTAAGCAAAGGTCCAATCTAAATATTTCATTAATTATTAAACCAGCAATTTAAAGTGTTCTGTCAGCACGACTGGCAGCTACAAATATTCAATTGATTAATATTTAATTAAACCAAGCTTTTAAAATAGTAGTAGGCCCTTACTTGCTGTTCCCCTTCACAAATGGGCAATTTAGACTCAAAAGTAAAGTGTAACATTTGTAAATATTCCCATTTTTGTTCTCCTGATTCTGTGAAAAGTTAACAGGAATTCCCCCTACCACAACCATGCACATTGCTACAGCTCTCATATTCCACTTTTTATTTATTTTCTTTTGGTTAACCTTTTATGAATTATTTTAAATTTTATTCTCTGAGTATCTAGTTTCTTTCAATGGAAACTGACAGGTGAAGGTGTGGGGGGAGAAGCTGGAGGTCACTCCTCTCCTTCCTTTATCATTCATTTTTTTTCTTCTCTTGAGTTCTAAGCGCCAGACCTCTAATGGTTAACTTGCCTAACTCTCTGTATTCCTCGGACGCCCTTCAACTTCTTCAGGACCCTAAAGATTCTCCTCAGTGTTTCTTTTCTGTTGTGTCCTTCATATGATCCAACTTAATCCACCTCTCTCATCAGTCACTGACATTTCTGCTTCACCTATCCAAACTCCTGGATTACATTGCTCTAAATGTCACACTACCAAAAATATGCCAACTCATCTTTTTCATAAGGACTGGCCTCTCTCAAAGCTCCTCATATTGCTCTTCGACAAGTCTATTCCTATTCCACCTCAGTCTGACTGTATAGGTCTTTTTCTACTTTAATGTGATTCCATCTCGACCGAACCAGTTCCTCCTTCTCTTTCCAGTACAGTTTCTTCAGGCCCACCTTTAGCAAAAAGTTCTTGAACCCCTTTCTTGTTCAACCCCGCCACCCGCTTCAGTTCTGCCTGTCTCCAGTCTCCATCTACCTATCCTGTGTGCCCCCTCGCCCCAGCTACTGCCTCTGGCTCTGAGGCTTCAGCTACAGTCCAAAGTTATATCCTTGCTCCTCATTTGTGCTGCCAGATTCTCAAATGTCAATCTTGTGTCACTCCTCTTAGCCAGCTCTGAATTTATCACTGTGTAGTAGACTGTGGCAATCTTGCTGTTACTCTATAATACTGCAATCCACGTCTTCTCTAATGTTTAACTCTTGGTGAATTTATTTTGGCTTTCTCTATTTTCAAAGATGTCATTTGTTCTGTCTAGCCCCTCAGGTGCCAGGAATTAGATAATTACATGTATTAAATTGCTGATATTTCTATTTGCTATGATGGTTCTTTATTTTATGAATACCACAAAGCTTTTTAAGCCAAAGCTGTGGCTAATTCTTGCTGCAGATAATCATACTGACTGGTCCTCTCTTATGCTTCTATTCACTCTTCTGTTTCTCCATCTCACTCTTCATCTTTGGATAAAAATGGACAACTGATTAAATTTTTTCACCCTAAGCAGATTTGTAATAATTTTAACTATTCCTTCTGTTCAGCTAAGTTCTGCTCTTATCTGCACATTTGAAATTTCTGCAGTGATGCCCACTCTGGACTCATCTGTCCAACTGCTCCGAAAGGACTCTTCCAAGTCCATACAACTATCTGTATTCTGACTCTGGCGCTCTTTAGGATCTTCAGACCGCCTTTTTGTCCACTACCTTCTAGATGACTATTGAAACGGATTTTCTACTGATCTCTCTTCAATTCCAGCTTCATCCTATTCTTGTCCCAACCTTTGTATTGCTACTACTGAGCCCGATGTGGTTGCCAACTTGATTCAAGCTGAGCTCCAAAAAGGTTTTCTCGTCAGCCCCTTCCTAGAGCCGCCTTTTTTGTCATACCAGATCAACCCTGTTTGATGAGGCATTGCTACTGTGACAGTTGCAGTTCCGCGCGGGCTTGTGCCCTCTGCCACCCGTTCTGTCCCACAGCACCTGGAGCGCGAACCCAGGTCTCCAGCATAACGCAACAGGGAACCAGCCACATGAGCTAAAGGAGACCTCCCTCATCCCAGGCAGCTGAGGTCCCTGCTACGCACAGTGAGGGCGATGATGTCACTGTGTCCGAACTAGCTCTGCTACACTACTCATAAGCTTTCCGGCAAAAAATGCCTTATCATTGACCTTTCTCCCCCTAGAGGTCATTCTGTCAGAAGTGTTGATTCTCTCATCCTATGCAATTCTCTGCTACTGACCAGTCAGCCATCCATAACCATCCATAGCGGGTATTTTGAGATGTTTTCAAGATCCATCCTTATCCATCCTTTCTTTTTGTAATCAGTTTGGTATCCAATGGGACTACTAAGTATTATTTTGCTACCTATAGCTGATGTGTGGTGAGCATACTGTGCACACTATGGCTGCTGTCGCACCATCCAGGTGGGTGCTGCACACTGGTGGTGGTGAAAGGGGGTCTCCATTATCTTAAAGCGCTTTGAGTGGAGTGTCCAGAAAAGCGTTATACTGTATAAGTGTAAGGAATTAATAAGGAATTCTTGTCATATTTATTGTTAATGCTAGAGACTCTCTCTCCATCTCTCTCCAAAGTGCCTTAAGATTTTACCTCTTTGGGATTCAGTTCCACCTCAGGCTCCAGTTTATTCACTGTTCTACCCTGCTTTCTATTCCGGCAATCTGGCTCAATCTTCATGGAATCCAAAAGACAGCATCTCTAATCGTGTCTTCTAGGAACCCTACCTTCTCTGACATCCTCCTCATTTTATCTTCCATTCTGAGACAAGATTGTTTTACCTTCTACAAAGATCCAATGTGTCTGGCTGCTTTTTTCACTTCCTCTGTATCTCGTTATCCAGAGTCATGACTTTTCCAGAATCAGAACAACTCTGTGACCTGTCTTGTATCCCAGACTCCCTCTTCACTCTTTTTCTATGCTCTCCTAAAAATGATCACCATCGCAATGGACATTTCATCCAGGTATCCAAGATTCCCCCTCCATTGTTTCTATCACCTTCTCAATCAGTTATGACCAAGCACTGCTTTTCTCAATGACTGTCTGTTTCAATCTCAAAGGCTGATCCGAACACTCAGTTTTACACTTCTCACTCCTTCAGAATTGGAGTTGCCACCTCTGCTGCCTGTGCTAATCTGGATATTCAATTTAATAAAACACTGTGCCGTTGATCCTCCTCTATAGTCAACCTATACATACAGTATCAGATAATTGAAAGAATTTGAAGCAAAATTACAAAACCTTTCTCTTCCTCTCTTTAATGAAAAACATAACAATAAAAGGCTTCTACATGTTTCTCTTTAGGGCAGGATTCATATGAAGGAACTTGTGGACAAAGTACAGATTAGTTTGACCTGCCTTTGAGAATAGTATCTTTCCATTTATTACAAAGATGTTCAGTGTTTTGTTGGTGATTGGAAGTTTCTGTAGACCTGGCAAAGGTGTAAAATAATTACTGCAAACTTTTGTTTCTTCTTTTAAAACCAGTTGTTATCATGACACAGCTGTATGTGTTGAACCACTTAGTAAAACATATGCTTCCAGAGGGAATCTCTGATTATGTATACTGTATACAGATTCATGACTGGCAATACAAGGTGAGTCCTGCCTTAGAGATTATGTGGAATGCAGTGATGCATGTGGGAGAATTCTGAAGAAAGGGATACATAAGAGTCTGTTTCAGAATACGCAGTATGAAAACAATATGTTTGTGTTGAAGGCATAATGGTATTTAAACTTTGATGGGTCTTTGCCAGAAGTCAGTGACATTTCATACAATATCTGGTAATACAGCCTTCATATATTACTAGACTATGTACCACAGAACTGGTTATTTACTTATTGTAATGTATGTATTTTATATTCGTTGGTTTTTGTCTTCTTGTGTTTTCAATTTCCATATGGCATTGGAAAAATGGGTAGAAAATTGTGTATATGATACAAACTACACAATGCAGATTAAAGCAAATAATTTTGTACAAAAAATAAAATGGTACTTAATATTCTTTATATTGACATGCTATCATGTTCTCAGACTACCCTTCAGCTATACCAATTAACATCTCATCCTTCAGACGGCCAGATTAACAGCATTATAGGTCTTGACTGCTGTTCCAGATTATACTGCTTTCAGGGCACAAGTAAGAAAATGTGGGCGGTCCTATAAGATAAGATGGAAATTTCCTTGCTAGTGGAACATACCAAGCTGTCAATCTTGAGTTAGTCTCAGTTGAAAGAAGACATATGATCAAATGTCAACCACATAACATTGTACAGAAGTGAAAAGTCAACCAACTCAGTGGGGCAAGGTGAAAAATCTAGCAGATCCAGAGTGTGTGGAGTTGGTGTATAAATGCAACCTTCTGACCACTAATGCCGAGGTACAGCATATGAGTGAGAGTAACCATACCAAAGGAGATAGAGTAAGAAAGAAGTTACTGTTGTATGTGACGAGAGAGCAGGCTCTGGGCTGTGAATGAGCCAAGTGAGATAGACATAAAAGACACTGCTGATCTACAGTATATAGCAAGTTGCAAGCTAACTGCTGTGAGCAAGATGAAGCATTTAAGTAACAGCTGCCTCATGCAGGTAGCAGCTGTGTGAGAGATGTAAGATAGGAGAAAGCACCAAACAGGCTGCAATTCTAACCCCAAATAGGGGAGGGTTTCAGTGTCAATTCCTGAGAAAATTGAGATGTTGAGATTGTGAGAACTCCCCCATGAGGGACAGTAAAGAACAGCAATCTTGGAGGAGATTATGGATTTAAGAGAAATCTGTAATTATTTAAAGAGACAGCCTGAAAATAATTAAAGTGCTGAAGGGGACTTTGAGTTAAGCAGACAGTCTGAGAATAGTAATGTCATCTGACAGAATGGGTTTTTAGGGTGTAGAGTGTGTATGTCTGTAAAATAGAGAGTAGGGTATGGTAGGGGAGTCCTTACTTGGGAAATGTTAAAGCATTGAGTGAAAGAAAGGGTTCATCTAACTGCTAATCTCTGGTGAGTGATGAGGCGAGTAAAGTGAATAGTGAATGGAAGAGAGAGAGTAGTGTGTGGTACAGGAGCCCTCACTCAGGAAATGTTGAAGCATTGAGTGAAGGAAAGGGCTCATATACTAGTGACCACTGGTAATAAGCAGGCAGTGATCACAGAAGTCTAGAGCATCACTGATGATTGTGTGACTTGAGTGAGAAAGCATAAGACAGGTGAGAGATGTGCCGAAAGCTATGCAAAATGAGGACTGAGAAGCTTCCAGTAGAGAGTGGAGAGCAGGGAGCAGAAGAATTCATATGTGTGATCAAATTGGAATGAGAAGCTCCAATCTGAGTGAACAAGGTCCATGGGTAAGGTAAAGAATGTACTAGAGAAATTCCAGCCAAATGGGATCGAGCAATTCAAGGGTCATTCACTGTTATTCCCCAAAAGGGACACACTGTGAGAGTGACAACCTGATGTGTGTGAGTCACTGAATCTGAGAGTCTGTGTGCCAAGGATTCAGAAAGTTGGAAAATGATAAGCTAAGAGTGAACGTGAGATAAAAGCATGTGTTTAACTCATGTCCTAATTGCTCCGATGAAAGGGGCCTAGTGACGGCACCACTCTCGAAAGGAGACTGTATATAAGTTTGGGGAAAAAGAAGTATTCCAACAAACTGTGAGCATGTGTCAACTGCTCTGGACATGCCTATTTCACACCCAAAGTGGTGTCCATGATCATGTCCATTATATATGGCATAAAATGCAGGCATAGCACTTGTCAGTACGGTCAGATCAACAAGCCTGTGTTGGGTGAGTGAAGCTTTCCTGCTGTGAAATAATGAAACTGCATAAGACTCATGCATGAAAAAATAACAGAAACCATAGGAACTAAACTGAAGGAAGAAGGGACTAACTGAAGGAGGAAGATCTTGTGTTAAAAAGGCTTATTTCTGTAAGACCAAACAATTGCTTGCATTTGGGTGTTGCCCCAGAGTTTGATTATTATATTACCTAAACCATTTAAATGATTTAAAAGTATGAGATGTTTGAGTATGGGCTGCATGATGGCATAGTGGTTAGCATTGCTGGCACACCCTGTTCAGTTCAGTTGTAGACATGGGATGTTATCTGCAAAAAGTTTGTATGTTCTCCTAATGTTCATGTGGGTTTCCTCCAGGTGCTCCAGTTTTCTTGCACAGTCCAAAAACACACTAGTGGGTTAATTGGCTTTCATGTTTGTATCTGTCTGTCCTGAGATTGACAGACATCCTGTCCATGGTGTACCCAATCTTCCACCTGCTGCTTGCTGGGATAGGCTCTCTCACAGCCACGTATTGAAAGAAGCACATAGAAAATGGATGGAGTTTTGAGTATTGAAAAGTAATTTAACAAAGTTTGATTTCTTTGTTGTTTTTCTAAATAATATTTTGTTACAAACTATATATATTTTCTTCACCATGCTCATAGCATTACCTCTAAAGATTTACAGTAATCCTAGTTTATTACATCTGATCATACCTTGGTTCTTTACTTATTTGACATGGTTACAGGAATGATTTGGAAAATCAGTATATCAGCTGTATTTAGTATTTAGTATTTAAACACACACATTTCAGTTCTTTCTTACTGGAGAATGAAATCTTCTAAAAGGAACTATCTATGTGTTTAAAGGAAATTTTAGAGAGTGACAGTAATTCTGAGATCAAACATTATTCTTTATGGGAGGTTACTAAATACTTTCTAAATCTAAATACTAAATACAGCTGGTGTACTGATTTTGCTTCTAATCAGATAGAGCTGTTCTTAGCAGGAATCTAGGATTCTGAAATTGGAAATGGAATTAAACTTAGCATTCAGGAAGGGTAGAAAAAGTCTGAAAAGTTTAAAAATCTCACCATTAGTCAAAAGAGCAAAAGTAACAAAATGCTGAATGCTATGATAACAGGAGTAGGCAATCCTGGTGCTTGAGTGTAGGTTTTTAGAGGCACTTTTCAATTAACATCTGATTAAGACCAGTAAAGTACAGATGATTTAAATTATTATCCAGTTATTTAGTTCAATTTAGTCTTTGAGGTCTGAGATGAAATGAAGACCAGAAACAAAGACTGCATTTAAGGACCAATAATACCAAGCCTTCCTTAGTAGACTAATTACAGAAAAAAGCATCTCAGTTTTATTATAGCAATCAATGGCAATAATCTACAAATCCACAAATAGATTTATTTTCTAACACTAAGTGGATAAATACAGTTTTCCAAGACTTTCATGCACATCACAATACAACATAGACTTGAAGTGGAGGTGATGTGGCCAGTGTCACGCTCCGGCTGGCCTATTACCCCCAGAAGGATTAACCCCCAGTAATCCCTAGTGGGAGCCATCTAGGAGGAGTTAGAGCAAGCTACATCGCTTGCCCCTACCTGGGATTGAATGCGGGGCCTTCTACTCAGGAGCTAGATGCCCTTGTCATCTGAGCTACCATGGCTCCAGGCTGAATCAGTACATAAGTAGAATTCCATCCACGGCCTTTTCTGCAACACCAGAAAACCACTTGAGACACATGAAATCCTTTTGTTTGAGTGGCTGTTTCCAGTGCAAAGTTAAGTAAAACTATTTTTTCCTGAAGTCTAGAGCACTAACTTTGGTGCTGAGCAAGTGGGAGAAAATTGGACACAGCTTCAAGGAACCACTGTCAGCTTTCCACAGACTTTCCATTGACTAGCTTGCTTTACCATCTGAAATTAATTTCCAGATCTTCACATTGGAAAAAAAATATTTTGTCCAACTATCTCTATAGGACAAATGGTAGCAGAGGAAGACTTTGTGTCCAGTATGATGCCGCCGCATCCCTTTGCTATTTGCTATACAGAGACAACTGCAGCCAGCCAACATTTGCTGGCTTGGTGCTGCTACACAGGAAGAGGAGCAGAGCAACCCATAGTGGTCTATCAGAGGCTGATCAGTTCTATACATCAACACTGACAGGATTGTGTTAATGGTTATGAAGGTTATAATTGATGCTAAATTTGTAGTTGTTTCAGTCTGATACTGTTTCATTTCATACTGATTTACGGTTCTTTCTGTATTTTGTTAATTCATTAGTTACAATATGTATTCACACATAACTATGTTAACATGAAATATTTAGCTTTTACATAACATATTCTTAATTTTTCAATGCACAATTATGAAAAAATTCTGGTTTCAATTGCTATAAAACACGTAATTGCCTGTTTGGTTTATATCTTGGAACTATTACATCTGTTACCATGGAGACCTTTCCCTTAGGCAAAGATCTGATACACTGTGCTAACTAATTGGCATTAACTAATTTCATTGTATCCTCCACCTTTGAATATTTCACATCTGTATTTTCAACTTTGTTGAGTGTAACAGTATTCTGAATGTGATGTGGTTTGGTTATTTGAATAGTAATCTGTTTTTGTGTGTAAAAATGTTGTGTAGAAAAAAACACCTTAAAATCTATTAAATTTCTCTTTCAGAAAAATAATATTAGCATTTCAACCTTCTGTAGATTAGAGAGAAATACAAGCATATGAACACAAATGATTTACAGCTAAATGTATTGTTAGCTTACCAGTTAATTTTTAATTGTATATAGATCAATCTGCAGCTTTTGTTGAATTATAATTCATTGATTTAAAACTGGTAAGTGAAAAAGAGGCTTGTGTGCAGCAATGTGAAGCATTAAGTAATTCAAGAAAAATGACAGTAATCAGATTGGACTTCAGGATTCAGTTGTAGCATATCAGACTCTATAGGTATTTATATAGAATCTGTTTTCTTCTAGGACATTGACATGCGATCAAAGAAAAATGTACTTAAATTGAAGAGATTATCCACTCCTCACAATTTTTCATTTTTCTAAATGGCATTCCACTGGCATTGGGACTTTGACACAAGTATAGTTGGAATGGAATGGCTTGAGAAAGTCATTGACTCATGATATTCCACATCCTTGACAAATAACTCAAAGAGAGTAAGTGGGTGATACCTGGGAATTCGTTTTGAAGAGTGGTGAGAAAAATTCTATATTATATTTTAATGCCTGAAGCACAGAAGTGAGGTACTAGAGGTGACAAAAATGGTACTGTGTTAAAGTGCTTAGTGTACAAATACGAGATACCACTGATCCTAAAATATAAATAGTGAATCTCTGAAAACAGGGAACTTTGATGTGCATCTCAACATGTTGTGATGCATGAGGGTACATTAGAATTCTTTCTGAGTGGAGAGCACTATTTCCATGTATTTTCTCAACCACCCTTCAAACCTTAATACAGTCCTTGAATTTCCAGAGTGAAAAATTACTTCAGAGATCAGCCAGTCTTCCCTTGAATTAGAGCAGGAGTTTCAGAGAAATGTGCATGTGTTTTTATTGAAACTGTATGTCATGTGTGTACCTTTTGTTGCCTTATCCCCAACATTTGCCTTACAGATGGGACGAGCTGTCTTGTGCTGGACCAGGGCCTTAGGCAATTCTTGTATAATGCAGTTTTTATTAGCTTCACAAATAAAACATGATTCAATTTGAACCTATTGAATGCTGATTGAATAACCTTAAATATTAAACTGTATGACTTAAGAATGAGCAATATGTACTAAAAAAGAGATGCAAGGACTGAGTTTAGATTCATACTGAATATGTTTTATTTTAGATTTACTGCACTAATTATAAACACTCAAAGTGAAACATATATCTGGGCAGAAAGGCCATCTGTTTGATATTGCACATAGCCTGAGCTTTTCTTTTATGTATACAATTGCACTGATAATAATATACTGTATGTGAAAATACATTACAATCTTTATTTTAATATAATTTCTCAGACACTGGTATGGTGCTTGCAATAGCATTCATGACATTAACTCTATTTTATTTCTGCGAAAGTACAGTAGTAGCACAATAATATTTGTGTAAAAACGTATTTCTAGGTAAATTTTCTTACAAGTGGCAAATATGTTAACAGTCAATTGTCAGATCTGCAGTCTATAAGCAGCACACAACTGTGCCTAATCTACAGAGTAAAATATACCACAGAGATGTGCAGTCCAAAGAGAACACAGACAGCTAGAGGCCTTTTAATTAATACATCAAGGTAAAAAAGACTTTAACACAATATCTGATTGGAGCTGTTATTGTAAGGACTCAAAGCTTTTAGATTGACCTCCAAACACTTAAATTTTTTTGCATAAATCTGTCTGTATTTTTGGAAAAGTGGCTATCTTGTCTTTGGACTTCTGGAATTCTCCCTCTCTTAATTAGAGATGGCATACAGTATATGCCTTGTGCTTTGGACAAATCATTTTACCACCCCTGGTATTTTGAGAAACTATGTGTTAAAAGTGACAAGTACTTCTTAACCTTTTTGTATGTCTCACACCTTTGTGTGACCCCCTTTGAATGAGTGAAAAAAACATATTGCCACTTCAAATAAAACATAAAATTATAGTGGAAAAATATACTCACTCACTAGTTGGGAATTTGTCGAGACGAGGTAAAGATGCAAATCCTCTTTGACCGCGAGATAGACTCTATAGTTGTTCTTCATGTAAACTGGCACTGAAAAGCTAAGCTCACAAAGATAGGTTGATGCAAACGGAATAATTTTTATCAAGGCCATGTTACATAGGCCTTGGTATTCGCCTTGCACTGAGATCCAAAAGCCACCCTGTGATTCTTCAAATTCAAGTAATAATCCTGTGTTTATCTCTGAATAAAGATTTATGATCCATTTATCTGTGGCAACCACGTTTTGGGGAAAATACTTTCAAAACTTACTTTTCAGTCCATCCAGTCCATCAGTTTTTGGCAAACTGTTCTTACATTAAAACTCATCCAGTAACAGGAAAGCTTTAAAGTTGTCATTGACAATGTGCATTTGCCATAAAGTGAGTTTTCTGATAGACCCCTGAATTTTGTCAGAAAGATTGAAGAGTGTAGTATTTTTCTCCTGCGGTGCTGTATTTGGGTCACTTACATATGCCAAAAATGTCTGCTAAGTAGGTTAAAAGGACAAACCTTTTTACATGTAAAAAGTTATTAGCTATCTCAGAATATTACTTTGACAAAAAAAATCGTCACCTCATGTCTGAGCTCACAAATTTGACTCAGCACCTTACCCCTGGACTACCACTTTGATATGATACAACAGTTAGCAGTGCTCTGCTTCCATCTTTGATACAAAGTTTTGAAGAGCCATGCAATTATTGCACTGGTCTTGATGAAGTTCACTGTGCAGACTGTTTCATTCATCACTTGTTTGAGTTCTTGTGGCATCCTCTTAGCCACAAGTGCTTGCCTGTTTATCATACAATGTGTCCACACTAGGAGTGGAGCAACCACTTGCACTGTGGTCACCATCCCACTGTATTTCCCAGTCATGGCCTGGGCTCCCTTGGGGCAGTTACCCACATATTTCTGGCATTCTATATCATGATCTTGTACAAATGAGTCCAGCACAGCTAAAAGCTTTTCACCAGTCACACATATGGGAAGAAAGCAAAAGAGATCCTCATAAATTTGTCCTTCATTCACAAATCTTACACAAGCCAGTACCTTTGCCTCTCCTTTGGTCTCATCCATTTGAACAGAGAAACAGAGAAAAACAGTCACTGGAATTAACTTTGGAATAACTTCCTTAAGCACTTCATTTGCCAGACTTTTAATCTGAGGACCCAGGGTTCATGTCCCTGTTTGGGGGGTTGTCTTTAAAGTCAACAGCCATGTCACTCTGCAACTCACCTCTGGTAACCCACTTAAGCTAAGCAGGTGTGAGCCTGGATGGGAGACCTACTGGGAAAAACTAAGGTTGGTCCTGGAAGAGGTGTTAGTGGGGCCAGCAGGGGGCGCTCACCCTGCAGTCTATGTGGGTCCTAATGCCCCAGTATATTGACGAGGACACTATAATGTAAAAAGGCACTCTCCTTCGTATGAGACATTAAACTGAGGTCCTGACTCTGTAGTCATTAAAAATCCCAGGGCGTTTCTTAAAAGAATAGGGGCCAATCATGGCCTCCTAATAATCCCCATCTATGAATTGGCTTCATCAGTCCGTTCTCCTCCCCACTGAGAGCTAATGTGTCGTGAGCATTCTGGCTCACTATGGCTGCCGTCGCATCATCCAGGTGAATGCTGCACATTGGTGTTGGTGGAGGGGATTCCCCATTACCTGTAAAGTGCTTTGAGTGGAGTGTCCAGAAAAGCGCTATATCAGCAATTATTATTATTATTATTATTATTATTATTATTATTATTATTATTATAACAGCTCATTCACTGTGACAGTTGGGTGTCAAACATTTAGAAAATGCTAATATCTGTTGCAATAAAACAGTCCACTGGGTGGTACAATTTAAATTAAATTGTAGTATTACACTGTTTAATGACTTATTTATTTTAATATACTGGTCAAGCAACTCCCCATAAGACCAACCCCCATGTAATGAACTGTTGCTTTGGAGTATAGTTTCAAAAAACTATAAAACATTTAATATACTTTAAAACCTGGCCTAGAGACCTTGCTTACTGCTGCTGTAAAAGGTATCATAAATGATTCCACCCATCACTATGTATGCATACTAAATATTTATGAAACTTAACATTGCTAGTACTAATTAAACATTGAATTATATGTGTTATGAAAAGAAAGTACAAGTTTTCTCTGCAATTCTGCTTCAATGTATACAGGAATGGATTTCTACATTCAATTTCTGGAGTAATGCCAAGCCAAAACAGAAATTAAAGAACAGAGTATCTTAATCAATGAGTTTTGATTCACCGTGGTACAGAGGTGCTGTGCTGTCCACTTAATCATGGCTTCAAGGGCATTTATTTTACATTTGAAATATTTTGATTATATATGTGATATAATTGAATATGAAACATTATTGAAATATGGTCTATCAAGCAATACATAGTCTATTCTGTCTACCTTAAATGTGTTCTTCTGCCATGATGCTGAATTGTGATTTGAGGCTTGCTGGGTTTATGTCAAAGAATGTCAACAGCAGAAGGAAGAACAGGCTATGATTAATTAAGTTTGTATGTAGTGACCAGGATTGTGTTTGTGCATATCTGTCCTTCTCCTATGTTTAATTCCTTCACCAAAATCTTCAACTTCAAAGTCTTCAAATGCAGACAGTGGGGCAGTAAACAACTAACAACAATTGAAGAATACACTGGTTGTCAAACATCATGCAATGACCACACCTTGGGCAGAGGGGGAGCAGGAAAGCAAACAAAGAAGTGAAAGGGCTCAATGACACCTGGAGATCTGCATACTGCATACTGCATGCTCTCAAATGATCCAAGCTTCCTCTTGATAATCAACTAGACACACCTGCCCCTAACAGAGACAGTGGAAAACCCCCTCTGAGGGGGATTGGGATAAGAAGATCTAAGCCTAAACAGATGGGTGCCCACTCTTCCTCCCACCTGACACAGACAGACAAAACAAGGGAAGCCTCCGTCTTCCAGACTGCAGTAGAGAGGAACAGCTGGATCAGGAACCACAAAAAAAGTGACAGTGGCAACAGAACTGTGGTACCGTGCTAGGACTTTGATTTCTTGCAGGCAAGGAATAAAGAATCAGGGCAGGAGAGCCAATACAGACAGTGTGGAAAAGAGTACAGCCTGAGGGAGGACATCCAATACAGCTTGGCCATTGCAGAGACTGGGCGGCATCCTTCTTCTTTGTCGCTGTTCTTCTTCACACCAGAGACTACAGAGACTGCAAACAGGTTTTATTTCCTGTATACTGTATATGGATTAAATTGTGCTACATAGGGCAATAAGGACTTTCTAGTGCCCTTTCATTATTACCCAAATGGACTGTTGATCCTCTGGCTTCAATTGTGCCCCTTGCAGTTATTCTTTGTGTCACAGAAGCTGAGTTTTAGGGTAGTGATAAATGTTGAGATCTTAAGCAAATAAAAAAGGAGACTTACAGTAAATGATACTAGTGTCTGTTGCTGGTCTGTGCATGTACTGGTGATTCTGGGAGATAAACAGAACCTGTGGCAAGAGAAAAAGGGTCCTAGCATCATTTATAATTGGATAGCAAGAATAAGTCTTGTATTTAGGGGTCACCTATTCATGACATTTACATAAACAGTTTCACAGTGCAGTGATAAAAAAAACCATGGAGTGCTGTGAAGACTGTGACCCCTGGATGTACTAACATAGAACTAAAAACTAAATGGGACTAACAGAGTTATACATAAAAGAAAAGCTCAGGCTATGTCGCCAAAGAATTTCAATAAACAATCTGGCCTTCTAAGAACGCCTTGAGGAGAAATGTATTGCCCTGACTTTCAATGTGACCTTGAGAAAACTGCTTTTCTTATTTGAACTGTGTGCAGATGCCTGGCATCAGTGTAAGTTGATGTTTCTGTCTCTCATTTCACATTTTCAAGAAAATACTGTGCCATCACCAACAGGCTGAGAAACCTAGTCTACAGACTTAAAGTAATCAGAGAACCATCCCAATTTTCTCTTTTGTCCACTAGTGTCTTGTGTCTTAAACTCTAGAATATTTAGTTAATATTTTTTTTTTAAATGGCTTTTCCCTTAAAACACAATCCCTCTTTTTGAGTGACATCTCATTTTCCCTGAAGCGATACTTGTGATTTAGAACAAATATTGACAGAAACAAAGACAAGCAAGCATTTCTGCTTTAAATATCAATAATAATAACAATAACAGAAAGAAAAGCCCTGGCTGCAGGTGTAGATGAACTGTTATATGACAGCTGAGGAATACAGTCTCAATGAATGAAGGGTACTGAGACAAATAAATCAATTCTTTTAAATAAATTACATGATCAGACAGCCAATTACTGTGCTGTGACAGAGCTGTATGTATTGTGTATATATTTTTATATTTGTGAATACAGATCCAAACACTTTAGGCTTCTCATAATTTAGAAATTAGTACGGAATATTATGATATGGTTTTTGCATATACTGTACTAATAATCTCTATCATATATAGTACGTACTGCACTAGTACTTTAATCATGCCTACTTGCAGTCTTCTCCAAGGCTAATAATAATAATAATCTGTTCTTTTAACGAGTGTAGAAGATTCCTTTTCTAAAAACAAACATTTATTAATAATACAGTGCGCACAGTAAGCAACACACAACATAAACATACAACATACAAGGCAGAAGATTCCTTTGAGCTTGGGAATGTATCTGATTACTCCTCTCTGAATTGCATTTTAAGCCCCAATATTTTTTGTGTCATGGTAACCAAAATTATACACAATATATTAAATTAGGACTTATATATAATGTATACTGTATACAGTAGCTTATTCATTTATTTAAATACTGCACATTTAAGCATATATCTTAACATTCTGTTTTATTCCTTCCCTTCATTTCCTAGTAGATGTAAATTATGTGTTGACATATACACCAAAGTCTCATACTGTACTGTTCATGAGTTGACTTGTTTTCTCTTGGCATCAATCTGTTCTGTGCTTCAAGGAGAATACCTTTACACTTTAGGTATCCATTTTCTAATGATTCCATTATCAGCTATTCTCATGTCTATTTCAATCTGCTTAATTAAAACTCTCTTTTTTAGAAACTTTATTTTGGATTCCACCTGAATAGTTTATATTCAGCCAGAATCCAAACTAAACTGCATTTTTCAATAAATAGAGGTAGCTCTGGATGCAAACAAAGCATATGGAATGGTGCATTTTGGCATTTAAAAGGCTTTTCATAAAGTTCCTCATAAAAAAAATAACTCTCAAATTACAGATGGTAGACATTCAGGAATAGGACATGAACAGTAACAAATCAGCTATAGTGGTGAGGAACACCTATTTATGTGAGAATAAACATGCAGCTAGTGCAAGATAAGGCTAAGTTAAAAAGGTTAAAAGTAGAATTCCCTAGTCAGTTATAATTGGTTTAATCAACATCCTGATCATGACCTAAAACACCAAAATTGTCTCATAGGACATTACGGTTAACATCTGAAACAGGTTATTGATACAGTATATTAAACATCAGGTTCATAGAAACTGGGTATCTGGTCCTGGAGCATACGTGCTCTGGGAAAGGGTTAGATACTTTAGGTTGCAGTCTCACCAGAGCTGCCTAAAGATTAAAAAGTAACCTAGTTGCAGGTCAAACAAAATGCCACAGTCCTCAAAATTGGTAACAGAAGGCTACAAAACTCCAGTCAAATGGCACAGAAAAGGGAGGAGTTTATTGCCATATGTACATGTTCAATGGAATTCTTATTCATGCTGATCTCTCAAGATATACAGGTACACAGTACAACAGACACCACACAATGTAGACAGTATATTATGAACATAATAAATAATAACAACAGAAACAATAAATATGTTGACAGTAAATACGTAGTAGTGGGAACAAATGGTAGACCATGCAAAAAGGATTGGCTGCTTTGTTACATATGATAGACATTAGAGGGAAGAAATGTATTAAAAGTTTGAAGCTCGAATTTAAATTTAACAATTTATGTTAAAATTGTATAATAAACAGGTAAGGTCTCATTTAGAATAATGTGTACAATTTTGGTCACTATGGTATAAATCATATAATATATTGCTGTTCTAGAATCATTCCAGAGAACAGGAAACTGATACATTCTTAAAGAAATGTCCTGCACTTGCTGGCTGAAGGAATTTTAATCTTGATGTAAAATATTACAATGGAACATGATACAAGTATTTCAAGTATCCTAAAAGGCACTAACAAAGTCAACCCAGCAGACTTCAGAATGAATAATGAAATATGAACCAGAGGAAACACTTGTAAATTACATGCAAGTGGATTAAAACTAATAAAACTAATAGGTATTTCTTTACCCAAAGGCTTATGGAACTATGGCACTAACTATCCAGTCAAGATGTTGAAGCTAGTACTCTGGACTTGTTCAACTAATAACTGAATGAAATTAAATAGTTACTAACAAGCAAGATACAGTAGATAGGCCCATGGCCTCTTCTTGTTTGTAACCTTTCTTATGTTTTGTAAGCTAATTATATACACAAGATCAAGCAAATACTGTATTTCCTCCAGTAGGTGCACTGGCAAACTTAGTAAGCAATCATCATCCCTAATGGTTCTCCTTATCTATGCATAGACTTCAATTTGTATCTGAATGTCAAGGTACTAAGCCATCCTATCCATCTTTTTTGTCTCTTTGAAATGTCATGTACAGTATACACTAATGTATTTGTCATCATCACAGTGTTAGTCATATTTAATTGCTTCAAATTGGATAATAATTTCCTTTCAATGTAGTAACTTTAATTTCTTGAATTTTCAAATTCTCCCCTAATTTAAGTATTAACATATCATTATTGAGTGGCATAGTGGCGCAGTGGTTAGCTGCACTGGGACCCTATATTCACTTCCCGTACTGCTATCTGCATGGAGTTTGTATGTTCTCCCCATGGGTTTTTGCCAGATCCTCAGGTTTCCACCTACAGTTTAAAGACATATTGGTAGGTTAATTTGTTTCTGGGAAAATTGTCAGTGGTGTGGGTGTGTAAGTGTTGGTGTCTGTATGTACCCTTCAATGGACTGGCGTGCCATCCTGGATGTATCCTGCTTTGCACCTGTTGCTTGCCACAATAGGCACAATAGGCTCCAGGTCCCTGTGACCCTGTATTAGATAAAGTAATTTAGAAAATGGATAGATTAACATATTCCTGTTTCTTTGACTTTTTGATTTCCCGAGGTTCTTTTTTAACATGTCTTCTCCTGTATCTCCATTGCACATCTTCCTTCTATTCTCGATAAAATATTTATCAATTTCTCTGTTTATCCTTTCCCCAAGCTCCGAGATTCCCATCTCATTCAAATGTAATCCATCCCATCTGTACAGAAAGCCTTTGCCACAGTTTCTAGTAGTCCAGAAAGCAGAATCCCTGTGTTGAAACCTAAAGCCACTGATCTAGTTCTATTGTTCAGTTTCATTCTTAGGACTATGAAATCATTTAAATGGAAAGAGTCCTGTTTAATTGTTGTTCTAATTTTTCTTGTCATGATAACATGTAGTCTCACATCTCCACAGTTTTTGGAAAAGCTGTTTTTTTGTGACAAATTTCACAGATGGAATCTGGCTAATGAGATTCTGCCAGGATATCCCACATGTACTGTTTTATTTGTTTTTTTGTACATAAGTCACAGTATGTTAAAAACATAGCTGCTTGGATGCAAAACAAATTTCCGATAAATCAAACAAAGTATTATCGTATCATGAGACAGTATTTCATGTTAATATTTTAATGCTTTTTACAGTATGTATGAAATGTAGAATATACGATCACAGTGATACAGAGAAATCTAGCTTTTTCGGAGATGAGTTTCTTGGATTGTTACTTTGGTGTTTGTAATTTCCTTTATGATTTTCCAAATTATTCTTGGAGAGATTTTGGTAGGATGACTGCTCCTGGGTAGAGTAACTGTGGCATAGAATTGTATCAATTTCTAGCCCCAAATCATTAGAAATGATTAGATGAGCATCAATAACTGTTTTGAGGCCTTCAGAGATTTCTCTAGAACGTGACATTACTTTTTCCACACATCTGTATGGTGAAGACCAAACTCACAAAGATTCTCATCTTCATGTAGGGTGAGTCTTCCAAACTCAACCCCAAAGTCTACCTAATTATTACTCATTGTTTGTGTTTGTTTAATGTATATATAATTTTGTTTTAAGAGGCATAGAATTGGTTAATATAAAACCCACTGAATATTTACATTAAAACTGTTTTTTCATTCAAGAAGGTTATCATGGTAAAACTATGAATTTTCTATATTTATCTTCAGGGTTCACAAACTTCACAAACTCAGAACTGTATGTACTCAGATAAAAGTCTGGTTTGTTCTTTCATATTGCAACATGAACAGTGAGTGAACACAGCAAATGTAATCCAGCTAGGGTAACTGATTCTCCTACACTACGAAATGAAAACATGATGGCTATAACAGAACAAAGACTCAGTAGCCTACTACATGTTTTCTGTTGTCTCTTTTTTAAAAAACATGATTGAAAGTGACGTTATTCACATTGTGAACACTACATAATGAAAGCAGTGCTGCTCTACAGTGTATATATACTGTACACAGTATATTATGCATGTTTATAAAAATGTTTAAGTGATTTTAAAAAGCACCTGTATCTAATATATCTAGTCTTGTAATATAACTATAGTGACAACAGTTAGTTGTACATCAAAGATGTATATCTGGAACATACTTAACTTTCTATATTGTAGTTCTTTAAAACAAATTATGTTTCCAATTTGGGTCCCTCTCTTAGATCCAAAAATGATTCAGCCTACACATGGACTAAATTTTCTCCTTCGTATGTTGTCATTGAAGCTTGTCATCCTGAATTGAACAGAAAGCTCATAACAAAATGAATTAAATCCTTTCCTTTCTTACTTCTAAATTTGTGAGAAAAATATAAAAAGAAGCAAACACTCAAAGGATGGAGGGATAAATATGTAATTCAGTGTATGCTTGTTGAATGCCTAAATATGATATAATGTTGCCATCTAGTGTCCTTAATAAGAAGCCTCAAGTAAAAGATGATCTATGTGAATTTTAAAAAAATCAATGATTTGAAAATCATGGTTTCTCATCCTTTTTTGTTCTGCAATAGCTTTTAAAGTTGTGCTACTGTGTACCGTGTGTATATTTAAGACCTCTAAAAAAATACTGTTCTAGTTTCTTTTTGGGACATGAATACTGCAAGACATGATTCACTGTGTATTTTATGTTTTTTTCTTAAATCCAATAACAGCCTCAGCCGTTCATATGGTAGTGATGCTATGAAACAGGTAATATAATTAAAACTTCGCCAGTTGCCAGTTTGAACAAGAGAAATCTTTTATTTGGAGAACCTGTGAGATGGAGCAGGTTAAATCAAATCAATCAGGATTGGGTTGGATGAACATGGTTTTAAAAGTATGGAATGGGAAATAGCAAGGATCCATCTATTACACTCTACTTCCCCTAGGAACACCCAACAGGGTTTTCAATGTGCAAACACAATAAACAGCTGTTGTCGAGTTGTTTAAGCCACAGGGAAAGCTACTGCGATTTTCATCAGTCCTGTGTCTTAATGCATGGCCTTGCTGGATTTTGCACAGTGGGATACTCTGTACTGCATTGAAGTAATAAGCTCCTAAAGACTTACCTGCTCTATGTTGTGAGGAACATTATGATATGGATAATGCTTCTGACAGGAGAGGAGCAAGTCAGTTTGAGGTTTGAGCCAAATCATTGCAAATGTTTCAAGAAGAAACCTGAGTCAATGAAAAAAAAAGTCATGACCATATCTCCAGATGTTTGTCCAGCAGACATTAATACACCGGAAAACCCAAAACTTTATTATTGGAGAAATTGTTTGATTGCTTCCTTTGAATTCATTACCATTTTGTGAGAGATTGTAACATTTCATCTGGCAATTTTTTCCTTTTTACAAACTTTATTTTTAAGTGTAGTATTTGCTGGCTAAGACTAGTATACATGTTTCACTATCATTTTCATAATCCCTGTGCCTATGGTGTACTGTGAGTTTTGAAGCTTATTCTTGGACATGTTATCACAGCTAAACCGAATTTCTAATCTTTCTGGAGAAGTGGGGGGCACATGCATTTTGGATAGTAAAAACAAATCTTTTATTTTTTCTTTTTATGAGCTGTTCTACTAATCTGTAAATGACAACACAAAAAGTGCGTTTTATATCATTTACAAACTGTGCAAGTATTATGATTTTGTTAATTGTTTTCACATTTTTTGTGCTAGAGTGGTGTTTGCTGATGTACAGAAGGACCACTTTCTGACATTGATGTATCAGAAAATAGAGAAAATAATTTGCATTGATTTATTTTTGCACATAATACATTCGCAGTGTTTTCATATGACCCATATCAATAATTCACTTGTAACTTGTAACCCCTTGTGATGTCAATCAATTTTAGATTAAATGAAATCTTATTTTGCAGTTACAAATAAAAAAAGAGAATCATGAATTTCAGAAGCACTCTAACAGTGCCTGGGAGTGCCTACTTTTAATCACATTTCATATGGAGAAATATTTTTAGTGTAATGGCAAGTTGGCATCTGTATTTGGTTCCTTTACTATATGCATGGTTCTTACAGTTAACAGTTCATCAGCTTTTTTGGTACGTTTATACAGTGAGTCTGCTGCTTCTAACAATTATTACTCTGCAAAGACAAAAGTGGGCATACTAAGGAATTATTTTTGAGCTTCAGAGAAATTATTGCTTTAAGTCACTTTAGTAACATAATCTAAGCGGCACAGAAATATCACTGAATTGAAAATATGCAGTGATAGATAGGAACTGTGATTTACACAGGAATTGCTATTTACTGTATAATATATATATATAGATATTAAGTTTTAACAAAGAATTATACCTTGTTTGAAGATTTTTATTCAATCTTTATTCAGTCTTTTGGAATATTTTTGGAATATTGTGAAAATTATTGGGATGAATATCATTGTGTTTCTGCTGCAATATGTTTTGAAGATTTGTTTTTTCATCAAAGGTTTTTAAACTACAACATTAGATTTATTTTAAAAACCGCATGTGCCCTGCAATGGATTGGCATTCCGTCAAGGATGTAACTTGGATGTAATTTGGAACTTCTGCCCATTGCTTGCAGGGATATGTTCTGGCTCTCCTGCTACCCTGAATTAGGTGAAGCAGTTAGAAAATGGATGTAAGTACACATATTCTGCATAATTTCACTGTAGGCAAAGTAAATTATATATATATAGCTGAAGTTAAACTGAGTTTGAAATAAGATACTTAAAAACTATTATAAAAATAATTGAATCAAAATGTGATTTATAGTGCAAAATAACTTCCTGGTATTACTTTATTATTATCTTTTTTTTTTCTAGATATTACTATTTCCATTCTCTTTTAGTGCAGTCTTTATATCTAATGACATTTTTTTTACAATTATTAGAAGAATAAATCCTTGTTTAACTTAATAAAAGGGGCCAGTGTTTGAATTTACAATACAATTGACTGGTTTTGCCATTATATAAAAACACAACAAAGATATAAAGTTTGTAATTAAAAATATAATTAAAAAATATTTTTTTCTCTTGGTACAGTCTTGTTTACTGATACAGAAATCTGCCTGTAATGAAACTGAAAATCTCACTTCATCTCATCAACAGTCGCCTTAGAATAATGTATCCCTATTGCCCTAAGGACCTGCCTGATGTTAACCAAGTACATCTCAATTATTATGCTTATAAGCTAGTTTGGTGCTGAACTCATTGAGCTCCCTTTTATCAGATATTAAAAACTCTAACTCAATAATGAAAATATGTATCATTTTAAAGAGGAATATTTGTAGAACACTACAAATCCTCTTCTATTACACATTAATATATTTTGCTAGCAATTGAAAGTAGTCCCAAAGCAAGATTCTACATTTATTTAAATTGGAATCATACTTATATGTTGTTTTCCATTGATTATCATTCACTAATGTGGTATTACTGCCCAATTATCAATATACAGACTCTTCTAAGCTATTTGAAATGCCTCTGAGGTATAAATACCTACTCTCATTGGAACTTTGGTCAAAACCATTACTACATTAATTGCATAGAACTTAAAACAAAGTAAAATAAACATGATGCATACAGAAACCACAAAAACATAAATATACACTGCCTGGTATTGAGGTACTTAAATCTAAACTGGGATTTTCACTATGAACTCTAATAATAATTATTTATAATAAAAAAGCGGTTGAACATCCATACTTAGTACTCCACCATGCAGCATATTAACCTGTCTTACCAACCTGTCTTGATTTCAGTGTGTGGAGTCTATAGTTGAAAGTCAAAATTTAGAAAAATACCTGTTAAATAAAAATTTACAAACAAAACACCTACATCCATCTATTTTCTAACTGCTTCATCCAATTCAGGGTCAGGAGGGTGGAGCCTTAATTGGCACTTCAAAATCACCAATTTATAATATATGGAAGAATAAATAATTACCAGTCAACATTTGGCTGGCCAAGAAATAACTGCAGTTGGTATCATAAATCAAAACATCTCAGAGTTGTTAAGGAAAACACTAAAATACTGTAAGTCAGAACACCCCTGAGTAGGCAAGAACTTAAAACTCAAATTGGTTTAAAAAAAACATCTCCTCAAAGGGACATGTAATCACACACTAACTCTGATAAATGAACATTTCTCAATACTTATGATCACTTCAAATCACTAGGTTGAACACAAAGTATGGATTTACATAACATAAGGCATACTGTATATTGTATGTACCATTGGTATTAATCTCAATATCATTTCCATTTCAAGCTCTATTAAAAATTGCTTGACTGCAAAGCAAAATAACAGTGTGGACTTCTGCTGTCATAATACCTCTGTAGGGCACTGCTGATTGTCAAGACGTAGAATTAAAAAATCAACAAGATGTAACGAGTTCATTACTGGAGTTATATTGACCTTTCCTGAGTACTTTAAGCTTCTCTGGGATGCACTGTGGGTATCCCAATAAGACAGGGAAGAGGTGCATTGCTGCTCTCTATTCTCTTTGGACTGTCACATCCTTGCTTATGTCCAGCTGAAATTCAGCCTGAAGCCTAAAAAACAAATTGGCAATTATTTCAATTCACCTGCAGTCCCAGGCCTTTTCATCAGCTTTGATTAGTTTCAGGCTGGTTGGGATAGACTCTGTCAGCACCAGAGTGAAACTTAGAATACATAAAGCAACAACAAAAGAGTACATATCAAATGAATTTTTTTTTTGCTTTTTTCTCTGTTTTCTGAAGCATACTGCAGAATAATATGTGTATGTAATTTATTGATCATAAAATGTGCAGACTATAGTCATTCCTACTTTCAATATAATAATTAATATTTAATTAAATGTATTATTATTATTAGTTGTTATAGTTGTATAATCCTATCCCACAGGATCCAGCCATTAAGAATGAGCGAGGGATTCTGCAGTACTTTGCGGTTTATGGTCTGTGGGAGAACGCAGCTTTTTTAGAAATACTTTGTATTTTGTAAATACTTTGTTTTGTAAAACCTCCAGGATTAACAGGGCGTGTGGAGCATTTGGGCTATCATCAGAAAATGCCTGATTTTGAATCCCGGTCAATGCTGAAGGACAATCTTTTACCAATTATAGAATTTTAGTTGTATACTGTTTTGACTTTTATTAATTTTAAACTGTGTATTACAACATGTTAAATATTCAACTAATTAAAAAGTAGGTATATTTGATAAAATCAAGACTGTTCAGTTGGATATAAAAAAAGTGTTTATTGTTATACTGTAGCTTTGTGTAATGTGATGTGCCTCTTTCAGGTTTACATCGACATAGAGATAATCCAAAAGGTAAATTTTGATAGCCAAAAAAAACAGTAGTATAACGTAATGCAAAATAAAAAAGTACACAACAGTATTCCACCTTCTTCATAAATTTTGGTTTTGGTTTGAATGGGAGAGTAAAGCAGTCGCTTGTTTCGCTATCTCATCTCCACTTGTCCTTTGTCCTGCGTGAACTCAAAAACACTACATTGGTGTCAGAAGCAGGCAGGATGGACAACCCGTGGCAGACGCTAGCGGACTCTGTCAAGTGCCGGTTGACCCTGAAAGAGACCGAACCCAGGGGCAGCGAACACCCAGAGCCTGAGCAACTCCTGGGTGCAACAGGTGGCCACAGTCCTTACAAGGGCTAACCAGTAGTGGTCCCGCCGGTGGAACTGGGGATACTGCCTGCTACTCCCGTCCCCTCTCCCAGAGAGGAGATGCCCTCCCCGCCGGAGCCAGCCAGCTGTTCCCAGCCAACCAGGAGAGAGACTGGGCCCGGTCTCCGCTAATGTCATGTTCCTCGCCCACCGAGGATACCTAGCTTTCCCCTGGGAGGTGCAGCAGGAGATAGCTCTCCAGGCCTTTCTCAAGGTCCTCTCACCCAAGGTGCTGCGGCACCACGTACAGCTGTTCATGCTGGCCTCGCTGGAGCAGGCCTTGGCCCTTGCTACACGGGCTGAGACCATTTTCGGGGTGGCTGGAAGCGCCAGCAGACGGAGTGCGCCATGCTAGCTGACCGAGGCGGAGAAAAAGGGGTCCAGTGAGTGGGAAGAGGAACCAGCCTGGGCAGCGACCCCTGCGGAACAGCCCCGCAAGGTGTTTTGCCGATGCTGCGGGAAGAGGGGACACCGAGCCCAGGACTGCCGGGCCCCAGAGCCTCGCACTCCGAGGTTGGCGTCAGGAAACAGGAGCAGGGCGGCTCAGCCCGCGAGACGGCCGCCCTTGAACACCTCCGTGGGGTGAGTCGGCTGTAGCCAGGGCCTTTACCTCCGCTGCCAAATTGAGGACCAACCCTGCCTAGCCCTGCTCGACACCGGTTCATCAGTAACCCTACTCCAGCCTGGGGTCCTCCCCGACATCGAGGGCACTAACCCCCCCAGGATGGGAGGCCTCCGGCCTGTGGCTGAGGACCGTGACGGGACAGCTTGCTGCAGTCGGGTAAAAACAGATGCTTGCCTTCCATCTTGGTACAGCGATGGTGCGCCACCCCTGCTACCTTGCACCCATCCAGGAGGACTGCATCCTGGGGCTGGACCTGCTGCAGCGGAAGGCCGAGGGACACTGGCTTGCCGGAGCCGGGGGAAAAAGAGGCAGTGGCAGCAGCGACGGCAGCAGTCGCCGGGGTGGACCGGGGCTGTAAGCCAGGGAGTGAGCGTGCCGGATCCTGCCCCTGAGTCACCCGGGGGGCCAGACAAGGCAGCAGTGGCGGGGGCCGAGCATTGCGTGGAAGCGAGGCGTGCCATTGAGGACCTGTACCAGCGAAGCTGCGAAAAAACGAAAACAACCACAACTGCAGCAAGAGTGAACCAAGAAGAAAATATTGAAAATATTAATATTATGAAAATATTATTTTCATAACCTAAATTTTGTGATTTTTGTGTTTTTGTGATTTTTGTGATTTCTGTGATTCTTGTAATTTTTGTGAGCTCGCAGAAAAGACATTTAATTGCCAGCAACTACTGCTGCACGCTGTATTGTTGTGCATTTGATAAATAAACTTTGATTTGATTTTGATTTTGATATTGGCTCCACAAAACTAATCAAAGATCCTGAACAAGCTCCCAAATGTGCTACATCCCCACTATAATTATGGCAAAGCTGATTTTTAAACCATTTTTAAAGAAAATCAAAAATAAGTAACAATGACATGTCCCTGCCTAACTTAGACATGGCATGACTTTAAAAGCTTAAACTTTAAACAGTAGAACCTCAATTTATATTCCCCATTGTATTAACAGTTACAACAGATACAAATCTTCACACAAATTCAAAACCTTTTAAACCAGAAGCTGTTAACTCTACTTCACACCTGCAAGACAAGATCACGGTGTGCCCAGCAGCTCTTTTGTTTGGATTACACTATGAATGAGTCCTTGAGGTTTTGAAATTTTAAAAAAATCAAACCTTCGGATGACAGAAACGGGTATCTTTTGAGAAGTCGAGTACTGATTGCAAAGAATCTGATTTTGACAAACCTTAAAGAGATAATTTTGCTTGAAGAATTTAAAATCTGTCTGCCTGACTGTATTGAAGTTTATTTCATTGAACTGTTCGGACACCTACAGAGATACCCTATCTAAATTTAAGGTCTTCTTCTTTCACGGTTTTGTTATGCAAAATATTTTTGCACTTCTTAAACTCCGAGGTCCTTGCTGATTTGACTTTATATTTCCCCCATTAAGTTGAAACAGAAAAAGAAGACGTTCTGTAGTTAATCTTTATGGAATTTTAATTATTATATTATTAGTTAATTATTAGAATTGTTAATAAATATTATTATATTATTATTTATTATGAAACCACTAAGTTTGACACAGGTGCTGCTGCTATTCATAGCCTCTCATTAATTTAAAATTGTAAAGACTTGTTGTAAAGACTTGTCTTGAATTGCCCCTTTGGATGCAGTATTTTGAATTGGATTGAATTAAACTGGTCAAACTGCGTTTTTCTCCTATTATTGACAGTAATCACATCTGCTCATTCATATTTTCAATTTATTTATTGAAAATGTTGTGATATATAAAATATAAAATGTCAGTATAATGTACATAATATTTACTACTTTATTTTTTTTTAATTAGTCTTTATTTGTTAAAAGAAAAATGTGTGCCTTGACAGGGAATCAAACACTGACCTCCTGGTTGATAAGCAAGCACCCAATCCAGACATGTTAAAATGATTCCAACTTAATCACGTGTGAATGAGTCAAAGAAATTGATGCAGATTGTTTACAAAGAAAGTGGAATACTGTAATACTTTGATCTTAATAAATATATTATATTCATATCCTTAAATTAATATCATTATTAATTTCTTTAGATTCTATATTATATTCCCTATTAAGCAGATTCTAAAACGTATACATTTTTTTATTGTGATAACAAGCTAAAAGTATTCATAAAAAAGGTTAAAACATTAAAGCTTTATATAAAGTACAGTATATAAACTTAATATTGTCAGAACAAGCACATCAAAACATTTTCGAAATACACAGTAAAATATACAGTAAGTGACCAAGTGAAAGACTTTGATGCATAAAATGTTTATGAAGAAAGTGAGATACTGTTGTGTATCTTTTATTTAAACTACCACTACCAGCCATATAGAGTTTGTATAACATATTTATATTCCTAAATTAATATCATTTATGACGTTCAGAGACATTATGCTCCTGTTATTTTTATGCTCAGCTACCAAACTTCCCTTTAGTTGTAAAATTCCATATTAAGCTAATTTAAACATGCACAGTACAGAGATTAAATGAAGCAATCGTTTCACTAACAGCTAAGTTCCACCTGTCGATCATCTTTGGCCAGCAAATTACATACTGCGGCTGCCTGCGCCTGGAAACCCGCAGTATGGGGTTTTTACCACACATTTTGAATGGCTACAGATGCAGCCATTCAAAATGCGCGGGCGATACCGCATTATTTTCCGGTATGCTGTACGCAGTCTACCGCAAGCTACCGGTAAATACCGCGAGTTACCGGTAAATACCGCTAGCAAAATAATAGTATCCGGAATTTCCGCAAGGTGGAGCTAATAAAGCTCAACCTCTCATGTTTGAGCTGTAGCCATCAAAGTCTTTAACGAAGATATTAATAATAGTATTAATAATAAATGACCTTGGACAAGCTGTAAACTCAAAGTATTGCCCTGGTCCACATTCTTTTTTTCATTGACCGTCTTTGTAAAAGTAACGCCACAGCATTTCGCAATCACGCATTTTTTTCCAATCATGCAAAGTACAGTGATTCACCATGCCTTTCACATGCTCATAAAAGAGATTGATTTAGGGACATAAACATATTACCGTATGCAAACTGTACTGTATACAGTATGTATATGTATATTTAATGTCTTAACTGTGCCCGTTTAAGTATTGAATATTCATATCTAATTTTACCACTGAAGGGAAATCTTAGTAGCTGAGCATAAAAACAATAGGAGCATACTGCAACGCGTGTGAAGGCCATAAACGATATTAATTTTGGAACATAAACATACAGTATATGGCTGGTCTCGGTACTTTAAAGAAAACATACACGAAACATGGTTTCATTATGACCAGAATCTTGAGATATTTTTAACTTGATTTACAGTATTTGAGAGGTATGTCTTAACACCGATACTACAGTGCTTAAGTACTACTCACGTATATGTTTCTAGGTTTATATTATGCATTTCATACGGTCAAATTACTTTTGAGCAACTAATAAGAAGCGCGAAACGGTATGCGTTTTACTTTCGTTTCGTGCTGGGACCCGTGGATTGATTAGAGATATCAAGTACATACAAGTCATTTTTTAAATGTTGTAGTTCGTCTTGAAAAAATGTTACGAGTACATCATCTATCAACAATTACACAGGTTCTGTTTCCATATTGCGGATTTTGGTTACGTAATATTATTTTCTAGATTTCACGTTGTGAATATATGATTTGGGCAAACAGAGCCGCAAAGAAGTACATTATGGGTTGTTGTTTTTTTTTGCAGTTTTATCTAGAACAAGCGATGCTTAAACCTTTGTCTGATTCTTGTGAAACTATCCACACGACAGTTACAGTACCTAGGAGTTGACTTCAGTGATGTCACTGATGGGATGTTTCTAAAAATCCATCCTCTGTAAAACGTCTTCTCTAGTTGTCCTGCATATGTATTCGCTAATGAAGCTGTGTGTTCTGAGCCTGGATCTCTACATTTCTGTATGAACCACCTTAGAGGGCTAAAGACAGCTTGTGTTTAAATTGAGTGTAAGGCAATTTATGCTTCTAAAGTCATGGTCAGCATTTTTGTACTGTGCTGTAAACTTGTTCTGTGCCTAGTCACATTATTTTATAGCGTTTTCATAGCGTTATCAAATCTGGTGGCGCTGTGTTAGTTTCCTGACTCCCATGTCACATGGTCTGTGATTGTAACCTGTAATACCGGTTTAATTCGTCACAGCCAGCACTCCGGTTGTAAAGTAGAAGCAGGCGAGATTTCCAGCGAAAAACACCTCCCCCTTCTTCAGGTGTGAGGGTCTTCTGCTCAGAATGAAACGCTAAAATGTAATGTAGGCTCTGAATGGGTTCTGACTTGCTTTAACAAAATATGTTTACAAATCCTTTCACCTGGCATTTTCGTAGTTAGAAATTATGGAACGCTCTGTTAAAAGCAAGGGAGTTTTTATGTCCGTTGCAGTTCTTTTGCAACATGAATATAATTATATCGTTATTAATTTCTTGAGATACGCGATTCCATATTATATTCCCTTTTAATCAAATTCTAAAAGTATGCTTGTTGACTCCGGTATCGCGTTAGTTAAAGACTTCGATGCTTAAAATGTTTAGGAGAAATGGAATACTGGTGTGTATGTTTTCTTTAAAGTACCGAGACCAGCCATATACTGTATGTTTAAGTTCCAAAATTAATATCGTTTATGGACTTCACACGCGTTGCAGTATGCTCCTATTCTTTTTATGCTCAGGCACTAAGTAAAAGGAGATGCTTCATATTGCTTGACTAATTTTAAAAACTAAGTTAGAAATGCAGACGCTCCCTCGGTGCGCTGCTCTGGTGCGCCGGCTCTTACACAGTGCCTGTCTGCCGTAAGCGTTACAATATACATACCCAACACTGCTTGTACCCATCTGTCATGCAAATAAAACACCTTGAATTGAATTGAATTGAGGGGAGAGGGGGGAATACTAAAGGCAATACTGGCTCAATACCCTCGATGGGCTTTGACGTGCTAATGCGTTGGTTTAACAGTCCGGGTGTGGCAGGCTTCCAATGTCAACTCGACTCGATTGGAAGACAATGAACGTATTTTGTGATATTTAGAAATATAAATTTGTTTGGTGCGAGTGAGGTTTTATTTAATCTCTGACCAAGGGAAACGTTTCATTTTTTCAAAGAAATGTTTGTTAAAAAATAAAGTCATAGTTCTATGGGATTCAATCACAGACCATGTGACAAGGGAGTCAGGAAACTACTCTAACACACAGCGCCACCGGATTTAATAACGCAATAAAAACGCTATAAAATAATGTGACTAGGCACAGAAAAAGTTTACAGCACAGTACAATAATAAATGCTGACCATGACTTTAGAAGCATAAATTACCTTACACTCAATTTAAACACAAGCTGTCTTTCTGTATGAACCTCTAAGCTGGTTCATACAGAAAATGTAGAAATGCATTAGCCTGATTATGATTAAAAAACACATAATTAAACACGCGTTTGCGATTTAAATCAGAACACGATTTAAATCAATATAAATGTTTATATTGTAACGCATACTGTCCAGCCTCCATTTCTCTATAAAAATTTACTCTGTTGCACACACACACACAATAGAAGGAGGAACCGCTGTCAGAAGGGAAGATATGTTCAAAATATCGCAAATATCGTTCATGTTGCGATATTTTGAAATATAAAAGTCAATTTATTGTCCATAATATCGCTATTCTATTTTTTCGAAGAAATGTTTGTTAAAAGAAAAGTCCGGCACCAGCTGGATTCGATCACACAACCTCCCAGTTGCTAGTCACGCACCTAGACCAGTCGGCTAGAAGACAGCTCGCATGAACAGGCAGGCGAAAAAGCCCTACACAGCCCTGTCGCAGCACACGAATACCGTTATTAAATTCTTTAGATACGCGATTCCATATTATATTCCCTTTTAATCAAATTCTAAAAGTATGCTTGTTGACTCCGGTATCATGTTAGTTAAAGACTTCAAAGCTTAAAATGTTTAGGGAGAAATGGAATACTGGTGTGTATTTTTTTCTTTAAAGTACCAAGACCAGCTACAGTATATACTGTATGTTTATGTTCCAAAATTAATATCGTTTATGGCCTTCACACGCGTTACAGTATGCTCCTATTCTTTTTATGCTCAGCTACTAAGATTTCCCTTCAGTGGTAAAATTCAATATCTACAACGGGCACAGCAAAGACGTTTTTACTGTAAGTCTTTCTACGACAGACCAACGGACCACGAGTGCCCCTGTCGGTCAACCAATCACGTACTGCGGTGCCACGCGTCATCTTGCGTCATACTGAGCGACGTCACCTGCGGTACGTGTCTGTGACGCGCACTTTGAATGGCTGCATCTGTACATCTCTGTATACTATAATTAATATTTAATTAAACGTATTATTATTAGTAGTAGTAATAGTTGAATATTCCTCTCCATAATAACATTCAGAATTCACTACTATTTATAATTATGCACAGGGACTGCAGTGTGAATGTTTTGTTTAGAAAGCAAATTAAAAAAATACATTGAAAGAGCTGCTTCATTACATTTTGTTTAAATGAGTCAATCGAGCAGACCCAACTAAATTATACAGTCAATTTAAAGAAAAAAGCCTGTGAAGAGCTACAGTTACATTTATTCTGTATAGTATAGTGGCTTATCTTTATTAGCATATAAAACTCTACCCAGAACATACCTTTGGTGAGACTCACTGAGCAATGGTGTTTTGTTCTTAAATCATGTAACGCTTGTTAAAGGGAACAGTGCAGAACATTAAGCTTCAAGGCTACAACGAAGAAGAAAATGCCATCTAAAGCCAAAGGCAATATAGCACTGAAACTCATACTGAGCTCTGAGGCCTGCTTGTAAAACGTAAAGTTAGATCAAATAAAACCTTCAAGTCGTTAGTGGGGGTAAAACAAAATAAGGCACAAGCATGTAGCATTATGAATCCCAACTACTGTGCCTTGGGCAGCCCTGCAGGCAAATACATGTAGACTTCTTCTGTGTGATATGGGAGCTTGCAGAGTCCCTGATGAAATGTTCCAGTATTGATTACATCAAGTATATATATATAACAGTAACACTGTAACATCCACATCTTTAGGATTTGTAAGAAAAACAAAGTCCTGAGGCTGCAGCTTTAATGTACTTATTATTTTGCACATCAGTTCACACTGAGGATTTCAAGAATGTCATGCACATGTTTGCAGAGTGAGCATCTCATCCATTAGTTTGCAACAGCTGGCATCCACCCTGAGGCATTCACTGTAGGATAGCTTATGCTGCCTCTGTCGTCTGCAGACCTAATTTTATTCTACTGGTATTGGAGTCCTGAATTTCTGCCCTCTTTTTTCTGTTTCCATCTTTAATTTTGCTTTTCAGTAGCATCAGTACATCTGCATAATAAACCATTTTTTATAGATTGTGTTTTTACAACAACTCATCACCTAAAAGGTAAGAAGCTGCTTAAACAGGGGAAGTGAGACTGATAATGTGCAGTAGAGTGTCATTTAAATTCATAAATGCAAAAATACAGAACAATTGCATAATTTTACCAGTAAACAATTTTCACAAGGACATACATAAACTAAAATGCAATCTTCTTTGATATAAACAGAGAAATTGTTAAATGCAAAGAATATGCTATATGTGTCCACTGAATCTTCCTTCTGCATTTGACTAATTGACTCAGTTGTTTCATAATATACTGTCTGTTGTAATGTATGGGGGGGGGGTATTACTAACAAAAGGTATTAATCAAATAATTAGGTCACAATGACAGAAAATCCTAACAGTAACTTAAGCACAGGTAGTCTATAAAAGTAATAATATATGTTATCTAGTTAGGGAATACTGCGCAAGATCGCATAGCTATGTTTTAATAGTCTGATAATAATGTTGTTGCAGAGAAATACAGTAAATAAGAAATTGTTACAAGTACAAATATCAATTAAACAAGATTAACACAAACAAGACACAAAACACAGAAACTGCAACTTACTGGCTAAGATTTACGTAAGGAGACCCATAACCTTATTTAGTATAGTATGGTGACTTATCTTTATTAACATATTAAACTCTAGCCAGAATTATCTTTGGTGAGAATCTCCTTCCTAACTCCCTAGCACTGACTGACCTAATCCACTCAAATAGATATAATTTATGTTAGGGTGGGCAAGATTGCTTTTAAGAAATAAGCAATCAGAGGGAACCTTTGGTCTTTAACAAACATTAACCAAACAGGGGTTGTTCTTTACACTCTACCTGGATGATTAAAAAAACATAAGAAATTCATCCTTCCATTTCTAACCACTACAGTCCATCACAAGGCAGACACACAGACACAGGCACACACATTCATACAGCACCTAGGACCAGTCACTATATCAGTACTGCAACCAGTACATGGATGGGACTCCTTCTGGGAAAGGTTTGGTTACTGCTAGAAGAGTTGCTTTGGGTCCAATAGGGAGTGTTCACCTTGTAGTCTGTGTAGGTCATTTAGTGACTCTCTGTGGTCATTAAAAATCACACGGCATTTCTCAAAAAAGAATAGGAATTTTAGCCCCACTACCCTGGCCAATCATTGGCTCCTAATTATCCCCATCTAAGGAGTATTAGTATTGGTATTGGTACTGGTGCTGATACTGGTATATGATTATTATTGATAATAAAAATGTCACTTAAGTTCTGTTATGTTCCACATCCCTCCTCTAGAGGGCGCTCCTACCCCTTTTTGTTATGATTAGTTTTTATTATTTCCTGGTGCATCTCATTTGAATTTTGGTTAAAAGCCTAGCGTCTCTGCAGTTCCTGGCTTAGTATTGGAAGATGGACACCACAAGGCTTGTCTATTCCCGGGGCTCGCGGGTAACCCGAGGGCAGGCCTTATTCCCCAGTGTCCTGACTGTCTGGGTCCAGGGCTCAGAGCACCATGTCCCATTATGCTTTTAGTTCTTTTTCCTGTTCCAGATCCCATTCCTGCTTTTAATCCTGTTTTTGTCTTGGATGGATCTCCCGCCCTTTGGACTACAGACTGCACCCAGACTTCCCATTTTGGACTTTCCTGGACTTGGTTGCTTCTGCATTTCCCCCCATGCATCAGATCACTACAGTCACTGCCTCCTTTCTGTCAACCCGTCCTTACCCTGCTGTACCTTCCCCTGATGTCCTTCTCCAGAATCTTCCGGATTATACCGTCTGCATACACAACGCACTTCACGGGAGTTAGAACCGGCTTCCGTGACAAGTTCAGAATAAATACACCTGTCTCTGTAGGATTCCTTAGTCAATAAGTATATTTAATTCAAAGATTCATCTGTGAAGACCATGGAGCATTCAAAACAACACAAGCAGGAAGCTGGATAAAGGCACATACAGTATCAGGCAGCTTGTATGGAAGATGTCAAATCCTCCCCTGATTTACAAAGAACCTAAGTGATTCTGCAAGCATGTGGCAAAAGGGTTTGTGGCCTGAAAAGACAGAAATTGAACTTTTTGTCTAAATACAAAACATTAAATCATTAAATCTAATACAAATCCAATATAGTTCATCATTCAACTAACACCATCCCTATTGATAATGTGGTGGTGGTGGCAGTATTATGTTAAAATTCCGTTTCTTCTGAGCAGGAGGTGAGAAGCATGTCAAGACTGATGGCAACACAGATAGAACAAGGCATTGGACAAATCTATGAGAAAAACCTGTTCAGAACTAAAACTGGACTGAAAATTCACATTTCAACAGGATAATGATCCAAAGCACAAGGTCGAAATTGTAATGGAGTGGCTTAAAAAAGTGAAAATCCTTACTTAGAAATAGTATTCTTGACTTGAATACTATTAAAAATCTATGGAAAACAAATTGAGGGAGTTTGATCAAATCGGCCAAGAATAATGGGCAAAAGCTGCACCAAGCTGATGTCCAAAGTCAGTAAAGCCTTGCAAGATGGGTTAAAACTGCAACTGATGTCAAAGATGCTTCCACCAAATCACACGACTGAATACTTGTGCAATCATCTTTTATAGTTTTTAGTTTCTGCTAATACTAACTGTAACTTATGACCCATATTGGCAATGGGTAGAGGTAAAAATAAAAATATTGTAGGTCTCTGCTTGCTGCAAAATGATGGTCAAACCAACAATTGCATTTGAGTACAATTATGTTTTAATTATCTCCATTACCAGAAAAACAACAAATGTGCAGAAACACCAGCTGGTAAAACATTTACAGTGCTGACTATGTGCACAATATACAAATTAAAGGAAATAACCTTAATGAGCAGCAACATCTACAACTACGCTCTGTAGTCCCAAACATTCAGCTCCAAATGGATCTGCTCTTGTGTTATGAGAGTAGGCCCTGCCCATGAGAGGCTCTTTTTCCTTTGGGCCTAGACAAGGGGATGCAAAATTATAGATGCTGTTTTTTATGCTATGTAAGTACAGTATATACAGTATATAATGTGTGTTGGATTAACATATATAAAGCAGTGTATGATTCATTTTAAATGTATGCACCTATGAACCAAATCTCTAGATACAGTAAAAACAGATAACAGTAAAAGAGTTAGTGAGATAAATTAGATGTTTGTACATTTAAGTGGTTGCCTAGCTGTAAAGAGTATGCAGTTGAGTGCTGCAGTGAGCAGGGGACAAAGCATTCTGTCACACTTATCTTACCCATAGAAATCTTTAGCCTGAGCATCCAGGTTTTTAATGAAATATTAATCTTAAAAACGTATTGAAATATTTTGTAATTTCACAAAATGGGATACCACGGAAGGGTAATTTTGCAAGGCACTATTTTATATCCTATTTCTTTTGTTTTTTAATTCTAGGAGAAAATAAAAAAATAAAAGCACATTGTGTTCACAAGTGCTTCAACCAGTCACGCACTCAGCTGGAATGCATATTGGGCTATATCATTAATCAGCTTGTGACCAGGATTCCAAAAGTGCCTAAGAGCACAGAATTTCCTGTTTGTGACAGCATTTTAGATCATTCTCACTGGAGCAAGGCAGGTGGGCGTGGCACAAGGCAGAGGTTACTACCACTGAGAGACTATATGGATGACCTTGCAAGCTTGCTGAGGACAGCAGCATGCGCAGCCAGATTGTTGATAAGACTGGAAGAGCTGATCACTTGAACAAGAATGAAGTTAAAGCCAAGTAGGTCCAGAAGCCCGTCGATATGGAAGGGGATAAGGAATGACAAGATTTCCTTTTGGGTAGGTGGAGAGCGCATCTCCCTGGTTGTAGAGCAACCTACCTGGAGTCTTCGAGCAGTGATGTCAGACAGAAAGATGGGAAATGCCATGCTTCAGCAGCTTTCAGACAGCCTGGCTAAAATCAATCAGAGCCAATTACCTGGAAAATACAGGGTATGGTGCTGCCAATTTACACTGTAATAAAGGATCATGTGGCCACTGAAGATGTGTTGAGATCAGCTCATTAATACATCCAAATGTGGCTAAGCCTCCCAATACGTCTTTCAGAGACAGGACTCTTCAGGAAGGACACTCTCCAGCTTCCTATAAAATCTATAAGCTTAGACTGTAAGCAGGAGAAAAACAGGCTAATCATGGAATAAGAGAGTCCAGAATTCAGACAATCAGAGGTGTCAATGTACAGTTGCATGCTGGAAGACGTTTGAGGGCACAAGATGAAGTGCAGAAGGCAGTGAACAGGCTGCAACACCAGGAGGTGGTTGGCTCAGTCCAAACAAGTCGAGCAGGACTAGGATGGGGGCACCCACTTCGCCTATGGTCCAAAGCCAACAATAAAGAATGGAAGTAGATGGTGGTCATGGAAGTGACAAAACAGAAGAGGAGAGATGGAGGGTGAAAGCAGTGTCACATGAACAACAGGGAAGTTGGACTAAGTGGAAGAGTGTGGTGAATAAAAATCAGCTGGTTTGGGGAAAGCCCTATAAGCACGCTTCAGCTTCTTGATTAGGGTGACCTATAATATTTTGCCTTGCTCCAAGAACCTCCAACAATGGTACGGGATAGAGGAGGCCTGCCATCTTTGTGGTACCCTCAATGCAAGCCTCCAGCATGTTCTCATATTCTGGCTGCAAGATGGCTCTCTCGCAGGGCCGATATAGGTGGAGACATGACCAGGTCCTCAGGAGCTGGCAGAGGTACTCCAGACCAAGAGGCAGGAGGCAAAAAGAAATAGTTCTCTACCAACAGCACAGCAAGTTGGTTTGTCAGGCAAGGTCAGGAGGTGGGGCAATGCAGAGGGAGGGTGATATCAAAGATCATAACACCAGGAGTGGAGTGGAAGATGGAGGGGGACCTTGGCTGGCAGCTCAAATTCCTTAGGAAATCTGCAGCACAGCATTGCATCCTGATACAGTGGTGTGGGCAGAAGAGACCAAGCCCAAGAGGTTTTATAAGCACATCATTATTACGCCTCCTTAGGGATGTAGGAGTGGCTGGTATAACATTGAAGAGAGCAGTAAAGGACCTAGCGGAAGAGGTTGAAAAAGGAAGTTTCTGTCTATGGCTGAGGAGAAGAGATAGGAACTGGGAGTTTAAAACTCTTAATTAGAGAGAAAACAGCTGCAGGGGGTAACAGGGAGATGTCCCTGTCACTGCCCCATCACTACAAGATGTACCGGAGTAAGGGGTGAAACATTGGTGAATGGTGGTCCCCAAGCTGAAGACCCTGTAGCTGGTCTCTAGGCACTGTAAGAGTTGCAGCAGGCAAAAACCATGCAGGTTAACATCCACCTGTATAGTTGATGATGACCCTACACTTGAAGTGGGTGAGCTGGAATGTGCTTTCAGGAACTACATCACTCATCTAGTGCATGCTGATTCTGTTGTGTAAAGAGGTTCACTGTGGTACCGAAGTGAAAAAAGATGAAAGTGAAAAAATGTGGCCTGACAATGTACATTTAAACCATGTGTTCTTTTTTCTATCTGCTTTTTTCATTTCACAGTCCTAGGGGAACTGGAGCCTCTCCCAGCACACAACGGGCACAAGGCAGGATACACCATGGGCAGGATGCCAATCCATCATAGGTCAGACAGACACAAACACAGACATGCACACATACTCACGTCCGTTTTTCCAGAAGCCAGCTAATGTACCAGTACTGTAGTCTTTGGTCTGTAGGAGAAAACCAGAGCATACTGTATGGAGGAAACCTATGTGAACATGGAGAACATAAAAACTCCATGCAAAATATCACCCCAGGTCCAAAAGTAAACCCAAGTCTCCAATGCTGCAAGGCAGCAATGCTAACCACTGTGCCACTGTACCACCCCCCTTTCATTTTCATAATTATCCATTCCAAATCATAAGATTTTATTGGTGGACCAGCACAAGTAGTTCAATAGGTAGCATTTTTTCTCCTGATTAAGACTTTATGAAAAAAATAGCCCTGTTTGTAGAAATGGGAAACTGTGCTGTAGGAGGTGCCATCCTTAAGATGAAAAATTTAAACAGTGATTGTTAGCCCTTGTTCTGAGGGACGTATGTTTTTTCTTTTGTTTTTGCTCCAGATAAGTTCTTAATCACAGGCTAGTTTATTTCAATTTTCTATTTCAGTTGTTTTTTAAAAATTGCTTCCAGCTCTTAAAGGGTTTAATGGAATTTGTAATTGGTATACTAAATAGTGAGTTTCAGAACTGTCCTTATTCACTTATGTTAGCTGAAATGTGTCCAATTTGTTTCAGAGTGCCAGAGTAAAAATCGGACTATGGGAGTGTCTGACACAATTATTCCCATGTCTCTTCAATCTAAACTGGTTTCGTACTAATAGCTTTTTATTGAGAAATAAGGGGGAATTATTCTATTAGTATTGTTGGACCAGGGTCCTTAATGCAGCAGAAAGTCTCAACAGCAAGCAGATCAGTTACAGGCACCAATTAGCTCTAGTGATAAAGGGCCTACTTGGAACAAAATCCAGCAGACACAAGAGGTCCCCCAGGACAAGGACTGAGAATCACTGGATTAAACAGAGGTCTTGTGTACTTATGGTCATTAAAGATCTGATGGTACTGTTCATAGGAGTGTAACCCTAGACTCCTGGCTACTTTGATCTTGTACAATATGCCCTAGTTGAATTACTTACTTAATTCATTGATGAAGTAATGATGTACTGATTAGTACCATTGGGAGCTGTACTTCAGCAATGAATTATGTGAGTGTTCTCCAATTTGAAAAGTGCTACAGGAGTAATATATATATTTAAAAAAACAGAACTAAAATAGTAAGGTTATTAAGGACTCCTGAAATCTGACTGTTGGACCAGTAACATTAACAGCTCACTTTTACCATATGGTACAGTATATAACTTTTATTAATGCATTTAACTATATATATTTATAGTATAAACTATTAGAAAATAATTAAATTATCATTACTGCTATTGTGACTATTGAAGTGTATTTAACACTATTTCAGCCATGAGAGTCCTATCAGAATATGTGTATATTTGATTTTAATGCTATTTCATTACCAAATCTCCAATACCCTCTAAACACAACCATCAAGTTTTTTTCACAGCAGCGAAGTTATTTTCTGATAAAGCAACAAATTAATGATATACAGAACAATACAGTATTAATTCCAAAACCTAGAAAAAGAAATTTACATCCTAAGTATGCCACAACTTGAGAAATAGACTTTAGAAAACAGACAATAAAACGTGTTGTATTTTTTACTGTTTTTGTTTTCTTTATAATGTGTGTACTGAGTAAGACATAAAAATTCTGATGGTTCAGACAGGATGTCCAAGGTGTTCCCTTGAACTCAAGAACCAAACCAGGCCTGTACTGTGTATAATTTCTAAGAAAATTTAAGATATTTAAGGGTACATACATTCCAGGAGAACAGTGACAGTGGGTTCCGTTTGGGGGAGAGGACATATAAAGAATCTAGATATCATGGGTAAAACCTGGCCAGTGTCAACATTTCCAGTTCTGAGTTTAAAGCAAGGAGATGTTTTCTGAAATGTAGGGGTCTGAGATTCATAGATCAAAGTAATGGTGAACTTTACCTTGGTTTACCTTAGCTAATTAAGTTCAGGGTAAATGATTAAGTATCAATCAACAGTCCAGAAATACAGCATACAACAGGCAAATAGAAGAGAGCAAGGAGATGTGAACACATGTAAAGACAGATAGAGAGGAGAAAGAAGGACACAGAAAATCAAGCGTGTCCCAGGCAAGAGAGTCCATTTTCATATTATCCACAAAGACGAGGTTAGAGGTTAAGTATCTGAAACTTTTTAAGAAAGCTTGCCATTCTGATATTTTAGGAAACTGTGATTTCCTGTATAATGAATGCTTTGGTTAAAAATAGCATTTATCAGTTAGTGGGTGCATTTTTAGAATAGGGATCCCGGTTTCCCATTCACTTTGTAGCATCTATATACAGTATATACATACAATAGAGAGATTTAACTGTATGACATATTTTGTTTAGTTTTGAAGGTAGCTTTCTCTTCTTTTGGTCTTTGTGGGTCTTAAAGAGGATTTGAATACTTGGTTACAGTCTTGGATTTTTCAGGGTGGTCTAGACTTAGGCCTCTGTGATGCCTTGTTTGTAAATAGTGCAACTTGTATATTGTACATGTATGTTGCGCGTTGGTTATTGTGTCATTGTCATTGTTAATAAATATTTGTTTAACCGTAGTGTGCTTAAATTATTATTCCTTTTTCCTAAGCTGTGACAGAGAACAAAGAACTCTGGTGCCTACAATTATACCAACTGCTCAGGTATATTCTTGGAAAATCACATTATAAAACATTGAATACAGATTATTCTTAATCAACAGTTAAAATACTGTATGTATGTAATAACAAATTGATATTTTTGTTCATTTAAATATATTTTAGCACTGAAGCCTAGGCTATGAGATGGGAACAAAAAGTTGTCCAACATAATTAATGCGACTTTTAATTGTTCTTAAATGCTAGTGGCAGCCTGCCCCTTGAGGTACCGTTCTGAAGTTTTACATTTAAGCAAGTTTTAATTTCATGTGGAGCTGTAAGACAATTACATGGAAGTATGTAAGCAAATTAAATACTTTATAGGTCAACTGTCCCATTAACTATCCTCAGGGACTGTCTTCTCAAAATAAGTATCAGATGCAATTTACTTAATGATCTTTCTGTTTATGTAGATCTTTTGCTGTTGTTTAAAGTGTGATTTTCTTATTAAAGGACAGTATCAATGCTTTGAAATAGCTTGGAAACAACATGCTAAATGTACAGAAAAAGTACAGAGGAAGCTATAATCTCCCACCACTTCCTACCCTGACACTATCCATCCTTAATGAAATAATCTGAGAAACCTGAATTCTGTAAAATAACAAGGATATTTTAATAGAACCCAGAGGTGTATTTTCTATATATTTTATGACGGTGAACACCAAGAGTGTTCTTCCAGTATTGCAAGTACAGTACACCACTGCAATATTGATCAGAACAAAATAGAAGTAGTTGTACATATAATGATTGAATTTAAAATTCACTCCACTTGTGAATTTTCTTAAGTCAGCTCACCTATATTTTTTTTATTCAATCACCTCTTTATTATGAATTGCAACCATTCTGCTAAATTGATCCTAACCCCACAATCTGTTTCAATTGCAAATGCAATTCAACCTTTGAATAGACACATTAAAAAAAATGTAAAATGCTGCTTTTTCTGTGTTGTTGTATTATTGCTGATACAGTATTTGTGATGAAACAGTACTGTATATTTAAGTCATCATGTGTGAGAAAACCTGCTGTGACTAGCTCGTTTTCTTCAAACTGTAATTTTGCTTAAATTATATGGGCTCAAAACAAGGAACCAGTTCTTGCTCAGGCAATTTGGTTAGAAAATTATACTTTCCTTCAAGAAAAGTAATGACATGGAATTTTAACTATCACAAGCAGTTCCTCTTCACTAAGAATAGTTGTCAGGACTGACCAAGTCCGAACAAGGCCTACCTTTTCTCAATATATAATTATTATTAATCTTTCTTTGCCTGCTTGTTTTTTGTTTTGAAGATAAGGAAATGCAACATTACACCATCTGAAAAGACACAAAGACAAAAGGCACTTCAGAAGTTACAACAGCAGAAAGAGCAGAGATGACTTTCTTTTATTGGGTTTAAGGAGAACCACAGGAAGAGTAGAGATAACCTAACCACTAAATATTATAAACAAAACCCCGTACTGCAGTTGTTTGCTTATACATTGGTGTCATGCCTCAGTCCTAAATCTATGTTTGTTCTGGTATAATATACATCACATGAGAAACCGATCATGTAAAAGTATTAGGTCTTCGATTGTATTTTAGAGAATTTAGGCTCTTCCTGTTTGCAAAGTTGTTCCTTTACATTACACTGCATTTTTAAATAAATAGTGCTGTCAAGTAGAATTTTACAGGTGAACAAGTAATTTTCTTATCTGGGAAGTAATTAAAAAGTTAGGCCCTACTGACCAGGAGAAAACACCATAGACAACACTTATATGAATATCCTTGGTTGGTATTGTCACGGAAGGGATGAACTGTGGAGAGGCAGGAGAGCAGAAAAAGACCCATATGTGTAGCGGCGAAACGGGGGATTAGCCCTGGCTCTGCAGTTCAGGAGTTGTATAGAAACCAATGCCCTCAGGCAGCAGACGTGGGGCGACCTGGATGCTAGGCAGGTCTCAGGACATCCGAATGTCAATGCTGAGCGAAGGTGAATGAGAGACCCAGAAATATATAGCCCCAGAGAGACACCGGAAGGACAGCAAAGCACAGGAAACTAGGGACAGGACAGAGCAGGAGCACCCTCTGGCTGGAGAGGGCTTGACAGGTATAATGTATTGCTCATAAAAAATTCAAAACCAAACATTCAAATTCAAGTACACATTTTTATTCATATTAATATGAGAAAAGGGATAGTTCATTGTTGTAAAGTAGCACCAGGGTTCTGAGGTTTAGTAATTAATGTAAACAAAGGAGATAAAAATGTATGATTTTTTCTAGACCTTGACCACAAGACTGAGATGAAAAAGTTATTGGTTACTAGGCACCCAGATAGATACCTCATTTAAGCTAATCAGTTCTAACTAAAAAAAATATTTCTCAAAACTTCTTATGATCTTCAATCTTTGTATATATCTAGTCTTGAGCTTCAATAATACCTTGAAGTAGAAGCTTTTTTTTTCTTAAAGCAATTACTGGAAAATATTCTGTTATATAACTGGTGTTGTATAAATAATAGAGAAGTACTCCATGGTTTCTTTGGAAATGCATGTATATTGCAAGCTTCAAACTCCATATCAAAGCTAAAATTCTAAAGCCTCTATCCCCCCCACAAAATGACAGTCTAAACACCGTTTTAACTGTCATTCACCACTCAATAATGAATGTCGGGAAGTCTAAATGTCAATTTTAATGATGCTTATGAGACAAGTTTTTCAGAACCATTCCAATACCATTCCAAAATCAGTTGAGAAAAAAAGAGTACAAAAATAATGTTAATAAAAATATGTACCTTCAGCAAAAGATGTCTTTACACACTAAAAAGGAGAATGGCACACTATTACACAATACAGACATTTATTTAGTGTTTTAAGAAACTTAGACAGTACAGATGGAGGGGTGATAATTTCTTACATTCCTGTTCGACTATATGTAAATGTTACTAAATATTTTGAGATACTGCAGTACAGATGCCACACTCTTGCTATTCCACTTCTTATTTTGTTCTGTGCATGTTGAGGTGTGCCATATTTAATTTTTGTTTTTATATTTATTTATTGCTTCAGGCATTTATTATGAATATAAATGTTATCTGTAAATTGGTGTCATAGAGGCAGTGAAATTTATGTTTCAAATTAACTTAAAGGACAATGCCTAATTATCGATCCATAAATGTAGAATGAAATATGGAAAGAAGTTTACAGAAAAAACCTCCAGGCCTTTCCTAATCTTTTAAGAAAACTGAGCTACTATTTTGCATAAATACAGCAGGCACCGTACAATTGCTAAGGAAGTGCGTCGACTGATAAGGAAATATCAGTCATGATGCCCTGAGTCAAGTCTCCAATGCAATTTTATTAATATTTGGGTGGATAGCTGCTCATTTTTATCTGCAATTCTCAGAAGCACTGAACAGGTCATTTTGAGGTCAGTCAACAGTCCGCATATGACTTCTTTTAAGAAATCAAGAAAAAAAACATGCCCACAAGGCACCAAAAGGTTGGATTGTATTAACAATAAATGTGAAAGTAATGTGAAAGAAAAAAGGATGCCCAGTTAATTGCTGAGAAATGTGCTGTTGAGATTATATTTAGTTTTTACTTTGTATGGATGTAAATTTAATAAGTGTGACTGGGAATCATCTGCTTTCACCTTTTGGAAACTAGCTGGCTCACTTCACTGTTCCAGGAAAGCAAACACGGAACATGAATTAAAAAGTTATTAAACATGCTGTCTTTTACAATTCTCTATCAGGGCTACAGATGCAGTGGGTGAGGTATGTGTTCAGTCTTTTCCAACACCTGGTATATAATGAACAAACATCTGTGGAGGTCTAGTACTCTTTCTCTGGGGAAGGAAGCCACTATGTGGAGAGCTGGGGAGCTAGACTCTGAATCAGAACTTTGGCATTTCCAAGGTTAATGCTCATAATCCAGTGGGAGCTTGAAACGTCAATACCAAGGAGGGTCTGTGCCCAGGAGACCTCTTTCAGCCAATGCAATTATCTCTTGCAATCTGGCAAGAGATTAATTCTTTTATCTATACAGCTGCTGAGACCTGAAACATTCCTTGAAATCTCTTTATGAAGGTATTCACTGTTTAAGGGCTTTGTCTGAATTAGAATCATGAAATGTACAGTTGACATATTTTGAAGAATCCTGATAAAGTCTTTACAGTAATGCATATATTGTACTGGAACATTCATAGGTAGAGAACTGTGGTATTATGGAGCTTGTTTTTTAGCTGAATTTACATTGGTTCTTAGGCTAGAAACAAATAAAACCTTCTTCCTTCAATTTCTTTAGAAACCATTCACCCGTTACTAGGCTACCTTGCTTAAAACAATTAACTTAATAACACCGGTTTATTATATGTGAATGTACACATGTGCCAATTACTCCAGTTCAACACTCATATTCCCCATTTCACACAAGTGCAGCTCTGCCTGGCCAGCCTTCTAGCATGGTCCATGCATAAACAACATGATGCAATACCACATCCCATTGAATAAAAATTACACTGGGAAAATTACAACACCAGAGCTATTTTTATAATGCATTCCATGCCTGTCTTCAGGTCTCCATTTTTGTTACAGTATAGTTATGATATTTTAGAAATACAGTAAATGAGGAAATAATTTGTTGTTTTTTTTAACCTGTTTTTTTTTTTTTTAAACGGAAGCCATTCAGATCTAGAAAGCCTACTCTTAAGATTTGCAGAGAAAAAAAAGCATAATTCCATAGTTAAAATTCTTGCTGATTTCTGCTGTTATCCAGAAAGGCAAGTAAACATTTGTTCTGAATAATGCCTTTGAAAAGAAAAATGTCCAGTCAGTTACTAGCAACAATCTATGAGGACTATGACTCCAGTAATTCTATGGTATTTCTCTGCATTTTTGTACAAAAGAACAAATACAAATGAGAAGTAATCAAAAGAAGTATATTTAAATATGATGAATAAAGGTTTGGGTAAACTTATTTTCACATTTCTCTGAACATACTGAACCCCTTGAAGACCCACAGTAGCTTCACTTACATGTTAACCATTATGATACAAATGTAAATAATAAGCCTAATGTAACTGGATAGGGTGCTGACATATTGAAAAAGTAGGAATTTAAATAATACAAATTAAGGTCTCATCAATGTTAAGAACATTGCAATGATAAAGACTTGGATAATCCATTGACTGTACCATACATTTCTATGTTATTATATAAGAAATAACATAAAAATGTATGGTACAGTCAATGGATTATCCAAGTCTTTACATATGTTTTTATTTCTATTTTATTTATATTATGTTTTTATTTTCAAACTAAATTCTGCAATATGTAATACAGGATATGTTTAAGTTATAATTTGTATATATTTTCTTTTATTTCAGAAACACCTCGGCAGGATGATATTACATTGCATAGACCTTCACAAACCCTTTCTGTTCTTCTAACAAGTCCACATGACCTTGAAGGCTATCTTTCTTCAACTGTTTGTGTAAGTGAAAAGGTTTCCATGGATACAGCTGCATATAACAAATACAAAAGCTTAGACAATGTTAAAAAAGCTTTAAAAACCTTATTATATATAAAGCAAGATCCTTTCTATAAAAGTAAGTTTTAAAGTGACAGAAGCAAATATATATATACTTCAAATATACAGTATTGATTCTGTTAACATCTGGTTATTCATTCTTTAATAATCTCACATTTTGAAACATCTTTCTCACTATTCAGTATATTACCCAACATTCTGTTAGGCAACATCTATTTTAATATCAATGTAATTACATACAGTAAATTGAAAAACATTTTGATTTGTTTGTATTTTCTATATGTTCCCTTGTCGTGGATATCCTTCATTTTTTTCTGTGTTTCTACTTGCTCCATTTAGGTTATTTTGAACTTGAATTGAACTTGTTTGTTCTCATCTTGGTTTTCCCAGTGCTCCAGTTCACATTTAGAGTTCAAATGCATTCTGTTTAGTTAATTATCATTCCAGTTGTGCCCCCCATGTACAGTACTGTATGTGCATGTTCTGCAATGGACTCGCCTCCTTCCCAGGGTGTATCCTACCTTGTGCATACTGTCATCTGGGTTAGGTATTGGACTAAGTAGTAATTAAAAATGGATGGATTAGCTTCTTGTGGAGAATGTATCTATTAATAGGTAAATTTAACAAATCCTTTTTATTTAAAGCATTGGCTTCCACCAAAACCATGCAGCATCATCTAGCATGGATACTGTACTCTTGCAGTACACATGTACACATAGTTCACATAGATCATTGAAAGTGACAAATAGAAACTTGTTATTCTTACCTCTAATAAACCAAATGAAAATCTGCCATCTTTGCAGGAATGATAGAACATTATATGTTAATGGTATAGAAAAATACTTACCATGTTTGGAAATAATTGGTCAAAGGTTTTTAATTAGTATATGTCCCATACATTGACAATTAAGAATCTAGTGTAAACATTTCCAGCTTCATAGCAAAGGGGTGTTTGGCTAAGATATAGGGGATCCAGATTCAGAGATCAAAGCAATCGTAAAGTTTACCTTGGTTTACCTTAGCTAATTATTATTAATTATTCGTATTCCATTCAGTTTAAAAAGAAGCTTTATCTTATTCTAGCCTTTGTAAGCATTATGAGTTTGAATAGTTGGTAACAGTTTAGGCTTTTTTGGGTGCTTCAGATGTTAGGCCTCTGTGACACCTTATTTGTAAATTTGTACATACAGTAACTTGTATTTTGTATGTTTATGTTGTTCGTAGATTAGTGTGTGTCACTGTCATTGTTAATAAATATTTGTTTAACTAAGTGTGCCTGAATTATTACTCTTTTCACCATAGCTGTGCCAGAGAACAAAAAACTCATGTGCCTCTAATCATACTAACTGCTCAGGTATATTCTAGGGAAAAGCCTTACAGGTTGGGTGTTATGATCATTTTATAGTCAAATTTTATTTATTGATTTATCCATTCAGTTGTTTTCTGTTATTCACCATTTTCAAAACCTTATTTGTAATAATATCTATAATATTGTATTTAATTCACTCAACTGTTCTTAAGCACAATTGTTTATGACATTAACTGTTTATTACCTGTAGCAAATGCACATATTATCGGAACATATTTTCTTGATTGCCGAAGTACCCCAATTTTTCTCACATTTATAGTTTAACTTTTGCAGATTACAGTAATTGTCTAGTATGATATTGCTATGCAGCCTTGCCTTACAGTACATGAGTGGGAAAAAGAAATAAAACTCCCAATCACCAAAGCATTTGACTACTAGGAATCTGAGAAATAAGTTGATATCATATTTCAATATTGCAGATGTCATATTTCAAGCTATTATAATACATTTTCATGTATCACTTTCATGTATCAAATCAGTTGACTCCCATAACAGTTTTATAGCAGCCTTTTATAGAGAATAAAAGGATTTCTACTGTGATCTGTTTTAGGTAAAGGGAAAATACTGTACTTCTGCTGTTTTGCAAAAGGCAGTATCAGGTCAAAAGTACTGCACTTGAAACAAATTTTCCTGAAAAAAACTAATGAACAACATTATCAACTGTCTCCACCATCAAAAAATTGAGTAATAAACTACTAGATAAACTAGATAATAAAATTATCTTTGCAAGTGTATAATAGGAGAATATTTAAGCTTCACTCAATTGCTGAATTGCTTTCTGTGAGAGAAAAAGTTAGGAAACTAAAAAAAGTTGCCTAATAAATCTTCATAATTGATGTTTAGTTTATTATTATAGCTTGTTGTGATGTGATGTGCCTCTTTCAGGTTTACATCTGGATTGAGAAAATCTGTATTTTGTCTTAACGTAAATTTCATCAATAAGTAATCAGGAAACAATTTAACTTTAAATTTTGATTATAAAATATATTTCACATATTGTCTATTGTATTGTTATATACCGATTATATCATACTGCAGTTGATTACTGCACAGTACGATAGAATACACAGTACTGCACAGTCTAAAGACATACTGGGAGGTTAATTGTTTAATTAAAATTGGCTCAGGTGTGAGTGTGTGTATCTGGATAAATTATTATAAGTGATGGTTTTGTGATTAAGGGGGGATTTTTTCTGCAACATAAAGAATTATATTATCTTTATCTTGTGACCTGCATACTTCATTTTAAGGAACAATATGAAAAAGTTATGTTTAATTCCTGTAATACTGAAAAGAAAAATACAATTTTCAGAATGGGATTGCCTTACTAACTATGAAGAAGAGAGCAAGAGACTATAAATTCAGCCCCATCCCCCAAGCAAAACTGCCTATTCAAAATAACAAAATATTAGCGGGATGTATCACCCCCACCATAATGTTTATTAAAGAAGAAGGGAGCTGCATCATTGCATGTTCCTAAGCACTGCAAAGGAATAAGTGAAGCTTAACATAAGGCAATCAGCAATCAAATAGACTGTAACACTCGTTTTTTCTCTACTGTAGTTTTAAAATGAGGACAAAGACTACATACTGTATCAACTAGGAAGAAAAAGGGGCAGCAAATACATCTCTAAAGACAAAACTTTAGATTTTAAATTTTATATTTTAAAAATATACATAGTGGCATTAAAATATGAATTTAAAACTAAATGCTATAAACAAAAAACTCAATCGTGATTTCTGTTTAAAGCAAATTCTTTAAATTCTCTTGCTGTTTATGAGGAAATTCAAGATGTTTGGTCTGTTGGTATGGAAGTTCATACATATTATTAGTTAATATTCAGAAATGTGAATATAGTTTACAAATGATTTTATTGTAGAGAGTGTTTAATATGCCCAAGGAACAATTTGTTAAAAAACCTTTCCGATCAGAGCTGGAATCAAACCCAACCCTTTTGCGTAAAGGCGCAGAATCCTACCACTGAACTACTGACAAAATGAAACCAGCATGTCACCACTTTCCCAAAGTAATTTCAGCAAGCATGCGAATTTTCATTTTAATAGTTAGCATAAAAATATCACATGGATTACATCTGTACATTTCGACAGTCCAGAGGCAAAAGGACCTTACTTTGTCATCTCCAGGAAAGCATCATAGGCCTGGTAAATCAGAGATTTACAAAGCTTACGTTGTTTGATTGGAAAAGAATACATACAGATGCAGCCATTCAAAACGAGCAGGCGATACCGCATTATTTTGCGGTGCGCTTTACGCAGTCTACCGCGAGTTACCGTAAATTCTCGTATAGTACCTCAAGTAAAATAATAGTATCCGGAATTTCCGCAAGGTGGAGCTAATAAAGCTCAACCTCTCATGTTTGAGCTGTCGCCATCAAAGTCTTTAACGAAGATATTACTAATAGTATTAACAATGAATGACCTTGGACAAGCTGTAAACTCAAAGTATTGCCCTGGTCCACATTCTTTTTTTCATTGACCGTCTTTGTAAAAGTAACACCACAGCATTTCGCAATCACGCATTTGTTTCCAATCATGCAAAGTACAGTAATTTTTGAGAATCTCCGATTCACCATGCCTTTCACATGCTCATAAAAGAGATTGATTTAGGAACATAAACATATTACTGTATGCAAACTGTACTGTATACAGCATGTATATGTATATTTAATGTCTTTACTGTGCCCATTTAAGTATTGAATATTTATATGGAATTTTACCACTGAAGGGAAATCTTAGTAGCTGAGCGTAAAAAGAATAGGAGCATACTGCAATGCGTGTGAAGGCCATAAACGATATTAATTTTGGAACATAAACATACAGTATATGGCTGGTCTCGGTACTTTAAAGAAAACATACACGAAACATGGTTTCATTATGACCAGAATCGGTCTTGAGATATTTTTAACTTGATTTACAGTATTTGAGAGGTATGTCTTGACACCGATACTACGTAAATACTGCTCACGTACTGTATATGTTTCTAGGTTTATATTATGCATTTCATACGGTCAAATTACTTTTGAGCAACTGATAAAAAGCGCGAAACGGTATGCCCAGGGCGTTTTAGTTTCGTTTTGTGCGGGGACTGCTTTAACTATATCGCCGTGGATTGATTAGAGATATCAAGTACATAGAAGTCATTTTTTAAATGTTGTAGTTTGTCTTGTAAAAATGTTACGAGAACATCATCTGTCAACAATTACACAGGTTCTGTTTCCATATTGCGGATTTTGGTTACGTAATATTATTTTCTAATTTCACGTTGTGAATATATGATTTGGGCAAACAGAGCCGCAAAGAAGTACATTATGGGTTGTTGTTTTTTTTTGCAGTTTTATCTAGAACAAGCGATGCTTAAACCTTTGTCTGATTCTTGTGAAACTATCCACACGACAGTTACCTACAGTAGTTGACTTCAGTGATGTCACTGATGGGATGTTTCTAAAAATCCATCCTCTGTAAAACGTCTTCTCTAGTTGTCCTGCATATGTATTCGCTAATGAAACTGTGTGTTCTGAGCCTGGATCTCTACATTTCTGTATGAACCAGCTTAGAGGGCTAAAGACAGCTTGTGTTTAAATTGAGTGTAAGGTAATTTATGCTTCTAAAGTCATGGTCAGCATTTATTATTGTACTGTGCTGTAAACTTGTTCTGTGCCTAGTCACATTATTTTATAGCGTTTTTAAAGCGTTATCAAATCTGGTGGCGCTGTGTGTTAGTTTCCTGACTCCCATGTCCCATGGTCTGTGATTGAATCCCATGGAACTACTGTATGACTTTATTTTTTAACAAACATTTCTTTGAAAAAATGAAACGTTTCCCTTGGTCAGAGATTAAATAAAATCTCACTCGCACCAAACAAATTTATATTTCTAAATATCACAACATGATCGAATTTAAGTCTTTTAAATAACAATGAATAGTCACCTATGCGTTACAAAATAAACATTTATATTGATTTGAATCGCGTTTTGATTTAAATCGTAAACGCGTGTTTAAATATATGTGTTTAAAGGCGATATACTGTATAAAAGCGCTGATTCTTATGGAGTGTGTTCCACCGGGGATTCAAAAAATTTATTTTTTTTAATCGCATATCTAAGGAAAATTGCAGTATAACTTTGTTCATGCACAAACAGTGGCATGTTACATTAGAATTTGGGTGTCTCCACTTGCCAGAAAGCTCTAAATTGCATTTTGAGTGCGGTTTTTGACTTTTTCTAAATTGCAACCCATAAATAAAGCTGATAAAGCTTAGACTAACTGTATTCTAAACTGTATTACAACATAAATTGCAAAAATGCACTTGGAATCTGTCCAAGCCCTCCTACGAAAATTATTTAAACTGCGACACTGATCATTCATCTCTAAATAAACTTTATTTTATATAGCGTTTTAGGCGAATAGGTAATTAGATTGCTCATAAACCTAATCGCTTTTTCTACATAAACACAGCGTGATTGCTCTCTGAAAATGCTTTTCCTTTATATTTAGGCTCAGATTTCAACTATAGATCGCATTATTATAAACCTTCTTGGAAAAATGTATTTTATGTAAACCATGTTTGCTATTAATTAATTTAGGGCTAAAATACGTTCATTGTCTTCCAATCGAGTCGAGTTGACATTAGAAGCTTGCCACTCCCGGACTGTTACACCAACGCATTAGCATGTTAAAGCGATTTAATTGAGGAGCCCAGCTACCAGTTAACACTGTACTTCCTACTTTGAAAATACCTGTGAAACCGGTTTAATTCGTCACAGCCAGCACTCCTGCAGAGAGGGGGTTGTACTCGTCAAGTAGAAGCAGGCGAGATTTCCAGCGAAAGACACCTCCCCCCCCCCCTCAAAAACCCAGTAAGCAGTAATGCTTTATGTTGAAAATTGAGGTGGATTTTGTTTATGATAAAGAGGATAAACTGGGATGGGAGGAGGGTTTGGTTTTGCATAAGGGGCGGGATTATGATAATTGGAGGAATTTGCGAGAGTATAATGGTTTGATATATTTGATTTTGTATTGTGGTCGTTATCTATGTTTTTGGTTGGTATTATGTTTATATGTTTGTTTTTGTTGGTTGGTTGTTATTATGGTTATTAATAATACGATCTATAGTTGAAATCTGAGCCTAAGTAAAAAGAAAAAGCAAGTGATTAGGTTTATGAGCAATCTAATTACTTATTCGTTTAAAACGCTATATAAAATAAAGTTTATTATTAATTTGCTGGACAGAGCGGTGAACATTATTATGAATAAGACAAAGATAACGATCCTGATCAGTTTAGAAATCTGTGTACGCTGTAAGGTTTTTACTTCTTAAACTTTTAAAATACACGTTTCGAATAGAAAGAAATCCTCTTCCTGGTACAGTCGCATGAAGAGAGAGGCGAAACAGCCCTACACAGCCCTGTTGCAGTACACGAATATAATCATATCGTTATTAAATTCTTTAGATACGTGATTCCATATTATATTAGCAGAAAAGCTTAAACTACCACTTTTTCACACGCTATTTCACGTTAGTTAAATTTAATTTATTTATATATTATATATTTATATCTCTGACCAAGGGAAACATCTCATTTTTTCAAAGAAATGTTTGTTCACAACGGCGACTGTCAGAAGATAGGACACAGCGGCTCAGGCACCCGCTGAATGGAAAAGGGGCACTTTAATGTTCTGTATGGCTAATACTAAAGCCAATACTAATATTCAATACTTTAATATCCTTTTCTGTATGTTTAACAATAGTGGGTACTGGCCTAATTCGTCCCTGCTCCCGTTGTTAGGTGTTAATGTGTTGTTAAGTGTGAATTTGTACCTGTTTCCCTGAGGTCTGGCTTTTTTTCTGGAAAACCATAACTGGTCTTGTCCAGATTGACTGTCGGCGCCCAGGTCTGACAGTGCTGCTCCAGCAGTGCCAGGTTCTGGCGCAGCCTCTGTTCTGTGGGCGACAGCGGGACCAGGTCGTCTGCACAGAGCAGGAACTCGATTTCCATAATTAATGCAGATCAGTAAATCAAGGGACAAAACAATTATTGCGCCCGGGTCCTCAATGGGCTTTGACGTGCTAATGCGTTGGTTTAACAGTCCGGGTGTGGCAAGCCTCTAATGTCTCCCGACTTTGAAAACCAAGTAATAACTTAACTATATGTGCAAACGTTTCATATGTTGCTGTTGTGGATGCCTGTGGAGTGTATCTTATTTGCCGCGCGCCCTCCCCCCCTCTTTCCCTCAATTCAATTCAATTCAATTCAAGGTGTTTTATTAGCATGGCAGATGGGTTCAATCAGTGTTGGGTATTTACTTTGCTTTGAGATTCCACTTTTAAAGGTGATATATACATTTTTGACTAAAATAAATTGATATCTTTGTCTTCTAAGCTCTCTGTGTACAGTGGAGCCTCCTGTCCAGCCAGCACATGTCCACAGACATTCACAACAGCGACATATCATAAAACATTTGCACATATAGTGTGCAAAAATGCACTTTATTTACTAAAAGTAAGACAGAGATACTGTATCAATTTATGTTGCATTAGCCTGATTATGATTAAAAAAACACATATAATTAAACACGCGTTTGCGATTTAAATCAAAAAACGATTTAAGTCAATATAAATGTTTATATTGTATCGCATACTGTCCAGCCTCCATTTCTCTATAAAAATTTACTCTATTACACACACACACAATAGAAGCAGGAAGCAGAAGCAGGGACCGTTGTCAGAAGGGAAGAAGGTGACTATTCATTGTTATCAAAAATGACTTAGAATCGATCATGTTGTGATATTTTGAAATATAAAAGTCAATTGATTGTCCATAATATCGCTATTCTATTTTTTAGAAGAAATGTTTGTTAAAAGAAAAGTCCAGCACCAGCTGGATTTGAACACACAACCCATGAGTTGGTAAGCGGGCACGTAGACTAGTAGGCTACAGGGGAAGTCACATGAAGAGGGAGGCGAAACAGCCCCACACAGCCCTGTCACAGTACACGAATATAATCATATCGTTATTAAATTCTTTAGATACGCGATTCCATATTATATTCCCTATTAATCAAATTCTAAAAGTATGCTTGTTGACTCCGGTATCTCTTTAGTTAAAGACTTCAATGCTTAAAATGTTTAGGGAGAAATGGAATACTGGTGTGTATTTTTTCTTTAAAGTACCAAGACCAGCCATATATAGTACTGTATGTTTATGTTCCAAAATTAATATCATTTATGGCCTTCACACGCGTTACAGTATGCTCCTATTCTTTTTATGCTCAGCTACTAAGATTTCCCTTCAGTGGTAAAATTCAATATCTACAACGGGCACAGCAAAGATGTTTACTGTAAGTCTTTCTACGACAGACCAACGGACCACAAGTGCCCCTGTCGTTCAACCAGTCACGTACTGCGGTACCGCGCGTCATCTTGCGTCACAATGCGCGACGCCACCTGCGATACGTGTCTGTAACGCGCACTTTGAATGGCTGCATCTGTAGTACATCAGTAATATGTCAGCCCTACTGTCATGCATAATGTTGGCATCATTATGTTATAATTCTGGGAAGCTTATAGAGATTGATTGGAGAACAGAAAGAGCAAAGTACAAGCAAATCTTAAATGAAACCTTGTATTAGATCTAAAACTGGGTCAAATATTTACATTTCACCTGGACAATGATCCAAAGCTCAGGTCAAAACTACACTAGAATGACAATGGAACGACACATAGTGAATGTCCTTGAGTGGACCACCCAGTCAAAGTCCTGACTCGAATCATATTTTAACTCACTGGAAAGACGAAGACTGCTGTCCGTAAGCTCTCCAAGCAACCTGAGAGATCTTGATCAAATCTGCCAGGAAGAATGAGCAAAAATTACACCAGCCTGGTGTGCAAAGTAGGTTGAGACTTACCCCCAAAAATCTGTACTGTAACTGCTCCCAGAGGTGCTTCCACCAAATATTGAGGCCACAGGTCTGAATATGTATGCAATCAACATTTTAGTTTATCCCTTTAGTTTCTGGTTTCTGCTGCCATTTACTCTAATTTAATCTGCCTTTATAACTATTAAGTTTGAACATTTCAATTTTGAATTTTTGAATGAAATATTAATTTAAAAATATGTATGCATCATTTAGCTATGAAGTATTTCAATTGCAATTTTACCTTTTATCACTCAATATTGTGAGTCATATAGGTGTGTTGTTGGTTGGGTGTATACTGTTACTCACAGGTTCAGTCTGTCTTTGTTGATGTTAGTAGTTTTATAATAAATCACATACACATTTTTTATTTATACATGGCATAATTTATCTTACATATTTTAAGTCATATTGGCAAATTACATACTATGATGAGGAGTAATACTCCTCCACTAACACCTTTCCCAGCTGTAACCTTAGTTTTCCCCAAGAGGTCTCCTACCCAGGTACTGGCCAAGCTTACATTTGCTTAACTTCAGTAGGTTGCAGTTGTGAGTGGCAGGGTGATGTAGCTGCAAATATATTTAAGATAACCTCTCCACAGCCTATTTTCAGATCACAGCTCAACTCTCTATAGCATTTCTGAAGACGACCAAGGGTGGCTCCTTTGTGAGCCTGCACCTGGAGCTCGGCTTGCCCTTCATCACTGCCCTAAAACCTCAGGACTGCAGCATAACAGTTACTGTACATCTGCAGATAAAACCAGCAAAAATGCTACTTTCTACAGCACATTGTTTGTGCGATTAAAGGTTTAAAATGGAACATATTTCCTTCAAAGTGTGTACTATCGGTTTAAAAGTTTGGCCACATGAATCTAAAAATACAATTCCTGACATGCTACACAAGCCACATGAAGTCATATCCACAGATATAAAGAAGAAACAATAGAGTACAGGTCAATGAACTGCAGTACAATTGTTATACTGTATAAATAAACTCTATATACTGTAAATACAGTATGATAACATATGGCTTTAAATCCATTACAGTGTAGTATTTGTGAAATATATTCTTTATAATCAAAACATAAAGTAAAATTATTTTCTTATTACTTGTTACTGAAATTAGCATTAAGACAAAATATGCAAAAGATTATTTTAATGTGGATGTAAACCTAAAAAAGCACATGTATTTGAATTTGCAAAAAGATATAATATTATACTATTTTTCTGAGTAATCTCGCTTTGTGAAAAAGTTCTTACTTTATGTTTGATATAAATTTAGTATTTAGCACACTGTGGTACATACATTTAATAAAATGTCATATAGTATACAAATTAACTTGTATTATTTTTAACATTTTGGACAAAAATTATTCCCCACGGGGGCAGGCTTTGGCTGGGATTCGAACCTAGGTGTTTTGCGTGAATTGTTCCACACACCACATTAAGCATTCATTACACCACCTGGTGGTTTTATGAAGTAGTGCAGTCCTGCATTAGAACGAGAAAGAGAGGTTAAAACCACAACCACGTCTGATCTCCCAAACAAGAGACTCAGCTCCTCCCTATTTAGTACAGATCAATCAATTTGTACTGATCGATCTGGACTGAACCAACTCACAGCTCCTCTCCAGTCCCTGGAGCAGGTTAATTCTCAATTCGTACTGATCGATCTGGACTGAACTGACTAACAGCTTCTCTCTAGTCATTTTACTTATTAACATGGCAAACACAACATTTCGGCTTTACACCTGAAGAAGGCTCCACAGCCAAAACGTTGTGTTTTCTTTCTTCTCTTTTCAGCATGGAATAAACCTATTACTTGTTCCTTTGCAGCCTACGCATGCTGACGCAGCTACATACCTGAACTACTTACAATACATATGGTGCATTATGCTTCACAAATTCTGGCTGGATCTGTATGTGTAGTGATATTGTAAACACATTATAATAATTGAGCCATAGTTTGGACATTTCCACAATAATTTCATGTTCTTGAAAAATATTATCTCAATCTCTAATTGTTTTACTTTTTAATCTAAACAAAAACTGAAAAGTATTTTTTTTACTGTTTTTACTCTTTATGCCCAAGCATAATAGTGTTGAGAGGCAATGTTGCTAGAAACATTTCCACAGGTAAAAAATGTACAACTTACAAAGCTTAATGAAATAGTATGCAACAAATACTAGAGTTTTGATTTGAATTTAACAGAATTTATCTTTATTAACAGACAAGTAGACTCTGTAATTAAATCTAACATTGATGAATCACAAACTAAGCCTCTAATTAAAATCACCCTCTTTATGGTAAAGAATGATTAATCACTTGCAAAAAAGTCAATATGGACATATCTTCGCAATAGGTTTTCCTTTATTTTTTTTCCCTTTCTCTATTCCCCTCCCTTCTTAAATAGTCTTTTTAAAGCTAGGTATTGAGGAAACATTTTTTGACTTTAATAACCACATGAACCACGTAAGTAGGCTTTCTTTGCTTTGTACCTTTTTTGCACTCAGTAGTGTCTTTCAAAATTAAAAATTCAGAGGATAAAACACTGGGGACAAAAAGTTAAAGTTATGCATTGTGATTCCCCACACTAGCATCAGTTAAAGTGACATACAATAGACCAACACAGGGGAAATTAAATAGATAAACAGAAACAAATAGATAAATGGAAAAGAAATACATAAACAGAATCATTAACTTAGACTTATTTACCCGAATGAACCACAATTGCAATTTTCTGTGCTGATTTTTACTTATTAACATGGCAACTGGTCCTAGTCCAAATCCCATGAACAACAGGGCAGTTTACTTCTCCATGTCCACCTGCTCAGGAGAGTCCAAACAGGCACAGTTAAGAAGGCAGTCCTGCCAATTTGCTACAAAATAATACCATTTTACAAGAACAGCATATGGAACCTACCACAGCACAGCATTAATTGTAGAGAAAAGATGCATTTGGGAAATGTTAACATTGGTAGTTAGCTGAATGACTTTGTTCTTATTCTTTTCCATATATTATATGATGTTTGTTGCATAATTACATGACAATTCAGATGGTAGATCAAAATTTAACTTCAAATTAAATTCGGAACAGATACTAAAAATAAAAATAAAGTGATCTTAGGTCTTACAACTCAATGTATCATTGTTTTTAACTCCAATATTTTTAAAGAAAATGTTTTATTGTAAAAATGTAAAGGAACTTCCCTTATGATTCCCTTAAAAATTAAGACAAAATATTGTACTGAATTGAGTTATTGTAAAGAATTGAGGTAAAACAATAAAAGTAATTCAGCAGCATAACTAATTAAACCATATTGAGCAAGATCTGAAGCTCTGATTTTACAGATTTCTGCAAGTTAATAGTATTGTGGCTGTGCTTCAATTGTGTACTATGATATAAAAAATAAATAGAAATAATCAATACAATAAAGCCTTCTTTATCAATGAGATGTTTCTTTGCAAAACCTTAGGCAGTTAAAATGATTTCAGTCTCATTACTGCCATAAACTGGCTATTAAGAACACATTCAGTTTTAATGTTTTGGATGCTGTGCCCATGATACTGATAATGCATAAAGAAAACATTTTCTCTTGAGGTATTATGGATAATGAAGTAAAAATATTAAAGCATTTTCCTAGGTGGAGTATTTATTTATTCCTATGCAGCCTGTTTAACCCTTTGGTTAGTTTGAACTTTATTTAAAATATCTTTGGCCAAAAAAATTTGATATTCATTAAATTTAGCCTAAAAGTAGGTGATGCTATTAAGGATTAGGATTAGAATACGAGAATTTTATAAAGATTTCTCAAACCTATTTACATGATAGAGTGCATAGTGTTATAGTCAAGAATAGGGAGCTCTTACAGACACACAGCAGGTTAATTGTATTTGTTTCTAAGAGGAATTCACACATTTTGCATTTTGGCTATTAGACAAGCCAATGGTAAGATGTTTGACAGTGGCTGACAGCCTTTGAAGGAAAGGAAAAATGTAAAACTCAACAAATGCGGAGCAAGTGTCCAAATCATCTGTAGGTTTGACAGGGCTGCCATACATCATTTTCAAAGAAACAAGGAGGTTGTAAGCCTTGTCTTTGGCAGCATTCCTAATAGTTGAACTTTACATTCATCTAATCATACCTTGTTAAAATGTTTGGCAAGTGGACAAGCAAACAGAAGAATTCAATCAACAACTGCCAGTTAATGTGATGCTTGAGGCATTTGAAACTTCAGGGATGTATAAGATCACTTTCATCATTCTTGGACCCTTTCATTGTTTTTGTTTTATTATGTTTTAATGTTTGTCTGTTTATGTCCAGCATACACGTACAGTAATATATGTTCTTCACTGAGAATAAACATCCTGTTATAAAGGTTGTCCAAAAAGTCAAAGAAGCAAAGTTACATATTATCAAGTATTAAACAATTATCAACATGTTTTTAGTCAGGACTGCAGAGAACTCATGTACTCTGCTAATAGAAAATAAATATGATGAAAGCCTAATAATATAATTTCATTGTAAACTGGTTGAGAAAACAAAGTACTGTATTCAGTCTATGCAAAGAAGAGAACAGTACTCATTTTGTCTTTCTCCGTTTACAGGGAGTTCTAGAATACTGATGGAGCAAAGTTTCTTGCACATACTGTATCTTGAATTTACACTTTTGGAGCTTTAATATTAGGAGGAACAGAACTACAGATTCCACAGTTCAAATAAAATACATGTAAGCCTAACACACACATTAATTCACAACCACTCTAATAGTTGTGGGAGTATATAAAGGCCTAGTTTTTACCATATTACGGTTTTATGTTTTTGCTATTAATAAACTGAATGAGCTGCAAAGAAACACAATAACATACTGCATTCATGAACTTTATTCACAGCATTTAGTAAATGAGAACAGAGTGACACCAGAGTGTAAGACCTTTCCTGGAACCGGAAGAGGCAGCAGTCCTTCATGCACTCTTTTGTTCTGTTCTGTTCAAAGATCTATTGCCTGTCTATTTTTGCACAGTTACAGACACCCCTTCAAATTATGCCACGAAAAAGGAAGTAATCTTTCTAATTCTCAAAAAATGCTGGCAACAGGATGTTGCTGCCCCTACATGCCAGATGGCATAATGGGCTTACATCCATCCATCTACAATATTTTTAAAAAAAAACTTCAAAATCTGATGCCAATTATTTCATATATTTAGTTAATTTTCTTTCCAGTGAAACCTAGGGGGGTGATACAGATGCAGTCATTCAAAACAAGCAGGCGATACCGCATTATTTTGCGGTGCGCTTGACGTAGCCTACCGCGAGTTACCGTAAATTCTCGTATAGTACCTCATAATACCACGTGGTACCGCAAGTAAAATAATAGTATCCGTAATTTCCGCAAGGTGGAGCTAATAAAGCTCAACCTCTCATGTTTGAGCTGTTGCCATCAAAGTCTTTAACGAAGATATTACTAATAGTATTAATAATGAATGACCTTGGACAACCTGTAAACTCAAAGTATTGCCCTGGTCCACATTCTTTTTTTCATTGACCGTCTTTGTAAAAGTAACACCACAGCATTTCGCAATCACGCATTTGTTTCCAAGCATGCAAAGTACAGTAATTTTTGAGAATCTCCGATTCACCATGCCTTTCACATGCTCATAAAAGAGATTGATTTAGGAACATAAACATATTACTGTATGCAAACTGTACTGTATACAGCATGTATATGTATATTTAATGTCTTTACTGTGCCCGTTTAAGTATTGAATATTTATATGGAATTTTACCACTGAAGGGAAATCTTAGTAGCTGAGTGTAAAAGGAATAGGAGCATACTGTAACGCGTGTGAAGGCCATAAACGATATTAATTTTGGAACATAAACATACAGTATATGGCTGGTCTCGGTACTTTAAAGAAAACATACACACCAGTATTCCATTTCTCCCTAAACATTTTAAGCATCAAAGTCTACTGCGTTTGCGATTTAAATCAAAATGCGATTTAAATCAATATAAATGTTTATATTGTAACGCATAGGTGACTATTCATTGTCATTAAAATGACTTAAATTCGATCATGTTGTGATATTTAGAAATATAAATTTGTTTGGTGCGAGTGAAGTTGTATTTAATCTCTGACCCAGGGAAACGTTTTATTTTTTCAAAGAAATGTTTGTTAAAAAAAAAGTCATGGCTCCAGCTAGATTCAAACACCCAACGTGTGACATCTGAGTCAGGAAGCTAACCCACAGCGCCACTGGCAAGGTCACATGAGGAGTGTTGAAAAAGCCCTACAGAAACATTATCAACAGACATCGTACAGCGTGTACTATTCTTGTGTTGCGGTACATGAATATAATTATATCGTTATTAATTTCTTTAGATACGCAATTCCATATTATATTCCCTTTTAATCAAATTCTAAAAGTATGCTTGTTGACTCCGGTATCACGTTAGTTAAAGACTTTGATGCTTAAAATGTTTAGGGAGAAATGGAATACTGGTGTGTATTTTTTCTTTAAAGTACCGAGACCAGCCATATACTGTATGTTTATGTTCCAAAACTAATATCGTTTATGGCCTTCACACGCGTTACAGTATGCTCCTATTCTTTTTATGCTCAGCTACTAAGATTTCCCTTCAGTGGTAAAATTCCATATAAATATTCAATACTAAAACGGGCACAGTAAAGACATTTAAATCTTTCTACGACCAACCAACGCACCAGGAGTATCCCTGTCAGTCAACCAATCACGTACCGCGGTATTTTGCGTCATCGTGCGTCACGATGCGCGAGGCCGTAGCCAATTACCTCCGGTACGTGTCTGTGCCGCGCACTTTGAATGGCTGCATCTGTATGTAAAAACCGCTAATGTATATTAATAGTATAGTAATTTACAATTTACAGTGCCCTCTAAAAGTGTAGTAGCAAAATCAAAACTTTTATATCTGCTTTGTAGGCAAACAATTTGTTTTGGTGATCATAAGATTAATATGGATAATATGTAATTTAGTTTTGTGTAATTTCATGTTTGTACATTTGATAATATTAAAACAAAAGTGTACTTTGTGTTTAACCCAATAATTTCAAGTGATCATAAATATTGTTATTCATTTTAATGAGATTTTAGAGCATACAACCCAGTATTTGATTTCATGTTCCTTTGAGGCAATAACTCGATGAAGTCTGCAACCTATTATTCTCAACATATTCTTTGTATAATTAAGATGCTTCACTGCAGCAAAGTTTTGAGTCCTTGTCTATACATGAGATGTTTGGATTTCAATTTGTTATTCAGCATACAGTATACAATGTATGCTCAATTGGATTTAAATCTGGAGATTTACTTGACGGGTGGCACGGTGTTTAGCAGTGATGTCTTGCAGCACTGGGGTCCCGGATTTAGTTCTGGACCAGCAGCAATGTCTGTGTGAAGTTTGTTCTCTTTTTTTTTATAAAAGATTTCACATATGATTTAGAACATACTGTACAGCAGGAATTGGAAGTACCATTGAATAGTGTGTAGGGCTTTCCTGGGATGTGAAATCTTTTTGAACATTAAATAACATATTCCATGTGGTTTTAAATTATTTACAGCTCATAATATTCTTCTAACAGGATCTCCCTCAGTTTAATGCTGCAAAGAACTGAACTGCATGTCCCACATGTTCCATTGGCTTTCAGTAGAATAAAGATCAGAAGTCAGTTCTGGCTATGGAATGATTGAATTCTACTGTAGCTCACACTCCTCCAGCTATCCTCACAGAACCTGCTAGTGACAGAGTACACCTTTAACTAGGAAATACCAGTGTTTTGGAAGTACAGTAGGTGTATTATTTGTCATTGTGTAAGCAAATCTGCTAATAATTATTCTCAGGATCTTAAAGTTTCAATGCACAAAAAGTACTTTATGAACCTCTGTTACACATCTGATTTTTGTGGAATTTTAAATTAAATAAGTGATGAAGATCTGTCTAAATACCTGTGGTTGGCTAAGGTGAAAAATATCTGTTCATCCCATCCTAAATGTACAAAAGTGATAGTGTGTGTGACTGTGAAATAGCAAAATTGAACATTGAACACAAGCACAAAAATCATCTATGATAAGGCCCCCATTTACTTGAATATTGAATGTGTCAAGACCACTTCAAGAACAACTGCAGTGATTGATATTTACCTGTAAGCCGGAGTTTCAAAAATGATACAGCTTACCTGAATGCAAAATCTTTATTCTTCCCTTTATTTTTACACGTATGGTCATCAGAAGATGCTCACTTCTTACTAATCTAGTTGCCATGTAAGAAGTTGTAAAATTCACAAGTACTCATCAACCACTTTCTACTTTTAATGTATTAGGAAAAAAATAATTAGCTAAGCAAAATAAATTCAGCATTTATGTTGAATAAATGCTGAACTTATATACTTGTAAATTATTATATTTAGATTTATAATAAGCTATAAAAATGGTATTCATAAAAAATAAAGCATAATTATGAAGTTGTAGCTATAAAACAATGTTATGTGCTGAGCTGCTTACCCAATTCACATTTGTAGCAATTGTAGGTATGGCACTTATAAAATAGTAAATGCATGTTGCAAGTCATTATGAAAGTCCTTTAAATGTATAATTATACATCAGTATATACTGTACATATGTTGCATACACACAATAATATATACTTTTTAGATATATTACCATCTTTCAAGTTTATGGTGTGTTTGTAAGCACAAGCAATCACTATGGGTTATGTAAACATTAATTAACACTGGCTAATTAACAATGTTGGAAATCAGAACTGTCTACACATACTGTACCTGTAATAAAGATTCATGCATATAAAATTAAAAGGTAGGACAGTTGTTTTAAACATATTACTGCCCATCCACATGACATACTGTATCCATATAAGTTAAAAATGTGCAAAATAAAATAATACATCTATTTTCTATAAACTTTATGTTTTGTATATATTTTTTTACTTTTATTCCAGGTTGCAGTAATGTGCAGTGTCTTGTCCATCTGTTCAGTTTGTGATCCAAATGTCTTGCTTGATTTTTAATCCGTGTCTTTTCTTTTGGAGCCTTCTGTTCACAGTAAACATTTCCCTGTACTTTATACACTTTACATTATACAGTAGTCCTGAATTCTGCTGTACGCAGTTTGCAGTCTTTTTAGTCTGACCAGCAGAAATCTTTTTCTGATTTTAAAATGTGAATTTAAATTTAATTGGAAAATACAATAATACATTAAAAGCAAGAGTAGGCTGTCTTTTTAAAATTAAAATATGTAAGAAACATTAATTATGTGGCTCATTTCACTAGTTACCTAGAGCAATTAGTTAATGACTCTGAAAAGTAAGCAGTTAATTGGTTCAGAAAAGATATGGTTCTGTTGGCAAAGTTCTGATTAACCTTCGGGCTACTGTTAGATGCACTGTATACATGATTAATAAAATTAATGATATAAATTCAAATAAAGGCCCATAGCTTTTGAAAAAATGTAGTGCAACTACACTACTGTACTTACAAAAGTGGCATAACTGTTCTCAATGTGCCTTACAAACACATTTGAGCTAATCATTAGCTTACTTGGACCAAATTAACTTTTTTCAAAGATTTTCAGCTGCCCATAATTTAAAGACACCTAGAAAACTGATTGGGTTCTGGTACTGATGTAATGTACCGTACCTATGACAGGTGTTTGTAATACTGGTCCTGGGGATGCGCACACCATTGCTGGTTAATATTGGAAGTGAACTTAAATTTACTAATTTAATCCTTGTTTGAACCTGCAAGTTGCTTGTTTAGAACATTTGTTTTTTTTCCTTAATTACTTAATTGAACGAATTAAGCAACTTCAGTTAATTAATTTTTTACATTTTCAGATTGACTTGAGTTAAGTCAGTTTAAAAAAATGTCTTTTTAGGTTATCTTTAGAATTAAAACACTTGTGAACTTCCATATGCTTATCATTGTTATAGTAATACTATATAGTTAATATATACTGTACAGTGAATTTATATGTATTGTCAAATAACAGAAATTCACAAATTGATAAATTGATAAATTCAAACATTCCCTGCATTTCATGAGAATATTTGAAGCTTATATGTTTTATTCAGTATGATTTTCTTTAGATATATAGTTAATAAGATATACAGATATTAAGTCTGCATTTGTATTTTTACATTAATATACTATAAGCACAGTTGTGCTTTGTGCTTAGTAATTCATATATATTTTCTAGCAACAAATCATTTAATGGTTAGAATTCTTGGACACCAAGATTTATAAACCTATTTATTCTCAAAATTATAAAAATAAACTTTAGTACATATACTGTAACACATCTTATTGGTAATCATACATACTCTCAAGCCATGTTACTTATGTCTTTAGAAATGTGTGGAACACAAAATAACAAAGTAAGCAAAACTGCTTTTCACGCACATATGAATGTACAGTACATGGAAGACTTCATAAAATGGTTATTTGATTACATTTCGATAGCCACCAGATTTGAAATAAATGAATATCAGCATCAACAAAACATGGCTTTCTTTTCTCTGTTTTATGTTCTTCGTATGCTTTTCTTGACAAAATCAAAGTGTATATTACAACATACCTTGCTACTAGTCAAGTTAAAATAGTTTTTTTTTCTTAAAAAGGATAGGATTATTTTTCTCAGTACACATTTTGCGTATGAACAGCTAGAGCAATACTGCTTTGATTTAATTCCCAAGACTTCTAATTCTATGCAGTTCTGCAGTTCTATGAAATATAATATGCATTCATAGAATGAAACTGAAATATATTAAAGCTAAGAAGAATGTTTCTTTTTTTGTTCTACTCTATAGGGGGAATGCTTCAAAAAATAAATAGCCCTCACAAATTTAGGGCCATCTGAAATGTAATGGCGCATGAAGCAATCCCAAGAGATACCAGTGATAGTACCGCCTGCCAGCTCTGCCAAGCTGTCGTTTTGTGCCATGGAATAATTGTTCCTCCTTGCTAATCATTGTGCATCTATTATAGCACAGGTAATTCCATTCAGATACAGTTTATGAAGGGAGAATGGTGATGCATTTATTCTTGTAAACATATGTAGTGAGTCTCATTTTACAAAGCACATTAAGGTCATGAAATGAGCAAAATGTATGTGAGGTAGCACACACTGTAGAGCCATATGGGAGTCTAAGACCTGGAATTTTAAACCACCTGCCATTCACAAATAACAAAAAAATCTGCTGAATATGCCTTCGACGAATTTCTGCTTGTTCTTCTGTTTTTTAGGTGAAGTAAAATGGCAAATAGCTACTAATTTTGTAAAAGAAAACTCAGTAATGTCCTTAAACGTAAATGCTAAAAAATTACTTCTCTATTCTGTGTAATGCAAATATATAATTTTATATATATCATAAACTATATATTTTATGTTATTAATATTTATTTTAAAGGATTTATAGGATAATATTTCTGGTATTATTTTCTTCTTTAAAGCATATACTTCTCAACCAAACTATCAAAAACCCACAATAGCTTACAGAATAGGTTTAGAAAATTAAATTTAAAAATGTATTTGTGAGTTCTATGCAGTTAGTCAGGATGATGAATTTATGACTGGAATGAGGCCAGTAAATTAAAGGAGAACGATACCAAATACAAAAAACTCAACAATGGTTAAAATGTTTAAAGCTACTTTTGGTTATGCAAAAAACATTTTTGTGAATAAATAGTTTAGAAACCACGAATTATGCAAGAATGTTCAAATGAAAGTATAAAATATAACTCGGGATATTGGGGAGAGAGATCCAGTATGCTTCCACATTCCATCCTGTTTTGCCACATTTTCCAGAAAATTCAAATCTTAATCAATTGCTCTAATTAAACCTAATTAAAATAAATAAACACTTACACTAAGAATTGTGGGTACCGGGAAAACACTTTGTTTTCCTTGAAAGAGATTAATGAAATTGTAGCTTCACTTCTTTAGGAAAATATCTAATAAGGAAAAAATGGTATAGACTATTTTGCAACCTTTCTTACAGTATATTTACTGTATGGCTTTGTATTCTATTTTTTATTTGAGACTAATAGTAGAAATGTGTACTTTTTATAGTTGGTGGTTTCCTCAGAAATTGATTGTCACTATCTGATTGTACAGTATGTAAATAAGTATGTAAATATGCAGCTTACCACATAGTAGTCTGATCTTTTCAGATTGTAGAAGCTAAGGAAGGCTGGGCCTTGCTAGTACTTAGATGAGAGACCAAGGACATTGTACTATAGGAGTTTCCATCTTTTGGATAAGGCATAAAACTAAGATCCCAACTGCTTGGTCATTAAAGATCCCATCACCTACTGTACCTTGAAATAGTATGTAAGTTAACCTTAGTGTTCTGGCTAAATTCCAGCCTGGGTGTATATAATCTACTCTTCTAACGCTCTATCTTAATCCAACTACTGTATGAAGGGATTTTTAATTCCTTTTCTCAATCCACTGTGTCCTGGGACTGCTGGCCTTGGTTCCTGCATATCACTTACAGTAAGTGGATAGAACTTCTATTTATAAAGTGTTTTGGGATTATTTGGGATGAAAATCTCTATATAAATATAAGTAATGAATTAATAAGTGAATTACTGAATATATGACTTTGGCTAATATGTTTTATAATATTTTGTCTCAAGTTAACAAAATGTTTTAAATAAAGTCTTTGAACAAGAATAAGAAAAGGCAGGTAACTGTATTTTTATCTGATTTTTTTTTTAACACAGCATCAGAATTTATTATATTATTTGCTTCTAATGTTCACTAACTGTTCATGCACAAATAATAGGAGGTTTGTTCTAAACATTTCTCATGCCTCCTACTACAGTAATGGGCGTAACAATGTACTGTAGCTTTAAACACTCCACTCCAAAGCACCTATTTTCCTTTTAGTTGTCAAATATTTGTTTAACATAATAAAAAATTAAATGACAACATATCATGTAGGGATCAGAGCTGATCCTGTTTATAGAGGGGGGAGCTGCTTGCGTCAAACTGTCACCTTATCTTGTATTTTGTTCTTGCTTCCTGACTTTAACAATGATGTGGAGATAATAATACAATTGCTTGTCCTTGTTCTCAAATATAAAGATATATTAATGGTGAATATAACCTTCATTCTATTGCAGGTTTAGTAGTATATTGTACTTTGCTTGTCATTGATTCCCAGCACTTCCTTTTTTTATTTAGAATTAAATGATTTATAAAAAGCAACAGCACCATCTACAGCATATCTGTACACACTGATAAAGGTAGATAATAAAGTTTATAGGTTTTACAGAATGAACATTTCTGTGATTCTTTATCATTTTAAATTAAATAAAATGTATCACTAAAATCAGTAATGAAATAGTGAGTTATAGGATTTATGCAGACCTCTCCTTTCTGTGATAATCATACCGCTAGTGAGCATTATTAAACAATTTTATGTTTAATTCATCATGTGGATCCACTTGACCTGGGAGTCAATTAGTCAATGTGCAAGTTAAGGTGTTTTACTTTCATATTATAATTACGATTCTTGAATGATATTCTTTGGAACTGGTGAAATTTTAACACAGGGAAGATTAATGACGGATACTTGTGTTAACAACTGAAATGAATTCAGAAAGAAGACTAATTTGATTCTGTGTAAAAACTGTGATGCATGTGTAGAGTTTAATGGTGAGACAGATGCTAGAAAGGTGTTTTTAAAAAGTACAGTAAATTTAAATTGCTTTTCAAGCTGTGTATTGTAATTAAGGTAAAAAAATCTTAATTTAAAAGAAATTTGCAAATGTGTTACAAACAAAATAGTTTTTGATCGCAATTAAGAAATTAAGATCACCTTAATGTTGTTTAACTGGGTCTATCCTTTATCTTTAAAAACAGAGAAGAACCACATTGTAATTAGACCAGATGAAGGCTGTAAAACTAAAATGTGTCTGTGATTATTCTGAGGTTTTGAATTAAGAAATATTTAAAAAACCTTGAGTACAGGCTGGATTTTTAAGATTCCTAAGTTTTGTCCTTGGGTATGAGCTAATTTGTTACATCATTTTTTTTGGTTTGAAATGCCCTTTTTATGATGGGATAAGAACATTCCATTATCCTTGAGTTTCTTCATGATGGGATGTATTTTTTTCACTAAAGCTATCACTAAAGTTGTTGAAGTTGATAATAATTTACACAATTTTGAGACAATTCTCTCTTTCCTACTGATGATGTGGTAGTACTAAGTTTTTGCTTCTGTGTTCAGCCTCCTTTTCCCAATAACAATAAAAGTGACTTCAAGAAATTTTTAATTTGTGAAACTTACAAATGACTAAAACATGTTATAGCAAATTAGCAGCATTTTAGCATATTAGCATATTTAGCATAGAGTATTTAGAAATGTTAGCATTGTGTAATTGGAAATATTTGTAGTATTTACTGTACAGTTATGTCACTGATAGATTCTGTACTCCTTTTTATACATTGTTCTGACCTTTTAATTAAAAAATATTGAAAAGGCCTAATGTGCACTCAAGGTTTCATTATAAAATCAATTTTTAGTTACGGTTCAAAGGGCATCAATAAATCTGTTTTACTGTACACTTTTGGAAGTATGGTCTACTGTATCACCACCCCCATACAGTATTTAATAAGCAAACATGTACATATTGTTGCAAATCAATGTTCAAAATATTAATGTTAGGAGATATGTACCTAGGCGATGTGTACCATTTGTTAAATAAAGTGAAAAGCCTTTTTCTTTTAGCTTTACCTGAATACCTGCTTCTAAAATGTAATATTATGTAATTTTATTAAGTAAGATAACATTATTTGAGTGAATAATTTAATTTCTGAGTTTTTCCCAGGTACTTCTATAGAGTGGTTGACATTATCCATCTTAATTTAGTTAAAAAGTTAAATGGATGGAGTTTTTAAATAATTTAATTTATTTATTAACTGATTCATTGTAGTCACCCTTTGTCTCACTCTTTCTCTCAGTTTTGCTGGGAAAACAGATAACAATTTGTTCCTCTGTTGCTTTCTGTTGTTTTTCTTTAAACCAGTACATTATAAATATTTCAGTGTTGTACTCTGTAACCAGGTGTTGATTCCAAAGCCCCAGACCTAACACAGAACTCACTTGTTGGAAAAAGATAATCAAATAATCTGCTTGTGTACCATGTATTGTAACAAATCCGAACAGTAGATTAGTCGTGAATCAAAAGGAGTTCCAAGAGTTTGTGTTGGCATGCAGGGCCATCATTAAATTACACCAAGCCTGCTCGTAGAATAGGAGTCACTGGAGAGGCAATTACTTTGGTCAGAAGGAATGGGATTTTGCATCACCTTGTTATGACCTCAGTTTTTGTAAACCTCTTTTCCCGTTTCATGAGTAAATCACATTTACAGGTGCTCAAGCCTGCTGTGTGAACTTACAACTGACCAAGCTGATGACTCTCACCGCAGACCCAGTACATAGATGCCCCTAAAAGCAATCATGGGTCAAAGAAGCTTCCCACATCTTCATTCTCATTACAGGGGTTGGTGTCGTATGTTGAAATTTTGGAAAATATTGTTTCACATAAACTCCATTTGTAGATTTATATCAAGCATTTGGTCATGTGGGAAAAAAGTGTTTTCTCCTTATTGTCACACAGTTTCATCAAACATTTGGTAAGGAAAGAGATTTTATGGATTTAAGAGTGTTAAAAAGGCACCCAAGAAATCATTGAAGGGAGACATCATTACTGCATACTGACTAATTTTAATATTTGAAAGGCTTTTGGTAAAATACCATATTAAAGACAAATCCAGGGACTTGCCAGGGCTTATAGCAAGGTCATTGAGAGAAGTGGCACTCTTCCGATCTGTGCTAAGTCTCCTGGCAGGAACTGTGGTATCTACATTTTGTTAAATAACTGAAAGACTCTACAGGTGGGCATACTGAAAGAGAATGTCTATATGTGAGTGTAGGAGTCCCTGCAGGAGTCACTGCCAAATCTTAAAAAAAGCAATTGTCAATTGCAAATTGGGTGATCATATAATAAAAAGGGAGTGGGGAAAGAAAGATCATAAAATATGAAAGATTCTAGCAGAAGGCAATTCATTCTAACTATATCATTTGCTTGCTAATAGCTTATTAGCCAGAGATGTTATCCAGTAATTGTGGGTAAACAGATGCATCAATCTTGTTTCAGTTTGCTACAGTACTTGCTTTGTAAAGATGTGCCTCCCATTGTTTGTGGTAAATATATATATTCATTTTATTTCAGTCATTGCTTCTTTATTTTTCTGTTGATCCTGAAGAAGGGCATGATATTGACTACTGAATGCTTAAATTAAGTTCTTTACCTAGTTAAGCATTGATGCCATTAATAGCTGAAGAGATTCAGTTACTCTGTTTTTATTTGATATGCTTTTCAGAGCAGAGTTCTCTTTGATCTCTTTCCAGGGCATTTACTGTATGTACCTTTTCTAACAAGGTTGTGTAGAGTGCACACAACACTATAATAAAGGTCTGATATAAGTTTGATCTATAGATTGTATAATTTTAGTATTTCTTGAATTCTGCACTTTTCACTGTAGTGTATCCTAGCAAGCCATAGCATTTCCTGTTGTCCTTTTTACATGTTCCCTTATAGTGTCTGGAGGATTAGAAAATTGTAACAACTAAAACACCAAAATCCTTTTCAGTTTGTCTTTTAAAAAATCGATCGATGGATGGTAGCTTGTTATGCCTTCCGGCATGTAGGGGCAGCAACATCCTGTTGCTGTTTCCATAACATTAGTTTTTTGCAGGACAGGGTTGTTAGCCTTGTGCGCAACCTCCAACCTGGAGGACCTGGCACCCAACGTGGGACTCTACCAACAGAGATAGTCGGGGCCTTTGCAGTTCCACAATTAATGAAGATATTACATTTAATTTTAATCAATACTAATTTGCACATTAAATTCAGTATGTTATCCTGAAGAGTGACAGACCTTTTTATATCTTATAAATTATAGGTTTATCCTCTAATAACCCCTTCCCCATATTTACTAGGTATACTGCAGGTACATTTGTCTGATTGTAAAAAAGTTGTAGGGCTGCAACTTCTGATAAATCAAACTGAGCTCAATTTAATAAAACTGTCCATAGTCCATTGTGGTACTTTAAAAAAAAATCTAAATAAAACAACCATTGAAACATCTCCTGAATAACACATTTTTAATTTTCAGCAAAAGTCAACAAAAACAAGTTTTTTCACTCAGACATTTTGATTTCTGCATGTCTTATTGAAGGAATCTGCCAGTGTTCCTCATATTTGGGAATTCTCCACAAACTTAATTGGCATTTTGGATTTAAAAAGGTTACAACACATAGTTGTATTTACTGTAGGAGCCTTGATGCCATATCTCATTTTTATATTAAATGGATTTGTTACATTTATTTGTAGTGGAAATTTAATTCTGCCTTCTGTAGTAACAAAACATTATTTTCTCTAAAAACAATATTTAAATTGACATTTTCTTCAGTAAATGTAAAAATAAAGCACAAACCAATCTGAACTTCACATACTTTTGCTTCTTGTACTAATAATATTTTATGATTGAATTGAGATTTCTTAATTTCATTAGTGACTATTCTGTAAAGTATCTAATAAGAATGTTATATAGACTTATTTTTAATGACATCCTGGATCATCTTAGACCAAGCACACAAGAATGAATACTCCAAGTAAATCAAGTCTTAATATTGTCTTGCTTACACCACTGTACACGCCTATTGTCCAGCGCCAACCTGTGACCATGAGGACTGTGAGGAGATGGTCTCAGGAGGCTATGGAGGATCTACGTGGTGCTTTGGAGGCCACCGACTGGGATGTGCTGTGCGAACCACATGGGGACGACATAGACAGTATGGTGGACTGTGTCACTGACTATATTAACTTCTGCGTAGATAACACCATCCCCACCAAAGACGTACACTGCTTTTCCAATAACAAACCCTGGATCACCAGCGACCTGAAGACTCTTCTGAATGACAAGAAGAGAGCCTTTAGGAGGGGAGATAAGGAAGAGGTCAAGCGTGTACAGAGGGAGCTAAAGCAGAAGTTAAGAGAGAGCAAGGACGCATACAGAAAGAAGATAGAGGACAAGCTGCAAAGGAATAGGGTGAGAGATGTATGGAGCAGCATGAGAGAGATCACTGGCTTCAAACAGGCTGGGGGTGCAACAGAAGGGAACCTGGAGATGGCCAACGAGTTGAACCAGTTCTTTAACAGGTTTGATTCAGTGGCGCAACACCCATCCCCCCACTGCCACATGCTCCCTAACCCTTCACAGCTGCGACTGCCCAATACCTCCTCCATCCCCCCACAAACATGGCCGCCTACAGCCACAACCCCCGACGGCTACTCACCCACCCATCCCCCACAGCTGCCACTCTCCAACACCTCCGCCATTAACACCTGCAGCACTGAAAGCAGTATGAGCACCATCCCCCAGGCCAGGCTGACCATCACAGCTGACCAGGTGAAGAAGGAGCTGAAGAGGCTGCACGAGGGTAAGGCCACAGGACCAGATAACATCTGCCCCAGAGTTCTGAGGGCCTGTGCTGATCAGCTGAGCGGAGTGCTCCAGCGACTGTTCAACCTGAGCCTGCGCTTGGAAAGAGTCCCGGTGCTCTGGAAGACATCATGCCTGGTCCCGGTACCAAAGAAAGGGCGCCCCTCTGTCCTCAACGACTACAGACCAGTTGCACTGACTTCTCACATCATGAAGACACTGGAGAGGCTGGTCTTATCCCACCTGAGACCCCTGGTCAGCTCATCACTGGACACCCTACAGTTTGCCTACCAGCCCAGTGTTGGTGTGGAGGATGCGATCATCTACATGCTGCAAAGGGCCTACTCACACCTGGACAGGGCTGGCAACACTGTAAGGATCATGTTTTTCGACTTCTCCAGTGCCTTCAATACCATCCAGCCCTTACTTCTAAGGAGGAAGCTGGAGGAGATGCAAGTCGATGCCTCCACGACCTCGTGGATCACTGACTACCTGACAGGCAGACCACAGTCTGTGAGACTTCAGAACTGTGTGTCTGAACAGGTAGTGAGTAACACAGGGGCACCTCAAGGGACAGTTCTTTCTCCATTCCTCTTCACCCTCTATACTTCGGACTTTAAGTACAACTCAAAGTCATGCCACCTGCAGAAGTTCTCAGATGACTCTGCAATTGTGGGATGTATCAAGGGTGAGCAGGAGGAGGAGTACAGAGGACTGGTCAGCAGCTTTGTGGAGTGGTGTGGGGTGAACCACTTGGAACTGAATGTGACGAAGACAAAGGAACTGGTGGTAGATTTCAGGAGGAAAAAGGTCAAACCTACTCCTGTCTACATCCATGGGAGTGGCGTGGAGATGGTGGACTCGTACAAGTACCTGGGAGTGCACATCGACGATAGACTGGAATGGTCTAAGAACATCGAGGCCATCTATAAGAAGGGACAGAGCCGACTCTACTTCTTGAGGAGGCTCAGGTCCTTCAATGTGTGTAGTAAGATGCTACACATGTTCTATCAGTCGGTGGTAGCGAGTGCCATTTTCTACGCAGTGGTGTGCTGGGGCTCTGGGATTAGAGCAGTAGATTCCAAAAGGCTGAACAAGCTCATCAGGAGAGCAAGCTCTGTCATTGGGTTTGACCTGGACTCCTTGGAGGTAGTGGCTGAGAGGAGAATGAGGTCCAAACTAGAGGCCATCATGGACAACTTCTCCCATCCCCTCTTTGACAGGCTGGCAGGAATGAAGAGCACGTTCAGCAATAGACTGATTCATCCACGGTGCGACAGGGAGCGCTACAGGAGGTCATTCTTGCCGTCTGCCATAAGACTGTACAACGCATCCACCTTGCGTCTTGGCAGAGGCAACATCGACAGTGACCTGTTTCTGGACTAAACGCATCTACACATCTACTGCTACATCTGTTCTATTTCTTTTTCTTTTTCTTTTTCCCGTTTACAACCACTTTTTGTGCAATATATGCCAGGGACCTGTGCAATACATTTATATTTATATCTATAGTTACATCTATATTTATATTCATATGTGTGATATGAGTGTGATACGATTTTCTGTGTACTGTTCTGTTCTAGTTTGTTCTTGTGCGTCCGGACTGTGAGTAACTCTTGTATTGTATTGTATGTATTGTACTATTATTATATAATTCGTTACACTGTGGCTGTGTTGTGTGTGTTAAGCTGCTGTTGCACTGCAATTTCCCTCACGGGATCAATAAAGTATCTATCTATCTATCTATCTATCTATCTATCTATCTATCATTACATTGGAAGAAAGATACACAAGGTTTAATAAGTAAGAAATAATTGTTCATCCCCTACTGTATATTGTTCTAAACAACAATGTCACCTTTGAAATCCTCTTGTAGCAAAAATAATATTCTATCTTATATAGCAATTTGTATACTACTAAAAAAACTGTGCATTCCTATATCCTAATATAGAATATATGAATGCTTGGTGATTTTAATACTCTTTCCCTTTCAGTGTATCTTCCAACCCTGCAGAAATATGTGATGAGCCCTACTCGTATGATGCATATATTGGATCCATATAACAGACAGACAACATGTGCCTGTACTTACATCTGTCCAGATATGGACAGAGAAGTGTAAGGAGGTGTTGATGGACTGATTTAATACCACAAAACGGCAGGGGTTTTTTAATAATTACTTCTATAAATGTCAAAATATTAGCTGATAACTAAGCTTTGGCATCTAAGAATGTAAAATTGTGTTTTTAAATGAGGAAACCACTGTTGTTAGGAAGAAAGGCCAAAAATGAGAAAGGCTTGCAATGATTTTATAAAGAACACGGGGGAACTGAAAATGCAGCTTTGACTTGAGTGGATTTAGTAGCTCGTCATCTGCAACAGGCAAAATCATATGTGTGTATTTTATTTATTGAGTTTAGTTCAGCATTTAATACAATTCAGACCCACATACTTCTGGAATGGCAAATGGGTTTGGATGTTAATGGGAGGCTGAAAAAATGGATAAAGGATTTTCTAACAGATCGCCCACAGCAGATTCTCATGAACAATACATTTACAGGTGTGTGGTTTGTTACCTATTCTTTTTTCCATCTACAGTATACAAATGAAATGAAAATCCAGGGAATTTTTGTTAATCTATTAAAGTATGCAAATGATATGGCCCTAGTACGATAGTTTTCTAGAAATTATAAAGAAGGGGTGGAGAATTTCTTTGAACTCTTATCTTATCTTGATCCTGCCAGTGATCTCGTTTACTGCCTATTGTTATGCTTTTCAAATACAGGGAAGACAATCTGATCTGAATATAATAGTGAGAAATCTTCTGTTAAAATCTGTTTATTAAAACACATCATTCCATTAGACAGATGTGGACATTTAACCATCATTTTAAAACATATCTAAGTCATCTATTATAACTTTATCATTTTTGTACAACGTTCAGGATTTGTGAAAGCAAAGTAAAGCATGCCTTCTTTATTTGTATGAAAAAAGCAGCAAATACATATGCTACATATGCTGAATATTGCTGACTGTGACTTTCCAGTGTTGACATTTTTATTGCCTAAGGCTAGCCTTAAAGGAAATGAGACACTTGTACTGTATGAACTGTGAGACCTTGAGGCTACTGCATTAATTGATAAATAAGAAATTTTAGAAATAACTAAAATATGGTTAGGTGCGTGATAAATACAAATATACAATTTATGGGCACACATTTAAAAAACAGGCAAGATAGAATGGGGGTAGGGGATGGACTTTACATACAAATAATCTGCAGTCTTGAAACCTTAAGCAGAAGGGTACAGGAAGATTTAATTTACTCTAAGTTTCAAAATAAACCTAAAAATGTAGGCGATTTTGAAACTGAAAGAATCATAGCACACACACACTTTTTCATTGAGAAAAAGTAACGCCACACTCTCGTTTTACAGGATTTTTTTCTTCCCTTAAAAAGTCTTTGTCTCCATACTATGGCCACTGTAGTGCAGGTTCGCTGATTTTCTTGTAATGTGAACTCAGCCCAATCCCTTGGTGTATTTATATGATATTCTCATGTACGAGTAGAATAGGTTAATTGTCTTCCAATGAAAGACAGGTTCAATTCGCCCAAGACAGTCAGGAGACAGTAGAAACTCACCACACACAGACTCTTACAGTAACTCAATCAATCTTAATAGCCTTGCAAATGAGCTCACACTGTTGGATATATACTCGACGCTCCATAGATGTCATATTTTACTGTACATGTCAAACCGGTTGCTTTCTATTGCAGTTGTGCTCCCGTGGAGACTTTTTTTCTCCTTAGCCTTTTATCATTTATACAGTATGCCTTTTCCAGAGACATTTTCATTGTCGATAACGATGTGGGCGTCGTTAAAAGAATTGCGAAAAGCATTGTGAAAGTACTCCAAAATGTGTTTCAGTTGTACAGACACAACATAATTTCTTGCTGTAAAAAAACATCCCTAGGCATAATTTGTTTGTTAATTTGTTTGTTTGCCCTTGAGTTGTGAAACGTTTAGATTCCCTGGGTCCTTTATGCAGATGGACAGGCACTATGTCCAGGGTGTATTCTGTTTTGCATCTTCTGATTGCTGGGATAGGCTCCAAATCCTCTATACTTGATAAAGAGATTAGAAAATGGATGGAGGTAAAGGCACTGTGTGGATGGAACTATACACAGTGTTAGATGGCAGCATCTCACTGAGGATAAATTATTTTATAGTGCTGGCTTAAGGAAACAGCCTTTCCACCTCTCTTGCACATCAGTATCCATACCTAGTTAGTTATTTAAACAAATTGCCTCTAAATATAAACATTTTAAGATGCTGGCTCTGTGGATCAGCATTAACTATGTTTGCCCAATCCTTCACCCTGGACATAGCGCCTGCCCATCACAGGACAGACAAACAGACACAAACACACACACACCATGGCCAGTTTTCCCGTAAGCCAATTAACTTACCAGTATGTTTTGGAGTGCGAGAGGGAATCATATCACACATAAGGAGAAAAACCACAGAACCCAGAGAGAACATGCAAACTTCACACCCACAGTCCCCAGTGCTGCAAGATAGCAATGCTAACCACTTCACCACCATTAGAAATGGATGGATATCTTATCTTTCTAGTTCAGAGGTTTGTGTGCATAATTTAATTTTGAAAGCCACTGAGACATCTGGTACTACTGTTGTACTTATGAGAAAAAAAAAAACATACAAAAAGCATACTAACAACTGTGCCATCCTATTCCTTAGTTAATACATTTTATTTTTATAAACAGATAACACTATTAGCAAAATATTTTACCCTATTTTTTCTTTAATTGTGTATTTAACTTATTTTCTGATAGTCAGATGTAATGTATGTTTGAACAATGAAAATATATTTTTACAAGATGCGGGGAAAAGTGCAACAATTTATTACAGTGCTAAATTTAATTACGAATAGTTTATGCTAACACCTAACTTTCTTAATTAAATGTATTTAAAATAATGAACTAAGTATAACATAACATTCAGAAATACAATCGAGAACAGTTTTGTGGTGTATGTATAGATGAAACTTTTCTAAAATGTATAACAAAATTAAAGACGATTAAAATCTGTAATCTTTCCACGTGTAATGTCATTAGAAAGTATAATAAGTTCCTGCTTTGTCTAATGATGGTATCAAAAAGTAATCTAAGTGGTGAGAAACCTGTGCTTAATGATAATTAAGGGACTTAGAAGTCAAAGAAAATGATTTACCTTGTTTAATTTTAAACACTAAGTTATGAATGCAGACACAGAACGGCCATTGTGCAATACTGAGCTCCGCATTTCCTCCCTCTCTCGGTGCCTCCTCCTCTGACGGAGGCTATTTTCAGAGCCTCTGACTGGGGAAAAAAAGACCTGCTGATCTGTTCTACATACCAGGAAGACAACAAAATTTTTCTATTCGAAACGTGTGTTGTCTTTATGAAATTTGTGTATTTTTTTTAATAGTTTAAGTAAGAAGTAAAAACCTTACAGGGTACACAGATTCTAAGCTGATCACGAGGAAAAAAATCACCCATTTTTCAGCATAAAATGTGGTTATTAACTATTAAAGCCTGTTTTTATAGCTTTTAAAGTCCTGCAATGTCTAAGCAGGAACATATCATTATATCTAATTTTTTATTTATTTTTAAAAAATTAAAACAATCGTTTGCCCAGCCTAATTTTAAAGACCTCTACTTGTGAAACTTTTCACAGCCTGTACATAAAACTATATACACAATATTGCTGACAGCAGGAAAATTCCTATTCTTTACTCAGCAGCTTATTAAAAACAACACCCATGATGTTCAAACCGATTTTTTTACACAGAAGATTGACACAGCTTCACATGAATCTCTTTTTCCAAGAAAGCATTTGTCAGTCTGTCCGTGGGGGGAAGGGGGACTGTCTTTCATTTGAAGACTTGCCTATTCTATTTTGTAAATGTAGAGGGTGAGAAAAGACTTTGTGGACTGAAATTTGGTACAACCAGCCAGCCAGCACTGCCGCACACCAGCCGAGAGAGAGCGTACACAGGGGTGCGAAACCGGGCAATCTCCCCAGACTGTACACCCGTTTCACAGTGGGTCAGCTGCACTGGTCAGTGGCTTTCCTAATCCCCACCCTGACCACTAGCACTCCTGTCCTGCCCCTCGCTGGGCACCCCAGCCAGGCGCTCTTCAGCCGCAGACAATGCACTACATTAATGTAGGGCTTTCAGGCTCACGTGGGTTTTCACCCTACACCCTGCGGTACCGCTGTGTACATACAGTATGAACATGTTGTGATATTTAGAAATATAAAAAAGGTCAATATAGTGCCCATAATATTTGCTATTTTAGTTTTTCAAAGAAATGTTTATTTGTTAAAAGAAAACTCATGGTAATAGCTGGATTTGAACACCCGACCTCAGCCTTAGAAGTCAGTCACTTAAGCCATCAATCCACATGCCAACTTTTTAATTTATGATGATTAACATGCTGTAATACACAGTTTAAATTTAAAAGTATAAAGAGTATACAACTTAATTTTTTATTGAGTAAAGATTGTCCCTCGGCAGTGATCGGGATTTGAAACCGAGTGTTTTCTGGTGACAGCTCAAATGCTGTACATGAGAGGTTAAACTTTATTAGCTCCACCTGGCAGTTTTACAAAGTGATTCCGGATACTATTAACATAATCTAATTTGCATACGGTAAAGCGCGGCATGACGCAAAATGGCACGTTATGACGCGTTTTGATGCGGTGTACCCCGCTCGTTTTGAATGGCTGCATCTGTATTTGGTGGCTATCAAGCAGTTCATAAAAAGACAAAAGTAGAAAATGTTATACTAAAATATCAAATTACAAATATAAATCCAGTTGAACATGCATTTTACATACGAATATGAAACTGAAGTAAGAACACCCCATATATAGGCCAGACCTCAAAATTTTAACTGGCTGCAGCAAAGCCTCTTATATAATAACAAAATTGAATTCATAACTCTCCAAGAATAGACAAGAACTTAAAAGTGGCTGCAAAGGCTTGGCAATTCAACTTAAATGATTGCACAAAATGTTTCATGAGCTTAGTGTGTCATAGACAACAACATGCAGCAACTACCTCATTCTGATATGAAATCAGAATTAATTTGAAATTCTTTGAAGGTGATGTTCAGGAGGGATGATGAAAACCAAGCTACAATCATCCTAGCTGTTCTTAATCATGATCAGCCCCACATCATTAACATTAAAGTTACTGTATACAGATGACATCAAGAATGTGCGCCAAAACTCATGTCAGCGGAAAGCACACTGCGGAATACCACAGTGCTGTTCAGCATGCCACTTTCAGTCCTTCACAGCTTCATTTAATCTAATTTTTCCTTAGTCTAATAATCATATTTATTGAAAATATAATATACTTAATGTATTATAGAAACATATAAAATACATAATCTACCTACCGGTTTAAAATGTAATGTGACTGCTTTCTGTAAAGGGGATTACATGCCATGAATGGAGCCTGGATTGGACTTCAAATTTCAAAATACCTGGTTTCATGGAAATTCTTAGAAAACAAGGAATTTCATGGAATGACAAACTATTCGAAACAACAGAAATTATTTACATTGAAATATGTTGTTTTATTGCTGACATATGCATCGCTCAAAATATTTCAATATCATTATCAATTGCTTGCAAAACTGGTGTAAATAATAGTATCAAGATGAAGGCAGTCTGGAAGAATGACGCTAATACTATAGTTTATGTACATTTTGGATAACTGTCATAATATCTCATAGCTGTATCAATAATTTTTTTTAACTTAAAAGTAATGCTAAACTTTATTTTATATGGTGCCCTTAAAAGCAGCAATCAAAACACTTTACAGTAGGTTTGATAAATCTAAGGAGATCTTTCATCTTTAACCATTTAGAATTATATAGAGAAAGACATACATACAGAAAAAAGCAAATCCCTGTGAGAAATCACTTGTGTGCCCTACTGGTAAAAGGGAAGCGTACACACAGAATCTAAGATGATAACAAAGATTAAAAAAACTGTCTTTGCATAAAGTGGTTTTTAACCATCTAAAACAGTTTTCTATAGCTTTTTAAGTCATGCAATATTTAGTTAGGCAGGGACACATCATTGTTTCTTGCTCAAAAGATACTCAGCATTGCTTGCTGTGTGAGGTATTTCTGAAGCAACACTAATCTTAGGAAAGGTGTGCTTAACAAATATTTCATTTGCACGTTAATTGGTTTCTGTTTAAGGACTCTTTAAATTCCCTTACTCTCACCAAGAATCCTTGTGGTTTTCTTTACTCAGCCAGTGGCAGGATTATCATGTTTGCTAGCTCTAGTACACTTCTTGTGTAATACCAGTTAAATTGTTTAAATGTAATGGTAATCTGATGACATTTTAAATACTGTCACAGCCTTTTTTCACAGACTGATTAATGGCATCAAGATTTATTGACTTTTGACATTAGAAATAACACAGGGCATATGATGATTATCGTAATTTAAACCTGATCGTTGTTATAGTGGAATATTATCTAATTTATAGTTCATCACACAAGTCAGAGCCTTAGAGATGTGTTGTTAGGTTAAAAAGGAAGCTATTAATTTTACAGCATGAGCATGAGGACAGTAGTATTGCTGTTTTTGTATATTTAACATTCATTATATTGCTTATTTTAATATTTCTCGATCACCTGACAAGTCCTGAGAAACTATTACATTATTTCATTAATTTTGTATCCTTTGGATCCCTAGTGTGTTGCTTAGATTTTTTAATAGCTATCCCTTTTTCTTCTTAGTGTAATCCTAGATTTTATAATACTTGGCTTCTACAAACACTACAGATACACCAATATATTATATGAGATTGTCCCAATATAAATGGAAATGCAGTAGTCTGAAATGCTTCCGTGAGTTAGGCAGCCGCTAACTGATTGCAGGGTATCTCGTTTGGTTTGTGGTAACCAGCTCTGAGAAGTTGGTCCTTCTACAAATAGCACAATCAATGTAATCCACCACATTCATTAATGGTCTGTTAGTACCGTTTTGTGCTGTTTAAATGAGTGATGAGTGGTTTTGTTCCCAAAATAATAGTGCCTTATTTTTCAGGCGATCATGTGACTGTCTACAAGCAACTTTACCATTAGTAATACCCCAGGTAGGTATTGTACTTAATTATAGAATGTAAGGATAAAAATGCCAGCAAGTTGCTTTCTCAGTCTATCCAGAGGCCTGGGGGTGGGGTAGAGTGGATGATTTAGGATGTTTTGCACTTGAATAACTGTATTTTTGTGTGTTTGTGCAAATACTAAAATTAATCCAATTAACAAATATCTTAATGCAACCAAAGGTGTTGCCTTAATATATAGCCTTAAAAAGGGAACATTAGGAAACACTTAAATGGCATGTTATACTTCATAGCTTTGTCAATATTTTCTTTAAAACTGCATATGTAATCTAAAGAGTTTCTTACTGTTTCCTTTTACAATAAATAAGCAATTCAAAATCTGTTTGAAGTTTCAGCCTGTCTTAAGAGCTATATATTTAAAAATGATACAATAAGAAAAAAAGTGTTTAAAAAGGTTAGAATTTGAAACATCCTGCCTTAAAAGACCACTACTAGGTCAGAGCACTACTGTATGTTCTACCTGATAAAAAATCTACAAAACAATGGAAACACTACCATATCACAAATACAGATTTCAGTAATACAGTATTTGAAAACATTTTTAGTTGGTAACTAAACACATTTTAAATAGAATACCTTCTGCATTGTATTTGTATTGGAACACTTACAATTATACATTGTAAAACTGGTTTTCTTAAACCTCCTATGGTAGGATTCTCATGTTAAATAGTTCTATATTACAGAGGTTCATCTTTGCAAAAAAACGTTTGTGAGTCCTGATTTCACTATGTAACAACATAAACATACTTTTATCCTCATAAATTTATCATTTATCCTTGTTTGAAATGACTGTGTATCAAATATCAGGTTAAATTAATTCATTTAAATGGTATTAAATTATTCAAACCAATTACAATTTTGTTTCAAATTGTGATTCCATTTATTTATAATTAGTTATTACTACATGCATTATTAATATTAATTTCATAGAATTATATTATCAATTGTTTAACATACTGTGATTTTAAATTAAGTAAAATGTCAATAAAGACATATTTTTTATTATTTATAATATTTTATTTTATTATTATAAAGAGAGACTTTATTATCCCCAGGTGTCAATATGTTAAAGAAAGTACAGCTTATACATTGGCTGGGAACTGAACCCAGTTCTCTAGCATAGCAGAATTCTACCACTGATGTAACAAACAGTTCTTTCCGGACCCTCTGCAGACAACACAATCCAGAGGAGTGAGGAAACACTAGGAAAAAAGTCATGCAGGAATACAAGGATCAAAACAGGGGGTGTGTCCTTGGTGCGCTGGTGATCAGGGGGGTGAGTCCGGGGCAAACAATCCAGTAGAAATCCAAAGGGGAATCCAAACACGAGCAAAGTGTTTGGATTCCCAAAATGGCTGGCCAAAATAAGTGATTGGCTGGCCAAAATGACCGACAGGGGCACTCGTGGTGCATTGGTTGGTAGTGAAAAGATTTAATCATTTAATGTCTTTACTGTGCACATTTTAATCTGCTTAGTTTTGAATATTTATATGGAATTTTACCACTAAAGGGAAATTTTAGTAGCTGAGCATAAAAAGAAGAAAAGCATAATGCATCTGAAGGTCATAAACGATATTAATTTAGGAACATAAACATTACTGTAGTTACGTAAACTGTACTATGTATGGCTGGTCTTGGTAGTTTAAAGAAAAAATACACACCAGTCTTTCATTTCTCCCTAAACATTTTAAGCATGAAAGTTTTATGAAACGGTACCCAAATATGTGATTGCTGTATAGAATGAATTTTAGTTTTAAAAAATTATTTAACACGAAAATTAAGCTGTTTACATTGTAGCGGCGAGGCTTATTAATAAGAAAGAATTAAGTGTTTCTGAGCTTTCCCAAATTAGGCCTCATCTCTCTGTTCATCTCTGTGGTGCAGCCACAGAGAAACTATTCATGCAGGCTGATTTAGGATGTTTTCTTTTGATAAGGTTTCCTAGGACAGCTCCCAAAGGGGGATGCACTTAGCTAAGCCTGGCTATCATGATCAATGGTCATCCATTGGCGCCTATCTGTCTAGGGAGTGCCAGATGGACATCTGGACTGCATTCCTAAGTGTCAGGAGTAAGTGACTCATATCTCACCTTGATCAACCAATCAGGGACTGGTAGGGCCGAGTAACCCACGTGGGACTCTGATGCCCATGGAACTTTCAGCCAATGAATGAGCTGAAGTTCCTCCAGGTAAAAACAGGCAACACAGAGAGCCTGTGAGATTCAGTGAGATTCAGAGAATTCTGTGAACTTTTTCGAAGGGAATTCTAAAGGAGAATTCCAGGGCAAGACAGCCCAGGAGCAGAAGGCTCCCAAGGGCAGGACATTCTCGCAGCGCGCCTCCTGACCATCCTGAGACTCAGCCCGGACAACCACGGAACGGCCAGTGTGTCCGAGTGCCAGAACTTTCCTTTGTTCTAAGAGTCTAGAGTGGAGGTTGCCAGAGAGTAACCAGCAGCCGGCCTCGTGAACAGGTCAGAACTGTGGACAGCTGAATCACTATTCAGAACTAGCTCTTCATCAGGAACGAACCGGTCCTCTTCCTGACTTGCTGGGACCCACAGTCATCTTTTCTCCTGTGCGCAAACTTTGCTAGTTAAAGCCAACACTAACTAGCCGGTCAGTGAGCATCTGCAGCGCACCGTCGCAAGCCGCACAGCACAGCCTGGCACACAGCCAGAGAGCACGGATTGGACAGCAACAGCCTGCAACTGTTTCTTTGTGCCCGCAGGAGATCTGAATCCCCAGAGATTGGATGAGTATTCAACTTCACTGCATTACAGCTCGAGAATTCAATTGTTATCCCAACAAGTTGATATCAATTTAATTCCTAAGAGTTATGTACTTGTTTTGAGTATCTAATGTAGATGTTATAACCAAGTTCATTTACGAAACGGTCTTAATGAATGATATACTGAACGTATGTCCTCTTGATATGTGTAACACTTCGTAACTGATTGAATATATACCTTTTGTATTCTGATAACCCTCTCGATAAGATCTGTTAGGTTTATATGCATATTCTATGTATTAATAAATGTATCCTCGTGTATTAGTACCTGTGTGTGTGCGTTGTTTGAGTTATGTCGCGTGGTTGGATTCTAAAGCCATCAAAAGAATTAACTTTGTGATTTACTGCTACAATTAATAATTGTCAAGTAAATGCCCAAACCCTACAGAACTGGTGCCTTCAGAGAGCCACTACATTACATTTTGGCTATGGCAACGTTACAACATCTTCCGCCTGAGAACAGTCACCCGTTGCTACCCAACGCAGAAACACAGCCACTAACTAGCAAAGAGAGGACATTAGCTAGCCAATATGATAAAGAAATAAATGATTATTTTGTTTATTTCTTTTGCACATTTATTTGAACATTTCCATCGATTCTACAAGCACTTGAAAACTGTCCAATCCCTAGTTCATCAGGCATTTTCTTTTACGCTGCGGGCATTCTCCCGGTCTGGCCCCGGTCTGTGTCTTCTAGGATATAATGCCAGCGAACTCTTGTTTTTATGTCCACTATAACAGACAATCTGCTTTGCTTTTAACTGAGCGTTTGATAATTTCCTAAAATGAAAATGATTTACTTTATTTCCCTCACGGGATCGATAAAAGTATCTATCATCTGTCTAAACTATGGGACAGAATTCTGGGGTCTCCCCATACCAGAGATTATGGTAGGGCTTCAGAATGGTGATTGGCTGACACCATCTGACACCCCTCTGATTGGAGAAAAAAGACGTGCTGGTTTGCTATACATACAGTACTGTACCAGGAAGAGGATTTCTTTCTATGCGAAACGTGTATTTTAAAAGTTTAAGAAGTAAAAACCTTACAGCGTACACAGATTTCTAAACTGATCAGGATCGTTATCTTTGTCTTATGCATAATAATGTTCACCGCTCTGTCCAGCAAATTAATAATATACTTTATTTTATATAGCGTTTTAAACGAATAAGTAATTAGATTTCTCATAAACCTAATCACTTATTCTACATAAACACAGCGTAATTGCTCTCTGAAAATGCTTTTTCTTTTTATTTAGGCTCAGATTTCAACTATAGATCTTATTATTATAAACTTTCTTGGAAAAATGTCTTTTATGTAAACCATGTTTGCTATTAATTCATTTAGGGCTAGAATATGTTCATTGTCTTCCAATCGAGTCGAGTTGACATTAGAAGCTTGCCACGCCCTGACTGTTACACCAACACATTAGCATGTTAAAGCGATTTCATTGAGGAGCCTAGCTTTCTTAACTAGTAAGTACTGTATTTCCTTGGTTTTGGGGGGGGGAGGTGTCTTTCGCTGGAAATCTCGCCCCCTTCTACTTTAAAAATACCAGTGAAACCGGATTAATTTGTCACAGCCAGCACTCCCGCAGAGAGGGGGGTTGTACTCGTTAATGTCTTAGCCGGAACACATCATTATATCTCATTTTGTATTTCTATAAAAAAATCATTTGCCCAGCCTAACACTATTGTTGTTATTGTTTTTATCCTGTAAAGCGCTTTGAGGAGCACAGCTTTCTCACCACTTAGATTACTTTTTGATACCATCCTTACACAAAACAGAAACTTCTTGTATTTTCCGATGACATACAAGTGGAAAGATTACAGATTTTAATCGTCTTTTTTCTGAACCAGGGAAAATCTGATCATGTTTCTCTATAACAATAATAAAAAACTTTATTTTACATATCACCTTTAAAAGTGGCATCTCAAAACAATACAGTAGATGTAAACCACAGATTACAAAGTAAATACCCAGACAAACGCAAACCCGTTTTTAATAAAATGCTTTTATTCATTCAGCAGAGAGAGAGCGTAAAACCTGGGCGTAACAGCTGTTCCTTTTTCTGATCACTTGCTCTCTGGATAAACGTCTCACCTGTCCTGTTCTTTGTTTTCCTAATTTGCTGATTATGCCTTCTGCGATCCACTCCTGCCCTCACACCTAAAGAAGACTATTTTAAATTTCTTTGCGCGGTCCATTGTGCAATTAACCCTTGTATGTGCTGTCCTTAAGGTGATATCACATAAAGGTGATATGTAAAATAATGTTTTTTATTATTGTTATAGAGAAACATGATCAGATTTTCCCCGGTTCAAAAAAAAAGATCTAAAGTATACTAGTTAAGAAAAATAAATCTAAACGGGGAGAAAGGTATGCTGAAAGTTTATTAAGATACTTAGAAGACAAAGATATCAATTTATGTTGCATTTGTCTGATTGTGAATCAAAAAACACATATATTTAAACCCGCGTTTGCGATTTAAATCAAAACGCGATTTAAATCAATATAAATGTTTATATTGTAACGCCTAGGTGACTATTCATTGTTATTAAAATGACTTAAATTCGATCATGTTGTGATATTTAGAAATATACATTTGTTTGGTGCGAGTGAAGTTTTATTTAATCTCTGAGCCATACTGATTCTTATGGAAGCCAGTTTCCGCCAGGGAGTAAAAAAAAAACACACTATGTAATTCTCTCCGATGCAGTGCAGTTAAAAACATATCTCTGATGCTGTTCCTAAATGAATATTGTTTATGACCATCAGACGCTTTATGCTCCTTTTCTTTTTTCCAGTGGATTGAACAGGGAGAGGCATTTCATGATGTACTTTTCACTGATAAACAACAGTGGCTCTGGAACAGTTTTCAACCATGTCGTTTTATAAAAAGGGGAGATATGTACGCGTTACTGAAGCTAAAGGTTTAGCCTTTGTCACTAATGTAACCACTAAATAAAGACATATAGAAATCCCTACGTTACAGACTGTATATGGCTGGTATTGGTAGTTCAAAGAAAAAATACACACCAGTATTCCACTTTCTCCCTAAACATTTTAAGCATCAGTGTCTTACATGTGGTTATTTCGGAAACGTTTGTACGTGCTCCTTCTGACCATGTTACTGTTTACTGTTACTGACCATATTAAGTTTAAGTGCCTGTGGGCACTTTTCCTGTCCGTGGGGGGTGGACCGTCTTTCATTAGAAGGTTAGTCTGTTCTACTCTGAGAATGTAGAGGGGGTGGAAAATAATTCCGTGTCACTGTTAATCAAATTCTAAAAGTATGCATTTGTTAGATAACAAGCGAATTCACAGAAAAGGTTAAAAGACTATCACTTTTCACAAAGTATATAATCCTAATATAAGTCTAAATTCTCATATAAGTCTAAACAGTATCAGGTTTATTTACGGGTTGCAATTTAAAAAAAGGCAAAAACCGCACTCAAAATGCAATTTAGAGCTTTCTGGCAAGAGGAGACACCCAAATTAATAATGTAACATGCCACTGTTTGTGCATGAACAAGGTTATACTTGTTCCCCGGCGGAACACATTCCATAAGAATCAGTGCTTTTATATATCGCCTTTAAAGGTGGCTTCTCAAAACGCTTTACAGGATAAAAACAACAATAACAACAATATTGTATTTCATTGCACTTTGACAGATCGTCCTTAAATCAATTGTTGACTTTTCTCTCTTTACTACTGTACTTGTCTGGATTGACTGAGCTCCGCTCTGTACCACACAATGATCCCCCCAGAGTCTCTGCCTCGGGTGATTTGGGTTTTTTTGACAGAGGGTAAAAAACTCTCTCTCTCGCTTGCCCTCCCCCCCCCCTGTGTATTGTCTGTTTTTTTTGTGCTGTCCTTTGACAAAACAAGGCTCGCCAGATAATGTGAATCGAAACCTGTTTTTCTAGCTTTTAACGTCGTGCGATGTGTAAGCGGGAACACATCATTATATCTTACATGAAAAATACATAATATAGCTCCCAAACAAACGCAAATGTGTTTTTAATAAGATGCTTTTATTCACTCATAATCCGACAATTTCAGGAAGACTAAGGAAGGACTAAGGGAATTGTCATCTGTTGTTGAAGCTCTGTGAGCTCGGTGACTTTGAGACCACTTGTTATCCCAGGTTGTTTGAATCGCCACAATTCAAATAGAGAAAAAAGAGCTGACTGTCAAGATTTAAGATGTGGCTGTCAATGTTGGATTAAAAAAAAACACATTGCCCGACGTTTGTTGCATTGCTTGAAAAATAACTTTATTTCGAGAGACTGGATAAGTAATTCAAGTGCTTTTTTTAACTTCCTGAAAAACAACTAATAATTTAACTATATGTGCAAACGTTTTATGACATGTCGCTGTTGTGAATGTCTGTGGACATGTGCTGGCTGGACAGGAGGCTCTACTGTACACAGAGAGGGGCGGGAGGGGGGGACAAGCCGATACATACTCTTAGAGTTTGATTAATAGGGAATATAATATAAAAATATAGTACTAAAAATAAGATACACTCTAAAAATAATGTTTTTTATTATTGTTTTAGAGAAACATGATCAGATTTTCCCCGGTTCAGAAAAAAAGATCTAAAGTATACTAGTTTGTCACTCTTCTCATCCCCTCTTTGCTAAATAGCTTTTGAATAGAGTCACATGAAGAGAGAGGTGAAACAGCCCTACACAGCCCTGTCGCAGTACACGAATATATTATATCTTATTAATTTCTTTAGATACGTGATTCTTTTAATACAGTCTTTTCTGTGCTCTAGAGGATCCTTGTGATATTTCGAGCTCTGGTTGAATGATAAGTGTCGCAGTTTTTGTAGTTAGAAATTATGAAACGCAAGGGAGTTTTTATGTCCGTTGCAGTAAAAGAAAATGCCTGACAAAGTAGGGCTTGGACAGATTCCAAGTGCTTGTACAAATGTGCTAAAGAAATTATACTTTGAGTTTACAGCTTGTCCAAAGTCATTCATTATTAATACTATTAGTAATATCTTCGGTAAAGGCTTTGATGCATAAATATTTCTGATAAAGGTAGGTTGTGTACTTTTGTCCAACTGAGCAATCTTGCTTTCATAAAATATACCAACTTTTTGGTATATACCAACTTTTTTTTTTTTGACTGATGATTAACATGCTGTAATACACAGTTTAAATTTAAAAGCTCAAATGCTGTACATGAGAGGTTAAGCTTTATTGGCTCCTCCTGGCGGTTTTACAAGGTGATGCCGGATACTTTCCGGCATGACGTCAAAGGACGCGATTTACCCCGTGATACTGCGTGATACTGCGACACGCCCACCGGGGTATACCGCGAAATACCCCACCCATTTTGAATGGCTGCATCTGTACATACCTCAAAAGTCACACAATTTGTTGATTGACCCCACCTGTGCAAGAAATTAATCACCTGTTGTAATTTTTTGTAAATATTAATACCCCTCTCTCTGTGAGGTTTTTCAGTATGGTAGAGACTTTCTGAAATAAAGACTCAAAATGAAGATGAAAGAGCATTCTAAACAAGTCAAAGATATGATTATAGAGAAACAATATGATTATAGACCACAAATCTGAGGAAGGGTACAAAAGCTTTGCTAAGACATTAAACATCCCTCGAAGCTCAGTACAGTCTATTGTACAGAAGTGGAACAAGTATGAAACTACAGTCGCACTGCCTAGATCAGGCTGCCCCCGACTAAACCAAGTTGTGGTGGCTGGGATGGAAGATAATGTATATTGGTCAACAATCTCCAATGCATTCCACAAAAAGGGCCTTTATGGGAGGGTTGCAAGGAAGAAGCTCTGTCTTGAAAAAGCCATCTGTGCAAAGATATTGCAAAATGCCATATAGAAAATACAGAGATATGTCAGAAAGTCTTATGGTCTGAAAAACCTAAAGTGGTACTTTTTGGCTTTAATGCAAAGCAGTATGTATGACACAGATCAAACACTGCACACCAGCCAGGTACCACCATCCCCACAGTGAAGTATAGTGGTGGAAGCATTATATTATGGGGATGCTTCTCAGCAGCAGGAACTGGCAATCTTGTCAGGATTGATGGGAAGGTGAATAGTGCTACATTACAGAGAAATCTTGGACAAAAACCTGTTACCTTCTCCCAAAAAGCTCAAACAGGGGAGGAAGTTTAATTTTCAATAGGACAATGTTCCTAAGCACAGTGCAAGGGCAACACTGAAGTGACTGAAAATTAAGGTAATAGATGTGTTTGAGTGGCCCAGTCAGAGTCCTGACCTTAATCCTATTGAAAATCTGTGACTTCAAACTGCTGCTTCCCAACTAACCTGACCCAGCTGAATATTTCTGCAAGGAGTAATGGGCAAATATTGCTCCATCTTGGTGTTCAAAGCTCATAGAGACGTACCCCCAAAATACTACTGCTAGTAATATCTGCCATAGGTGGTTCAACTAAGTTATGACCAAGGAAGATGAATACTTTCTAAATTATATTTCAGTTTTTTTTTTATTTTAAATTAATTTATGGTATACTATTATCTTTCTTTTTGGGGGAACTCTGTGAAGATGAATGTGTGACTCACAAATAAAAATTCACATTCTAAAAAATAAAAAATTGGAGTAATAATTAAAGGAAAAGATCTAATAGGAAGAGTTTCAGTTCTACACACTGCAATAGGTGCTGTAATAAAAGACAACAAGAAAGAGATCAATTTTAGTATGTGTCACTATAGTATTTTAACATGTATTTGTTCTGTGAGCAGAGAAATAACAAATCATTTAATTTGTTTTATCTTAAGCAATTGAGGGATTTATGTATTGACAATTTTGATTCTCTATGGTTCTTTCAATTAAACTGGAGAGTCTAATTTAACTGAAAAACAAGAGAGTAATATAAATAAAAAGAAAATTCAATGATTTTCAAGCCTTAATCAGACAATTCTTTTTCAGTGATGATGCTGCATTACCAAAAAAGTCTGTCTGTTAAGGTGCTTAAATAAGATCATTCATGCAGATATCTAGAATATCTGTTGTTTTTCATTCATTTTATTTATTCGTTATCTAAATAAAAGGGTTTTTGCATTTCCTCCTAAAGCAGCTACACAAAGAATGAATCTGGACTTTTAAATGAAAATATATAAAAAACTCTTTAAAAACATACACCCAATTAAAACAAATGACACAGGTGCATGAGTACAAACCATGTTTAAATATATTCAAATGAATTTAGACCCACACTTTGTACCAAAAAGAAAAGTTCACTAATTAGCCCAACTGATCTTTATTGCAAACAGAAGAAACTTTCATGCTACAGAGCAAGATGTGGAAAATTAATGAGGACATATCTATGATATGTAGTGACTATTTCCTGTTCTTTGCATTTTGCATTGTATTGCTCACATGATGTTCCAGTCCATCACAAACGTGTAACACCTGTTTATGGATTTGGTATAGAATGTGACACTTGAAACTTAAGGAAAATTCAAAAGGGAAAACTAAATTTTACCCCAAGAAAATCTCAAGATACACTGATACAACCAGCCCAAACATAAGCACATGAATACAGTGAACACACTTTATATTTGTTCATATCAAATAACACATCTAGAGGAAGAGTACCTATTCTCACTGTCACCTCATATTAACCCCATTAACTGATAAGAAAATCCCACCTCTCAAATCGGGGATAATATATTCATTAAAGATTATAATCCTTCATGAATCATCTCGACTAGACTTCTCATTTGTCTTCAGAATTCTAGTATTTATATTATTAACATATAAAGGGACATAATATAAAGGAATATAATACAAAGGAAAGGAGGGCTCTGTTTAAGCAGAAGACAGTATTTTACTACAGAAAAAAATGAAAGCATTTGTTCTTAAGGCTTGTAAAACTATCCAATTCAAATACTTTGGGCTTTGTGTCTCCACATGATTGCTCCATACAGTAGATTGCTCCACAGAGTTGTAATTTTGAAAAAGAAACACACAAAAGAAGAACTGGCCTATATGATGTTTTTACAGAACGTGTGCATACTGCCTTTTAAAGATGAGTTTATTTTCAAGAGGATGAAAGAGCCTCATGAAATGTGTTTATTTCTGCTAGCTGTCAGGCAACATTCTGCCTTTTCTAGGCTCTGTTTTTAGCAAGATACAAGAGAGAGTGAATCGTCCTAGTTCCACTATAGTTTTTTTTTTGTTAAAAAAAGTTTGTCTGTGGTATAGCTCTGTAATTAAGTACTGAACAAAAGGATGTAGAGCATTCTTAGACTTTTGTCACAGAAGTCTAACAGCAGTTTATCATTAAAATGCCTTGAAATTTGTTTTGCGATTAAAGATAAAAAAAGTAGTTTTTTTACTCATATTTCTGCCAACCAAATCCCCAAGGACCAAACATTTATTTCAGTACTGTTATTTTCATTTTGGCTAAAGGAACAAATCCCAGTTGGAAACAGTCTGCAGGAATGTCATTCAACCTATGTTACATTTAATTAAAATATATGAGCACGTTTTGCATTATGGTCATATGCAATGTCTATAATTGGAGTCTCTAATGATTTTGTTGGTGTTTTGGATTCGTTTCTTAAATGCCACATCTCTGGAGAAATTCACACAGATGGACATTTCCAAGTATTGTAACAGGATTTTCATTTGTTAAATTTTAGATACAACGCCTAAGTAGCAAATAGATTTGTTCCCACACTTCATATGCTGGTGAATGGTACTGTATATGACAAAGGCACTGTATTGTTATCGAAACTGTAAAAGGTTTCTTTAAATTATCTTATGTTTCATGTGTTTACATTTGAAGATTAAGGGTCTGAAAAGTCACATTTGATTGCTAAAGAGTTAATATATTTTTTCTTTTTGTGGCTGCTCACTCACACAACAATAAATGAGAGAACAATAACCAAAACAAATGAGAAAACGTGGAAGACACTGTGACCATCCCAAATTACAATGATACCAGTTTTATGTGGGTCACATTCATTTAACATTCCATGCAGATATCCCTGGAATTAAAAAAAAACATGTATTAATGTACATATCTCCTTGAGACATATGACTTTCAGCTTTCCAACCTCTATCTTGTCTTGTCTCTGGCTTAATTATTCACATTATTCTCCTACATGTCAAGCTACAAGATCTCTATCATAATAATATCTCAAGAACAAAACAATGTGTCCTCTTGGAATCCAATAATATTTCATTGCCAGCAGCCATATCACCCTACAAATCACAAGTGACAACCCACTGAAGTACCCAGATGGGAGATGTCCTGGGAAAAACTAACGCTGCTGCTGGAAGTGGTACTAGAGGGGCCAGTAGGGGGCGCTCACCCTGCAGTCTATGTAATGCCCCAGTAGAATGATGGGGACACTTTAATGTAAAAAGGTGCTGTCCTTCGGATGGGACATAAAACTGAGGTCCTGACTCTCTGTGGTCATTAAAAATCCCAGGGTGTTTCTCTAAAAGAGTAGGGCTGCTCCCCAGGCATCCTGGCCAAAGTTTCCCTGGTTGTTACCGATCATGGCCTCCTAATAACTCCCATCTCTGAATTGACTTCAGAGAATCACTCTGTTGTCCTCCCCACTGATAGCTGATATGTGGCGAGCATACTGGTGCTGTATAAAAGCGCTATATAACTGTAAGTTATTATTATTAGTAGTAGTAGTAGTAGTAGTAGTATTATTAGTATTATATTAATAACTAAAGTCTAAATCAAAGCATATTTATCATAGCATAATAACTTTTACAATTTAGCTATTAAAGATGTATTAATGGGACTTTTTGTTCAACTTATATCACTTAGTAAATGCTAGTCACAGAGAATTAGAAGAGCTACAGTAGATTCATACATTCTACATCAGTGTTGCTCAAACAAAAGAAAGCTTGAATACACTGTATGTATGGTTTTAATGTTTAATTAAAATGAGTCAAGAGTTTAATAGCTTTCAGTCTTCAACACTCCAAAAAGATGAACGATCATTCAACCACAGGGATCAGCACAACTGAAGAGCTGCTTAGGCTTATCGTTAATTCACCATCTAAATCTGAACCACTTAAAAAGCTAGCCTTTTGACCTGAATGCAGTAAACTACAGTTTCTTTGCTTGTAGGTAGCATAATTTCTTTTCTGATAATTTCTTAATAATATTAAGTTGGCTAATATGGGATTGACAGAAAGTTGCAGTGACTTGAATCACTGTATAGTGAAAGGCACTATATCAAAATATTATTTATTACAATATTTAATTACAGATATAGCCATTCAAAACATGTGGTAAAACCCTATACAATAGGAAATTATCCACATAATACTGCAGAACATGATTGGCTGGTGAAAATAACCGCCGGGTGGCGCTTGTGGTGCATTAGTTGTTAGTGAAATGATTGTTTCATTTAATCTCTTTACTGTGCATGTTTAAATCCGCTTAATATGGAATATTAATATGGAATTTTACAACTAAAGCGAAATTATGGTAGCTGAACACAAGAACATAAGAGCAGTATAACATCTCTGTACGTCATAAACTGCTTGTATTTTTAAATTGTATTTTGTTAGGGTGATTTGTCACTGTTTTCTTAACCTTCTTATTAAACACCTATTTTTGAGACAGGATATTCCAGACCTCTCTTTAATTTGCCAAACTCCCTCTGTATTTCCTGTTTTCACACAGATAAGAATAAACTACATATCCAAATCTTTTCACAGATGGAAAGATGTTTTGTGCTCAATAGCTCTTACACCACAATATATATTATGTTACATTTTTAGGCATTCTGAAGTCTGTCAAAATTGTAAAAAATGTAACCAAATAGTGTAGGTGAGATTGCGATGTGTCCTGGATAAGGCGGTTTGAAAATAGATAGACTAGTAGATTTATACTTGTAAAAACATTCCAATTTTAATGCAATATGGAAGATATTATTAATAATAACTTGGACGATCTGTAAGCTGAAGAGTTATAGAGGAGATAGTTGAGTGTTTTCTTTTCAGCTTGGAATTAACTTTTATGTATTCCATTGGTGCCACTTTATGCAACGCAACTCTGTACTTTAACAAACATCTTATTTGTCACAAAGGCTAGGAATGTTACACCCCGCCCTGTCTGTTATGTAGAGTAGACAGTTCTGCTTGGGCGATGGGGATGGAAAACATTCACATTCTCATAGCAGTGTACTGGGGACCACACCCTGGACAGTGTTAAAAATTCAAAGGGATGCCTGTGGCAGAGTTCAGCACATCTTAAATTACTGAGAAGCTATGAACAGCAGCAGCACTTGTGTCAATGTTAGTGGTTTTATAAAAAATAATATAATAATAATCACGAGTGGAAAAACATTTCGCATAACAAAACCGTGAAAGAAGCAGACCTTAAATTTAGATAGGGTTTCTCCGTAGGTGTCCAAACAGTTAAATGAAATAAACTTCAATACAGTCAGGCAGACAGATTTTCAATTCTTCAAGCAAAATTCACTCTTTAAGGTTTGTCAAAATCAGATTCTTTGCAGTCAGTACATGACTCAAAAAATACTATATCCATTTCTCTCATTCAATCAAATGTTTGATTTTTTAAATATCGTAACCTTGGATGGTATACCTCAGGGATTCATAGTGTAATCCAAATAAAAATCTATTCTAAAGGTGCAGATTGTCAACACAAACTCTAACAAAGCCGCTTGTGAGAGCAAGGTAACTTTCTGATCAACTACATGAGATAAGAATAATAATTAATAATAACTACTTACACTTATATAGCGCTTTTCTGGACACTCCCCTGAAAGTGCTTTACAGGTAATGGGGACTCCCCTCCACCACCACCAATGTGTAGCACCCACCTGGATGATGCGACAGCAGCCATAGTGCCCCAGAACGCTCACCACACATCAGCTATCAGTGGGGATGCGAGCAGAGTAATGAAGCCAATTCGTAGATGGGGATTATTAGGAGGCCGTGATTGGTAAGGGCCAATGGGAAATTTGACCAGGACGCCGGGGTTACACCCCTATTCTTTTCGAGAAACGCCCTGGGATTTTTAATTACCACAGAGAGTCAGGACCTTGGTTTTACAGGACAGGGGCCTGTGTAAAGTATAGTGTCCCCGTCACTATAGTGGGGCATTAGGACCCACATGAACTGCAGGGTGAGTGCCCCCTGCTGGCCCCACTAACATCTCTTCCAGCAGCAACCTTTTTTTCCAGGTCTCCCATCCAGGTACTGACCAGGCTCACACCTGCTTAGCTTCAGTGGGTTGCCAGATCTAAAGTACAGTCAGATCAATTTGAAATTAGCCTTATGTCAAATTCACTTTGCACGGTACACGACTTCTGAAAAGGTACCTTTTTCTCTGGAGCAAACTCATCAAAGGTTTAATTAATTTTATAAGTCTGAGACTTGGAAGGTATGTCTCAGCGACTCCACCCTGCTCCCGCCAGGTCTCTCCTCCCACTGTTCCACACATGCCAATCACAAGAAGTCAGATCCACATACTGTATACTGAAACAGTAACGCACACAAAGCCTTTTCCACACCTGAAGAAGGCTCCGCAGCCGAAAAGTTGCGTTTTCTTTTTTCTCTTTTCAGCATGGAATAAACTTATTACTTGTTAGTATATAGCACAGTATGTGTGTAATATTTTTCTTAATCCAAATTTAAAGTTAGATTACTCGTTGCTGAAATTTGTACAAAATATAGATAATCTTAATGCAAATGTAGACCAGTGAAAGAGGCACATCGCGTTCAAAACAAGATATAATAACAAACCATTTCTACACATGCGGTATATTGATAAGCTGTTCTCCGATTACTGGCAATTTTAAAAATAACTCTTCTTCCCTCCTTTGTTTAACTTAAACAATTCCGTGAAGAAATCCTTAATCATGAAACCATCACGTATAATAATTCATCCAGATACACACACTCACACGGGAGCAAATTTTGCCAGAAACAACCTCCCAGAGTAAATCTTTGGACTGCGCAGTACTGTACTGTACAATATACTGTTTAAAGTTTTAAATTGAAAGTTAAACTGTAGGCTGATTACGTTGAAATATGGATTAAGACAAAATATAGATTTTCTCAAATCAGATGTAAACCTGAAAGAGACACATTGTGTTCACAATCAGCTGTAATAGTGGATTATTTTTATGTATTCAGCTATGTAAGAAACAAACCGAAAGCAATGCTCTGATTGGGCTTTGAACCGCCTGGGTGCAGCACGCTACATTCCAGTCCATTGCCTATTACCATTATATAATAAATAAAATAAATTTAAAATAAAATTCAATAAAAGTAAAAAACAAGAATGTCAAAATGTTTTCTAAACAACCACTTGTCATATTTTAGCTGCTTAGTTACACAATTCCATATTAATATCACTATCAAGTCGTATTAAATCAGCACAACCTTTTTTTACAATAACAGCAAGTGATGTTCTTACTATTGTATGTATTCTTAGAATAGGATAAAACATTATACAGTAGCTTTTTCTGAAGTACAGTATATACACTTTATAATGTCAGAATAAGCACATTTAAGCCATAACCCACCATAAGTCACCATGTTAGACTTTGATAAAGTATTTATGAAGATGGTAGAATACTGTTGTGTATGTTTTCATATTCAACTATCACTACCATCTACTGTGCGTACATTAGATTACTGTATGTACAGTATTACATTACAGTACTGTTTTTGTTTTCTGCTACCAAAATTTACCTTTGGGTTTTCTCTGTGAATGTAAAGCTGAAAAAGGCACATCATGTTCATAAGCTACAGCATAATAACAGTTTAAAATTACCAAAGTCTAAAGAGTGTACAGCTTAAATTTTATAATTATAAAAAGATTGTCCCTCAGTATCGACCAGGATTCGAAACCTGGCATTTTCTGGTGACAGTCCAAAAGCACCACACGCCCTGTTAAGCTTTTATAGCTCCACCTGACAGTTTTACAGAGAACTGTAGTCACATTACTGTAAATTTCTAAAACGCTTCAGTCTCCCGCAGCCTACCGCAATCTCATGCAGTATCGTGCAGTCACTGAACTGCAAACTACTGCAGTATCCCTCGCGCATTCTGAATGGCAGGATCTGAAAACCTGTTAGACTTGACTTTAGAAGTACACATTTAGTACACATTCTGCAATCTCTAACCCTAAGTCATGTTGAGTGTCACAGGAATGTAAAGATGGTTCTGAAGATTTTTACTGATAGTGATTCAAGTTTTGGAAGCACTATTAGGAAAGTAATATGAAAAATGATTGTGAGATGTACATTATTTCATAAGCTTAAGTAGTTCAAGTAGGTAGCTGTGTCAGCATGCATAGGCTGCAAAGGAAGAGGTAGAGGGTTTATGCTGAAAAGAAAAGAAAGGAAACACAACGTTGTTGGAGCCTTCTTCAGGTGTCATCAGCTGTACTTGGCTACAGATATTTCCCTAGAAGAAAAGGGAAAAATTGTTTTTTTTAGTTTAAGGAATGATATGCACAAAAGCTGCAATTAGAGGGCACAAAATAAATTGTTATTAATATAGGGAGTAAGCATTGAGGAAAAATTAAATATCAATATTTAACATAATGCAAAATCATTCAAGAATTAAACTAAACAATATAAATCAAAGAATCGTTATGTTTTTGGTATGATACATGATATTCTGTCAAAACTGAAATATTACAAAACTATTGTAAAATATGACAATCTCCCTGAAAATTAACATAGTCATGACAGCATTGATGCATAGAACTGCTATGACTGTTGCAGAATATTTTGCCACTATTGCTGTACATCTGCTGCCAGCTGTTGAAGTCCAGCCATTTGTCTCCAGTTGCACCTGTAAAAAGTCAGTCCCACAGATGTGGACACAGGTTAGGAGAAAAAGATGGCGATATCATCAGTCATTGATGATTGTTTTCTTGAATTTCTGCCATCAGAACCCTAGGACTGTGTGGTCTTGCACTCCCCTCGAGGAAGTTAGACATTTAATTAACTTTAATTAAGTTTAATTATGGCCATCATAAGTGGCCATAAGCAACACAGTGTTAAATCATAAACAAATAGAAAGTTCTATCAATATTATTAGATGTTCAAATACTTTCAAAACCTCAAAACATCAAATTCCTCAAATGTTTTGTTGTTTAAATTATGTCTATCTGGCATTAACAGTACATCATACACTTAAAATTTGCTTTATGGGGACAGATGAGGCAGGTATGACAAGTTACTTGCATGCAACTTGTGCCAAGTAAGAAATGCTTCTTTGGCTTTGTTTTCCTTTCCAATAGATTAGCATCCTATGACAAAAGACAGTAACTGAAGTACTGTACATATCGGTCTCTAGACATATTGTCTTCCTTCAGGTTTGTCAACCTGGGCAAAATGGCATTCATTAGTGAATAAAGCACTCTAATACACTCCCTGCTGCCACCTCAAACATTCCCTGGCTCATGGATGATGGCAATTTCATCTCTTTACTGTCAAAATGTTATCCCTAAACAACCTAAGAACAAGCAGATCAGAGTACTTCTGGTCATGTACAGCTTGTTTTTTAAAAATAAAATAAAATAATTATGCAGATAGATCATGCAGATGTGAATGTCCTGGGATAGTATGGTGGCATTCTGTTTTCCTAGAGTTAGCCTGTCCCTGGCAGAGCTGGTATTCTGGTTTGTCAGGAGGACCAATTACCTGACTCCTGAGGCAGACACTTAGTGGGTTCTGGTTTTATATTGTGTACAGATGCAGCCATTCAAAGTGCGCTGCACAGACACGTACCGGAGGTAATTGGCTTTGGCCTCGCGCATCGTGATGCGCGATGACACAAAATACCGCGGTACGTGATTGGTTGACCGACAGGGGCATTCGTGGTCCGTTGGTCGGTCGTAGAAAGATTTAAATGTCTTTACTGTGCCCGTTTTAGTATTGAATATTTATATGGAATTTTAACACTGAAGGGAAATCTTAGTAGCTGAGCATAAAAAGAATAGGAGCATACTGTAACGCGTGTGAAGGCCATAAACGATATTAATTTTGGAACATATACATACAGTATATGGCTGGTCTCGGTACTTTAAAGAAAAAATACACACCAGTATTCCATTTCTCCCTAAACATTTTAAGCATCGAAGTCTTTAACTAACGTGATACCGGAGTCAAATGTATACTTTTAGAATTTGATTAAAAGGGAATATAATATGGAATCCCGTATCTAAAGAAATTAATAACGATATAATTATATTCATGTACCGCAACACAAGAATAGTACACGCTGTACATTGTCTGTTGATAATGTTTCTGTAGGGCTTTTTCAGCACTACTCATGTGACCTTGCCAGTGGCGCTGTGGGTTAGCTTCCTGACTCACACATCACATGTTGGGTGTTTGAATCCAGCTGGAGCCATGACTCTCTTTTTTAACAAACATTTCTTTGAAAAAATAAAACTTTTCCCTGGGTCAGAGATTAAATAAAACTTCACTCACACCAAACAAATTTATATTTCTAAATATCACAACATGATCAAATTTAAGTCATTTTAATAACAATGAATAGTCACCTATGCGTTACAATATAAACATTTATATTGATTTAAATCGCGTTTTGATTTAAATCGCAAACGCGTATTTAAATATATGTGTTTTTTGATTCACAATCTAACAAATGCAACATAAATTGATATCTTTGTCTTCTAAGTATCTTAATAAACTTTCAGCATAGCTTTCTCCCCGTTTAGATTTATTTTTCTTGGGATCTTGGGATCAAACGTGGAAAGATTAGATTGTAATCGTTTTTATTTTTTAAATACATTTTAGAAAAGTGTAATCTATACTAAAAAGCTGTACACCACCTGCTATAAAGACACATATTGTAATACTTTCGGGTTCGGATAGGACGGACACAAGAACTCAGACTTGCGGAGTTAAAGCAAGTTAAAGCCTTGATTTTATATATCACCTTTAAAAGTGGCATCTCAAAGCAATACAGTAGATGTAAAAACAGTTAAAAGGACCACAGATTACAAAGTAAATACCCAACACTGATTGTACCCATCTGTCATGCTAATAAAGCACCTTGAATTGAATTGAGAGGGGGGAGGGCGAGCGAGAGAGCACAGCCAGGACAGGCAAATAATATATTACATTTGGGTAAACATTCACCATTTGGGGGTAAGTACGGGGGGGAAGGCCTCTGTGATCAAGCAGATGATTACAGTTCAGCATGTAAAAGCCATTAGCAGGCTCCATCAACAGTAAGAATATCACTTGCTGTTATTGTAGAAAGATAAATGTTGTAGTGATTTAAAATCACTTGATAGCTATATGAACATGGAATCGTGTAACTAAACATTTCAGAAAAATTTTGACATCTGTTTCTTTTTAAAAAACTTTTATCGTCCTTGTAGTGGTAATGGACAAAGCACTGCACCCAGCGGTTCAAAGCGCGATCATTACTTTCGGTTTGTTTCTCATATAGTAAATACATAAAAATAGTCCACTATTATAACTTGTTGTTGGCTCTGCCATGAATTTGTGTATCTGAATAAATTAAGTGATGGTATTGTGATTAAGGATTTCTTCGCGAAATTCTTTAAGTTTAAACAAAGGAGGGAAGAAGGGTAATTTTTACAATTGGCATTCCGAGATTCTGACTGATTTAATTCCCCTCATTTAGCTGAAACAGATAAGGAATCATGCAGTAGTTATATGTATTGGAAGGCGTTCTGTTTTATTAACTGACACATAGCCTCAAACCTGTGTTGTACAGTAATATAGACGTGGGTAATATCACTCCACAGACATTCACAACAGCGACATATCATAAAACTTTTGCACATATTGTTAAATTATTACTTGTTTTTCAGGAAGTTAAAAAAACACTTGAATTACTTATCCAGTCTCTCGAAATAAAATTATTTTTCAAGCAATGCAACTAACGTCGGGCAACGTGTTTTTTTTAACCCAACATTGACAGCAACATCTTAAATCTTGTCAGTCAGCTCTTTTTTCTCTATTTGAATTGTGGCGATTCAAACAACTTGGGATAACAAGTGGTCTTAAAGTCACTGAGCTCACAGAGCTTCAACAACAATGACAATTTCCTTAGTCCTTCCTTAGTCTTCCTGAAATTGTCAGATTATGAGTGAATAAAAGCATTTTCTTAAAAACACGTTTGCGTTTGTTTGGGAGCTATATTATGTATTTTTCATATGTAAATATAATGATGTGTTCCTGCTTACACATCGCACGACGTTAAAAGCTAGAAAAACAGGTTTCGATTCACATTATCTGGCGAGCCTTGTTTTGTCAAGGGACAGCACATACTTTGAAAAGACTGCAAATGTATTAGCAAGGTGTGATTTGGGGTTTTTTGACAGAGGGCAAAAAACTCTCTCTCTCTCTCTCTCTCTTTCTCTCAATTCAATTCAATTCAATTCAAGGTGCTTTATTAGCATGACCGATGGGTACAACCAGTGTTGCCAAAGCAAATGAAAGTAATGATATTTACATTAAACAAAACAAAAAATAAAAGTAAAATAAAATTTACAGACATATTACAGACATTTACAACAAAGACATATTATAAAATATTGACATATACTTTAGGTGGCTGGAGCATTATTGGGAGACAGACTCACTGTTCCTCAGGCTGTGACAGGAGATCACATACTGGGCTGTGAGTGATTTGGGGTCTCTCTCGCTTGCCCTAAACAGACAATACACAGGGGGGAGGGCAAGCGAGAGAGAGAGAGAGAGAGAGGAGGGGGGGGGTTGGGCGAGCGAGCGAGTGAGCGAGAGAGTTTTTTGCCCTCTGTCAAAAAACCCCAAATCACTCGGGGCAGAGACTCTGGGGGGATCATTGTGTGGTACAGAGCGGAGCTCAGTCACTCCATACAAGTAGTAAAGAGAGAAGAGTCAACAATTGATTTAAGGACGATCTGTCAAAGTGCAATGAAATACAATATTGTTGTTGTTGTTGTTATTGTTGTTTTTATCCTGTAAAGCGTTTTGAGAAGCCACCTTTAAAGGCACTATATAAAAGCACTGATTCTTATGGAATGTGTTTTCTTTCTTCTTTTTTCAGCATGGAAGAAACCTATTACTTGATTCTTATGGATGCCCGGTTCCGCCGGGGATTCAAAAAAATTTTTTTTTTTAATCGCGTATCTAAGGAAATAGCAGTATAACCTTATTCATGCACAAACAGTGGCATGTTACATTATTAATTTGGGTGTCTCCTCTTGCCAGAAAGCTCTAAATTGCATTTTGAGTGCGGTTTTTGACTTTTTTTTAAATTGCAACCCATAAATAAAGCTGATACTGTTTAGACTTTTAATTATTTTAAACTGTATTACAGCAGCACAATGCACAATGCAACGTAAATTGCAAAAATGCACTTGGAATCTTTCCAAGCCCTACTTTGTCAGGCATTTTCTTTTACTGTAACGGACATAAAAACTCCCTTGCTTTTAACAGAGCGTTTCATAATTTCTAACTACGAAAATTATTTAAACTGCGACACTTATCATTCAACCAGAGCTCAAAATATCACAAGGATCCTCAAGAGCACAGCAAAGACTGTATTAAAAGAATCGCGTATCTAAAGAAATTAATAAGATATAATTATATTCGTGTACTGCGACAGGGCTGTGTAGAGCTGTTTCACCTCTCTCTTCGAAGTCGGGAGACATTAGAGGCTTGCCACACCCGGACTTTGAAACTAACGCATTAGCACGTCAAAGCCCATTGAGGAGCCGGGCGCAATAATTGTTTTGTTCCTTGATTTACTGATCTGCATTAATTACAGAAATCAAGTTCCTGCTCTTTGCAGACAACCTGGTCCTGCTGTCGCCCACAGAACAGAGGCTGCGGCAGAACCTGGCACTGCTGGAGCAGCACTGTCAGACCTGGGCGCTGACAGTCAATCTGGACAAGACCAGAGTTATGGTTTTCCAGAAAAAAAGCCAGACCTCAGGGAAACAGGTACAAATTCACACTTAACAACAACACATTAACACCTAACAACGGGTGCAGTGCCGAATTAGGCCAGTACCCACTATTGTTAAACATACAGAAAAGAATATTAAAGTATTGGCTTTAATATTAGGCGTACAGAACATTAAAGTGCCCCTTTCCATTCATCTAAATATCAAAATATACATTTGCCCCGGGCAGAGGCCGAAGAGCGCCCGGCTGGGGTGCACGGGGAAGAGCAGGACAGGAGTGAAAGTGGTCAGGGCGGGGTTTAGGAAGGCCGCTGACCAGTGCAGCTGTCCCACAGTGAAGCGGGCATACAGTCTGGGGAGGTATCCGTTTTCCTTGTAAATAGTTCCCTGCTTCTGCACCCCTGGGTCTTACTCAATTCAATTCAATTCAAGGTGCTTTATTAGCATGACTGATGGGTACAACCAGTGTTGCCAAAGCAAATGAAAGTAATGATATTTACATTAAACAAAACAAAAAATAAAAGTAAAATAAAATCTACAGACATATTACAGACATTTACAACAAAGACATATTATAAAATATTGACATATACTGTAGGTGGCTGGAGCATTATTGGGAGACAGACTCACTGTTCCTCAGGCTGTGACAGGAGATCACATACTGGGCTGCCAGTTCAACTGAGTTCCCTTCTCCCTCTCCCAGTAGGATTGGGACCCGTTGTGATTCTGGCAGGTGTGGGAACTCTGGGACTAGATTTCTGAATTTAGGGAAGAATGTTTCTCTAATCCCAGAGTATCTGTCACAGTGCAGTAGGAAGTGCACCTCTGTCTCTATTTCTCCCCGCTGGCAGTGGGAGCACAGCCTGTCCTCTCTGGGCAGCCAGGTCTGCCTGTGTCGCCCAGTTTCTATGGCTAGGCTGTGGTCACTGAGCCTGTACTTCGTCAGGGTCTGTTTCTGTTTGTTGTTTCTTATCTTGGTCAAATATTCAGCTAGTGTGTATTGTCTGTTTAGGATACTAAAAGAAAGAGAGATATTCTCTCTCTCCTCTCTCTCTCTCGGGCGCGCGGGCGGTGTGTTGGCTCGCGCTGTTGGCGGGTGGGGGCGCGGGAGAGCCGGGCTAGCAGGTGGTGACAGAGAAGAAAAATAAAGGCTTTCACTTCCTTTAACTCCGCAAGTCTGAGTTCTTGTGTCCGTCCTATCCAAACCCGAAAGTATTACAATATGTATCTATATAGCAGGTGGTGTACAGCTTTTTAGTATAGATTACACTTTTCTAAAACGTATTTAAAAAATAAAAACGATTACAATCTAAGCTTTCCACGTTTGATCCCAAAATCCCAAGAAAAATAAATCTAAACGGGGAGAAAGCTATGCTGAAAGTTTATTAAGATACTTAGAAGACAAAGATACTGTATCAATTTATGTTGCATTTGTCTGATTATGATTAAAAAAACACATATAATTAAACACGCGTTTGCGATTTAAATCAAAACGCGATTTAAATCAATATAAATGTTTATATTATAACGCATACTGTACAGCCTCCATTTCTCTATAAAACTTTAAAAGATCGTGTGCGCAGCCTAAGAGGGGGGGTCTACTGTCAGAGACAGCTGACAATCCTCCATACACCCATGTGAATAATTAATAATGCCAATGTAAACGTCGTATTTACAATTTGTTGATAATAGAAATGTTAAGTTCTCTAAAGCTTTGTGATAGTTGACCCAGGCAGCAAAAGATCAGCTGCACTGGTAAGATGCGACACCGAAGATATGATTAATAACCTTTTAAATCTGAAGGGAGATCTAAAGGGATCCCCCCCCACACACACACAATAGAAGCAGGAAGCAGAAGCAGGGACCGTTGTCAGAAGGGAAGAAGGTGACTATTCATTGTTATCAAAAATGACTTAAATTCGATCATATTAAGAAATATAAAAGTCAATTAATTGTCCATAATATTGCTATTCTATTTTTTCAAAGAAATGTTTGTTAAAAGAAAAGTCACAGCGCCAGCTGGATTTGAACACACAACCTGTAAGTTTAGTAATCAGGCACATAGACCAGTGGGCTACTAGGGAAGTCACATGAAGAGAAAGGCGAAACAGCCCTACACAGCCCTGTCGCAGTACACGAATATAATCATATCGTTATTAATTTCTTTAGATACGCCATTCCATATTATATTAGCAGAAAAGCTTAAAACTACCACTTTTTTACATGCTATTTCACGTTAGTTAAAGACTTCGATGCTTAAAATGTTTAGGGAGAAATGGAATACTGGTGTGTATTTTTTCTTTAAAGTACCGATTCCTGGAATCTGACTGGCTGACACCCTTCGGAAGTGGTTCCATAATATCTGGTATACGGAAAAGAAAGCGTTGATAAAAAAGCCTGGATTCTCATGTATCTGATACAAGTATCTTTTAATACAGTCTTTGCTGTGCTCTTGAGGATCCTTGTGATATTTTGAGCTCTGGTTGAATGATAAGTGTCGCAGTTTAAATAATTTTCGTAGTTAGAAATTATGAAACTCTCTGTTAAAAGCAAGGGAGTTTTTATGTCCGTTGCAGTAAAAGAAAATGTCTGACAAAGTAGGGCTTGGACAGATTCCAAGTGCTTGTACAAATGTGCTAAAGAAATTAGCAAAAAAAGTCATTCCTTTATCGTATTGGCTAGCTAATGTCCTGTCCTCGTTAGTTAGATCAACGAAATGGTGTGGTGTTTGTCAAAGAAAAAACTAAAAGTATTTTCATTTAAAATGACGGTTAGAAAGAATGTGGACCAGCGTAATACTTTGAGTTTACAGCTTGTCCAAAGTCATTCATTATTAATACTATTAGTAATATCTTCGGTAAAGGCTTTGATGCATAAATATTTCTGATAAAGGTAGGTTGTGTACTTTTGTCCAACTGAGCAATCTTGCTTTCATAAAATATACCAACTATTTATTGACTGATGATTAACATGCTGTAATACACAGTTTAAATTTAAAAGCTCAAATGCTGTACATGAGAGGTTAAGCTTTATTGGCTCCTCCTGGCGGTTTTACAAGGTGATTCCGGATACTTTCCGGCATGACGTCAAATGATGCGATATACCGCGTGATACTGTGTTTTGATGCGACACGCCCACCGGGGTATACCGCGAAATACCCCACCCATTTTGAATGGCTGCATCTGTATATTGCTTATATTGTGTACTTCATAAAAAGTTATAATTTTTTATCCTTTTCTAAGAATACACAGTGTAGAAACCAAGAAATTCGAGCCTGAAGTGTTCGGTTGTCCAGCCAAGCTTTATTGTGTGCATACAAGGAACCACAATAAGCACCGTAATAGTTAAAGTACCTATCTTAGCTCAAAGTGGATATGATCCTACAGAACTTATATATACACGTTTCCCCCCCCTCCTGTCTTTGATGTAACCAAAGGAAATAGAAACCTTCCTTTGTCATCAGGAGTTTAGTGTAAACATTTACCATTTGGGTAAACATTCACCATTTGGGGGTAAGTACGGGGGGGAAGGCCTCTGTGATCAAGCAGGTGTGATGATTACAGTTCAGCATGTAAAAGCCATAAGCAGGCTCCATCAACAGTAAGAATATCACTTGCTGTTATTGTAGAAAGATAAATGTTGTAGTGATTTAAAATCACTTGATAGTTACAGATGCAGCCATTCAAAATGTGCGGGCGATACCGCATTATTTTCCGGTACGCTGTACGCAGTCTACCGCGAGTTACCGGTAAATACCGCAAGTTACCGGTAAATACCGCTAGCAAAATAATAGTATCCGGAATATCCGCAAGGTGGAGCTAATAAAGCTCAACCTCTCATGTTTGAGCTGTAGCCATCAAAGTCTTTAACGAAGATATTACTAATAGTATTAAAAATGAATGACCTTGGACAAGCTGTAAACTCAAAGTATTGCCCTGGTCCACATTCTTTTTTTCATTGACCGTCTTTGTAAAAGTAACACCACAGCATTTCGCAATCACGCATTTTTTCCAATCATGCAAAGTACAGTAATTTTTGAGAATCGATTCACCATGCCTTTCACATGCTCATAAAAGAGATTGATTTAGGAACATAAACATATTACCGTATGCAAACTGTACTGTATACAGTATGTATATGTATATTTAATGTCTTAACTGTGCCCGTTTAAGTATTGAATATTTATATGGAATTTTACCACTGAAGGGAAATCTTAGTGCCTGAGCATAAAAAGAATAGGAGCATACTGCAACGCGTGTGAAGGCCATAAACGATATTAATTTTGGAACATAAACATACGGTATATGGCTGGTCTCGGTACTAAAACATACACGAAACATGGTTTCATTATGACCAGAATCGGTCTTGAGATATTTTTAACTTGATTTACAGTATTTGAGAGGTATGTCTTGACACCGATACTACGTAAATACTGCTCACGTACTGTATATGTTTCTAGGTTTATATTATGCATTTCATACGGTCAAATTACCTTTGAGCAACTGATAAGAAGCGCGAAACGGTATGCCCAGGGCGTTTTAGTTTCGTTTTGTGCGGGGACTGCTTTAACTATATCGCCGTGGATTGATTAGAGATATCAAGTACATAGAAGTCATTTTTTAAATGTTGTAGTTCGTCTTGTAAAAATGTTACGAGAACATCATCTGTCAACAATTACACAGGTTCTGTTTCCATATTGCGGATTTTGGTTACGTAATATTATTTTCTAATTTCACGTTGTGAATATATGATTTGGGCAAACAGAGCCGCAAAGAAGTACATTATGGGTTGTTGGTTTTTTTTGCAGTTTTATCTAGAACAAGCGATGTTTAAACCTTTGTCTGATTCTTGTGAAACTATCCACATGACAGTTACCTACAGTAGGAGTTGACTTCAGTGATGTCACTGATGGGATGTTTCTAAAAATCCATCCTCTGTAAAACGTCTTCTCTAGTTGTCCTGCATATGTATTCGCTAATGAAGCTGTGTGTTCTGAGCCTGGTTCTCTACATTTCTGTATGAACCAACTTAGAGGGCTAAAGACAGCTTGTGTTTAAATTGAGTGTAAGGTAATTTATGCTTCTAAAGTCATGGTCAGCATTTATTATTGTACTGTGCTGTAAACTTGTTCTGTGCCTAATTACATTATTTTATAGCTTTATCAAATCTGTACATTGTCTGTCGATAATGTTTCTGTAGTGCTTTTTCAGCCCTCAGCATGTGACTGCGCTGGTGGCGCTGTGGGTTGGTTTCCTGACTCCCATGTCACACGGTCTGTGATTGAATCCCATGGAACTATGACTTTATTTTTTAACAAACATTTCTTGGAAAAAATGAAACGTTTTCCTTGGTCAGAGATTAAATAAAACCTCACTCGCACCAAACAAATTTATATTTCTAAATATCACAACATGATCGAATTTAAGTCATTTTAATAACAATGAATAGTCACCTATGCGTTACAAAATAAACATTTATATTGATTTGAATCGCGTTTTGATTTTAAATCGTAAACGCGTGTTTAAATATATGTGTTTAAAGGCGATATACTGTATAAAAGCGCTGATTCTTATGGAATGTGTTCCGCCGGGGAATCAAAAAATTTATTTTTTTTAATCGCGTATCTAAGGAAAATTGCAGTATAACTTTGTTCATGCACAAACAGTGGCATGTTACATTATAATTTGGGTGTCTCCTCTTGCCAGAAAGCTCTAAATTGCATTTTGAGTGCGGTTTTTGACTTTTTCTAAATTGCAACCCATAAATAAAGCTGATACAGTTTAGACTTACTGTATTCTAAACTGTATTACAACAGCACATTGGACAATGCAACGTAAATTGCAAAAATGCACTTGGAATCTGTCCAAGCCCTACTACGAAAATTATTTAAACTGCGACACTTATCATTCATCTTTAAATAAACTTTATTTTATATAGCGTTTTAAGTGAATAGGTAATTAGATTGCTCATAAACCTAATCGCTTTTTCTACATAAACACAGCGTGATTGCTCTCTGAAAATACTTTTCCTTTATATTTAGGCTCAGATTTCAACTATAGATCGTATTATTATAAACTTTCTTGGAAAAATGTCTTTTATGTTAACCATGTTTGCTATTAATTCATTTAGGGCTAAAATACGTTCATTGTCTTCCAATTGAGTCGAGTTGACATTGGAAGCTTGCCACGCCCGGACTGTTACACCAACACATTAGCATGTTAAAGCGATTTCATTGAGGAGCCTAGCTTTTTAACTAGTAAGTACTGTACTTCCTACTTTGAAAATACCTGTGAAACCGGTTTAATTCGTCACAGCCAGCACTCCCGCAGAGAGGGGGGTTGTACTCGTTAATGTCCGATGACATACAAGTGGAAAGATTACAGATTTTAATCGTCTTTTTTCTGAACCAGGGAAAATCTGAATGCTGAATGAATAAAAGCATTTTATTAAAAACGCGTTTGCGTTTGTCTGGTATTTACTTTCGTCCCTTTTAACTGTTTTTCGATCTACTGTATTGCTTTGAGATGCCACTTTTAAAGGTGATATGTACAATAAAGTTTTTTATTATTGTTATAGAGAAACATGATCAGATTTTCCCTGGTTCAGAAAAAAAGATCTAAAGTGCTACACCTTACTTTCTTAATTCAATGTATTTAAAGCAGTGAACTACTGTAGGTGTAACATAACATTCAGAAATACAATCGAGAATAGTTTTGTGGTGTTTTTTTAGATGAAACGTTCCTAAAACGTATAACGTAACAAAATTAAAGACGATTAAAATCTGTAATCTTTCCACTTGTACTGTATGTCATCGGAAAGTTTCTGCTTTGTGTAAGGATGGTATCAAAAAGTAATCTTAAGTGGTGAGAAAGCTGTGCTCAATATATTTAAGGGACTTAAAAGTAAAAGGAGATGCTTCATATTGCTTGACTAATTTTAAAAACTAAGTTATAAATGCAGACGCTCCCTCGGTGCCGCGCCGGGTGTAAATATCAAAATATACACGAATATAATCATATCGTTATTAAATTCTTTAGATACGCGATTCCATATTATATTAGCAGAAAAGCTTAAAACTACCACTTTTTCACACGCTATGTCAGTTAAATACTTCGATGCTTAAAATGTTTTGGGAGAAATGGAATACCGGTGTGTATTTTTCCTTTAAAGTACCGATTCCTGGAATCTGACTGGCTGACACCCTTCTGAAGTGGTTCCATAATATCTGGTATATGGAAAAGAAAGCGTTGATAAAAAGGCCTGGATTCTCATGTATCTCAGAGAGCAAGTGATCAGAAAAAGGAACAGCTGTTACACCCAGGTTTTACGCCTTCTCTCTGTTGAATGAATGAAAGCATTTTATTAAAAACGCGTTTGCGTTTGTCTGGGTATTTACTTTGTAATCTGTGGTTTACATCTACTGTATTGTTTTGAGATGCCACTTTTAAAGGTGATATGTAAAATAAAGTTTTTTATTATTGTTATAGAGAAACATGATCAGATTTTCCCTGGTTCAGAAAAAAGACGATTAAAATCTGTAATCTTTGCACTTGTACAGTATGTCATCGGAAAATACAATCAGTTTCTGCTTTGTGTAAGGATGGTGTCAAAAAGTAATCTAAGTGGTGAAAAAGCTGTGCTCCTCAAAGCGCTTTACAGGATAAAAACAATAACAACAATAGTGGCTGGGCAAACTATTTTTTTTTTATAGAAATACAAAATGAGATACTGTATAATGATGTGCATGAACAAAGTTATACTGCTATTTTCCTTAGATACGCGATTAAAAAAAATAAATTTTTTGAATCCCCGGCGGAACACATTCCATAAGAATCAGCGCTTTTATACAGTATATCGCCTTTAAACACATATATTTAAACACGCGTTTACGATTTAAATCAAAACGCGATTCAAATCAATATAAATGTTTATTTTGTAACGCATAGGTGACTATTCATTGTTATTAAAAAGACTTAAATCCGATCATGTTGTGATATTTAGAAATATAAATTTGTTTGGTGCGAGTGAGGTTTTATTTAATCTCTGACCAAGGGAAACATTTCATTTTTTCAAAGAAATGTTTGTTAAAAAAAACCCATAGTTCCAGTGGGATTCGATCACAGACCATGTGACATGGGAGTCAGGAACCTAACCCACAGCACCACCGGCTGAAAAAGCACTACAGAAACATTATCGACAGACAATGTACAGCGTGTACTATTCTTCTGTTGCAGTACATGAATATAATTATATCGTTATTAATTTCGTTAGATACGCGATTCCATATTATATTCCCTTTTAATCAAATTCTAAAAGTATGCTTGTTGACTCCGGTATCTCTTTAGTTAAAGACTTCGATGCTTAAAATGTTTAGGGAGAAATGGAATACTGGTGTGTATTTTTTCTTTAAAGTACCAAGACCAGCCATATACTGTATGTTTATGTTCCAAAATTAATATCGTTTATGTCCTTCACACGCGTTACAGTATGTTCCTATTCTTTTTATGCTCAGCTACTAAGATTTCCCTTCAGTAGTAAAATTCAATATCTACAACGGGCACAGCAAAGACGTTTACTGTAAGTCTTTCTACGACAGACCAACGGACCACGAGTGCCCCTGTCGGTCAACCAATCACGTACCGCGGTACCGAGCGTCATCTTGCGTCACAATGCGCGACGCCACCTGCGGTACGTGTCTGTAACGCGCACTTTGAACGGCTGCATCTGTATATAAACATGGAATCGTGTAACTAAGCAGCTAAAATATCACAGGCGAACAGTTCAGAAAACTTTTGACATCTGTTTCTTTTTAAAAAACTTTTATCGTCCTTGTAGTGGTAATGGACAAAGCACTGCACCCAGTGGTTCAAAGCGCGATCATTACTTTCGGTTTGTTTCTCATATAGTAAATACATAAAAATAGTCCACTATTATAACTTGTTGTTGGCTCTGGCATGAATTTGTGTATCTGGATAAATTACGTGATGGTATTGTGATTAAGGATTTCTTCGCGAAATTCTTTAAGTTTAAACAAATGAGAAACAATGGGAAGAAGGGTTATTTTTACAACTGGCATTCCGAGATTCTGACTGATTTAATTCCCCTCATTTAGCTGAAACAGATAAGGAATCATGCAGTAGTTATATGTATTGGAAGGCGTTCTGTTTTATTAACTGACACATAGCCTCAAACCTGTGTTGTACAGTAATATAGACGTGGGTAATATCATCCCCATTAAACAATGTGCTTATCTCGCAAATCCTGCTAAACTAAAATTAGATACAAGAAGAGTATTATTGGACAATATTGTGAGGCTGTGGCGGAATTTCTCTGTAAACTGAAGAGTTATAGAGGAGACACGTTGTGTATCGCCTCTTTTTACACTTGGAAGAACACTCCAATGTTAATGCGACACGGAAGATATTATTAATGACCTTTTAAATCTGAAGCTGTTAACTGTATTTCACACCTGCATGTCAAGATCACGATTTCAAAATAAAAAAAACATCAAACCTTTGATTGGATGAGAACGTCATGATTGTTTCGCAAGGATGTGAAACGTGATAATTTTTTAGTTACCATCAGGAGAAAAAAAAGTTTATTTTTATTTATTTGTGGCAGCTGCAGTGGCTTGCAATGGCTGGATAGTTAACACTTCCCAATTGCTTTGTCAGTCTGTCCTTGGGGGAAGGGGGGAAAGAGAGAAAAGGAGCGGGGGTGCTCTCCTTGACAGCTGACACTCCTCCATACGCTTAAGTGAAAAATTAATAAAAACGCCAATGTAAATGTCATATCTACAATTTGTTGAAAATAAAAATGTAAAGTTCTCTAAAGCTTTCTCAGTCAAGTATGAGAATTAACCTAGGGAGCTGTGTAAGCATGTGTTGGCAGCAAAAGATCAACTTAAGGAGAAGAAAACACTTTCAGAGAAAACAATGTTTCAGGTGTGAAGAATACAGATCCCCAATTCAATTGTAGCCTAAACCTTTCCCCACACACCCTATCCCCACTGTGATTGGAATATATACAAACATAGCACTGAAAGCTTTACAGTAGATGATCAGGTGTTTCGCAGATGTAGGGATAGTGAGCAATTCTGGCTTTATGAACTCACACCTGGGATTCGATTAATTCAAAATACGTTTTTTTTTTTTTAAAACTGCACCAGGTACTAGATCTTGTTTATATTAAAGTTCTATCACTGGGCAGTGGCGGACGGTTAGTGGATGGTGCGCTATTTTGTCAGCAACCTGCTAATCTGCTTATCACCTGTAGAAAACATTATTTAACTCGATCAACCTACAGTACAGTTGGGTATGCAAGATTAGCAACAGGGGGTCATTGTTATGATTTCTCTATTATTATCAAATCCCTCAACTCATTCACTTGTGGTTATTTTGGAAACATTTATAATGTTCCTTTTAACTACATTGCTGTCGATATTGTAGCAATAGATAAAATGAAATGCTTGGAGTTTGTAATGTACGGCGCTCTGAATAAGTTAAACTTTGATGCAGGACAAATAAATGTATTTTCCACAAGCTATACTGTAGTGGCAGTACAGTAACAATTTGAAATTATTCATTGTTATTAATTAATCACTTAGCTTCGAACATGTTGTGATATTTAGAAATATCAAAAATGTCAGTATAGTGTCCATAATATTTGCTATTTTAGTTTTTCAAATAAATGTTTATTTGTTAAAAGAAATCTCTTGCTGACAGCTGGGTTCAAACCCCCAACCACCAGCATACAAGGCACACACCTAAGCCATTACACCACACACGAAATCACAAGGGATTGAGTTAAACTGATGCAGATATTTACAAAGTAAAAGTGTACTACTGTGATCATTTGAGCTATATGAATATAATTATATCGTTATTAATTTATTTAGATACACGATACCATATTAATACCTTATTAATCAAATTCTAAAAAGTATGCATTTTTTTTACTGCTATAACAGGCGTATTCACAGAACAGGTTAAAACATTATCACTTTTTTCGAAGTATAAAAACTTAATATAGTCAGAAGGAGCACGTAAAAACTTTTCCAAAATAACCACAGTATGTAACTGAATGAAAGACTTTGATGCTTAAAATGTTAAGGAAGAAAGTGGAATACAGCTCTGTATTTTTTATTTAAACGACCAATACCAGTCATATACAGTTTACATAATATGTTTATGTTCCTAAATTAATATCATTTATGACCTTCAGACGTGTTATGCTCCTCTTCTTTTAATGCTCAGCTACTAAAATTTCCCTTTAGTTGTAAAATTCCATATAAATATTCAATATTAAGCAGATTTAAACATCCACAGTAAAGAGATTAAATGATTAAAGCGTTTCACTAACAACCAATGCACCACGAGTGCCCCTGTCGGTTATTTTGGCCAGCCAATCACGTACTACGGTACAACACGATGAACTGTGGATAATTTTGCGCATTACGGGGTTGTACCGTGCATTTTGAATGGCTGCATCTGTAGCTCTAGCCTTGGATATATCTCTTGTGTTTATTAAAATATTATTTTCTTATTAAGAATATAGTACCCAATGCAAAAAGAACATATTTAAAGGATTGGCAATTACCATGCTGGCATAGTTTTTAATCTTGTGAAAAGAGAACATTATAACATTTACAAATGAGAGGAGGCCCATCTGTCTCACCTGTTTTTTTCAGTAGTTAATTGATCCAAGGAGCTCACCCTCTTATTTTGTGAATGACGATCTTTCTGAACTTTAAGTTTGAAACTCAGGATGTGTTAAGAGCTAGACAGATTCTAACTGAATCCCCTGTTAATAGACTCCACAAAAGAGAAAAAACATGTTCAGGCCAAAGCTGTCAAAATGCTTTTTGCTGTAAAGTTACTGGAGCATAACTTAAAACTAACCCTAGGAGTGAGTTAACTTTCTTGAAGCCCTTGCTTGAAACAGTCCTGGATGAAATTGAGAGACTCGATTTCCTGTAAAAAATCCACACTAGCTATAGATTCCTGTTCAATATTTATTACAAATCCTACTAGTATTGAAGACACCATAAAAAATATGGCTTGATCACTGTTTGCATTTTGACACTCTGCCTTTTGTGTCCTGATCATTCAAAGAAACAAGTAAAGGTTTATTCCTTAATAAACTTATTTTCTTCGGAAACGTTGAAAGAAACGTTGAAAAGTCTGAAACATTGTGTTTCTTTTCTTCTCTTTTCAGCATGGAATAAACCTTTACTTGTTCCTTTGCAGCCTATGCATGCTGATGTAGCTAACTACCTGAACTACTTTATCCCACTTGTATGCCCAGTGACAAAGTGCCATTATTACAGTGTAACTGCTGCTGTCTCTTCCTGCATCAAATGCATCAAGAGAAGGTTTCAGCAAATTCAAACCCAAGAGCTATTTTGGGTTGTATATATATTAAGATATATCAAAGTAACAGTTAAATACCTCAGCAAATCTATCAAACTCAATAAAAAATAACTAAAACTAAAAACGTATACAATGTAATACATGTCTGCAAGTGTCTGATAATGTGAAGGTTTTTGGCATTTAAATTTACATTAGCAGCTTCATACAGTATACAATGTTGTTTCCAATTGATAATATTATATTTAAGTTAAAAAATGTTTTCAGGATTTCTTTTGGGATTTGAGGTGAAAACTAGAGATCTGAGATGTCTGGGATCCACAAAAGCCAGGTGCTGGACCTGTCCAAACTATTACTCTGCACCTCAGGATGTTACACAAAAAGTATCATCATAACATTTCTTGATATAAATCTCCACATGACAATAAAACATGAAGAAAATTAAATGAGGAGTGGTATCTGATAGCCTTTTTGTATCATGAAACCTTCATAGAAGTCATCTGTAAATGTTTGTGTGATATTTAACTTTTGTGGCTTGCAATTAAGCAGGAACCCATTGAAATGTATACTTTCAAAGAGTGCTCAAAAATATTTTGTTGCTTGATGTACAGATAGGTAGCTCTTAATGTCACTTCACAATCAGTATAGCAACAAGAAGACTTATCCACATGAAATATTGGTTTGAGGCTATTATTGTCTTACTGAGACACATGAAAAAAACTAAATTTGAAAGGAAAAAATGTATAACACTTTTCTCATGTGAATTTCCCCTGCCCACATTCTTTGATTTTCCTCAGTGTATTCATTTGGTGAGTCACCTCCTTTTTATTCCTTGACATTTGAAAATTTCAACAAATAAGAATATCTGAACTTTCAAAAGGTTAGACTTCAAAATGTAAGATAAAAATCTGTATACTTCAAACTCAGGGAATGGAAAATAATATTTTGATGTTCTGAGACTAAAGGTTTGCTTTGTAAACCTGACTCATGAAAAACATGTGACAGCTAAGGAACTGAAGGTACTATAAAAGGTAAATCACAGCTTAATTTACACATTGTCATTTTTTCACTCATTCCAGTATCCAAGCACCGCTAAATAAATTGCTTGATCTAACATAGTCACTGTTCATTATATGGCCTAAATCACAACAATTACACCAAACAACCAATTTGTAGAATATGGAGTTTCTGTTTAGGGCACAAATAGAGTACAATTTCTCCAATAAAATGGCAAAAAGATATGATCTCTAGTTTGCAGTTCCCCATTTGGAAACTCATCATCATCATCTTCACTTGTATGATTTTTTTAAATGCACAAAATAACAGTCAGGAATGAATTTATACTAAACAAATATCAAACAATATACAATAAACTAATATGTAAATAATTAAAAAGAAACTGTAATATTCTGTATTGAATGAAGCTTTCCTCATGCAGTTATGTTTGCAAGGTTTGTGTTACTTTTTTTGTTTAAAGGGCTTATAAAGTAGTTGAGTAAAATGAAACAAAAATCTGCTTTTGCTTTAATAACGTGTCCTGTTTGTATTTGTATGTTAACCTCTGATGTAACTATAACTATGCATATTATGTTCCATTTTGTCATGAAGGTTCAGAAATGACCTGAATGTAAATCTTAATGCAAATTTAATGTAATCTTAATGTAAATGTTATTCTAATGTAAATGCTAAGCTTCAACCATGCAAGTCTAACTACACTTGTTCAACTTCAGTATGAGAAACAACTATTGTACCTAGTTTAAATACTAATACTAGCTGTATATATCATTTCCCACTTACAATGTACTTCTATAGTATATCTTAAATCCTGTCAGAAAATTGTGATCTAATAGCATATTTGAAGTATTTTGCTTTTGAAGGATGCAAAAACCACAGCTTAGGATGTTCCCACTCAATTAAATGCTTTTGCATCACTTTCATTCCCTCAGTGAATGTCATCCCAGATGTTAAGCATAAAAACTCACTTGGTCTTTACAGCATAACCTTATACACTGACATTGCTAATCCCCACTTCACCCATATTAAATTTAATGCAAGTTCTGAAGATTAGAAAAGAAAGAAGTGCTGAATTTACAGAGGCACAACAAAACTTGGGTATTCCATGTTTATTAATTGCATACAGATTTTTCCTGTATGTGCTTTGAAAATAAATTCATACAATTTTGAATACATGGCCCATTACAGATCTTACTGAAGTAAAAGAGCTTTCCTTTATTACCATTAAAGCAAAAAAAAATCTTCACCATGATCATCACTTTTAGCCTTTATGGATCTACTACCATAATGGTTTCCTAAAGATTCTTACTTCAGCCATCCTCCTCCAACTTTCTTGGAAGTGTATTGATTTTAACTTGTCTTGCAAGAATTAGGCTTCTTAGTTATTTTGCTAGGATTTATTTTTAAAGTAAATGTCAGATTTAAGTTAGTAAATTCCAGTTATAAATTCTCTGGCTTGGAATAAATCAGCTTGATGAAAATCTAGTTTTTATTTCTGTTAATCCAGGCTTTTGGCCATTTAGTTTCTGTATCACTTTGGTATGTAAGGTCCAGTTATAAAATCACATATCTGTGTTAATAAAGGTCCAAAAACATATTCACCTTTAATATGTCATTTAACTTTCACAGTCTGGCCATCTGTTTCCTTTGTGTTTCACTAACATCACAAGGTTACTTGATACAAGCATTCAAAATAATTGAATACTTTGACACAGGCAGTCAAGTAGACTTCTTCAAAATAAAAGCTGAAACATGAACCAGAGAATACAAACTGAAAATGTGAATATTTAAAACTGAGAACAGGAGCCACTTCTTTACCCATAGAGTAGTGGAAGTATAGAGCAAGCTACTTAGCCATGTTTTTTAAATTGACACCTTGGCTTCCTTGCAAAACTGCAGGTTGAGAGTCTTAGATCAATTAGCTACTAACTACTAAATGAGCTAGATGGCCTGGGTCTTCTTATTTTTAACCATTCTTATGTTGTTATGTGTTAACATTAATATGTCTAATATTTCCATTCAATTGTTATGTAAGGTGCAAGCTCAGAGTAAAATTAAACTGGGCCAGTGGGGTCTCATCCAACGGATTGCACATCCTACAGCACAGTGCCCCCTGTCACCATGCTGGGGCATTGTTTTGAAAAAATTCTGAGCCAGACAAAACATTGCCACCTACTGGTCCACACACACCACTTAAAGCTGTAATTAGGTGTGAGCCTGTCCAGTACCTGGATGAGAGACCTTCCAGGACAGCTAAGGTTGCTGGAAGAGGTGTTAGTGGAGCCAGAAGGGGGCACTCACCATGTGGTCTGTGTGGGTCCTAATTCCCCAGTATAATGACATGGACACTATACTCTAAAAAGGCACCATCCTTTTTCTCTCATCCTTCGGATGAGACATAAAATCGAGGTCCTATCTCTCTGTGGTCATTAAAAATCGCATTTTACAAAAAATCCCACTTTACAAAAAAGTATGGGTGTTACCCCAGCATCCTGGCCTTTACTAATCATGGCCTCCTAATAATCCCCATCTTCATCACTCTGTTCTCCTACCCACTGATAGCTAATGTGTGGTGAACGTACTGGCATCATCCAGGTGGATGATGCACTTTGGTGGTGGTGGAGGGGAGTTCCCATTATCTGTAAAACGCTTTAAGTGGAGTGTCCAGAAAAGCTCTATATACTGTAAGTGTAAGGAATTATTATTATTAGATCTGGCCTTCCTTTGGTTGCTGGTTACAACACTCTACAAGATGGAACTACTGCTGTCATTTGGTTCCATTAGTACAGTTTCAGTAATTGATTCATCCATAGAGGCTCATGGTGAGGCAAGCTTTAAACCAGCAGGCACGGGATGCGATATTGGAGACAGTAATCTAGTTATCATTATGTAATATTAATTGATCTTTTGTGTATTAGCTCATTAACAGATAGTTCATTTTTAAACCTGCTGTGGCAGTAAATTAATGCAGTTCTTAGAGTTGCAATAAATATATTCTCTTTTATGAATTTCTTTATACATTTTCAGTATTTTTGTCTATGCTGTTAACAAAATGAGAAAATTTTACCAATAGTTTAAAATTATTTCAGTCCAAATGCAAAGGATGAGGTTTATTGTGTAAATAATATATCACATCAGTGTTTTTCTGATGAACCAAGTATAAGAAGCTTCCAATGCAGTTACAATTTACTACTTGACTCTCCTAATTTGCCTTTAAATGAAATGAATAAAAAGACAAGAGTGAAAATTGTGCTATTGAAAATTGCATAGTATTTTAGAATAACAATATTTCCATGCTTCAGGCTCTGATATTACTTTTTTTGCTTCTCTTATCAGAATAACTGATTGAACTTCATCAATGTTCTAAAGCATATGGGGTCAAATATGACTGCAATCATTTTTGCATACCAAATACCAATCTGCCAAATAGATATGCAAACCATCACAATTTACTGTAACAGCTCAAGGAAATCTGTGAAAGAAAACATTGCTGAATGTCACATTTGTACCATTATTATTTTTTACATCTTGTATAATACCAAGTCTAAAACAGATTTAGCCGCTATTCTTTTAGAATCAATATTTTGTATCTCTCAAAGTGTCTGCCTCTACCTCTGTTTTATACACTTTAATGTCACAATCTTATATTTTCTGAATCTGAGTATTAAAGAATATGACAGCCTCCATTTGTGGTCTGGAGAGCTAAAATTACCCAGACTGTACTTTATATGACAATACTGCCATCAAGTGGCAGATATATGTATAAATTATATAGAAACTAATGCACCAAACAAAATGAACACTCAGGTCTAATAACTGTTAACATATTTTAGACATAAATATCAAACAAAATCAGTGAAGACAAGTTCAAACCAAATAATAATGATCAGTATGAAATGTGACATGTTGCTGAAATGAAAATGTTCCAAAATTTATACACAGTAGGCTGACTTCCCTGAGCATCAACACAATCCTGGCAGCACTGATGTATAGACCTGATCAAGACAGACTGCTGTGGGACGTTTCACCCCTCTTTCTGTGTAGATGTTCAATTGAGATTGTCTCCATCTGATGCATTCTCAAGTAGTCACAAGCTTAACGAGACAGAAATTTTTGACTTGAGGTTGTGCTATCTTAATACTTTAACACTAGGCATGTGTGGTCATGCATTGTCCTGCTGGAAAATGGACACTTCAGGATTGGCTTGTAGCTTCAGAAAAACTGTTGACTCACCAGAAGGGCTCAACTAATAATTATGGTCTTCAGAACATCTGTGAACATGATTTCTTCCTTAAGATATATAGGGAGTTGATACCATAAGTAGTGGTTAAGGCCACAGACTGCAGTGGAGGGTTGGCTCAAATCCCAGAGTTAATTTGCTGTTTTGTCTTTGACCCAATTTCCCTTAATAAATATCCTGCTGTAAAACAGTACCCTCATAGTACTGTCATTACATAAGTGTAACTGATCGTTATTATCAACATGTGTTGTCAATTGACTATAGTTCAATTAGGATTAAACAAAAAATGATGAAAACCATATTCATGGGTAAATAAAATGCCCCACTGCTCTCTACAGTATGTCCTCCTTACAAATGTTCTCTTGACCTCAGAGGACAGCAATTTAATCTCTGTCAACAATGGCCTTCGAGCAAGCACATCATTTTCATTCAGAAGTGAAACCACTGTTATTCTGCTGAGGTATTGCCTATTTCATCCAAGAATTTGTTCTGCTGTACCCATTGCAGCCTATAAATGATTTAAAGGGTGTACCTATTGTATTTTACCCCAGCTGCTACAATGCACCCAACTGTCTAAGTGGATACCAGCATTGGTGTGTGGGTAATGTGGGTAATCCCGGCAATGGACCAGTAACCCATCTACAGGGAGAGTCACTTTTATCAGTACAAAAAACAGGATTACCTCTGGCTACAGAAATGGTTTCCTAGTTTCTCTAGACTTATCTCTTGATCGTTGTAGCACTGCAAAGTCAGAGAAAGGTACTTTCAGTTAAACCAATAGCTTCCAGACTGTTTTCATTACTTCATTACTCAAGATGGATATTGTCATATCTTTTGTTGTTCCTGCATTAATTAAACTGATGTCAACTTACAACTAATAAACCTATTTGCTCACTATTGAAAATGTAAATAACATTATGCATTCGCTCAAAAATCTATTGGAGTTAAGACGCAGACTGTTGAATAATTATACATCAGCATTTAAGGAGTATTCCTGTTTGAAGAATTTACCACCAAAGATTAAAGAAGTATATATTTTAGTCAACATTAAATTAGTGTTCTATGTCCTTTTCCAGACCTCCAGAGAAAATTTCCACCTGGAATGATGTCCCCTTAACATTTTCTAATAACTTAAGTATAGACAGTAGATGCCTGCTTCAAGGTTTAAATTGAAGTTACAGTAACTAGGATAGAGTGTCCTCCATCTTAAATACTGGAAAACCATTTTTATCTGTTTTGGGAAAATAGAAAATAAATAAATTGAGAAAAGTGCTATGTTCAATGTCTTGGTAAAATGTTATTATGGAAGGTTCACTTCAACTCCTCCAAAACTATTTCTCTCAGTATTTTCATATGTTTTCACAATCTGTGTTCTTCCTATTGTATAGCTTCATAAGGTCAGTTGTAAATGACTTGAAACTTGTAAAAAATCTAGCTCTCCACGAAGATGGTAAAGATGGTCTAGACGATATAATATCCTCTCGGTTTTAATGCATTAAAAGGTACCAGCAGCTCAGACTTTCTTTTGTGACAGATCTAGTATTTCAATACTGAGTCACAAGTGATTTCTTTTTCTGAAACAAAAACCATTGTTACAATATAAAGTTAATATTTTGTGTATTTGAACAAACTATGCATTTTTTGAGCTGAGGAAATATAATTTGTAGTTGTGTATTTACTGTTATTTTTTGCTTGCATATCCTTCTGGTAAAATGAGTAGCACATTTAATGCTTTCTGCATAATATAAATGGAATATGGCAGAGACACAATAAAATGTAATATAAAAATAATTTAAATGTGTTGTCTTATTATTTGTTGCAAAGCAAAGCTCATCATTCTCTGTATGTTAAAATGTAATTACACCTCGAGATGCTGTTATCAATCCTTTCACAATATTGAAGATCTGTAGACAAAATGGAAAAAAACACACCTTCTTGGTAATTGTCAGGGCTATGTAATTTTCTATTTTCCTCCTGAATAGACCCTATTCTTCTCACCTTGAGTTACGATGATCAGCAGGAATGGAATATGAGCCTCATGAAATGTATTCTAGTTATCAACTTATTACCATTCATTTTACAGCTCAACTGTTATTTTTCTAGAAGAGGATTATTAGAGTCATCTTCATAGGGGTGGAATGTCTTTTTAATGAGAGGCAAATTACACTGTGACAGTATCTCAAATTGGCTACAAGGGACTGCAGTAAAGTTGATTAGGTATATGTTTTCCAATTAATCTAAAAAGAGAAAAGACTTCATACAATCCTTTTTAATGAACAACTGGGAATTGTATTTTTTAAAATCATAATCCTGAAGCCTGTTATCAATGTTTGACATTTCAAAAATGCAACATAAAGTAGGAACACATATGCATGAATCACAATTGTTTTGAAGAGGCCTTCTTTATCTAATTGAGCATAAGTGATAATTAAAATTATGCTATCATTCATATTTAATATATGAATGAATAAATCATTTTGTATTTTTACATTTGGTAATGCTTTATCTTTTTGGTGAGCTCCACTTATGGAAATATATAATATACTTATGTAATATCATAGGCCATTATTATCTTAAATTAAATTTTTAAGTGAATGCCAAAATATCTCCTCTCTTTACTTTCGAATTTGATCTGATTCAAGGCAATGACATAAAAAAAATCTCTTAGATTTAAAGGAATTTCTAACCCTAGATCTGGGTTTGAGTAATGTATAAAGGTAATCCTATAACTGCCATAACAATAATTTGGTATGTTTGCTCAGGTTAAAAGTTATTTTCTATTTTATATGTGGATTTTTTATTGCTGTGTTTCACTGATTGTAAGCTGTTGTGTCCTTTCAAGATCACTTTGCAACTTAAAGTATACATGGTGTTTATTGTCAGCAAAGAAGCACTTCTAAATGCCAAGCTAAGCTTAGGGTTAAAATCACCATTAACATTTCATGTGCATTAAATGGGAACTGCAACACTATATTTATATTTCAGGATTAGAAGGAATTGGCATTGACGAGTGCATTTAAAACTACAATAAAAAGTAAAATGTATACAGTAACATGTAAAACCACCACTTTACTTCATAAAATAGACAAACATTCCAGATGTGCACATATTGTTATTATGTGCAAGGCAGAAAGATGCAACTAAACTTCCTGTGACATGATAAAGTCCTATTACATGGTACACAAGTAGGGTTTTAATACATCTCTTTTAATGCAATAGAAATAGCTCTTGGCTTCAAGATGGTCTTGTCGACTAACAGTGTGGAAGAGGGAGAAACCGCGGCGAGCACCAGTAAAAGTCGATACCACATCTGAGGGGACGGAGGCACCGGTGTGAGGTTAGCGAAAACTAAAAATCACACAAAAAATGCGGGGGGAAAAAAACAAAAAGGAAAAGGAAAAAAGCACGGCAGTGCACCACGACGGGGTCCAGCCTGAGAAAAGAACCGCTTAGCACAGCGGTAACCTGGTCTTACCCTATTTTACTGGTTCTAGTCTAGAAGAGCAGGGAGCACAAGGCCAAAACAAAAAGAAACTCAACCTGTAGAAAAAGGTCAGCATACCCTGGTGGAGATGGACGGCAGGACAGCCAATAAAAAATAAAAATGCTTGGTCACAATCCCCTCTGGGACTGTCACTGGAATTATCCTCACCTTCCGGGGGTCTGCTCGTACCTCCAGGAGCTGTGCAGAGTGTTCTTAAAGGGTTCCCACAGCTGCGGCTTGTCGTTAATTAGCCAGAACACCTGCTTCAAGCCTTCTTATTTACAGTACGTCACCATTTAGAGACAAAGCATACTAACTTAAAAGACAAACCAGTTGCATTTTTTAAATGTAAACTGGAAGAAAATTGAAAAAACATATAATTAATGCAGTTCAACACAGGCAACAGATCTTAAAAGGATGCATTAAAGATCTCTTACCTTGTTAGCTATAGAATGGGTAAAAAGGTATACCACAAACAGTAGCAGAAAATCTGTTTTCCAAGTTCTGAAAGACATGGCAAGTTGTATGATTGGTGAAAAGGCAGCTAAAAAGTTGTGTGCGATCCCTCTTTTCTGACATTACTGCGTCAGGAAGGATCACTAACGTGTCTGAAAATATTCTCTGTCAATTAGTCAATCATATTAAAAACAGTGAATTTTACTCACTGCCAATTGACAAGTCGACAGATGTTGCAAATCTGGCATATCTTTTGGTTTACATTTGTCAGTTATTTGAGGATACAGTGTCTAAGATGTTCTTTTATGTCACCCTCTTACCATGTATACAGCTGGGGAATATATTTTTTATTATAATAGACATTTTTTACAAAAGCCAGTGGAATTGACTAGGCAAGCTGTGTGGAAATGTATGGGCGGGTTAAATCACAACAGGGTTAAGTCAATAACAGGGAAACATAAAGAAGTTGTACAGATACGGCCATCTAGATTGCACCTCAAAACTCACAGTAGTAGTGAGCAAAGTGTGGCATACTGCGGAGTGTTTCCTCATGCCAAATATAGCGCTTCACTTCCCAAAGAAATCGATAAGATGCATTAGATGTTAGTGAGACCGCATCTTTGTTACTTGTTAATTATTATATTACTTCAAATCCACTTAATATGGAATATTAATATGAAATCATGTAACTAAAGGGAAATGTCGGTTGCTGAATATAAAAATAACTGTAGTTTAAAAATATTTCTAAATGTTATCAATGATATTAATTTATTAATCTAAATATATGTTTATATAGCTGGTAATAGTAACTGAAAATAAAAAAATAAGGTACACAATGGCATTTCACCTTCTTTGTAAACTTTTCTGCATCAAATTCTTTAACTCAGTTGCTTGCCGTTATTTTGGAAAAGTTTTGCTAGTCAAAACTAGATTTTCCATGAACACTTGAAATGTTCAAATAAAAAACAACATATACTTAAATTTAAATATATGTTTAAAATAAATTGTTTAAAAAAGTGTTCTTTTGATGGAAATGTTTGGTCCTTTTTATTGTTTTTATGTAATCAATGTTCATATTTTTAGGCTAGAATTTTATTTTTTAACTGTATATTGATTCTGAGAATTAATTTTGTGTTAACAAAATCAGTCTCGTTTAGTACTTTGGGGCTTTAATTAGGATGTCTGTGCAATCCAGAGCACCTATTATATTAGGAAATGTTATTATATTAATAAATGAGATCATGACGCATAGCTACAAGGAACAGAAGCTACAGTGGATAGAATTATATATAAGAATATTACCAGATATTTCATTAATCCCCTATTTGATGATATTCACTAATGTAAGGCTGGGAAATGATATGAATGCTTTGCAAAACCTGTTTTAGTACAAACACCACTTTTGCTTTACTGAAGTGCTCCGTCACCTACATAATAAATAACTGCATAAGTCACAACGAATCTGAACCCTATGCACAGAGTTTGAATTTATTTTAACACTGGGCTACTTTTGGGTGGTTTTAACAATGTATTTACTTAGGTGATCTTTGAATGTAAAATATACCTGTCTGTTGACATTGTATCTTTGAAATAAAAATGTCAGTGAACTGGAAAGTGTTTTGGAAATCTCTAAGCTTTCATTTTCTCTGCAAAGCTCTAATGTCAACTGGATCCCTGAAGAAAAGTATTGTAATTTTTTGTAGGGAACTAATTGGTCTGTGAGGAAAGCTTTTAAACACACAGTCTGGCTACCCCAGAGCATGTTAAATCAAACTTATCTGGTTAACTCCATAATCTTGTTTTGTGAAATATCCCCTATTTCTGTAAGGGAAATTAAAAGGGAACTATAGTGAACAATGTGTTGATTCCTTTCCCCAAGGAGTTTTATTATTGTTTTTAAGTAAACAGTACAGAAATGCAGAACAGAAATTTTTCTGCCTTCTGATTTTAATTTTTGTAATTTTTCTCCTCCTAATGGCTGTTTATACGTAGTTAATGCTAGACTGAAAGCAAAACTCTATGGTATCATTTGCACTTTGACCCTGGAAATATGAAGTAATGTTATTGACAAGCACACTGTCAGTTAATAGGCTGCCAGTGTATCAATCAGCTGCCATCTACTTGTTTCCTTTCAGTGAAAGCATTGCCTTTTTACTCCTTATTCTAAAGGTACAGTACATGCTTGGTTTTGTTCAATAAAACAAGGAAGCTTGGATGCCTGACTCCAATGTAATTTTTGAATGGAGGACAGTACAGCAATGTAAAAAAAATAGACCAGTTTAAGAAAATAGTAAAGATTGTCCAGTTATTGCTTGTGTTTTGTTGGGTTTTTTTTTCACTTTAGCCACAAAGGCAAAATATTTACAACAAAATGTTTTTGATTCATACTTTGTTATTTTGGGTGTGTTTCTGAGTAATTTTATGTAAGCTTTCATTGGAATTTTTCTTCACATTTTTTAATTTTTGAAACACTTCTGTTTTGTTTGGTTGCACTTCCTGTGCAAGCAATTACTGTACAACATCAGTAATTTTAATTGTTTGTTGTCTATATGTAATATAGATCATACAGTATGTATAATGTTTTTTTTGCACAACACTAACATTTGCAGTTTTTAATTTGGCTCGTGCAATAAATAAATAACTAGATTTCACAGTATCCCAAGCATGTTGTCAAACAGAGAGATGTATTGACGTTTTGGTGGTAAAAGTCTCGCTAGCTGCATGCAATGCCCAGATTTGTCTCCTACCATTGCAGAACCTGTACTTTCTTTAATAAACTGACACTTAGGGATAATAAAGAATCCCTCTATAATAATAAAATAAATATAATAAATAATCTATACTGTACTGACTTTGTCCTGAATTTTGTACATCACATCATGTTAAATTAATATTAGTCATAAATGTAGTAATAACTAAGTTATAAATAAATCAAACAACAATTTAAATCAAAATTCTAATTTGTACAATTTACCAGAATTCAGTTTAACATAATATCTGGTTCAAAGTCATTTAAAGTCAATAAAAAATACAGATTGTGAGGATATAAAAATATGTTTATGTTGTTATATTGAAAAGCTGGGCTCACAAACATTTTGCAATAACAAACCTCCATAGTGTAGAGGTAGCAAATGTGAGAATCTTGCCATAAGGGAGTAAAGACAACCACTTTTACCAGTTTTTTCAAGAACTTTGTAATATTGAATATTGTGAAATGATACAAATCAAATACAATTTGGGATATGTTATTTTCAAACTGTGTTTGTTTAACAAAAATATTTTTAAATATTACTGAAATATGTATGGTACAGTATTTGTACAGTATTCCATGCTGACTGGACGAGCATGGAATGTGGCTGAACATCAAGAAGACCGAGTACATGGAGTGCGGCCCTCAAACGGATGGAATTATTGGCATCAGTGGTGAAGATCTCAAGAAAGTGATGCAGTTTAAATACCTTGGCTCCATCATCCGCAGCAACGGCGACACCCTCCCAGACGCCATGGCCCGAGTGAACTCGGCGTGGATGAAGTGGCGCCAAGTCACCGGCATTCTCTGCGATCGCCGGATGCCAATCCGACTCAAGGTCAAAGTTTACAAAACCGTTGTCCGCTCTGTATCCCCGTATGGATCAGAATGCTGGCCAGCAACTTCCAGGCACGAGCAGGCCCTTCATGTCATGGAAATGAGGATGATCCGGTGGTGTCTCGGCCTAACAAGATTTGACCATGTCCCCAATGATGATGTCTGTCGACGCATCAGAGTGGCACCAATAACAGAGAAGATGCAAGAAGGAAGACTGCGATGGTATGGACATGTGATGAGAAGTGGCGAGAACACGGTGGCATGGACAGCGATGCGACTGAGCCCGCAGGGTCGATGGCCGCAAGGGTGGCCCAAGAAGCGGTTGATGGATCGGATCACTGAAGACATGCAGAAAGTGAACATCGCCCCGGAAGACACCTATGACCGTGCCAAATGGAGACGGGTGTGCCGACAAGCAGACCCTGCCGATGCAGATGTAGCGGCAAGGCTTATTAAAAATATAGGAATTAAGTTTGCTGCTCCCTTGCCAGTCCCTCTCTCCTTCATCTCAGTAGTGCTGGATACAGAGAGGCCATTCCATTTGATTCATATTTAAGGTGTTTTTGTAGCTGATAGAGTTTCCTGATAAGGAACAGCTCCCAAAGATGAGACTCACAAGCCACCCTAATAAATGGTCATCTCTGGCGCCTTACTGTCTGGGAGATTCCTTGCGAGAGTGGACTAACTAGCCAGTCTTCAGAGAGCCACCGCTAGCGCACCACAGCAGGAATCTCTCCCTCCTTTTTCATGCCTCCAGCAGAACCAGCACTGCCTGGCACCGGGCCAGAGAATGCCAATTGGACATAGCAACAACCTGCCACTGTTTCTTTGTGTCTGCAGGAGATCTGAATCCACACAGATTGGATGAGTATTCAACATTCTGCATTACAGCTAGAGAATTCAATTGTTACCTTAACCTGAGTTGATATCAATTTAATTCCTATGAGTGACGTACTTGCTTGCGAGTATCTAGTGTAGATGTTGTAATCTAAGTTCATTTATAAAACGGTATAAATGAATGGTATACTGAATGTATGTCCCTCTTGGTTGGTAACTCTTCGTGATTGAATATATATCTTTTGTATTCTGCTAACCCTCACTATAAGATCTGTGATGTTTATATGCACATTTTATGTATTAATAAATGTATTGTCGTCAATTAATAATTGTCCCAGTAAATGCACAAAACCCCTACACGGGATTTACGCTAGGATGAAGATGTACGGTACAGTATTTGTGATATGGTAGCATTTCTAATGTTGTTTTCAGATTTATTATTAACTACTTAGATCAACTTAATAGAACCTGCGAAGCATAGTTCAGGACCCTATGCAGACGGTATAATCCTGAAGTAAGTGGAGAAGGACATCGGGGGAAGGTACAGCAAACAAGTTTAGAGAGTCCAAGGGGAAAATCCGGGGCGCAGTCCAAAGTCCAAAACTGGGGGATCCATACAACACGAGACAAACAAGGTTAAAATCCGGAACAGGATCCAGAACAGGGACAGGGAATAAAACCAGGGTAACAGGGCAAGGTGCTCCGAGCCCCAGACTCAGATGTTCAGGACGTCGTGATAAAGCGTATGCTGTCGGGTCTCTCCTGGACCCGCTGGTAGGTGGGCTTCCGGGTGTCCATCTCCCAATGCTGAGCCAGGAATAGCGAGAGCGCCAGGCTTAAATAAGGAGACAAAACAGGGGCAGGTGCATGTACGCCCTTAAGAGGAGGGATTACGATCGTGACAATACATAGTGCCCCAAACAAAACATATAATCCAATTTCCTGTTGCTCTCCATGTTTATAGTACTGTATGTATTAACACTGCTTTAAAATGATGGATTGCTGCTTTTTATATGCAGGAAGTGCTCATTCTAACCTTTTTAAATACGCAGCTTGGCTTGAAACTTTCAATGTCTTTTGAATTGCATATTTATTTCAAAAGGACAGAATGAGAAACTCCTTAGATTACTTTTTCAGTTTAAAAAAAGTATTGAAACAGTTATAAAGTATTATGACATGGTAGTGTAGGGGTTTATGTGTATTTACTGGCACAATTGTAGTGTAACAGTAAATTACATGAATTTACCTTGGCTGTTAGGAATCAATCAACAAATTTCAAGTTCAAGCTCTTTTGTCCCCTAGTGGAAATTTGTTTTATGGCACAGTCAAACACAACACAATGACAATACACATTATCAAAAGGGAAGAAAATACAGCAGTGTTACAGGAGAAAGAAACAAGAGACAAGAGACAAGGTAGTTACTTTGCATTGTTTAAGAGTGTGATTGCAGTGGGGATGAAAGATTTCCTGAGTCAGTTGGTTTTACACCTGGGGCACAGAGGCGTCTCATAGATGGGAGGAGTGTGAATTCACAATGGAGGGGGTGAGACACACACTCCCTGATGCTTTTGGCTTTCTTAGTCACCCTCTGTTTGTAATGCTTAAGATGATTTGATTATTCCCAATTATTTTGCCACTTATATTTACTAATTTACCCAGCCTATTACAGTTACAGGTACTTATGTTGCCAAACCAACAAGTGAAGCAATATGTTAAGACATTTTCAATAAATGATTTGTAGAAAAGTGTAAGAATAGTTTTATCCACCTTAAAATACCTGAGTTTTCTAAGAAAGAAGAGTCTCTGTTTGCCTTTTTTATAGATCGTGTCACAACATTTGTCCCATTTCAGGTTATTGTCAATGACCAGTCCCAAGTACTTATAGTCATCAACAATTTCAACAGGCTGACCATCAATTATAGTGGGTTGCAGGGGTGTGGTATTTTTCCTAAAATCAATAACCAGTTTCTTTGTTTTTGAAACATTTAACTTTAGGGAGAACTCGTTGCACCAGTTAGTAAAACCATTAAGGATGGGCCCATGATGGTATTCTGTGTTCTTTAATAAACTGACCAGAGCTGTGTCATCAGCAAACCTAATGAGGTGTCTATTTGTGGGTTTGCTTTTGGTTTTGCTTCGGCTTTGTTTCGCTTTCTTGTGTGTGTCTTTCGTATAGCTTCAGCTTTGTTGGTTTTTTGGTTTGTGTTTTCCTCGTATTTTCATTGTATGTGTTTAGCATTTATTTTGCCATTACCTTGCCCTAATGTGTTATATCAACCTTTTTTGTTCTTTTGTACTCTGTTCCTGTTGACTACTCTCGTTTTCCCTTATTTTTATTCCTAGTTCACTTGTGTATCTGTGTATAAGGTTAGTTTAGGTTGTTGGGTACATTCTGCACACATAGCTGATGTTTGTATTAGTAACACTAGTTAGTATGGGTGAGTGCTGTTTGTCTTGTATGGTTTTGGGTAGTCAGTGAAGGTTAGCTAGCGTGTGTTTCCATGTTTTCTTTTTTAGTTAGGTCAGTTTCCCTCACTTTCTTAGCCAGTTCCATTTTGTTTGTTGTTTTCTTTTCTTTGGCACCACTCTACTTCCCTACCCCTGTGTGTTATTGTGTCTTATTACGTACCAGTCACTTATTCACCTTAAAATAATCACTTTTTGCACCAACTCTTGTTATCACGATTCCTAAGTCCCTCACCAGAACCCACCTGCATCCAAAAATTATCATAAATGTTACACCCCTTTACCCCTAGACACTTTGGGTCGTAACAATACCATCATTTACATGAACTCATTAATGAGTCTCATTAACATAATGAACATTCAGATATTCATAAGTACATACTGCTTCTTAATTGAATTAAATTGATATCAACATGTTAGGATAGCAAATTAATTCTCGAGATCAGAAATGTTGAATATTAAATAATACTTATCCACCATGGATTTGTAACCCCTGTGAAAAAGGATAAAGAATCCAGTTGTTGGGATCCATCGCAGAATTGTATAATCTGTGCTCTGCTGGATCAATGTCACTCCATTCCTGAGGCAGCTCAAGGTATAAGAGGAAAGGTTAGAAAGGAGAGAGACAAGAGACAATGATCCTGCTGTAGCCTCACGTTGATAGTCTCAGTTTTCTCCAGTATTTATAAAGCACCTTTCCATACCCAAGGATGCTGTACGTCATGAATAAAGAAAAAGACAAACTAGTACAATAAAAAGTGAACAAAGAAAAAATTAAACGAGAGCGTGCATGTTTTTACAGATGTAGGCGATCAGAGGTAGATCTTGGTAAAAAGGAAAGTTTTCAATTTAGATTTTGAAGAGAGTTGTCTCTCATAGAGTGTGAAGAAGGAAATTCCATTACATTGGAGTAGCGACATAAAAGGGATGATTTAGTCCTGGGCACAGTGAGCAGAGGACAAGCCTCAATGTGAACGCAGCCTACAGGAGGGAATGTAAACATGGATGAGGTATGAGATGTATGATGAAGCCAGCTTGTTTAGAGTCTTGAAAGTCAACAATGAGAGTTTATATTGAATAATTACTTTATAAGCAACTAAGTGTAGGAGTGATTTGCTGCCAGGGTCTGGTGTTAGTAGTCTAGCTGCAGAGTTTTGAACATATTGTAACTTGTTGAAAAGATAGTTGGGGAGTACATAGAGTAAAGAGCTGGAGAAATCAAGCCTCAATGTTATAAATGCATGAGTCAGACACTCAGCTGAAATTGTCTATTGTTGGAAATATTTGTAAGGTGAAAGAAATATGTTTTTATCAGATTTTTCACATGTGGCTCAAAAGACAAGAGAGGATCAAATGTGACTCCCAGATTCCTGACTATGGCTGACATGTGACTGAGGAAGCCATCCACCTTAACTGTGAAACCCTTTAGTTTATCCACCTGAGGTTTGCTACCCACCAATAAAATTATTTTGTCACTATTTAGCTTGAGGGAGTTTGATGTCAAGCAGAGTTTGATGTCATGCAAACAAGAGATAAATGATGGAGGGGGAAGGCCAAAGAGGGAAGAAGTTTTAAAATCAATCTGAGACTCATCTGTATAACTGTGGAACTGTTATGCTTGCATATAATTTTGCTGAGAGGTATTGTACAGTAGCATAGAAATAATAAAAAGTAAAAGGCCCAAGACTAAACCCTGAGACACAATGTAATTGACTGGAGACATGGAGGATTTATGAGGATCAAGGGAAACAAAATGCTGCCTGCCAGTCAAAACCAGTTAAAGACAGTACCACTAATCAACAAGAATGTTTGCTCTCGATTAGCAACACAGAATGATTTACTGTATCAAAATCAGCACTAAGATCAAGGAGCTTAAGAATACTTATAGGACTTGAGTCAGAGGCAATAAGGTAATCATTCCCAACCCTGACAAGAGCAGTCTCAGTGCTATGATTTGAGTGGAAAACAGGCTAAAATGGCTCAAACACGTCATTAGCTATCATGTGAGCCTGTAATTAATGTGCAACCACAAGTTAAAAAGCTAAATATAAATGGTAAATTAGAGATTGGTCTGTAGTTCATTATTATATAAGAATCCAAGTCAGGTTTCTTCAGTATAGGAGAAGTAGATTCAGTCTTTAAATCAGCAGGAGCCACACCAAGGGAAAGGGAATTGTTGATGATGTTGACAATTAACAATAACAGGCAGATGTCTGGGAGGCAAGCTTACAATAAAGATATAGGGATGGGACCTAGGCAGCATGAAGGTTTTTTACAGGTGTTAATAGTTTTTGTAAGTTGATCAGAATTTACTGCAAGGCTAAGGCTTGATTCAGATAATTGTAGTTGTCAGCTTAGTTGGTTCATCAGAAAGAAATAGAGCTTGAAGTGATTTGCACCGCTTTTTAACTGAGGAATATATAGCTGGTGATTGTTTAAAATGTCATTGAGTTGATTGGTCCAAGTACAAGTGCAAAACGTCATCCTTTTGGATAATAGATCATAACCTGTCCATCATACTGTAGATACGACTATAGCTCTTCTGTGGCTGGGACCACAGAAAAAGGCCTCAATAAGGAATCCACAACAACATTTACTGTAATTCTGTAGCTTATTAACAAGCATTGGTGCTACACTAGTCAAATCTCTTTTCACTAAAATTCAATTGTTTCAAATCAAGTTTTAATCCATTACTCAACGCAATGGATAAGTGTAACCTGTTTTAATTTGGGTATGTATTTGGGGTATTTTCAGTCAGTAGTTCTAGCTTAGTGAACTGATATGCACCACGATTCCATTATATTCTATCCTGTATTAATTTGAATACAGAAGGTAAGGTTCTTAAAAGCAAAGTAAGGGTATAGGAGACTGTGTTTTTTTAACACTAAAACACCCAAACAGAAATACTGTATGTGAAAAATGCTGGATCTTGAGTGCAGTTTGAATACTTAAAACTTTTATTACCAACAGTAAATTCCATGTATGAATTTCCATATATTTCCATATATGCAATGCTTTTTTTCATACATGAATATTTTGTATTTGAAAGAAAAATAAAAAAGAGCAGACACCCGCAGAACACACTGTATACAATAATTAATTACTGCCAGATCCAGCTGTGATCACCTGCGCAGACAATGAGCATTTCATTAAAAGGTGATCGCCCTTAAATCAAAGAGCAGATACATTATCATACTAGAAAAAAGAACGTTGAAACTGATTATTAGGTGTTTTCTAACAGTTTGTCTCAAAGGGGGGAGATGCAAACATTTTTATTTGATTTCATTACATCAATCATTGTAAATCTTTGATGTTTATTGTCTTTATAATGCCACTTTGAGGTATAATGGAAACCTAAATTAATTGTCAATAAAACAACCACTTGGCCAGCTAGAGAGAAAAAAATCGAACGCTCTTTTAAAGTGCAGAAGTTTATGGGCGTGAGTGTCTGTGTTAAGTTCATATATTCTGCCTCTTCTCCCTTCTACTTTTTGGCTCTTTAATATAAATATGTGTATCAGGACATTTTACTGGGTTAGCATACTAAGTTCACGCCTTGCAATGCATTGTAGAGTAGATACGTGATGTTTTTTTTTTAATTGTTTAATAAAAACAGCTTAATATCTGATACGTTTCCAATACAAATAGTGATGCACAATAGTGTGGAACGCTTCCATGATCTGGGCAGCCAATAATCAATTATGGTATATCTCACTTGGTTTTTCATAGCAGCTAGTGACAGGGACATTTTTTCTGCATTTAAGAAATTAGTACATAGCGTTTCACATAGACACTAATCTACCTTTTTTACCATTTCCTCTGTTTAACAAGACAAATGACAAATAATTAAAATTATTTTGTATTTTGTGAGTTGCATTTATTCATTTTATAATAATAAAGTAATATTATTTTTTAAAGAGTCTAAAATATAAAATATAACAGAAAGTGTCACCTTCAAAAAAATGAGCAGCCTATTTTGAATCTATTGGTATGCTGCTTCATATGGTCATACAGATGCAGTCACTCAGAACACTTGTTAACACTCATTCCTTTGATAGATGCTCTACAGCACCGTGCAGTGTACTTGTAGTGGTTGTGTGATTCGCGATCGATGATCAATAGGTGGCACTTGTGTTGCGTTAGATGTTAGTGAAACCTTTGCTTCATTTCCCTCCTGTAAATCTTTAAATCCACTTAATATGGAATTATATAACTAAAGCCAGCAGCCATATCAACCTGCAGCTCACAAAGGCAACCCACTGAAGTTAAGCAGGTGTGAGCCTGGTCAGTACCTAGATGGGATACTCCTGGGAAAAACTAAGGTTGCTGCTGGCAGTGGTGTTAGTGGGGCCAGCAGGGGGTGCTCATCCTGAGGTCTGTGTAGGTCTTAATGCCCCAGTATAGTGAGGGGACACTGTAAAATAGCCAACTTTAGGACGAGACATAAAACCAGGGTTCTGATTCTCTGTGGTCATTAAAAATCCCAGGGCATGTCTCGAAAAGAGTAGGGGTGTAACCCCAGCATCATGGCCAAAATGTCCTATTGGCCTTTAACAGTCATGGCCTCCTAAGAATTCTACATTTATGAATTGACTTCATCAGTCTTTTCTCCTCAAAACTGATAGCTGGTGTGTGGTGAGCGTACTGGTGCACTATGGCTGTTGTCGCATCATCCAGGTGGATGCAGCACATTTGTGATGGTGGAGGGGTGTCCCCATTATCTGTAAAGCGCTTTGAGTGGAGTGTCGAGAAAAGCTTTATATAAGTGTATGCAGTTATTATTAAAGGAATATTTTGATAGCTAAAAATAAAAATAACAGAAGTATAACGATATTAATTTAGAAATATATATATATTATATATGCTGTATATACTGTACATGGTAGTGGTAGCTAAAAATAAAGCATAAAGTACACAACAGTACTTATAAACATTTTCTGCATCAAAGTCTTTAACTTGGTCACTTACCATGGTTATTTTGGAAAGGTTTTGACATACTCGTTTTAACTATATAAACTTTACATACTTTAAAGAAACACTATAATGTTTTTAAGCTTTTCTATAAATGCTTGCTGTTATTATTGTTGTAAAAAACATTTTCTGCTGGTTCATGAGAGAATATAGCTTCTTGTCCATATGTCATTAGTACACACATGAAGTGAGCAAAAAAGTGCTAAAACACACTTTTCTATTGACTAAACACCATGAATGCACTTTCAAGTCTACCAGTAACTAAATGCAACAATGGAAATAAAATATTTTTTTATTCCTTTCTTTATTTTTTTTCAGTTTTCTGGAATGGTAAGAAAAGCATTGCAGGTCCAGTCTTCATAAAAATTAATGTCGATTTTGTTTATATGTTTTCAATCACTCTCATTTTTTTTAACAAGGTAGTAGACATACAGTATTAGAGAAAGCCTATAGTAGAAAGAAAATTGATGTCCTTGGTGTTCTACAACTTGAGAAACCAACTTTTGAACAAAGACAATATCATTTATTTGTTGATTTTATGATATTTCTTTCTAATGTGTGTATAAGCAACACTGATTATTTAATTTAGTTATTGATAAACCCACTCGGTCAGTTTCTGATATTTACTATTTTTGTAACACCTACATATATGTAACAGTATTATTTAAATACAATTTGTGAAAGATACTGTATCTTAATTAGCAGGCTTTTAAACATCAATGGTTTAAAAGGCAACAAAACCAGAGGGGCATCAATAAAGAGATGTCCAATCCATACATACATACTGAACCTCTATTTTAATGATTTATTTTACAAAACTGACATTCTGTTATCCTGATGTTCTAATGTGCTGACAAAGGAACCAAGTGAAATAGCTGTTAGCTGGGAACTAACTGATAGTTACTTTCAAAGGTCCAGAGCCTTCATTCTAATAATACTGTCTATAATGACGACACATTGACACATTGGCAGTTCAGTAGTAGAAATCGTGCCTGCCACATCTTGCCGGCCCAGGTTTGATTCCAGGTCAATGCACAAGTTGTAGAAGTATTAGTAATTGTGTATAAATAGTCATTAGAAATCAGATAATTTTATTTTAGATTTTGATTATAAAAATTATTGTAATGGGAGCCCGGTCCAGGCTCCCGTGAAGCGTAGTTCAGGACCCCATGCAGACGGTATAATCCAGGAGTAAATGGAGAATGACATCAGTGAAAGGTACAACAGGATTAGGATGGGTTGACAGATCGGGGGGAGTGACGACGGTTGGGGGGCTTGGCAAGGGCTTGGCAAGGGCAAACAGATCCAGACAGTCCAAAGGGGGAATCCGGGGCACAGTCCAAACAAGGTTAAAGTCCGTAACGGGACCTGGAACAGGGACGGGGAATAAAACCATGATAACAAGGCCAGGCACTCCGAGCCCCGGACTCAGAGAGTCAGGATGCTGTGATGAAGCCTATGCCGTCAGGTCTCTCCTGGACGCGCTGGTAGGTCGGCTTCTGGGTATCCATCTCCCAGTGCTGAGCCAGGAATAGCGAGAGCGCCAGGCTTAAATAATGGGATTCAGGTGCACATAATTAACTAAAATACGAAAGGGTCACCCTTAGGAGGAGGGATCCCGATCGTGACATATATATTATACTCATTTTGTAGTATGAATTTCCAGTTCTTATCAAAATCAGAACTATGACATTAAAAATCACTTGGGTATTGTAACGAAAGCGTTCTTTTGGGACCCTATGCAGACGACATAATCCGGGGATGAGTGAGGAAAACACGGGGGAAAAAGCATGCAGGAGTCGGGAATGAAAACAGGGGGCGTGTCCATGGTGCGCAGGTATTCTGGGGGGTGAGTCCAGGGCAAACAATCCAAATCAGAGTCCAATGGGAAATCCAAGAGGAAGGCAAAAGGTCCAAAGCCGGGCAGTCCATCCGAGACGAGGACAAACAGGATTAAAAACTAGAGTGGGATCCGGTTGAGGTTCGGGGGGAAAAAGGGGGAATGGGACCAGATGCTTAGATACCGGACTAGCTTGGTACGGGAACCAATGCAGAGCCCGGAACAGAGTGGGTGTCTGGCTTTTAAGGTGGGCTGGAAGGAGGCTGGAACAGGGGGGCAGGTGCACAAAATCAAGCACAAAGTGAAAGAGCCGGAGCGCCCTTAAGGGGGAGGGACTACAATCGTGACAGGTGTAAGCTCATGTAGTATTTTTTTATGAAATGTTCTTTTCTAGCTTTGGTTCTCTTGTATCTGTACAATGTCTTTACAAGAAGACAAGATTTTACAGTAATACGTATACTTCAAATCTTCTTTCACTACTGAAATTACTCAATTTTCTCACTTAGTAAATCATGTGTGTAAAATGTAATACATATATACTGCAGAACTTTCAAGGCAGAAACATGACCTTATGTTGAATATTGATAGAATCTGATAGATCAGAGTACAGCCACATTTGATTTTCTGTCTTTCTGCAAACCTAAAAAATGATTTTTTTATGTGTGAAAAGTGGGATTGAGTACATCTGTGTTTCTGGGATACAGCATTATCCCAGAAAAAACTCCAGCCTCTTAGTTCAGCCTTTATGCATTCCCTGATTAGACTTAACTGTGGATGCTGTTTAAAGTGCAGAAAATATTCGACACATTTTGCACGAGTTCCTTCTTTCTGTTCTTTTAGTCTCCTGTGTTTTCAGACCTTCAAAATCCAAACATAACTTTCACTATGATGTTTTGTCTGTGCCGTGGAAATCAGATATCTACCTCTGCACTAAAAATTCGCAGGCCACGAGTGTAGTGCAAGTACAACACCTGCAGGTTCTCTACCCCTGTGTTGCTTCTGTTAGAAAATAGTCAACAAACATGCCAGTTGTAAATAATTAGATGTAGTCACATGAAGCAAAACCACCTTTTAAGAAACAATTTTAGAGACAACAATCAAACAGCCATCTCTGGATTAAAATCCAGAAAATAATATTTGTTAATAAGCAACAACAATATGCTGTTGAAGATTTATTCCTTGATTTGCATGCCATATAGAATATTGAAAGAAGAAAAATCATCATTACAAATATAAATATTCTTGAATCCTTTAATGAATGTTGCAGATTTATGGATTGACATGATTTTAATTTATGTTGAAACAAGCAGTGATACAACTTCTTAAAGTCATAAACTAATGACACATTATGAAATCTATTTATGATTCAGGATTCATTCCATTTGAGCAGTCTTGCAATGCATATCTGTTACTGTCAATTCTTCATAAACAGACTTTAATCCTGGCAGTTAAATGTTGGCGCATTGATATGTACTGTAACACCCAGAATGAGAATATTACATTTTTGAGTGACGAGCAGTGAATTTAGCAAAATATGAAATATAAATGAATGTAAACCATTGTAGCATGCGTAATAAAACAAATATCAATATTATAATACACATACAAAGTTTTCAAGCAATTTAAGAATGAGATTATATACATGACTGCGGTTGTTGGCAGACTTGGAAAGAACTTTACAATAATGCAAAATATCAATATGATATATTTGTATATTCACCATTGAGTAAACGTTCTCTAGCTATGAAATACAAGACTAATATCCTAACACCTTATGTGCTAATGACTTTGGTGTAACTCAGCAATGAGCTGTGTGATGAAAATTTGAAAACAGCTTCAATGTAATAATATTTCAATAATTAAAAAATATTAGAATTAATAATTTAAAAACAGTCATATTATTTTGTCTATTTTAAAAGGTTTTCTGTTATGTCAAATAAGTAACTTTCTTTAAAAAAAGAAACTGTTTTCAAAAGTAGTTTGCACATGAACTTCTTGCTGTTATGGTTTTGTTACATTGTTAAAAGTGAAATCAAGTAAGTAATACTCTGTTATACAAGAAACCCATTACCATTATGTCTGTGGTAAGCACATACAAATATTCACAGTGTTTATTGAAAGTGTGTTGTTCAGTAATAAAAACCCATTTAACACATTTCAGTGCAGCTAATTACTGAAAACTTTATGTGAAATTAGAAGAAAAAGGAAAACCTAATAATGTTTTGTTAAAATTATTTCAATTCTAAATATACTGCAGAGAAGAATATAGGTCCCTCCTCAAGTTCTACAGCCTTTCTCCCTTCACATACAAACACCACTCTTCAGTAACTCTTTGGTACATTTTACATATTTAAGACAGCCTAGTGTACCTCCATTTCCCATTTGAGATCATTCTGTTAATTCTTATTACACATCAAGGGTCTTGCAATGGCCCAATCACAAATCACGAAACTTCATTGCCTAAGTCTTAGTTTCCCCAGTTGTTTTAAGATTCCAGATCAGCTTTTGAGAATATCATTCTGGAATATTTTTTAAACTCTTTATACATATGCTAGTTGAGATACAGCACTAAATAGCTGCTATTAATATGTCCTTCTTTATTTTCTTCTTAATTTATTGTTATATTATTTTGTGAAACTTAAGCATTATAAGAACATGTTGAGATGCAGAAAAGCATAAAAAAGGAAAGAGAAAACATTATGTAAACCTGCACACAATGAAAAAACAAAACAGGAACTCATTTAGTTAATAACTGTTCTAGGACTTTTTGTATTAATTGATTATAATACTTCAAAATTAAGTGACAGAAACTCAAAATGGCAATAAAGTAACAAAAGTGACCGAAATCCTGTATATCTGTATTTTTTCCTCTGCATAATAAAGCACTGCATTTTCCTTTACAGAATAATGTACCACTATATGGTTAAAATACTTCAATACAGTGCCTTCTAAAAGTATTAACACCCTTCCAGCAATGCCCTATATTGTTCAGTAACTAATGATGTGTACACATTTGTAAACTTTACTTTTTTTAATCAATACTTGAATGCTCAATATAAACACTTTTGTTTGTGAATTAAGTTAAAGTCAAATGTCAATTAAACAGCAAAAAAGTCATTTTGGATACTTCTCTCCCAATTTTGCACATTGGGGTGGCTGAGAGTAAGGAATGGGTGATGTGCTGTGCTTTGTAAATACCTTTACTTCAACACGAAAATTTTTCATAGCAAACTATATGCAAATTTGGGAACTTGTTTTTAGAATTGGAATATTGCTGACTTATTTTCTCCCATCTCAGCAACAGAAATCAGAAGCTCTTTTAAAGTCACTGTTGTCATTGCAGTAACAGCTAACAACATAACCACTGTCCTCGTTGCCTGTTTGTTTGTTTGTTTTGGAGGTATGTCCTGATCTAGGCAGTGGCTGGGTGATCTTTATGATGTGCTCACCATGCTCCTTCTCCAGATCTGTGTGGTTCTACAACTTTATCATTGAGTTGTTTAGAAAGTTTCGTAGTCTTGGTTGAATCTTTCTTTGATGTTCACTACCTGACTGATGGAACTTACAAGTGTAGAGACAAGTGTCTTTATTCTGAAATTATGTGGACCACTATAATTGCACATAAACAGAAGCCACACAATTAAGTGTTTCATTTAGCAAAGTATTTTTGTGCACCTGAACTAATTTATATTTACAGTGAGCAAAAAGGTTGAATAAGAAGTCAATACATTTTTATTTTTGATTTTTCTTTGCAGTTTAAGCTGACTTTTAATTTATTTCATATACTAATGTGTATATGCTAAATTGAGCATTTTGTGAATAGACATACAGTATTAACTATATATAAATCATTATTAATTCAACTAAATGGGATAACAGTTGCAAGGGAAATGAATAATTTTGCATGTCGCCATATAATATGTAAATATATGTACTGTAAATTTGTGTCTATGAATCTATGCAGATCCTCAAAATGATATTTTAATAATATCAAAAAATAAAGGTGTAATCATATCTTTACAAAAATGTTATTTGCTTCATTGTCTCACCTAGGCAATTTAGTTTTAGACCAGCTTGATCCTGATCTTTCTTTAGAAATAAGATGTGATACCATTTCTCAAATTTCTAAAGTGAGCAAACTGTCAAGTATGGGAATTGTGAGGTAACCTATACTGCATATGAATATGATATATACTGTATGACTTTATATATGAATTTTGTATTCAGTGAATGAGGCCTGTAGGAGCAATGTGATGAAGCTTCTGAATTACATTTAAAGTACTGGTACTGTAGAAATAGCTTAAAATGCTACTTTCTATTGTGTATGTTTGTGATGCACTCAGAATGTTTTGTTATTCTGTTATGTTTGTAAATATACAGTAGTGTTGCCCTGGCTCTTTGTGGTTTGGGGTCATTGTGGGCTATCAGCTACAAGTCATAGCCCACAATGGAACAGTTCATGAATAAACCATGAAAATACACCTGGAGGAGGTTCTGTACATCTATGCCATTGGTTATCTTTCCAAAGAGAGCAATAATACCACAGAAATGAAGAAAAAGAAACAGGGCATCACAGGTATGCCATTATCTCATAAATAAGAATTAACATAAAGCGCATGTAAGCTATCTTCGGTCAGCCTATACTGTATGTCTTCACATAGAGATACTGTACCAGGAGCCAACTAAAATCCTACAGGACAAGATAACTCCTCAAAACATTACACACCACAACTGACCCTTCAGAGCACTATGAACCCAACTTACTATCTGCAGGTGCTGTGTTTGTTTCCTGAATTAAAAAAAAACTTTTAGAATTAAGTATTATTTAGTTAAATCAGAGACCAGTTCTACTAGCCACATATTTAAAAAATATACTACATCTGAAAATAAGCTTATTTCATATGAATTTCTTGAAGGCTGTGTGTGTTGTATTTTTGTTGCCAGATGAAAAATACTTGTGTCAAGTTGTTTAATATTTGTTTAATACAATGTTTTAAAAAATTCATCCCCAAACAAAATACATTTTGAATGTACAAGCTTGTCATTCCGGCTTTGAGAAAGGTTATGAGGTACAGTATTCATCTAAACTAAGAACCAAATTGATTTAGTCAGGTTTCCAGGGCTCTGAGAAGCTGGGTTTTCTATGGTAGAATGTAATCAAAATAATCCCCTTGACAGTGGCTCAGTTAGGTATCAGACTACTTGAGATGCACAGAATGCTGTAATTTGTACTTGGTCATGGCATCAGTGGTGTTGGTACTTCACATCACGTAAAGAATCTTCTGCTTCAGAAATCTCCAGTTCTCAAGGCAGCTTGACAACAACAATGCATGCACCAGCCCTTCCAATGTTAAGAGGCACCTCCTGGATTAAAAACATGATTTAAAGAAAGTAAAGCTTTACATTAAGGCTCCCTAAAAGTTGTGTAATTACACTGTGATTTCTATATTTGCAATGATTCCAATAATATGAACAGTGTATGCAATGCAGAACTTTCTTCTACAATACTAATGATAACCACATACAGTACATTTCATACAGAAATTATTTTGCAAGTAATATGTTTGCATATTCAAAGTTTTCCACTCCCAGGACAAATGAAAATATACTATAAACTATAATTTTGTGGTAAATACTGTTTCTAATTTACACATAGTATACTGTAAGTGCATAAGAATATTGAAAATAATAAAATTAATGTGAGTTATGCCATGAGTATAGAGAATGAACATTTTCAGAAACAAAAATAAACACTATACTATGAAATATTAATTCTAAATTAATTACAATGTTGATTCAGTGAAACCATAAAATCTATAATCTGGTTAAAATTTTCTTTCACACATGATGTGAATAAAAGGCCTTTCCATTAGCTGAATTCCAAAGAGTAACAGAGTATTTGCAGCATCATCAATTATATTTATAAAACATTCATTTAAAAAAGATATTGATTGTGTTTTGTACCTCACTCCATTCATTATTTTGTGCATCATAGGACTCTACAGTGTTCAAATAGGTTTGTCCATCGTATCCACCAACTGCATACAGACGGTCCCCCAATAGGCATACACCCACAGCATCTCTTGGGACACTTAACGGTGCCACAGTAGTCCACGCATCTGTTTTAGGATCATACCTATAAGAATAATTCAAGATTCTGTTATGACATCACACTTTTTTACAAATACTTTTCAAGACATTCAAGAGCTATTAACTTTAAGTCATTAGAGTACATGTCTCTTTAAAGATGTGTACACCTGTACTTTGTCTATAAGTTTAAAGGACTATTGCAGATGTTCATGATACAAATATGAAGGCTCAGCAGAAAAGCCACAAATCAAAGTTTCCTAAATAGCACTGCTTCATTCCAATTCAACTTGCCTAACAAAGTCATATTTCTAAACAAAAGTAGAACTAGGATAATTAATACCTTCAGCCTTTTAACTTGTTTCATTACATTGTCAAAGTTTGCCCTGTAACTGATTTACAGTGCTTTGCAAAAGTATTCACCCCTTTAAAAGATGCCCCTTCCAGCAGGCAATGGAAGCAAGACAGTATACATCTGGATGGAATGCCAGTCCATCACAAGGCACACAAACACACACACACTCACACCAGGACTAATTTTCCTAGAAGACAATTAATTTATCAGTATGTGTTTGGACCATGAGGAAATTAGAGCACAAAGTGGATACCCAAGAGAACACAGGGATAACATACAAACTCCACACAGATAGCACCCCAGGAAATTAACCCAGGGTCGCAGAGCTGTGAGGCAGCAATGTTAACCACTGTTCCACTGTTTCAGCTTCACAACTCTGCCACTAGATGGCTTCTCACACCACAATTTTTTTTTTTCATGTGGCTTTTATTCCAGCAGAGGGTATGCTTTACACAGGTAGAGTTCAGGATCTATGAAGGATGGTAGTGTCATTCTGTATATCTAGATATATAAATATAAAGCATAGACAGATGTCAAGCAGGATAATCAAATAATATAACAAAAAGTACATGGTTAAAATGTTGCCTTGCATTGCATATGATAAGAATGTATTCTCTGGTCCAACAGAAAATACATCAGAGTCATTATGGCGATATACATCATGTTTCACATTTCATACAGTAAGTCAGTTTTCACATTTTGTTGCTTTAAAGTTTGCAGTCATGACACTTGACAATAATAGTGTGCAATAACAGTGAAACCCATGATTTCATAAGAAAATACTATCTCTGTGTGGATTTTTGAACAGATAGCGAATTTCAAACAAAGACTAAACCATGAAGGTTAAGGACCCTTCAAAGCAATTAAGGGATAAAGTAACTAAAAAACACACATTAAGAGAAGGGTAGAAAATAATATCATGTCTCTGAACATTTCTGTGAGCACAGTCTAGTCAGTCATCAAGAAATGGGCACTGCATCATACCACTTGGACACTCCTTAGATCTTAGATCAGTTCATCCCTCTAAACTGAGTAGATAATTACCACTTTGAAAGGGAAAGATAAATGTCTAAGATGAGAGAAAATGTGAAACTGCTAACAATATCCAGAGCCCTATACAAAACTAGCCAGTACTACAGGGTAGCAAATTCCATACATAATTTGCTACAAAGTACAGTATGTAAGTTATCTGGCAAACATGGCTAAAGGTTTTTTAAGTCCTTTTAGACAACACTGGAACTTATTGGTCTAAATGCAATGTGTTTCTTCCGTTGCAGAAGTGCGTTGTGCAGACAAGCATGGAGGAGGCAGCATTTTTTTATTGGCCAGCTTCTCATCAGCAAGGACTGAAAGGATGTCAGGAGTGAAGCTGAAATGGACAGAGAAAAGTACCAGAAAAATACCAGAAGAAATATATTTCACCTTTCAGCATGACAATGACCCAAAGTCCAAAACTACTGGAGTGGCTTAAGAATAAGAAAGTGAATATCCTTGAATGACCCCAGTACTGTCTTGAATCCTATTAAGAATCAGCAAAAAGACTTGAAAATGTTCATCAGCAATCCCCAAGAAACCCTGAGCAAATCTGCCAAGACAAATGCGAAAAATGTCTAAACCAAGGACTTGCAAATCTAATTGCTGTGAAAGGTGCTTTCACCAAATACTGAAAATTAGGTCTGAATGCTGTATGCCATTTGCATTTTCCTTTTTAGTTTTTGTTGACATTTAATGTAACTTATCTTACCCTTAGTCTTCAGTTTGAGCATTCAGGAATAGAAAAAGTATTAAAATAAGTTTAAAAAATGTGTAAGCATAATTTTGTAAATTCACAAAATAGGACATGGTAGGAAGGGTCTGAGTACTTTTGCAAGGCACTGTTTGTTCATTTAGAAAAATTGTATTAGCAGCAATGCTAATAGGAATACATGAGGGATTTAAGTTAGTAAAAGATCAGATATTTTGTTATTTTCAATTTTAAAAAAAATTTAGTCCTGTGACCTCTTATCTGTGAATACAGCTCTCTAATGGTATGTTAACAAAAATAAAAAAAACAAGTATTGATATATACTATATATCAGTTATATACCAGTTGAAAATAACTGAAATATACATGAATGAATATGAAAAAATACTAATTGCACTTTAACTACAAGGAAATAGACAATAAAAACAGGCATCTTTATACTTCCAGCATTCTTAAGAATTGTGAACGTAGCAAGTAATGTAAAAGATAATGAAAACTCCAGGTTGCAAAGGTTGGCAGCAAAAAGGAAACATTGATTAGTATAATTTTTGAAGCAGTTGGACATTCACTGAAATAAGGCAATTATTATTTTCCCATAGCACTAATAATCTTCTGTTTTGAAATTCTACTACCAGATGGGAATTCTACAATGGTTTCTGCAACACTGAAATGTTGTAGGGATAGATTCAAGACTTTAGATTTAGATCTTTGATGCAAACATAACACATTATATTTTGTTAAAATAGTTTCTCCACAGCAAAAAAAGCAAAAACACAACTGAAATTATCTTTGTTGTTATTACTATGCAATAAAAAAATATAAAAAACATCCTAACGAAAGACTGTGATTACACTGTTGAGCAAATGTAGCAAGTCTGTGTGATATCAGAGAGAACTTATTGCAGTATGTTATTTCCTGGAAACTATAATAATAAAATCTAATTATTTATCAATTTTGCTGGCAGCAGACAACATAAAACTGATATCTAAAGCTGCCATCTGAACATCAGAAAGAATAAGGCTTCCATGTCTGCCAGCATGGAGACTTGATTGAGAAAAGATGCTTGCATTAACATAGAAATATTGTTCTTCTTAAATTGTCTTCTTCTTCTAAGTAAATCAGTTGTGAATTCATGACTTAAATTGCACTGATAAACTTAAGTAATGTATCACGTTTATTTTGAACTAAGTGCTCAAAACACTTTTAATTGAAAACAAATGTAAAATAGTAATTTTAATAGCTATTTTTTCCTAATTAATCAAAAATAAAAGTAAAGAATGTTCAATTATGAATGAATGTGTGTCTCTGTTCATTAGGCTACCAAAACTGTAACACAAACATAATGTGAAATTCAATACTCGGGGTGAGGCGGAATTTAAACATTAGAAAGAATAGTGGGACTATTGTATGTAAAAAATGGTTAATAAAGAGAGAAAGGTGACCAAATAAAATGTACTCTCCATTTTATTATTAATGTTGTAAATGTTTTTACAATATTTAAATCAAGACTTAATCAAGGTGCTGACTACTTGGTCAATAAGGATCACATATCAGTGAAAATAAGTGTTGGGCTTGGTGAATTACAGTACACTCAAAGTTTGCACAATCTGGATTCCCTAAAGTTCCACCTCAATTCAGTTGGTAAGGTAATGCTTCACTTCTCCCCTGGATCTACTGTGACATGGATCTGCTGGTGCATAATGGCTGTGACATTTCACCTACAGATGCAGCCACTCAGAACAACTGCTAACTTTCATTGTTGCGTTAGACGTACTGCATTATGAATGCAGCATACTTCCCTATGTGGTTCACTGGTCAAAGACAAACGATAGATGGCACTTGTGGTGCTTTAGATACAGTATAAGTGAAATTATTGCTTCATTTAATGTTTCTCTACTTTAAATCTTTAAATCCACTTAATATGGCATGGTGATATGGAGTTAAGTAACTAAAGGGAAATTTTGGTAGCTAAAAATAAAAACAACAGAAATGCAGTATAACATCTCTGAATATCATAAAAGTATTAATTTATTAATTTAAATATATTATACTTAATGTACAATACATACAGTAGCTGGTTGTGGTAGCTAAAAATAAAAAAAACGAACTACACAATAGTATTCTACCTTCTTCATTAATTTCTGCATCAAATTCTTTTACTCTGTCACTTACTGTATACTACTTGCCATGTCATTTGCCAAACCGCTTTATTCCATACGATGTCATGGGAAGCCGGAGCCTACCTGGCAAGCAACAAGCGCAAGGCAGGGTAAACCCAGGACGGTGCGCCAGTCCATTGCAGGGCAAGAGCAAGCCAATCATGCCTTTGCATTTGGAGGCCACGATAAAGGCCGAGGGGGGAAATTTGACCCGGACACCGGGATAACCCCCTACTCTTATCGAGAAATGCCCGGAGATCTTTAATGACCACCAAGAGTCAGGATCTTGGTTTAACGTCTCATCCGAAAGACAGCGCCCACTACAATATAGTGTCCCCACCACAATACCAGAGCATTAGGATCCACACAGACTGCAGGGTGGGCAGGGTGGGAACCCCCCACTGGTCCCACTAACACCACTTCTATCAGCAACCATAGTTTCCCAGGAGGTCTCCCATCGAGGTAGTGACCAGGCTCAACCCTGCTTTGCTTCAGTGGGTAGCCAGTTGAGAGCTGCAGGGTGATATGGCTACTTGTATACTACTTAATACAGTTACTGTATGTCAGCAAAGTTTTTAAATACGTTTGGTACCTACAGTATATAAAGTATATATACTTTATAAAAAGGTATTATATTTTAACCTTTTCTAAGAATACCTACTGTTTTGATTGTTGTATGAAAAGCTGTAGTACTTTTTTAAATCCACTTAATAGGGAATATGATCATGTACTGTAACTAAAGGGTGATTTTGATAGGTAAAAATAAAAATAGCCAAAGTATACTATAATAATGTCTCTAAACATCACTGATAATATTAATTTAAGAATAATTATAAGGCATTGGTGGCTCAATGTTAGAATTCTGCAATATCACGGAATAGTGTCTGGGTTTGATCACAGTTACTGTACCTTTTTAACAGATTGTGCCCTGGACATAATAAAGCAAATTCTTGCAAACTATATTCCCATTTCTAATAATTTTATAGATCACAGTATGTCAAATACTGTGGAAAAAAAAGATCAATCCTAAAATAAAAATATGAATGAATCTCCAGATCAGCGATCTCCAGGATACTAAGAAAGAGCAAGGGAATTTAAATCTGTCCAGAACAGATTGAATTGTTTACTGAATGTGCATACGCATTTCGTTTTGAATACAACATTTTAATGCTACTATGTATATTTTAAAATTATTAAATTAATATTCTATATTTTACATTTTACACGTTTGCCGCCCTTTTTTTCTTCTTAGTAGTTGATATAATTATATTACATCAGTTTTACCTGATTTGTGAGTGTACATTACGCGAGAACAACAAAACAAGATTTCATTCTAACTTTTCTAATGTAGCAATGGAGTGAGTGATTTGTGCCTTGGTGGCGAATTATCTCCTCATAGTTGGTGGGGGGGACAGGGTGTGGGCTTTTATTTTCACTCTCTGTCTTCAGTACACATTCCCAATAGTCACTAGTACTGGGGATCCATCCGACGTTAAACTGAGGAAGACAGTAACTTCAGCCCCAATTTCCCAACCACTGGACAGATTGAGAAAGCAATCTGTAGGCATTAACTATGCAGTTATTACAAAGGGTGCAGTGTCGCAGAGATGAGCACATTTGCAAGATAAGGTGAGGCTATGAACTTCATAGCCATGAGTCCAATGCCACAAGTAAGAAATAAAAATAAACAGTATAAAATCATAACTGCAACAAATTATGTCAAGCTTCACTCTAGTGTAACAATCATGACATATATTCGTATAGTCATATATTATATCATACGATATAAGACATCAAAACATAGCACAAAGCAAGAACTCATCACAGCAATTAACAGGTTCTGGGAGGAGGAGCTGACTGATCAAAGTTGTAATAATTTTTTAATAGACTTTTTCGTTCTCCTGAAGATTATAGAACACAGTGGGGCACATTCAGGAATGTAATTTCACAAATGTATTTGTTCTGTCTTAAATTGTCAAATTGTAAAACAATAAAACAATTTAACTGCAACGTTAAACGGGGAGTGCAACGTTATTAAAAAAAACTAATAGATATTAGATTATTAACATTAATATGACACTGTACTGTATAACACTGTACATTACAGCATCTTCTCATCTTTTCACCCCTTGGGGAGAATACACTCTCATGCTAAAATAAATATTGAATAACACATGTACTATATTTACTTTTTTTAAGTGACAGATAAAAAGCAGGGCAGTGTCTTTCTCTCTTTCTTTATAAGCTATGTAGAAACTGTCTTACAATCTCACAACAACAACAACAACAACAATAATAATAATTATAATAATTATATAGTGTGTATTTCCTGTAATGGCCTGAGGAACAGACAGTGCACTTGTCTCTCAATAATGTTGAATGTTTTATCTATTGTATAAAATATACTGTATACAGTAGAACCAGTACTATATATACACTGTAGGTATGTTGGAAATGTCTGAAAATGTTAAATATTAAACATTAAATATAGATTACATAGAAAAATATAGATAAATATAGATTATTTTAATGTGGATGTTAACCTGAAAAAAAACATTGCATTCACAACAAGCTATCATAACAAACTATTCTTTATAGATCTGGATGAGTATTTTTTTTTTCCTATAAAACAGACCTACTTTCTTTTTAATATTCAACATTCAGTAATATACAGTATAAAAAGTATACAAATTAAATTCTATAATTGGAAATATTGTCCCTACAGAGATAAGCATTGACCGGGATTTGAATCCACATGTTTTCAGGTGACAGCTCAAATACTTCCATATGCCACATTAGCATTTACTGTGCCACCTGGCGGTGTTTACAAAGTAATGCAATCCTGCAACAGAATATAAAAACTGCATTGCAATGTGGTACCTGTATGTATAAATCATTTATGCTGCATTATTCATCATGCATTCTAATGGCTGGATCTGTATGTGGATGCTTTAGTGGTGGATGACGTAGTTCCCCTCCTGTATGTGAAGTGATTTAGAACCCTTTGTTATACAAAGTGATATACCAATGCATCATACAACTCAAATTGCATTATACCGAGAGCATTGATATCTAAGTGTTTCAGCTACAATTTTTAGAAAAGCATTTTATCAGATCAAGTGATCAGTTTTCTATACAGAAGCTATGGATTAAAGATGCGAATATGGAGTAATAAGTAATAAGTCAGGATTATTGTAATTTAGAAGTATTAACAAACTACACTTATGTTCAGCAAGATAAACCTTGGCCCATTACCTTTCCACGCAGTCCGAAAGCCGAGAGCAGTGATTTGAAGCAGGAGCATCGTGACCTCCAACTGCATACAAGAAACCATTGTAAGTTGCTACGCCGACCCCTCCTCTTCGCTTAGTCATGGGTGCACACATGCTCCACTTGTTGGTGTGAGGGTCAAAACATTCCATTGACCTCAAACAAGAACTGCCATCACGCCCCCCAACAGCAAACAGCCTGAAAGAATGAGATGAAAACCCTAAATAAATCTTTCTTGCACTACTTGTCTTTGGTTAAACCACAGTATACACTTTGTACAGAAGGGTATGATTTATTCACGTTACCAATGAAACAGAAAGAATATGCACATAGCAGAATGAGTTATGGATTGGGTCATTTTCTTCCTTAATAAATTCTAATAATGTTATACTGCAATCATAATAGCATTGCATAGAGCAGAATAATATTTGATATAAATAATTGAATTGAATTCCAGAAAACAAGAGGGTCGTATTTATTTACACTTCTGAGTACTCCTTTAAATAGAACTAATTCTGTTCTTTGGAAGTGAAATAGATGCATTTAGATGTATATGGAGGCCTCCAAAGGTTTCCTGTTTATCTGGGGTATTAAATGAGGTAAAACAGAAAACTTTGTAATAGCATGTATTATAATAGTTAAGGTTAGAGAAAACTTCACAGGCAAATGGTCATTGACCTTCACAAGTAGAAGGATGGCTATACAATAATCCATAAATAGCTGAATCTACCACTTTCCACTGTAATGCCCATTAGTAATACATTTACTAATACATCCTCTCTGCCAGGAAGAGGATGAAAATGTATCTTGCCTACACAGGCTATGAAACCAGCCATTCAAAAATAGTTGGCTTTTTTTCTTGCATTAATCATTGTTTCTCTTAAGGATTTAGCACCAAACGCTGACTCTTACAATCGGCATTCTTCACATAATAATTTACATTAAGTGAATATTAAAAACAGTATACCGTATATACACAAAAATTACATAGTAACTACACATATCCCAACAAAAAAATATCAATTAGTATGCATGGTACTAATATACTTAATGTCTAATTTATATTACTGCAGTGAGTAATTACCCATTCACATTGAAATAATAAAAATGTAAAAATGTGTATACAGTATAATAATTTACAGTAGTGGCTAACCGATACTGATAATACTACTAATAATAGCAATAATCAAAGGAAAACATAGTAACAATACTGTTTATATTATTTTATATATTTTATGTTTTATATGTTCCTTGAAGATTAAAACTTTTGATGTTTGAACTCATATCCTCCAATATAAGACATGCCCCACATCTTGTAAAACACCTTTCTCAGACCCCCTCTCTATAAGTATGTTTTTACCATTTAAAGTGTTAAAAAGTATGTCATTATAATGTCTATGCATCCATGTATTAATTGCAATACACACTTTTTGGAGCAAGGTGTTGTTGAACTGTGGCAGAGAACAGAAAAGAGGAAACATCTTGTACATGAACCCACTCTGACCTGGAAGTGAAAAGCATTCATAGTTATCAGTCAAAGAATTTAAGTCCCTGTTGTTTCTTTTATAACAATAGCAGGACTCTTTTTTCAGATTTCTAGACAAAACAAAAAAAAAACTAATCTTCAGTTTGTGGGACAACAACGGACACCAGCCTTTTAAAGTCACTTGCAACCAAAAGACATGTGAGACCTGCTGGTCTCCTAGCCTATTTCCTTTTGCCAAAGGGAATCCACAGGAAAAGAAATAGAAGTGGCATTTAATTCAGAAACTACAACTGAAAGGCCGCAAGGGCACAGCTAGAAAGGAGTGATAATGTAACCATACAGTAGCTGATGCTATCAAGTTAAGAGCTTAAGTTAGAAGAAAAAGGGGCCTCTGAAATTGAGGCTTTTTTGTCTTTGCAAGTAATGCCTATAGTACAAGTTATGATACAAAATTAAAAAACTGAGGTCAGCTCAAGCCTTCATAATCAGTTGCCCATCTTCCTGCTCTTACCAGCCCTCTCAACTTCATTGATCTTGTCTGTGCTTATTGTTTCATGGTAACGGATGAAAACACTGCTAAGACTTTGAGAATAACATACTGTAATTAAACAAATATTGCTTTGTCTGAAATGGTGTGTGGCATATACAAATCTAACTTCTAGCTCATATTGTATGCTTTCTTATAGCCAAAGATTCATAGAGAATTGATCAATAAAATCCACAGTATCTTGCAAGACAATGTGAAATTTAAATTATATTATCATTATTATTTGTAATGATTCTACATTGCTTATCAATCATGTAATAGTTAAATGAATATAAATATAAATTTATATATTTATATATATAAATGAATCAGTCATAGTAATGAAGTGTGTCTAAAACTGTACAGCACCTAAATATTAAGAAAAACAAATAAAAAAGAAAATGTTAATTCAGAAGATCAGTTATATGTGTACCTGCAATACCTATCATACATATCATGTTTATTTTGTTTATGAATACAGTTTTTGACCAAGTTGATTTTAGGTGTATATGCAAATGTGTCAGTAACACTAATTTAAACTTGTTTTTGACATGTTTAAACACTTACATTTTAATTCATCCAGCCAGTGTGATTACTTACTTGCCATTTAGCGCACTGACTCCTACAGTACTTCTTGGAGTCGACATGCTTGCAACATAATTCCATTGTCGTGCCTGGGGATCCCACCTTTCAACCGTGTTTAGATAACTCCATCCATCATGTCCTCCAACAGCATACATTGGTCCTTCAAGAACAGCAAGTCCTGAAAGGAGTAAACAGAATGGTTTAGTTTTCCCATATAAAATACTGCAGGTGGTTATGCTTCTGTTAGTAAACCACTTAATGATTTTTTTTTCTCTTAGTTCAATATCTTTCAACAAAGCTAAAAAATAAAGTTTTCACACCAGACTTTGATGCACTAAAATGTAATCATATCATACTTATCAATAAAAGCAAAATGTAGCAATAGTACTGCATGTTTGATAATGACAAGATTTGCAGTCTGTTGTGAAAAGGATGTATTACTCAAAACTGTCTAATATTTGTTGAAGAGGGATATAAAGTTTAAGAATTCTTTTGTTTGTGAAATTATATTTCACCTAATATTACAAATACCTGTCCAGACTGCTCTGAAAACTAAAACTGTCTGGGAGTTAAGGAAGTCCATCGATCCCAAACTCTATCATATTGTATGTTACAATATTCCTCCCAAATGAAAGAGAAAAGTAAAATATATATGTTATATCTCTGTTATATCAGTAATATATATATACATATAGAATGGGTTACTTCTGTCTTTATCAATGGTCAGTAAATCTGATTTCAGTGTCAACAAACATTTCAGTGCTCAAGTTTAAACTAATTAGAATTAAATCCAAAGTTCTAAATTCAACATGTACTATACCCTATATACACTCCAAATTTAATATACTGTACTGTAATTATACAATGATTTTCTTACTAAGTAGAAAATTGGATACTTTGTTTACTGACCTACAATTACAATACTGTATGTTTACAAGGTTTTGCCAATTGTATGTGAAGATTTAATGAATATGTGTATTTTGTTATAAAAAAGACAAGTCACATGATTAACAATAAAAAAGAGAAGGAGGCAGCTGGAATACTTAATGGCAGACTGTGTGGTCCCCTTGATTCTTACAAAACTATGTTTGTAACACACACTTGGCACTATGGATTCTCCCTTCTCTGATCATCAAAGAGGCCATATTTATGAGCTTTGTGCAAGATAGCATGCTTTCAAAAACGCATTGACATCTAATGTACCCCAACGAATATAACAATAAAAAAGCTTACCTGCCTAGCACAAACATACTGTATAGTACCTCATTCCTAATCATGCAATAATCATTCCCAATCATACATCCTAGTCTTCTGACCAGATTCTCCAAGTTAACTCTATTTTCAGCGAGCGGTGCTGAAATTCTCATGCAGATTAATGATGATTAATAAGGAGAGATGATAAATGAAGTGGCACTGTATGGCATATAGTGTTTCTATAGAGAATCATACATAGCTGTGATATCTGAAAACTATATTCCAATTCTCAGTAAATTCCCACTATATTGTCATTTTTGCAATTACAGATGCTTTTCAATTGAGCAAATAAAAATGTCAAAGTAATATTTGTTTAATCTATCCAAATATTGCAATTAAAATGTAGTGTTTTCAAAAGCAATGCACTTTCTAAATCACCTCAATGTTATTTTAATATGTGCATTTTCTTTAAACAGGAAACAAAGGTTATCCCGAGCAGCATAAATTTTAAAAGGAAGGCAATAAAAACAATTTCCAAAACACATTACATTTTCTTCTCCAGTAAGAAATAAATTAGTATTAAAGGAACAATGTACTCTGTAAGGGCTTCAGAGAGTAGAAGGTGTAATTAAAGAGAATCATTTGTTCTACCACTGAATTTTCAGGAAACATCACATGCTAGTTTCTGCCAGTAAGCTTTCTATTGCTATACATCTCTGCTGGGAATCAGATTTAATCTGATCTGTACATTATCACTGATACCATCATTTCATTTTATATAGCTCAAATTTAAATGTGAGGCAAAACCCAAAGTCTTAGAATCCTTTTCAAACAAATTATGGAACTAAGAAAAAATTAATTTTGCAAAAATATATATAATTAATGTACAGTACTTCACATCACGGTGGTTAATAGCAACTTTTGGTGTCTATATTAAGAACTAATAAGGAGTGTCTTCGTCCTACCTAATCCATGTCTGTGAGTTGACATTGGTGGCATTGTGGTCCATACTTTTGTTATTGGGTTGTAACACTCCACCATGTTAGATGTCTTTAATCCATCTCTGCCACCAACAACATAGAGCTTATTATCAATTACTGACACCCCAAACTGCAGCCGCCTTCCATTCATGGTACCAACTTGGATCCAAGTGTTGGTACGTAGGTCATATTTTTCAATTGTTGTAGCACCTACAAAACAAGCCAAGGAGAGCAAGTCAAACTTTACAGTGGGTTATATAGTATATTTTTCCAGTTACATGATTTTCATTTCAGGGAGGTCCTATTTTCCCACAACATGTATAAAGACTATTATTGTATTTTTCAATAATTCAATTAATTTTAAAATGAATGAAAATAGTCATGGCTCCTAAGTGGCTCAAGCAGTAAAGTTGCTGGCTTGAATCACAGATTACACTTGGTGGCTTGAGTGTTCAAGCCTGGGGCATGGCATTAGTCAACAAGGACTCTCTGTTTTCTAGCAAACAGCAGTTCCCGCAGTTTGTTGTCAGTGAGAAAAAGGCCACTCCTCCAGGTAGTGCTACTTCTCCTGTCAGACACAGTGAGCTTACAACATGTCAAATGATGAATGGCTGTGCAATTGAGCATGTGGGTGTAACACGTTTTCTCTCCCAGTTGGTTATAGAAGGCTAGAGCAGAGTGTCAAGATAATTAACAAAATACGGGTAGTGTCGGTAAATAATAATAATGATGATGATGATGATCATCATCATCATAATAATATACTGTACATGCTATGCTAAGCTTTCTATGGAATAATGATTTCCTGAAAAATGACAAAACTATATCACAATTTAGGAATTCACATTCATTTTCAATGTTTAATAAAGAAATTAGATTTTAAGAAAATTATATAGCATAAGCTTAGTTTAAACTAACCAAAACATACCGCAATCATATTCAATGCTGAGAATAAGAAATTTCCCAAAAGATCTAATCTGTTGAGCCTCCTGGTCATGTTTTTTCTCTGCCTGTAGAAGCTCAAGCAGAAGAATTAAGAATCCTTGTCATCTTTTAAATTTCTTTCTTTGTAAACAGACTTCATTATCATTTTGTGGGCCAGGGAATAGCTCTTTTTTAAAACATTGCTGGAGTTGGAATGTCACCAGCAGCACGTTTTCTCGTTTTTAATTGCTTGGCAAGTCTCATGTTATAATTTTAGCCTTCTCCGGAACTTTTTTCCAGGACTATAATGCCTCATGTTTCATTTATATCATGTACTCTTGCTCTACTCACAGAGTGTGATACACACAGAATATCTTAAGTGGATGTGTGACTATGGAAGTGAAAATTATTTTGCCTGAAACTGATTAGCTCATCTGGATGATATTTTGAAATAGGACTAGTAAGAGTATCTCTGTGAGGTTTTCTTCCTATGAAAAATATTTACAAAGGACTTTGAAGAGCATGGGTACATAAAAAAATGAATCCAACAGACACTTATACAGTATATAACAGATATATAAGTAAAGATTGATGTGGGTATGACAATCAATATTTTCTAACTGCTCGGGTACAAATTGGATCACAAGAACCAATTCCACACTTTAACAATCCCATACTCTAATCATATGCTTTCAATAAGGTTTGGGTGCAAATCTTTTTATTGAGTTCTGTTTTTATCTTTTTGTAAAACACCCTTTTTTGATTTCTGATTTTTTATTACACTGACATAACTTTGTAAGCTGTGTATTATCACACTTTGAAGCACTGTATATTTGCCAGGTTGCAAATTAATACTTAATATTATTTAAAAAAAATATTCTATTGGTTCCAATACTCCTTTTCAATGAATCTAGTAATAAAATGGTGTACACTGCGATCTGCAAAGTTTGTTTAAGTTTCTTCAAGCTGCATTTACCTTTAGTGGCATCCATGCCCCCTACTGCATATAGTGCTCCTACTGTGGACTTCCGAGGCTTCGTCCTTGGACTTTGTAGCATTGGTCTGCGTTCAGGTAACAGGTGGTATTTCATAGCCTCCATAAGCAACTTCTGGCATTCCAGATCATCAGCAAACATCTTATTGTTTTCCAAGTCAGCTAGAAGCTAAGTTGAAAAGTAATAATAAGACTATACAGTTCATCTACTAACATTGAACATTAACTTCATCTATATGTACATTTGACACTCCAATTAGATCCAAGATCTAAGTAGATCACACTCCAATTTGTGATTTTCTTCAATCTGTGCAATTTCTACTCCAACACTTCTCAGGCTTCTTTAAGAAACTACCAATAGGAAAGTTATTTTAAAAATAAAATCATTAGGAAAGCATTTTGAAATAAAACTTCATAGTCATTGCTCTTGGATATAGATAGTTATATTTATTTGTGAATGTCCCATACATGGTGCCATTATTTCTTAAAATACAAGTGCTATAATCAGTCTGTGATTCTTCAGTAAACTATGAATTGAGTGCTGAAAACAGAATGCAATGTTTAGAAAGGATAGTTTCATAACCAGTAGACTCAGGGCATTAGACAGAAGGAAGATACAAATATAAAGTTTGTCAAAATCATGAACAGTGAATAACTATATTATACAACTCTTAGATGAAAGTGTCATTCACAGACTTAATGCTCAGAACCTGTTAAAAAAGCTAAGTATCTTTTAATGATATTTAAAAAGTGTGTCATGGACTCATGAACAATTCTATTACACCATGTGTCAAGGCCTTATATTTATTAAGTCTGAGATATTTTTCTGGTTCCTATTTAAGGATGAAGAAGGGGAACATATGAGAACCCTGTGACACCCTGTGACACCAAAGTAGTACTTAAATACAGGACATGGTGAGCATGCTAAGAGTTAATTTAGTTCATATTTGACAAACATCCTCCATAACTTCTGAGGAGCACTGCTTAAGGGTTCAAGCATGGCAAATACGATTTCTAGATGAAGAATATAGCACCAATCTAAGGGTTGGCTGGCAAGCATTCAGTGCTAAAGTTGGCTTGGTTAAGAAATGCTGGAATATGACTTCTGAAAAGATGTAGTAATGGCATCAGAGGTCCTGAATTTCTGAAAAGGGAGGGGAATCTACACACAATACAATGAATTAGCTGGCCTCATTATTTTCCTTGGTAAAGATACTGTAAAAGTCTTTGGACAATGCATGGCAGGTGAAAGTTTGGAGGTATTTGGAAGACAGAGGGTGGTCATTATAGATAGTGATGCCAATCCACTGCTCGGTATGAGCCACAGCATTCAATGACGGTGCAGTTGATGTCCAGGATAGCAGAGATGCAAAGATGAAGCAAGAAGTCAAGAAGATAAGAGACAATGGGCCCCAAAGTATGATGTGCATATTGTACTTTAAGTAGATGTAAATGCAGCCAATGCAGCCTCTTTGTGACAAGGTGGCACAAAAAAGTTAAAAACGAGGATGATCCCTAGAGACCCAAAGGAGGAAAAATGTCTAAGTATTCTCTGTGCTGGAGGAATTCTGAGGAATCTGAAAATTCCATTAAGGTTGAAAAAGTTTAAGTGTGGGGAACATCAAAGTGAGAAAGTCATCCAAGAAAAAAGAAGAAGATTGAGAGGAACTGGTAAATAAAGCAAGATCCAGCTGAGGACTTCTAAAAGCTGAAAGTGTCAAAAAGCTTTGGGCTGGAGTGGCAGTTGAAAGAGAGTTGGATTGTAAAATATCCATCTGGTACCTGGGGTTTACGATCGATAAACAGTTATTGCTAATGCTTTTAAATTTATGCCTGTCATGAGCAACATCCTGCTGCTTCGATAGTATGGTTAATGATTGTGTAGAACAGAGGAAAATAATAACTGCTGTACCGCATTATTATTCCACATGCTGAATTCAGCTTTTCACTGCTCAAAGACAATCAATAAGTGTCACTTGTGGTGCTAGTGAAACAGTAGCTTAATTTAATGTTGTACTACTTCTTTAAATCCATTTAAAATAGAATACTAATATTATTAACTGAAGTAACTAAAGGGAAATGTTGTCAGCTGAAAAAGATAACAGAAGTTTAATAATGTTTCTGAACATCAATAAGGGTATTATAGTATATTTATACAGCTGGTAGTGGTAGCTGAAAATAAAAAAAAAACAGTATTCCAAATTCTTCATAAAAATTTTCTACATCAAATTCTTTAAATCAATCACTTGCTATAGATCTGTTTGGAAAGGTCTGACATGCTGATTTACTTTTTCCATGAACACTTGCTGTTGTTATTTTTGGAAACATTTTACATGCTCGTTTCCTATTAAAACTTGCAAGATTCAAATTAAAAACAATAAACAACATACACTTGAACAAACATAAGTTATGTACAGTAAGTAATTATAAAACACCAAGGATGGGCATGATTTGCAGGACCCAAGAAAGCAGAACCTTGGATTTCTGGGAGAAGTAGTTTTTGTTGGCAGATTCACAATAAGTTTGAAAAATTTGAAAAACCCCGTTATTTTGGAATGATCTAATTTTGAATAATTTCCTTAATATATGATTTTTTTCCTCAAAAGTGTTTTAAACATTTTGGAATTTAATTATATTAATTTGAAATAAATCATTACTGTTGATAACTATCTTACTCTCATATACATTAAAGGTACCATAGTTGATATGAAGATAACAGGGTTAACACATCTAAAATACATAGGATTTTACTTACAGCTATTTTGTTTCTGTTACACAAAAAATAGGAATATTATCTAAATGGCTCAAATTAGAATTCAATTGAAAATTAAATTAAAAAGGGAAACTTTTATTAGTACCAAAGTGTTTTTTTGTGATTGTTTTTTCATATTTAATAGATTTTTTCAGCAATTAAATATGATTAAACATCTAATCATAATTTCTCTTTAGCTGAAAAACAAACCTAAAATAAAAATGAGTCAAAGGAATATTCATGATATTGGAGGAGAGAGTACTTCCCTGCTGACAAAGTCATTCAAATCACTATTCAAAACATATTTAAGTCTTTTTTGTTTTTGTTTATGTGTGTTGATTTGCTTTTAAAAACAATATGTCTTTAAAGTCACAATGTGTGATATATTTTCAAAATTTAAAATCTTAAAATTATCTGTTTTATATTTTTACCGTTTCTAATAATTCTGTATACAAACTGTAATTCAAAAAACAATAATTTTGTTAATGTTCCACCATATTTTGACATTAAGTATACAGAAGCTGCATGTTGTTGGAGCTGTGTGTAATTGTATTTAATGAAATTGTTTTTCTGTATTAGAATATACATACATTATGATTAGCAGAGGAAAGCACTAATGGATGAATAAACATTTTATGTTATATGTTATATTTTACTGTACTGATCTGTCTGAAAAATACTTACAGATACAGTACTTTAATTCACTGTGCCATCTGGAGGTTTTACAGAGTACTGCAGTCCTGCATCAGATTATTAAAAAAATAGTATCATGTAGTGCTGTTCAGGGTAGCGCTGCACCTACTACAGTATACTGACTGACACCTCATGCATTAAAGATGACTGCATCTGTACCAACCACTCCTGTATATTTGTGGCAAAGTCTTTACAATTTGGGGATTATGATTATTTTAATTATTGATTAATTCTGTCCATTTATGTATTTCTCTATTCTCATAACCACCTTAATGTAAAATATTTTATTTTATGGATCCTTGGATAAAGAGGAGCTTGATTAAATACGGTTCATACCTGTGGAGGGAGAAGTGGTAGCCGGATGTAAGACAGCAGAAGTCCAAGGTCCTGCTGTCGGCTTTGTACATCATGTCTTACCCACATCATAAGAGCTTGGAATATTGTTTCTTCATCTGGTACATTAATGTCATCACTGGCCAGGAGCTTCACAATTTCAGCGCTTGGTAGCAGGAGGAACTCCTGGTTTTGTATAACCTCTAGAAAGTGTTCCTAGTATACAAAGCATGGAAAAGGGGAAATAAACGCTTTAATTAAGACTTTTTTTGACACATTTATTCAATTAGCTATAAAAATAATTTAAATACTATTATACTACTGTAGACTTTTTATTGTTATTGAATACTGTAGATAGTTAAACTGTCAAACAGGTCAACTTTACATGGGAATATACACCATTCTTAAAAAATAAATATATTACATATAAATAGACAAACATGAATCATTTGCATTCTCTTCATGTGTGGTGTTTGACTGCAAATCCTTAATGATTTTAGGGCATAGCATTTCAACAGTCCTGATACTAGGATGGTTTATATATAAAGCAGGTATCACCTTCCCTAAGGAAGACAGCCCTTTCCTTTACAGCACTGTTCCTTAATGTAGAGAAACCCAGTAAATAAAGGCTCTTCTCCATTCAGAGTAGGCCTATCCTTATTGAAAAACAGTTAATATACATCTGTACATATTTTGCAAGTGCAATAAATGCAAACATGTACAAATATTTTGTTCACTGTCATTCTTAGGATCCTAGCATTCTTAGATTTTGAAAATGTCAAAACAAGCAAGTAGAATCTGATACCTCAACACACCTATGCAGTATCTTGTATCCTCACAGAAAAGGGACAATTTAGGATATTCACAGAAAGGGACAAAATCAAACATCTGAAAGCAATAACACTGGGCAAAACCCCACAAACACTTGTGAAGAACATGAAAAGTCCTCTAAAACAGATGCTTGAGACCATAATCAAAACAATAACTTCAAAGCTACAGTATAAGGCAGCATTGCTAACCACACTACTATGAAACCCAGTAAAATATATAAACATCTAAAACATTTTAGTTCTTGTTAAATTATATGTCCAGTTTCTATATTAAAATTTAGCTGTCACCTATTTAAGGAATCATAATAATGTTAACATCATAATGTTCAGATACATATACACATCATTTACTTTTAAGAATTGCTTTTCTGTGAACACAATTACAAATGGCATTGACATTAACTTGACAGGGAGACTTTACCTTCTCTTTCTCTTCACACAAGCTTGTTCACTGATTTATTGCAGAGGATAGATCTCTGTGATGCATGTAATGCATTCAAGATTAAATGTTGGAACACACTACCCTACAACTAAGAAATGCACAGAAGTTATTGATCACTTCAGGATGTACCAAATTACTGTGCCTATACGAAATCTATCATGATCTCACCAAGGAACATTTTAATGAATTAGCTTCCATGTATTGATCTATTTGACTTTCACTTAAGCAATATGTAATCCAAAAAACCCCAGTATTGTACAACATCATTATGTATTAATTAAGACAATTTAGCATTTTGTTAAGAATAGTTAATTGAAGTTTGTCCATTTGCCTATTTTTTCACTGGTTATGTTTTCTAAACATATTAAAGGTGGAGTGCAAAATAATTTTCCCAAAGATAATAAAACACATTATAAAACTCAGTTTAACAGTGTATGAATTGAAAAGTATTTTTTCAGTTTAGAATGAACTACCACAGTATCAGCTTTCTGCATCAAATGGATTCATGGATTTATATACTGAAATGAAAAGTCTTTTTCAAAAACAAAAAAGTCCTTACAGCAGTCTCGCTAGTGTCATATCTAAAATTAGTGATAGCAAAGAGAATGCATAGAAATGAGAAAGCTACAATCAAACAAATTACCAAAAAGGAAAATGGAATGGTACAGATGCAAAAATGTATAGAAAGACTTGAATATAAATTGTGGATATTTGACCAAACCAGGTAGCTCCCTTACTGGCCTTAAGAGTAAACATTGTAGCCTGAGCCAAAGACTCATAATTCTAATTTTCAGACTTTCATTTCCATTTGGAAAAACATATAAAATGTTGTTTTTTTTCCTGAGAACAGAGCAAACAAGGACAGAACAAAGAATGTAAGGTTTGGTACTTAAAGGCTTGCTGTGTGCTCTTGTAACAGCATAATTTATATTGCATGTTAAATTAAATTTCTAATAACATTAATTGCATTTAATTATTATTTAAGACCTTTTTAAAACTTTTCATATTCAGTGAGAATCTGTAACTGATATCATTATATTTGTTTTATTTAGCCTCCTATACAATATATAAAGATTCATATTAAAGATTTATATAAAGAATATTATATGTACTAAATCCTAGACAAATAGTGTGAATAAAATTAATTTATGTTACTCCAGATGTAATTTCATCATACTCATCTTGCTTTTTAAGACTAATATTGTTAATTACAAATAGCAAGATTTGCTATTTGTCGGAAAAAACATTCCTGAAGAAAGAGGAACAGAATGCCACAATAGCTTTGTTTCTAAAGAAAAAAATAGAAGGGTTTCAAAATAGCATGTTTAATGTAAATACAGCTGATAATGGGACAGGAAATCTTTAAGCCTCTGTGTGCAAGATTGAAATCATTGAACAGGAGGTTCTCCTGCGTGCGTCCTGTGATTGGATCAACCTTTGCACTCTGGAGGACCACTGTTATCCAATGTAAACAGTCTGTCCAGATGTTCTTTAAGAGATAACAGTGAGCCTTACAGCGTTTTTCCTCATTTCTACTGTGTCATCTTTTGAATTTGCACTTGCTTTTAGTCTGAAACCTTTTCCTCCATTTCCTTTCTGTTCTGTCTATATATGACAAAGATAGACGTGTGACCTCTTCTTTTTTCAAAAAAAGTGTTTTTTGCCTCGGAGTTTAGGACATTCTATTGAGCCAGAGAATGTATCTGGATCAAAAATTTGATCTTAAATTTAAATGTTGAGTCAGTGTGCTCCACATTCACCATATTTATTTGCTTTTATAATATAAAAAATAATCTTTAATCAAATTCAATTTTCAGTTTTACATTATTTGTTTTTTTAAAACTGCACAGAATTGAAAAGAAAAAAAGATGAGCATGTTGTTATTAACTGTAGACAAGTAAAAAAATATTTAGCATTATTTTCTAAGTTGACCTATGAACTGTGATTATGATGAGTAACTTAAACTATGACCTCATAAAAGCAACTGGAAGTTTTTGTTTCCATGCAAACAATCAGGAATTAACTGTGCAAGTATTGATTCAAAACTACATAAACAGTGTTGTATCTCTTTATAGCCAGGCAGTATGACGTCATCTGTAGAGGTGAAAGAACCGCCATTATGCATGGTCATGTCTCATAAAAGTTCTCTTAGAACTTTCCCAGTCTGGTTGTTTTCCTGAAAATGTGGAGGAGAATCCCTCATAAACTGCAATATGAAGTAGAAAATCATTTTTTTTTTGTATTTACTATTTTCAGACACATTTTATGTGAAGTCTTATATAACCACTATAACACTTCATAGAGACGTACTGTAGTACTATAGGCTGATATAACATTCATATCAAGTTTGTAATTCAGTGAAATTCTAATAACAATTAAATGAGCCAACAGATATAAAGGAATAGTATACTTAATACTTTGGCAAAGATAAACACTTTCACAACCCTCCTCATTTAAAAGGACTGAACCAGGGAGAATTCTGCAACAGTGAAGCTGGGATGGAGGGAGGGGTGCTAGAAAAGATTAACACAGAGTTGTGGGCAGCCAGGTAGTATTTATATACTGTATATATTTATACAGTTTTTAGAATTAGACCTCCTCCCAAATTTCTGTTAATACCATGATTTCAGTAGTTCAGTAGTAAAATGAAAATAACTTACAGTATGCATATAAAGAGATAGCATACTTAATACTTTGCTTTTAACCTGGCTGACGAAATGACAGCATTTTCCAAAGGTCAAACCTGTCACAACCCCCCAGAAGGATGCCCAAAAGATAGACACAGATTTTGAAGATGGAGTGAGTGCAGACTGCGTACCAGCTACCAGGGGAGAGGCACCTTCAAGGACAGTAAAAAGGAGCACTGGGAAAATGGAAGAGACGAAACAAACATAGGCTGGACAGTAGGCATGGTGGGATGGACTTTTGACCAGAATCGGGCAGAAAAAAGAGGGTGGATGGCGAGAGTGGAGTGAGTGGAATTAAGAGAAGAGAGAACAGGGGAAAGGGAGATGGAGCAGCCATGGTTCTCTCTTTGCATAGCTCATGCAGGAGGGGAAATACTTTGTTTTCCATTGTATATTTTTAGGTGTGTATTACCAATTCCAGAAACAGGAACAATTATAATAAAACATTAGTACTGGTGCTACTAAACCCTTACTGATAATGTTATTACTACTGTTACTGCTCCTCTTACCATTGTGTAACTGTGAGCAACATTTAGGAGGTCCATGCACCCCTGTGCATCAGCAAATGACCGGATTCCTAAACAGTTGGAGGGGTGTAGTTGTTTCATAAGAAAGTTGCAGCACACTTCAATCACTTGAGAAAGTTGTAGAAGGCAGGCAGCAGCCAGGAGACTTTCAATTGTCTCTTCTTTTAGCTCCAAAACACCTACATATTCAAACCAAAGAAAAAAAGATCATTTTCTGTGCTTGTCATCTGTAGAAATTCTGTTCAATTAAATGATAAATGTGCAAGTTCACCACAAGACATACCTGTTTTAGGCAAATAAGCCATCTAAAGCTATACTATATTAGAAAATACAGTAATAAAGTGTAATGTATAGTAAATGCATACAGTATTAGTATATCTATAATATACATATTAATTTACCATTATAGTGATTCTATTACTCAGGATTCAAAGCTATTAAAAAAGTAAAATAAATGATAGAAAATAATGGCAATAATGATATGGTAGAAAATATATAATTATTATTGTAGGAAGGTCAAAGCCAAGATATGGATATGTAAAATGGAACCCACTCTAAATCAATACAGTATGTCATTCAAATGGATTTTTACTATACTTGAGCAAATAAAACAAGTAAAACATTTTGAATTAATCAAATTGTTTATGATAAAAATGTGTGGATACTATTCACGCTGATGTACTGAAACTTTAATGAGAAAACAAGCCTATCTCAGCTTCACATGTTCCTGCATTGAGTTACAGCATCTAAATTCATTAAGAAAGATTGTAAGATCCCAGCATCCTTTGGTAATCTAAGTGATCTGTTTCTGGCGCGGATAGTTCTTTGTACAGTACAAAGCATTTTAGTACCTGCATTAAAAGAACAAAATAGCACAATTTGTGAAAATTTAAGATGATCTGCCATTTCTTGTTTTTCAAGCAGTTCATACATATGCATACATTACCTTGGATTCCCATTGCAGATTAATCTTTTATGAAGGAACTAATCCCTTTCTTGTACAGTAGTTCATCTCTACCATTTCCAATGGTTCACCAGTAACAGAAACTTAGTTTTCTCTCCCTTTGTATGGATTGCATTCACATTTGTAGTTCTCCTGAAGTTGTAGCTCCCATCTTTGTGAGACTTCATGTATCCTTGCTATTACATACAGTAAGCTAAGTATGAATAGCATCCATAAGATTTTCTTAGGTACAACTGGGAAAATGCCCAGGGAAATCAGGTCCTGACAATTAATTTGTATTAATCTGTCATAGCCTTTGTATAACTGCCATCATTAATCTTATTTGATCTAATCTTATCTTATTTCATTGTATTTTGTCACAAGAAATTGTATTTCTTTTTAGACTTGCTTTATAGTGCCGTATCCTTATAGTACCCTTTTATAGTGGGCTAAACATACTCACAATCAGATGCAACAAATTTAATAGGGCACACAAAAATTATTTTAAATTTTATTCTTCAAGTAAACATACATTTTAAAATAAATGCAGCTGTAATAAAGAAAATTCATAATATTAAAATTAATATTAATATTTGTCCAGTAATAAATAATATTTGCTACAAGCCAGCAGCCATGTCACCCTGCAACTTACAATTGGCAACCCACTGAAGCTAAGCAGGTGTGAGCCTGGTCAGTACCTGGATGGGAGACCTCCTGGGAAAAACTAAGGTTGCTGCTGGAAGAGGTGTTAGTGAGGCCAGCAGGGGGCACTCACCCTGCGGTCCATGTGGGTCCTAATGCCCCAGTATAGTGACGGGGACACTATACTGTAAATAAGCACTGTCCTTCAGATGAGATGTAAAACCAAGGTCCTGACTCTCTGTGGTCATTAAAAATCCCAGGGTGTTTCTCGAAAAGAGTAGGGGTGTAACCCTGGCGTCCTGGCCAAATTTCCCATGCCTCCTAATAATCCCCCTCTATGAATTGGCTACATTACTTTGTTCTCCTCCCCAAGATGGCAGGTGGAGCGATGCGCTGGTTGGAGTATTCTCTGCATTTAATGGCAACGTCAGCTCAAAGATTTGGTTCAAACTACCTAATGGAGACGAGCGTGCCGACAGGCAGACCCTGCTGATGCGGGATTAACGCTAGGATGAGAGAGAAATAATATTTGCTACAAGAACTAATAAACTATTCGTGAGGCATAAGAGGCTGTTTTTTCATTAAGCCTCAGTCTCTTACTTGCATTTGTTAAATAGCAATATGGATAAATCAGCCCTTCGTCTCCACTAATAAAACAGATGTGAAATATATGACTGTTTATGGATATAACACTTCTAATCTTTGGACCAGAATTTCCAAATAAGTGTTAATAAGTGTCTTGTTTCAGTCCTGCTTTGGATTGCACAAGCTGGTCTCTCCCTTCTCGAGTGAATCCACTGTGCAGTGGGGCTGCGGTCACATGGTGGCTGCTGTGTGCCACCCAATTGCATTTTAGTAATGGGTCAGATAGGCTTCCTCCAATATCTAAAGTCCTTTGGGATCAATTGGGTGAGAAGTGCTATAGAAAGCAAGCATTTATTAATGGTAAAATGTTGATTTATGATATTGCTCAGATTAACTGTATAAAGGGAATGAGCATTTTATGAGCACTCACCAGTGTATGCGTAATGAACCAAAGATTTCAGAGCATCAGGATCCACACCTTCCATCTTAATCTCCTCCTGTTTAGCTTCTCGAACATCATTGGTGAACATGGCAGCAAAGTAATCGGACACTGCACTCAGAACAAGTCTGTAAATTTACAAGGGAACAAAAACTATAGTCTAAAAAATAACTGTAGATAGTGTAACTATTTTACTGTGCTTTTCAACTGTACAGTCAATTAAAAGTGGTTGCTGGGCAGTTTTTTCTATGTTGTGCTTTTTTTTTTGCTTTTCTCCATATTTTGAAGACTGTGTCTATGCTTGTCTTGTTTTTTTGTGTCTAGTAACACTGAGTTGATGTGGGGGCGGAGTGTAGGGTGTGTGGTTTCGTCTTTTTAAGATGGGTTCTAGTACAATATCTGTGATCTCTACACTTTGCACAAATGTACAGTACTGCAATAAAAGCAAAAGCATACCTTTTTTACATGCTCAAAAAATCCTTGAGTCAAATCATTCCTAACATATAAAGTGTTATATTTTCCTGAACTAAAATTGGTTATAGAAGCACAGCTGAAGCTATGCAGGTGTGAGGCTGGCCAGTACCTGGATGGGATACCTCCTGGGAAAGCTAAGGTTGCTGCTGAAGAGGGGGCACACACCCTGCAGTCTGTGTGGGTCCTAATGCCCCAGTCTAGTGATGGGGACACTATACTGTAAAAATATAGTGAAAAAGTATAGTGAATGAGACATAAAATCAGTGTCATGACTTTCTCTGGTCATTGAAAATCCCAGGGAACGTCTTGAAATGTGTAGGAATGTTAACTCTGGTGTTCTGACCAAATTTCCCATCTGGTCTTTACCAATTATGGGCTCCTAATAATCCCTATGAATTACTCAAAAAATCTCTATGAATTGGCTTCATAACTCTGTTCTCCTCCCTATTGATAACTGATGTGTGATAAGGGTACACATACAGTAGGCTACAGTTGCAGGTGGGTTCTTTACATTAGTGGTATAGGGGAGTCCTCGTTTCTTGTGGAGTGCTTTGATTGGAGTATCCAGAAAGGTGCTGTATAAATATAAGGATTATCATTATTATGAATCCCTCTTTTTTGAAACCTGATGTTTATGAATAACAAATCAACTGATTTGGTAATAAATCTATTATTATTATTATATCAGTAGCAGTGGTAGTAGTTGATACATTTTGCTTTCAATATTTCTTCTTAACAAGTGCCTTTAAATTTGGTGTAGATATTAAAATTGCATTGTACGTAAAAATGTGTAAGAATTATGACACCATTCCTTAATTAACATTTGCACCTGCCAATGATTTCTATGGTGTTGTGATCTGCCTCAATGTCCATTTTCTCTGTTTTGAGGGGATTATGGTGTGGGTGTCAGGTATCATGTTTTTACACCACAGTAAAATATTTTTGTATAAGATTCAAAAGAACATCGATATTCAGATCTACATGGTGTTAATTCATTTATTTCTAATGCATTAGGAAGTCACTGACATTAGTATCAACTACAGTATGTATCATTTGCATGTACTGCCTATGTCAATTTTAGGATCAAAAGGGAACAAAGATAAACATTCACAGATAAAAGGTTAGAAATTTGTTTTGATTAAGCATGCCTATTCTCAAGAGACATGTAAGCTGGAAATTTCAAGAATTAGGGAAATTAATTCTATAGCTCTTTATACATTACTCCAGGGAATGAAAGAAACTGAATGCTGGTCTCAGAACCTTTACTTTGATGTGCACATTTTTGTTTCTACTCTACTTTTTCAGGACTCTACTGTAAAAGAAATCTAAATGCTTAATTTGAATAACTTTTAAACACATAACAAACCAAGGCAAATTTTCCACTTCCACATTATTCTTGTTCTTATCCTGTTATCGCATTAGTTGGATTAGAGACTTGAACTGATCAAATATAAGGGTTTTTTTCCCATTCCCATTTAGAAAACACCACATGTGGGTGTATGAAGATGAGAGTATAATCATATTTTAAGGTGTGTGATACAGTATGTGTGTTTACTATATATGCTTTATACAGTATTTGCTTTTTAAAATATATACCCCTCTTGACACTGTAGGATTGCCTGCTGTATATTGTAGGATGGAGTTTCTTATACTCTCCATACCTATGGGCTGGAATCTTGTGGTTCCCTGCAATCAAGAGAACATCGCACAGCTGCTTATGTTGAAGGTAGTTCTCCATCTTGCGGAATGTCTGCTCTGCATGATTCATAGCCTGGAAAAATTCATCAGAGCAGTTGGAGTTCATCCTGGAGTAGTTGCTTAGGGATAATCTGCAAAGCAGAAAAGACAATGGCTAAGTGAAGCTAATTATTATCAGTAACTTTATAGAAAAAAAAACTGAAATCCTGTGAATTATTTTTTTATTTCTAATTCCACTTTCTGTTTTCAATTAATTTCAAAATACTGTAATTCATCACCAGGGAAATTTAAGCAGCAAGCGGTGCAACATAGAAAACATAAGAAATAAAAAAACTTTACTATGAAAAAAATCTTATACATACAAAAACAACAAATAGAGTATACAAATGATTGAAAGTAACAGTATGTAATAAGTAAGAAGATATTAAAGTACATGCACATATGTAGACTAAATTTCCAAAATTGACACTCAATTTCCTTTTATTTGTCTTGTACTATGAACAGTGAAAACATATTCCTGAAGATGATGTAATGATTACTTAGGTCTTCCTCGGGATCTGCTGGACATAAAGCTGTGCCAGGGGTCTTAAAGGCTCCCCAGTGATTTTACAACTGAGGTTTACAACATTTTGAAGGTGGTTTTGACTTTAGAGTTTGAGTTTGAGTTAAGAGAACCAACAGATAAAAGAAAAAGTTAAAATACTTTATATAAAAGAGGTTTACAATATTGATAGAATTAATTTTTGGATTCTTTTTCCAAAGGGACTCTCTCAGCTGTATATAAGTGCTGCTGGGATTTCTTCTCAATGACATCAGTGTTCGTAGTGAACTTTAGTTTATTGTGAAACACAGTACCCAGATATTTGTAAATTCAAACTATACTATCACACCTGTTGACCAATTCGACCAGAATGGATCCATGTGTTTGTCCAGGCACTAAGAGAAGAGAGACTAAAATACACTGTCATCAGCAAATTTGAAGATATAATGATTTTCATAGTTCGTCCGATAGTCATCAGTTTACAGAGTAAGAGGAAAATGTCACGAAGCGTCTTTCATGACCCTATTTAGACAGCAAAATCCGGAGGGGAATGAGGAAACATGGGGAAAAAGACTAGGATAGGGGCTGGAAGAAGAACAGGGGGCATGTCCAAGGTGCGCTTGTGTTCGGGGGGGGGGGGTGTTCCAAGGCCAACAAGTCCAAAGGAGTCCGTGAGAATATCCTGAGAAAACCAATGTCCAAAGCTGGGTGATCCATCCTGAAGGACCAGACAAGAGTTAAAAGCTGGAGCGGGATCCGGCAAAGGGTCAGGGGAATAAAAGGGGATAACGGGGCCAGCCATTCCCAGCCCCGGACCTAGATGGTCAGGATGCCGTTGTGAAGCCTATGCCATCGAGCCCCTCCTGGACTCGCTGGTAGGTGTGCTTCCAGGAATCCATCTTCCAAAGCTGAGCCTGGAATAATGGGAGCGTCTGGCTTTTAAAGGGGAGACTGGAACAGGAGGCAGGTGCAGGAGATCAGGTAAATGAGGAAGGGCTGGAGCGTCCTTAAGAGGAGGGGTTTACGATCATGACAGAAATGGAGGGGAGAACCAACATGGTCTTGTCGTGAACCAATAGAAGCCCAAAGTCAGATGCCAACCCGTTAATAAATATAGTTTGTTCTATTGGTCAGAAAACTAATGATCTACAGTTATAGGATAAGTTCATGATCTAATCTGAAATGTTTGATTAGTTTTTCAACCAAAATGTGTGGATGCATTGTATTAAAGACTGATGAAAAATCAGTTAAAAGAAGTTTGAGCTGAAGATTTTTTTCTGCTCTAAATGTTTATAAAGAACAGTAGGCAAATTGGAGGGGGTCAAGAGCTGATTCTATTGCAGCCACAATATGTGATTTCATATTCATCATTAATGGAGTCATAGCTATTGGCATCAAGTCATTGAGAGCTTTAGGTCAATTCTTCTTAGTATCAGGTACAACTGTAGAGTGCTTCTAAACAGCAAGAACAATGCCATTGTCTAAAGAAAGATGGAATAGGTGTTGAAACACTTCAGTCAGCTCTGCAACACAATACTTTAGTGTTCTGCCCCAAATTCCATCTGGACCTGGTGTTCTGTCAACCTGAATCTTTTTAAAATAGTTTGTGAAGTTTGCGATATTTATAAGTTGATATTTGCTGTGTTTTTCCAGGAGTATGTAGCTTTTGGAAAACATTGAGTTGAGTGGAGAAGTCGTACTTTTTGAAATTACTAAAAAAAATGTATTTAACTTGTCAGGTAGGGTCTGTCTGCTAATTCCATCTACTAGGATGAATTTGCGTTCCCCATTGATATTCAGGCCATAGTCCTGCCAGTCAATGTAGAGTTTGCCTTGATTATTTTGCTCCATTACTTTATTTTTTTAATCATTTTTGCTTGCCATATTGCACGTTTAACTTCTTTATTTACTTGTTTTCTTTCTTTGATCCACAGTAGAATAACCTCTTATTTTTATAAAGAAAATTATTGAGCTCTTTGGTAACCCAAAGCTTATTATTTGGATACTGTAAATGGTGATTCTCTTAGAGGGAATTTATTTATCAACACAAAATGAAGAATGAAAAATTATGAATTATGAAAAAATCACATCAAGGCAGCCTTTCAAGGTGTTAATACTCGACTTTGATAATAATTTAACTGTTTTCACAGCTGTCTCTGCATAGTTTACTAATGGCTGGTAAGCAGGAGCAAGGAGATTGGTATTATGATTAGCGGCACCAAGGCCAGGTATAGAGAATGACCTGGGAGAGAGCCATAACAACTGTCAAGGATTTGTTAATGGTGTGTATCTCAGTTGACATACTGGTGATATGGTAAAACACATATTGTATAGCGTATAAAATAAACCTAGAACAGACATGATCGAAACACTATAGGGAAAACTTTATGCACAGTCCTCCTGTCTCATTAAAATATAATTATCTATGAATGTTAACACAATCTTTAAAAGTCTGGAAAAAGGAATTGAAATTGAAATGGATATACTCATATATGTGATTACTTTAATTTTATGTACAGTACAACAATATATAATTTCTGTATCTACTGTGGTATTCAAAACATGTCTTACTGTTTTTTTTAACATTAATAAATTAAAAACATTCACAAACACAAATGCTAGATCAACACAAAATTAATAAAAATACCAATATTAAGTTATTTAATTTACTTAGAATGTACTTCACCACTTACAAATAAATACATTACACATAAATTCAGAATAATAAGTTACATAAATGACTATATTAATGCTTAATAAATTAATAATAAAAATGCTTAACTGTGAAGTTTCTAGTACAGTATGTTTTCCGCTGACTCCTAATAGTGGTTTGTGTTTTTAGGACTGTCGGGGAAAAGGGGAATATACATTCTGATTTACTGTCTGTTTTGACCCTGGAGGGTCTTAGAATTGTAGAATCATGAAAAGTCAGTCATGCCTTCTAATACACATTTTCCCAAAAAAACATTTCAGTATTTCGGATAAGTGTTTACGGAAATAAAAATGTAGTAGTTATGTATCACATTTGAAATGTATTATTGTTATTGTTGTTTCAAAATAATGTCATTAAATAATAATATACAGTAGAAATGCTGCTTGGCTTCTCAAACTCAAATTAGGAAGGAATGACTTTAAAAGCAACTATTGTCATTTTGCTTAAACAAAAACAGACAGAAGAATAAATTAGGCCCAATAAATCTACTCACAGAGGAATGTAGTCTGTAACTGTAAGATTTCTTGAATATGATTCTGTTGTTTCTGAGCACAGATATAGTTGTCACACTAGGCTTATTGTAGTTTCCTTTTAACTCAGCACACTTTACTTTTGAGTCCACAGTTTCAATTGCTTACTGTACATAATATAGAAACTTTAAACAGGAAAACCATCTTGAATCAATAGTACCTTGCAGAACATGAATTGTAATGGAGCTAGAAGCTGTGCTTTTCTTTTCTTTCTCCAAGTGTTATGTCCCAGTGTGTGGTCTATGTCTGTTTTTGTTGTTACAGTATGTTCCACACTTCTGACTTTGATTGTTCTCCGTCCCCCATTGGTCCATCATTACACCACTGTTTCCATATGACATCATCTTCAATTAGCTTCTTGACCAATTACAACTCATCTTATTCAGTATAAAACATGGAGGCTTTCAGAAGGAAGGGGCCTTTTGTTTGACTTCTTGCCCACTTGGCTTCTGGTTTTTGTTTCACTCTTGGTTTTGCTTCGGCTTTGTTGGTTTGTTGTTTTGCTTTGTGTATGTGCATTTTCGTATATCTTTTGCTTTGCTATTTTGTTGGTTTCTGTTCATCTCTTTGTACTTTCGTTTGTTTGTGTTATCCTTGTTTCGCCATTACCTTGCCCAAACGTGTTATTGTATCAACCTCTGTGCTCTTTTGTACCTTGTTACTTGTCTGCTCTCGTTTGTATTCGTAGTTCACTTGTGTATTTGTGTGAACTTTTGTGTATTGAGTTAGTTTAGGTTGTTGGGTACATTTTTCACACACGTAGTTGATTCTTGTATGAGTCACACCAGTTTAGTATGGGTGGTGCGTTTGTTTTGTATGGTTTTGGGTAGTCAGTAGAGGTCAGCTAGGATGTTGAAGACACCGAAGACTGTGTGTTTCGGGTTTTCTTTTGTAGTCAGATTAGCTTTCCCACACTTTCCTAGCCAGCTCCATTTTGTTTGTTATTTTATTTTCTTTGGCACCACTCTAGTTCCCTTACCCTGTGTGTTATTGTGTCCAATTACAAACCAGTCACTTATTCAACTTAATATCATCACTTTTGCACCGACCCTTGTTATCACGCTTCCTAGTCCCTCACCAGAACCCACCTGCTTCCAAAAAATATCCTAAATGTTACACTCCTTTACCCCTAGACACTTGGGTCGTAACACTAAGGAAAATAAACTATATGCAGTGCAGTTCCAATAAAAAATAAAAATAACAGACATTCCTTTGAGCCTGGATACAATCTCTGCAATTGCAGTCCTCTAATTAAAATACACGTTTTTGATGGACAGCTACTTTCCTTTGGGACCTGGCTGTTCAACGCCTCCAATATTGCAAAAGTGCCAGTGCTAAGCCTCTCTCCCTACAGATTAGTAGATTACATGGTGTTTTGCAGAATCTAAATAATCCTTTATAATGTTGGCAAATATGACAGAATGTTTCTTTCCATGCCCTTCATCAAGAAAATCTGCTTGAAGCTTTTCAATCACCTGTCAAAACATGTTAAAAACTGTTTTTAACACTGTTAATGAATTTTGGAAGCAACTTGTTTCTTGATAATATTTAGTTATTGTATGATATAAAAATAATGTCTCTAGATGAAAGAAGAATAGAATTATTTCTATAAATATAGACAACTTCGACAAGACTTCAGTTATATTACTGAGCTGTTAAGATTATTACTTGTTAACAATTGGACATCACTCATAGGTAGAGTTCTCTTACTCATTCTTCAGGATCAAAAGTCAATGCATTTTCTATATCCCTTTACATCTTCAAAAGTTTCAGATCTTTGGTGAAGTGAATAGCATCAGTTAACTGTTTTACTCAGATCTTCATGTGTTCATGATTTAGGAATACCTTGAACAGTATATCTGCATGACTGTGGCCCTTGAACAGTGGATTTGGGGATCCTCTTTGCTAGTTTTCAAACCATCAACTAATGTTTCTTTTAAGATACAATTTTGTATGTACAACTCCAAGACATGAAAGGAGGCTCATTCTCCTGCTCATGTATAAAACATTGAAACACTGAATAGTCTAGTTCCAGATCATTTTAAGGATTTACTGCATACTGTAAGTATGTTTCGTCCAGCTCTTAAGTGAGATGCACTGATTCTAGAATTCTT